>NC_139489.1:13935719-14528219 GCF_008360975.1 Lichenostomus cassidix | reverse complement strand
ACTATACCAGCTGCCTACAAAGAGGGGTCCTGTAGGCAGACTCCTTCTGCCCATTTGCCTGCTGGTTAAACCACCACTTTAGAAATTATAAAACAAAACTTTTTTCCCTTTGTAAACATCTATCAACGTCACCTTTATATGGCCCATAGCACCAACACTGCCTAGCTTTTAAGTTCTCAGAATCCAGCCAGAATCTCCCCTAGCACATTATAACACATTTTACTGGCTTGAGCAGCATAAAACAGAGCCGTCTCCTCAAATGAATGGCTGCTGAGCTCCAGCAGCCCCTGCACGAGGCCGGGCTCACCATCTGCGTTCCTCCCAGTGTCCGAAGCCCGTTCACAACTGCCAGCCCTTTGAAAAGCCAGCCTGTTTTTCTGATTGATTCACTTTTTAATGAACTGGGAAAGCCTGTGAACTTAAACCCTGACACCTCCACCTCCCTGCCTTCCTAGCCATCCCTGCAGCAATGTACTGATTATATTTCAAGTTATTATGGGATTAATACAGCTGCCCCTGGTGACTCTTTCCCCTGAACTTCATCAATAAAAGTTGTGTCCTACTCTTACTCTGGTTAGTTCAGTTTCCTCCTGAATCTCTCCCTGTAACCTGTGACTTGCCAACAAAGTACCATATCAGCCCTTCAAAGCTGCCAGCACTGCTGATGTTTAAAACCTACTTGTGTCACGGCCTTGCATAAGCTTTGTGTATTTAAGAGGACATCTTGAGCTTTGCTATGCACTGCATCAGCTCTCTAAGTGGGTAGCACATACTTAGCAGTATTGAAAATAATGAAATAAGATAATCCACTAAAAAACTTAAATAGATTGTGCCAGTGTCATCTTTCTTTGAATTCACAGTAGAGCTATAAAAAAGTACTTTGCACAGACAAGTTCAGTAGAAGAAAAAAATAAGATGGGGGGAGCAGAAGAACTGCATCCAACACAATCCAGTTTTTCACTGACAGCATTTCTTTGTACAGTATAAGCTTTAGGTTTGCCTTTTTTGTTGGTGGTATAGGTTGGGTTCCCCCCATGCCCCCCAAGAATATTATTTTCTAAAAACATCATTAAAAATGTAATTAACTGGCTTATTCTTTGGAAAGTCTGCAGTTGTTTACAAAAGAATTGCCACACAAGCTGCCACCTTCGACTGTGTTGAAGCAGGAAGTGATGTTCTTGTTTATAACTGTGCATCAATTTCACAATATATTTAGTTTTGGTACAAGTTACACATAAAATTCTTACTGAGTTTAATGTTGCAGCAAATAACACATATAGTAAGTGAGTAGGATTTATCACTGGCTGTAATGTCATTGTATATATTCAAAATATATACGGTGAATGACATATACCCATGCACATGCAAAGAAAATGGAAATATATTTAGTTTAAGAAGTGATGAATTGTGCTTGCTTTCATTATTCTCATTTTGTACATAGGAGAATGGAGATCAAGCACATCCGTGAAAAGGGTGGCTGGTTGGGATCGCATCTGTGAAGCAGCACAGTCACCAAGGAGCAGGTTAGAGAAGAAACAGCACTTTTGTACCCATGGCACAAGACAGGGGGGCCCTCAGGAGAGAGGCATCCACTGTGGTTGGTGGGATACAAACAAATCCCACGGAGTTCCAAGATGCTCCTACAAAGCATAAAATATCTATCCAGCTAAAACGCTTCCCCCAAGATGTTTTATTCAAGATTTTTCTTATAGAAGGAAGTGGTAATTTTCCCCTTTAAATTCGGTTTTCTCTTCCCCCCCCGTTTGGTCTCTCCTGTAAACACAGAGGCCAGAAGGCTATGCTTAAATAATTCATCTACAAATTTGCAATATCTTTTTGAACTATAGCAATTAAACGGAAAATAGAAAAATCAGCTCAGCATCCTGTTTGGATGTAATTAAAGGTATAATCTGTTCCATTTGAATACTTCAGTGCTTACCCTTCTTAAAACAACAAATAAGAATAGTAGCTCATTTGCAATATGCTTTTTTTTTTTCAAGTCAGCTAAAAAGACTAACTGATGAAGCAAGAATAATAATTTTTAAATGTGGCATAAGCACAAAAATACCAACTACAGCTTTCAAATGATTGTTGCAGTTCTCAAGCCTGATGAGAGTTCAGTAACAAGGGGTATAAGCTTTATGGCAAAACACTGAAGTCTTCCACTGTTCGGTATGAGCATCTCGATATGGCTGATATAATTACCTATCAGATACATCAGTGGAATGAATATCAGATGATATCCAAAAATATGTAAGTGGGATGCATATCAGCTCAGTCTTTTAGGAGCTGTTTGATCTTAGTGTTTTTTTCCTAAGAATAAAAGACAAATACCGCATTCGTTGCCCCTTTGTTTTCTATAAGCAGCTGAAGATTTTACAATACAATAAAGTCAGCCTATTAATGGCTGGCTTATGAGTTTTAGCTGGATTTTTACCCTCCTACTGGACATTTCTTCATTGCTCAAAGAAATTGAAGTCAGGTGTAAAGTTAATATCTGCCTTGTTCATTTATTCATATTGTAAGCAATCAAGATTTCCCCAAATCACAGGGCAATCTCTTGCCTTTCGAGAATTAATATAGGCCCTGTTCTCTCAACTTAGTTTAACAAAACAACTGGCATAGGTTCAATGGAAGCGATGATTATTCTGAGAGGTTATGGTGAACCACAGAAGTTGTTAGCGAGAAGCTTGCTCGTAAGATCCCCTAAGAGGAAAAGTATATGGATATTTCAAAATGTAATTAACAGCATATTCCAACAATGTGAGAAAGAAACATCATCTGGTTTAGCTGCAGAGGAATCAGGCTGCACAGGGAGAGCTTTGGCTTGCCCAGCAGCCATTGCTAGGAGCAAAGGACACAGTGGGCACCAGAGGGGACCCCTCCCCAGTGCTGGGAAAGGCAGTGGGGCAGGCTCTGTCCGTGGGGCTCCTTTCCCACTGCCCATCTCCCTGTGCTCAGCAGCACGGCACCTTCCTCACCAGCAGCTTCACTGGGTCCAGCACCCAATGAGGAAGAATATTCAAAATGTCAAATTTTTCTCCACTATACTCTCTCAAAAAAAATTATTTTGGGGTAGGCATGTCTCAAGCCTGGTTTTGGTCCTAATGCTACGGTTTGTAGGACTGTTCTAACTAAATTGTTGAGGGTTTTTTGTTTGGATTTGGGTTTTTTAACGTTAAATACACAGCAGTGAATAAATGCAATTCTAAAAAGCAAAATATTATATTTTAAAAACATTTTGATAACTCAAAAAATAGCAATTTTCAAGCTTCAGCATTTGTAAGCTCAGGTGAATAATGTAGCAGAGAGCTGATTTAAACAGATAAAACGATCACAAATATGTAAGAGCGATATTACACATGGGAACAAAATGGCACAATGGTCTACAATGCCTCTATTACAGCAGTGAATATGAGAGAACTTTAAGCTTAAATTTGTTGAAAGTTAGCACCTATTAAAATTTCCAGCCTTCCTGGGGTGCCTGCTCTGCTGTTTGAAAGCTCAGCCCCATTTCAGGACTGGTCCATTGGGGGCCTGAGCCCCTGCAGAGCCTTCCTCAAGCACTGCCCTCCTACAGGGGCCTTCAGTGGACAAACTACAGGTGAGTGGGGTAAAAAAAGCCTCTGGTGAGCCACTGCCAGCTACCCCCATACATCCTATTGCCTCCCCCCCGAACTGTGCAGCCTCCTGCACGCCAAAAACATTTCTGTGAGCTTAATGCTAGCGCTACTGTTAAAAGAAACACAACAACAGAACTCAGCTTATTAAAAAATACCCACAGAGGAAGAAATTCCTCAACACAGTGGCGTCTGTCTCCAGTAAACAGGGCTCTTTTCAGGCCTTGGGCTCAGACATAAGACCACTCTGCCAGGGTGAGTGAATTACTGTCAGCTGGGCCATTTTCACTTAGGTTTAAGCACAGGCATTTTACCTGCCATTTGCCAGGAGCCAAGAGCTGCTCAGGTGGCATTTGTTATCCATGTGCCACCTGAGCAGCAAACCTGCTGAAGTTTCCCCAGCAGCAACCACCTACCCCATGGGTCACACTGCAGGACCCAAGCCTTCACCCCCACAAGGACTATCTCTCAGAGACAAGAACCTGTGCCTAAATGAAGCAATGCTTATCTCATGCATGCCACAGGTGTGATGTCATCCCCTCTGGCGGAGGAACCAGGATGTCTACTGCCTCCACTCTACAAAAATGCAGGAACTAAAGTTAACATGTCTCAGACTTTGTTAAAATATGGTGATAATTAAAAAATTTAATTACCACCACAAAGTTAATTCCTCTTTGAGTTCTTGCAAACAAGTCTTTCATTTGCACCAAAAATTTACATTTCAGATTTCAAGTCAACCAGGAATGGTACAAGCTTGGCCAGGGACTCCAGGCAGCAGTTGGTGAGTCCTGCGAGGTTTGGGGGCAGGAGCACTGTGGCTTCCCAGGAATATCACAAGCAAATAGTTGCCAGCAAAGCCCAGGTGCACACAGGTAAGCCCATTGGATTGCTTTAAACTCTCATCCCTCATATGAGTGTGAAAATAATCACTGTGTCAGATAAACTTCTGCTTTTTATTAAAAAAAACCCAAACAAACCAAACCAAACTTATAAGGTAATTGATTGCTTTCCTCTGGTCTTTTATTAGTTATGATTAAGGAGCTATAGTAGCCCTGTTTACACAGCTCTAACAAGTCAGGACCTGCAGAACGTTATTGGCTTGGGGCCCACAACTTGCTGTCCATTCTCAACAGAATCAATCTGGAGCTGAAAACATCCCCGTAGGAAGCGTACACATCCCTGCTTATACAGGAACAGAAACAGCAATAACTTCAGGTCCTGTAAGTTGCAAGTTCAACTTACAGAGATCAGCCCTGACTTGTCATCGCTCTCAGCATGTTGGTGATGAGATCAGAGCACTTCAGCAAGCACTCATACTTCCAGCTTGACAAGGGACAGAGGTGAGCATGTTACACCTCACTGGTACTCGCCTCTCCGGCTGCAGGAAAGGAATCGAGAGCTCCTCTGTTTAACATGCAGTCACGGCACTGCCAATCTAAAATGGCTGATCAGTAATACTTTAATTGCAGTTTCATAGAAACAAATTGCTATTTAATTGCAATAAGCTTGTCTGTGGCTTAGCTGGACTGACAATAGGCATACACCTTGTAGTAACAGTAACAAGCAGCAACAAGGGTTATCTGGTACTGCTTGTACATGAGGCTCAGGCAGTGCCATCAAACCCAGAACACAATTTCACACTGATTAAATGTAATACTTCAAAAGACTTATATACATAAATGTCCTAATCTCAATTTTATTTTTTATTTTAATAGAGCCGTTTAGAATATAGATACTTGCAAAAAGCCTTGCACTTCACATACAACTACCAGCAAAATAATTTGATAAAAAATTTAAATTGAAATCATCTTTTGAAATCACAGAATCAGGTTGTAAAAGACCTCTGAGATCATCGAGTTGAACTGAACACCTTGTCAACCAGACCATGGCACTCAGTGCCACGTCCAGTCTTTCCTTAAATGCCTCCGGGGCAGTGACTCCACCACCTTGACAGCAAGGCATACTATGCCAGTTTGTGAGTTTTGGGGTTTTTAAGTATTTACCCTAATGTTAGATGATACAAATTTTATCACTGTTAACTAACAGGGAAAAAGGGAGACAAACTCAGTGTGGTTAATATTCTGAAGATGTGACTTAATTTCATAGGCTTCATTTTGGTAAGACATTCTCATTTTATATTTCATAAGATACTGCATAACCTGTTAAAATATTTAAAGATAAATCATGTAGAACTGAAAAGACAGTATCTTGTTGCAAACAGAATTTGGTTTGGAAAGGCTTAATGTCCCACTGCCTGCCAGGATGCGTAAATCTCATAACTAGACAGCTGGATAGGTAAAAACATTAAACCCATTTAGAGGGCAATCTTTTTACAAAATTGTTTCATTAATAAGAGTGACAATTTATATGATTGAGATGTTTAGATGCAGTATAGACAGAGCATTTTATCTAGGTTCATGAGGATGATTTCAGATTAGTAATATTTCCTTTGATTCTTTTTTTAACAGCATTCATTTTTGAAAGTA
This sequence comes from Lichenostomus cassidix, assembly GCF_008360975.1. Taxonomy (NCBI): domain Eukaryota; kingdom Metazoa; phylum Chordata; class Aves; order Passeriformes; family Meliphagidae; genus Lichenostomus; species Lichenostomus cassidix. Next base: position 14,522,113 of record NC_139489.1, on the reverse strand, counting down.
AGGGAAGCTCTTACTGAATGATTATTTGACTTTTCAGCAGCACTAAATGCAGAGGGTGTATTTCAGCCTCAGTGCAGCAAATACATGTGATAAAAGGTGAACAAGTACATCTTTTTCTTTACAGATCTCCTAAAAACAAAAGTGATTTTTCACGTAAGGACAAATCTATGAGTTTCCAGTAGCCTTCTATCCACACCTACTGTCCCCATTACAGCCTGTTTCATTGTGTGAAATGCCTCTGGTTTCAAGGAAGTGTTTTACCTAAAGCAAGAATACTACTTAAATATGTTCTATTGTATATTCATAGATCCATTAGTCCTCCTGCAATTTAGCACATCAAAGCAAAGGCTTCATCACTTGCATGTGGATTATGCTAACATGAGTGACATTTGTAATCTTATAGGTCTGCAACTTAAGAAATGCTTTTAAAGTAAGCTATTAAATAGGTAGCTGTGCTTTACAAATGAGTCATATAATAGTTTATTTAAAGCTGTTAATGAACTTCAACCTCTACATCACTAAATGCCATACTACATTACTTACTAGAAGTTATTAGCTATCTTCTTAGCACTTCTAGGTTATATTGGACAACCAAAAATCTGTACATGTTAGATTTAAACACTGTACCTTGAGTGCTTATACTGAAAGAATATAAAAAGATGTCTACAGTCTCACTAATACTTGAATTCTATTTTCATATGACTTCAAGTGTCTTTTGAAAGATATTGAAGCAGCACAATTTGCAGGACTCTAAAGACTTTAATGCCAGATCAAAAAGCTTAGAAACTTATTTAAAATACCCGTAAGTGCATTTAATTAAAAGTCATACATAGTGTCAGTCATTGATGTTGTGCCTTATATGTTATGCAAGTACTCTTTTGTCTTTACTGATACTGTATGTTGCTACATTTTCTTTTCTCTGAAACAGTGCTTCTTCATCAAGCACTGAAGTGTTAAAAGAAGAAATTCAGCAGCCCTGCAATCTACTAGAGGTCATGAAGTAGAATCTGGAACAAAAATATCTGCTGTTGGTTGTTTAGACAGACAAATCTATAGATCAGTTTTTTGTGTATCGGCATCACAACAAAAATAAGTCAAGTTCACTCCATAACCAAGTGTGCCGAGCAGTGAACACCTTTAAAAAACCAGAATTAAGCAAAATGATGATGTGTTACAAATGTATTAGTTTCCTAGTATAGTATTTCTTCATATTGATTTGCTTTTAATTGCAGCAAAGGCTATTTGTTGCTTGCAGGTTCCTGAGTGAAGGCATACAGTGCACAGCCACAGACCCATGTTAGTATTATTACTAAAAACATGGAAAGTTGGATTTTCTTTTTCCTCAAAATTATTCTGCACCAATCTACCGCAAAGCAGCTGATGGGAAAAACATGCAAAATGAAGTTGTTCCCTTTCTAAGCTTAGAGGTGGCTCTGCTGCTTTGTGGGGAGGTGATTTTTGTTTTCTTGCTTTCAGAGAACAGATCATATTTTGAGATCAGCCAGTTCTCGGAAATAGCCCAGGGAGCAGGTTTTTCTTTCCTTAAGATTATCAGTATTGAAAAGTTAAAGTCTCTTACCCCAGCAAACAGAACTTATGTTGTTCAGATCAGAATAGCTATTGTATTCCTTTTCATGAATACTCAATTCTAGTGCTCAGCATGAGGTACAGACCTTTCGTTGGCTTTTATTTTTTTGACCTCTGATGGTATATTCATACCCTCTTATGCTTGCATGCTCAGAGACACATGCATACCCTTAACACAGAGGGAACTGGAAAGAAAGAGACCACTACCTCTGTGTGTGCTGTAATTCACTGCAATGTGAATTATATTATACTTGCTGTTACCTGACTTAAGAATCTCCATGAAAAAAAGATCATTTTGAAGTAGCGCTTGGTATCCTTGCCAAAAATAACACCATCAAGTAGTTTAGCAGATTCTTTACTGGCATAAGACAAAAGAAAAGTCCAAACCAAAAACCTACTTTAAAGGTAACTGACAATTAAGGTAACGACTATGTAAGATCGAGTTGCAGAATATTTTGAATGTAATTAAAAAAAAAAAAAAAGCAAAGCTTCTAAAACCCATACTCAATTCAGTTTTGTTTTACTTTTTATTATTTAAATACACCATACTAGAGCAAATGTCTCTGAAAATATCACAAATAAAAGATTTTTCTTCATTCAGCAAATTAGAAGTAGGTGAAAATTTCTACACAGTAGCTGCTATGAGCCCGACTTTTTTTTCTTTTTTTCTTTTTTTTTGCCATGGGAAGTAGCAACATTAGGACAAAAACACTTACATGCATACATACATTGTATTTTACAGAGATACAATAAAAGTGTTTGTGATAGAATATCACAAAAGCCACATCTTTATCTCATGTTCAGTTTGATTGAAACACATTTCCTTACAACACTTAAATATACAAAGAGCAAATAGAATGTTGTTAAGGTAAAACACAGGGTACAAACTGGCCAGTGCCCTGCTAATTGTTAATGAGGGTAGAAAGCAGATTTCAATGCTTCTTTTAATTAGCTTCATTAGTCATCTTCCCCACCCGCCCCCCCCAAGATGTCCTCCGGTGGATCTTTTTTCATTTTCTCTACAGTCTCCCATTAGCCCAGGTTCATGGAGTCCTTAATGTTCATATTCAGTCATTTTAATACACCAATAAATGTGGGAAGGGCAATCAAGAATAAAGAAGGTGCAATGGTATGGAGCTGGCATTGATGCTAGCTACAAAGGTGACTTGTCTACTTGGAGACATGGGATCCATCTGTGATGAACAAAATTTGAGATGAAGGCACGCATTCTGCATTACTCTGACCTTTTAGCAGACCTGTAAGAAATAAAAATGGGTATCTTAGCTAAATTTGAGATAGGAAACTACAACATGACTGCTTTTGTCTTTTCCCTATTCACTAATCTCTTTCTTATTAGACTACTTTCCAACTGTGACTTGATTAAGGCTTTCTACACTGTCCATTCATACTGCTAACATTTTGACTTTAAAGAGCAAAAAGCAAACATTTTTCACAGCTTCACTACTAAAGAAAGCAGACATGAAAAAAAGGGACTACAACAAGAAATAAGTGTACTTTCTGGTAACAAATCATACAGTGGATAAGGTGGTTTCTCTGGGCCCCATTTAAAAGGGAAGGACCATTATGCCATGCTTTTGAAGAAGCAAGTTATATGATCTTGTAATTGGAAGAAATAGTGTGTAAAGCAAATATGAAGTACAGCCAATATCCTCCCAAGGCAACTTTGGTTAATATGCTGCATTGCACAAGAGCTAAATATAGATATTTCAGGATTCCCCCCTCCCATTTAAATTCCTCATCTGGTACGTTAGTTAATGTTACATAAACATTTTAATATACAAAGTCAAACATGTGCTTTCATACTGGTGTTAATGAATTGTGATAATTAAAAGTGTCTAACTCAATAAAAATCTAAACTTTCATGGATAAAATAGAAATGATCATCCATAGTCTTCAAATACAATCTGTTTGCAATTACCAATATGAAATAATATATATTAGATTTTTATGGCTTTTAAATGACATTTTGCGCTTCCCAGGAAGTTCTTTTTTCACCCTTTCTCTAAGTTACTAAAAGCCTGAGGTCTATTAGTAACTGCAACCCCCCACTTTCAAGCTAATTAAAGTAGTAGAGGCTTGGAGGTTTAATTCCCCAGAGCCAAAGCTCAGTGTGAGAAAGGTAATTTGTCTGTCCAGAACAAAGATTAGGGAGCAGCCAGCAAGCATATTTAATAAATGAGCATCAAATATCTTCTACTATGGACACAGACAACACCAATTATGTAACTACAAGGGAATTGTTGAGTGATATGTAAACTAGAAGGTTTTTAAGATCTTCTCTAAGAGACGTAATGTAACTCATACTTTATTTAAAAGTATAGAGGCTGAAGACAAGCATTTGTTACAAACATTGCCAACTGGTGGAAAATTCACACTTTTAGTAGGTGGTAATACTGTTGCAAACAAGAAATACTACAGGAATACTACCAGTACCAAAAAAAGCATAGAGAATTCTTGACAATACAGCCCTTCAGATGAAACAGCACACAGGACATCACAGACTACGTTTGCACTCTGCAGGCAAGCAGTACCGAAATTAGAGAAAACGGGATTTTTTAAACTACATGGCAAGTGATGAGAAGTTATAATTTACATGTGTGAATTGCCTCAGGGAGGCAAAAGGCGGCAATGGCAAACATCCCTGCGTCTGCCTCCTTAAAAAGAAAAAGCAAGTTTTTAAACCAAATTAGGGCATGCAACCCTTCCTGCCTGCACCAGTCACCTGTAAACTATAGTAAGACAACGGCAAGTTCATAACTGTCACCTACATATGCACAACAAAAATGTGTTTTAATACTGGGAGTGTCTCAATCTTGTTAGTTAAATAAAAAAACAACAAACTGTGGATATTCTGCTGTATCTATAATCTCTGGTGGTAGAATAATCTGGAAACTGATTGATCTTTAATGTTTAATAATAAGTATCCGTTACAGCCAATTCTGTTACAGTGGAAGAATATTTTTAATCAGTGGCCCTACAACACACAGCTTTCTGGAAAACATCTCTGATGTTAAAATCTTTAGACTGTTAAATAAGTAAAATATAAAACACAACTCTCTTAGAAACTGCCACTGTAGCTTCTAGAGTTCCAGAAACCTGACAAATACATGAATTATCAATTTATCTCTTTAAGTATGTTTGTTTTCTGGAGTTTCAGTGCTCTGCAATTCCCTTGGAAAACCAGTAGAAGTTAGAGCAATTTCTAGAGAGATTGTATTATTAAGAAAAAAAAGCCCTCACATTATATTTCCCCTCCATCTTCTCCCTCATACCTGCTGCTCTGCCTCTGCTCTGACCGCAGCAATGCCGGTAACAGTCAGTGACAGGGGCTTACAAAAACTGCTCTCACGATTCTTCTTGCCTTTAGCCTCCACCAGGTGCCTACAGTCACAAGCTCTGCAAGCCCAGTCCAGTTTTACTTCTCTTTTCCATGTTCTATGTTCCTCATCATGTCTACTGCTTTTATTGCAACTAAATCATTTTTATGTTTTGCTAAGGCAGAGAAAGAAACTGATAAAACTAAATGACAATTTAGACACCTATTTGAAGTTACATTAAACTTTACATTCATAGAAGACAAGTGGATAAACCACTCTCAGAATGGTAAACCTTTTACTGCAGTGTATAAAGATGAATGGTTTTACCTATATTTTGAAATGGGATACCTATAAATATTCATTTAACAGAATCACTGCTAGCTAGTCTATATTACAGATTTGTTTCATTAAAATTCTCAACAGTATAAATCTATGAATCTTTAACTGTATTTGTACTTCCTTGAGAAGAGGCTGCGCATTCTCCTCCAATCTTAATTATCTTTGTTCTGCCTAACTATGTAGCATTTTTGTACTCAATTCTCTCATCACCTCGATTGACAAATTAAGTAAATAAAAAAGGTCCATGTTTTATTTTGATGTAATTACATTCACTGTATAAGACTTGAAAGAATACTTAAAATTAATCAGTAAATTTATGCACAAAAAAAAGCAAACACAGATATTGAAATGTAGCAACACAACAAAAAAAATAATGTAAATTAAAGAACAGTTTCTGTTTTCTCGGACATATTTCTCCACTGACTAAAAGCACTACAAAATATACTGTACACTGCAGAATAGATCAGCCTAGCATTTGTCCCAGATTTTTTTTAATCTTCCGAATTCCTGCTTGCAGATAAATGTTATTTTTTGTGATCCTTACAGACATTAATGAAGTTCCTATTGTAAATCTATAAAGAATTACCAACTGAAGTGTGCACTTTTTGTTTCATTGCAATAACTCAGTGCTGTGTGATTGCCTGGGTTAATGATGAAAAAGTCAAATATACTATCAGAGCTGATGGAAAAATCTATCACCAATCTGAAATTAAAATTCATCTGTGGTCAATAAGATTTAATATCCATGCAAGTGGCGCTGTAAAGAGTAAATGAATCAATGTCATCAATACATAATCAGTATGAAATATGATGTGAATAAAATTATGTGCAAGAGTCATACATCCACTCTTTTCTGGACCAGGGTGGAATGAACAGTCTCTTAACTCAAGGTTGACAGTAATTGTTACAAATTAGGCACAGCAGTTATCAAAATGCACTCACTTGCATAGCTTTAGGACTGATTAAGGAGATTAAAATACATCTAAAACTATCTAGTTTCAGAGTTACAAGACAACTGTTGATCAGAATTTTTTTCCTTCTTCTTTTTCACTATATGATTTGTACAGTCATTATTTACTCATTTAGCTAGAAACCAAAACTACCAACCACAGAGATATACAATTTCTAGTTGAGCTATTAGTGTTAGAGAACGATAAGAAAATAGCACTTTGGTTTTAAAATCTGAGTTATGACATGCAAAACAGACAAGAAAATACTTCTGAAAGAGTATCCCAGCATGCTTCCTCAACTAAGATCTTAATATTAAAATTAAATACATTAGTTTAGTCCAGGAACCTTCTCTTCACAAGACATTTATTTCCATATTAAAGGATCTAATTTTCCTCCCCCAGAAACCTGCTCTCTTGTAGCCCTTAATTTCAAGATTATAAAATAAAATACTTTTCTTTCTTGAAAGTTTATATTAATGTACGCTCTCCATTTTGCTTTGTACATAAGGAGTTCAACACCTGTACAGATGCACGTGCCCAAACCAAAATAAACTGACTCACCCTGTATGTCATATTTAAAAGATTCCTATTTTCTCCCCACACCCTGTGCCTAAACAACTTAAGGTAAGTTCAGCTACTTAAAGATCTCTTTGCAGGGATAGGGAATGTCCACTATTAGAATGAAAAGAAATTGATCTTCATTTAGCTCTAAGAAAGCTTATTAGTAATTGTGGAGTATTCACCTTCTGGTCTGGCAGTAGTGGATTACTCTGAAGTGAATTCAAATGGCCATTGATGAGAGCTGTAGGTCTATCATGTTCACAAAATAAACTGCCATTGATGTAGTGAAACCGATCTCCGGGGACCAGGCGATTCCGGCAGGTAGAGCATGTAAAACACTGGAAAAGGAAAGAGACAGCAAGTGAAACTACAGCACAAATTAAGTATGCTGCAGGTTTGAAAATTACACTTCAGAGACTGCAAGTGCAGTTGAGATATGGAGCTGCTTGGTTTCTAGTATCTCCAAATATGGCATTAGTCTTACCTGTTGGGACTATGCAGTACATAACTCAAGTAGAGTTTTACCGATTAAGAGGGAACAAAGCTACACACTAAGGAAAGCTTTATAATAGATACTCATTCTTCATTCTTCTAGTTATTATTTTGCATTTCATTCATGCGCAGATGCGGGTTTTACACTAAAGAGGCATGGCAGTACTAATCAGCTACTAAAAACGAAAAGTACTCAGAAAAAACCCCTCACCTTAAGATGATAGACATTGCCCTGTGCCCTCATGACCAGCTCACTAGCAGGAATGGACTGTCCACAGGCACTGCAAGCACCACTATTTCCAAATAACCTGAAACAGAGGTGATGATCATGAATAATTTAATACACAGAAGGCTCTAGGCATTTTTGCACATCACTGCCATGGTTTATTACACAACTATTTTAGACTTCTGACCCCCGTCTTCCAACTTGCTTATGTTTCATAATATGAAAAAGTATATTTTTTGTGTAACAACTGGTAGCTTCACCTTACCTTGGATGTGGTTACACAGGATTTAATCAGAAATATTGACTTACACCTCTAGAAACACAAACAATTCTGTACTACACACATTTTATCAGATTACTGGGTTCATCATAAAAAAAAAGATACAATTCATGACTGGAGTTTAAATGCATTGTGTCCTTGAAATTATATGAAGAACTCTTTTGTACTTTAATCATATCTTGAGATATGAGTCATCAAAAGGGTTAAGAGGATTTGATTGTATATCTAAGAAGACATCATGCTCAGTGTATTGAAACTCCAGTAAACCTCCATCAGTGCAGAGTTTCCATTAGAAACTCTCTGCTATCCAGGTTGATATATAATGTGTATGGGTTAACCTTTTCAATCATGGTGTCAACACTTTAGATTTGCCTCTGCTCATCTCTTTCATCCTAACCTTCTCTCTCTCTTGATAATGAAATGCTTGCTCCAACTTCCCTCTATCTGCTCCTGAGTCCACAATTTAGATTACTTCATCTCTGCTAGCAACAAACTGAATGAAATTTCGATTTGAGCAGAAAGTAATTTACCGGGATCTGGACCCATTTGTCATCATATCTCTCTGGGTGTTTGCTGTATCACTGCAGTTTTCCTATGCAATCAAATGAGACCACAACATCTGCCATTGGGGGGGGGCACACGCAGTGGGGGGAGGGGGGAATAGGCAGAAGAGTGGCGAAGAAAAATATATACATAATTCTTCAAATCCATTTAAAGGCACAACGCATCGATTCAAAGTATAATACAATAATGATTATTGAGTTCTACTTTTACAGGCTGCGTTAGCTAGAATTAGAAAAACCTTTATTTGCTTTTGCACAAGTCTCTAATAGACACAAATATTTATAAAGACCACCACAATTCCTTTTGCAGTAAAAGTGGAAACTGAACTAGCTGGCAGGGTCACAGACCCACTTTTCTGCACGATGTAAAACATAGTAATAGGATTTACAAATTAGCGTATTGGTGTCATAATAAATATTAATATTTGCATCTCCTTCCTGTCCAAATAAAGTCATAAAATTCTGTTTGTGTCAACTTAGGACACGCATTACAACAGAATACCCGTAATCTGAATGATTGCAGTGTGCCTCTGTATAAAAATAATTGCTTTGAATTTTCAGAATCTGAGCTTGCAGAGGAGGCTTGTCATGTTCAAACTACTAATTTGCTGTCGCCACTTTATTGAAAATAGCCTGTAAGTTGTTATTAAATGTATCGACTGAACGACAGAGAGAGTAGTAAAACTGCCCCTTAAGATGGCTTTTAATAGGAAGCTGAGAAACAAATTTTGCAGCAGCATCGATTTGAAGAGTTCAATCAAAACTCCATTTCAAAACTAATTAGTCTGAGATCCACGACACATTGACACGTTCTTGCAGAATCACAGCGGTTACAAAGGGAAAGCTGAACTAATACATTGTCAGGACCTCCCGCCAAAGGGACTAAACTGTCTGGAAACTAAAGGTCCATTACTAGGGCATTGTCCAAACCAGCACCAGTTCTGAGGAGCTGCATGATATACCGAGGTTACTTCCAATGCTTTGCGATATGCATTTTTCTTCTGTCATTGTTACTAGTAACGAAGTTAGCACTAGAGGAGGTGCATGGGAAGGGCTGTGAGAGGAGGCAGAAAGGCACTGCTACATTTCTAGAGCAAAGATCCAAAAATCAAGGGTGAGGGGGTGGCAGCAAGGGCATTGCTGGGTAGAAGGTTGAAGATGGGCAGACAGTGTCATTGTCCAGGAGAATCTGAACATGGTGAGCCGACTCTCACAATCCCCTCTTCCCCCTGTACAATTGCACCACCCAACTGAAAACACAGCTTTCAGAATGCTGATCTCATTGCACTACTTGTCTTCATTAAGCATTCATTTGTTATACTATTCTCTCTGAACTAGAGTGGTTCTACACCTTGAATGTCTGTGAATTCTAATAAACGGAGTCAAACTAATCCAGAGGCTTTCCACATATCCTAAGTTTTCCCCAGGCATGTTTCCAGAACAATTCTACTTTGGGAAGCCACTTCAGCTGAATCTTCTGCTGAAATTCCTAAAAATTACTCACAAACTCAGAATACCTTTCCAATGCTTATTTTCATTTACCAAGAAAGTTAAACTTATTTTTCCTCCTCTACTGTTATGAATGGTTTTGTTCTTTAATACCATTAACAGGAAAAAGGTTTTATCTTTTAAAAAACTGTTTTTTCTCCTTACCAGTAAAGGAAGTCTTCCACATTAACTATTCTTTACTGAAAAAGTTGTTTTGCATGGTTTCTGGGAAGCTGGAGAGCTAATTATCTAACCAGGGGGACTGTCCAGGACAGTATTTGATTTAAAAGGCTTGAGGCTTTAGGTGCTCAATTAAGTAGCTATCGGTCTCAGACTGGACTTTAATGGGCTCTTTTCTCTTTAACTGCAGCAATGGGTAGAGATACCCCAGGTCAGGCTAATTAAAGCCAGGGGACTCTTTAATTGTGATGACAGAATTGGTTTCAGTTTCCTCTTTGGGTCCTCAGTCCAAGAAGGTCATTAATATTTCAACATTTGGGCAATGCAATCAATCACAAACATCAAGAGGTTCCCTGTACGGACAAGGCAGCTCTTCTACACTTAGCAGCATTTTACCGAGCCACCTTAAATTAACTACTGTGTGGTTCCAACACAGCATTCCCCACACCCCCAAACATTCCTAGATTTTTCTGTTGGTGGGGTTTTTTTGGGTGGGGTTTTTTTTCAGAACTTTCTGTAGGAGAGTGGGAATGAAAGCAGCAAGAAATCTTCTCAACCCAGTTTCCCATCTTGCTGCTCAAAATTCAGCATCAGCAGAAACACGTCTCCAGCATCTTGTACTAACAAAATAAGGGTCCACTGCTTTCCAAAATCATGGAGACAGATTTAAGCACTCTGATTCTTGCATGATATGGTACACATTTGCGTCCACATACGTATATCCAAGCCCTGGCAAAGAGAAATGCACATCCAGACCTACTGATCCAGAAGGAATCAGTGTTTTTGTACATTCCCCACATTTAATCTAAATTCTGCACCAGCTATATCAAATGTAACAAAGAAAGGCAACACAGAAATTACGCCTGAAGCCAAGTCCATTAAAGGTACTTCAGAATAACTAGAGACCAAGCACCTTAAAAGCACCAGAAGCTATTGATACTTAAAAGGGGGGCTGTGCATAATGGCAAGTGCTGCATTAGAGAAGAGGAAGAAAAAAAAAGAGAAAAAAAAAAAACCAGCCAAATTACGCTTGGTTAATTCAGAGTAACAGATCTGCCCCCAAGTGAATTGGAGGCCTTGAATTAATTCTGTTATGACAAATCAAGATAAACGTTCCCCCTAAATTGCATGCGATTTAATTAATTTTTGAGATCCTGTTTTTTTTTTTTTTTCCTAGCTAATAGTTCACATGCTCCTGTGCTGTCATTGTGCTTGAGTGGGCAGACTTCAAAGTGATATTAAATAACCAACTATTAGATTTACCTAGCACGTCCTATTGGAAAAGTGCCATTTAATTACCTAGCCTGTTCAATTAAAGGGACAGCATTCCCTGAATATAGCAGCTTGCCGCTGATTACCAGGGAAATGAACTGGCTGCCCGGCGGCCCCCTCCCCGGCGCGGCCTCACTGCGGTTCGGCTCCGGCCACCCCCCGCCCCGGGCTGCGCCCCTTGCCGCCTGTGCGGAGCGCCCAGCCCGGGGAGGGGCGCCGGGCGCTGCCCCTTTAAGAGGCGCCCGGGCAGCCTCCCCCTCTCCCCTCTCCCCACCACTCCCTGCTCTCTCTTAGAGGCCAATTTTGTTAATTAAATGTTTTGTTTGCGACGCGGCTCTCATTCATTTCGGACACGTCATTCCGAGCAGATCTAAGCCAGCGACCAGATCTCATTAGATAAAACCTATCAGAACTAAGAGAAAATGGAGGAGACACTAATTAAAGCTTTTAATTGTGCGGATTCGCTGCCACGCTGCTGCTTTATCTGGCATCTTAAGGTTGGGAGGGCTGCGCTCCACTCCCCTCCCTGAGCGCACTGCTCGCCGTGGGGAGGGAGGGGAACGGACCGGGGTTTTCACCTCCCTCTCTTTTCCCAGGAACCTTGGCCTTCAATGAAAGCTGCAGCTGTAGCTCTACGGCCAATTTGTTTTCGGGTTTTGGGGGGGAGAGGGAGGGAAAGGCGAGTGTTGCGCTGTTTAAACAACAAAAAAAAAACCCACATACAGCTTCAGACAGCTAAAAAGCTCATTAATAAATGGCCCTGTGGTCCTGGCCCGAAGGAGTCAAGTCCCTTTCACCTGGCGCCTGCCGGGCCGATCAATTCTCTTTCCCATTTTGTCAGTCGTGTCCAGCGTGCCCTGCGTCTCCAGCGGAGAGCTGTGCGCGTGGCTCTTGTCTGGGGAAGAGAATGTGCCACCACAAAAGCCCGCCAGAAAACTAAGAGTGGGGAAGGATGGCAGAGGGGAACCAGAGAGACTCCCTGTCAGACTGGCATTGCCACCACAACCAAATGTGGCCATTTCGAACAAGAAAAGGGTGAGCATGGTCATGCCAGCATGACCCACGAGGAAGCCTGCAAAGTCCACTTCCAGCAGGAAAGCTCCAAGTTAACTTAGCCCTGGCAGCGCCAGGCCATCCTACCTCACCTTGAGTGTACAGTGTCCAGCTCAAGTTTCAGCAAGCATCTGTCAGAGTTATTTTTGAAAGTCAAATTACACAGATCTAAAGAGAAGTCAGGCGATAGGACAAGGAGATCAATTCAAACCCCTCATCTGATAAAGCATCCTATTCATAATCGCCTACATTAAAATAAACGAGTATTAATTTTTGGCAACACAAAACCAGAGAACAGCGATAAGCTTGCCTGAACTTGCCTCTGGGACACAGTGGACGCATCTTCTCTTTTTAATTAGTAGCAATCAGACATGAGGGTTTGTTTGATGGTGTTGGTCGAGTGATGAATCTGTACTATTCAGAGCATCTTAACAGCAGTGTCAATTTTTCCACTTCAAACGAGACTCTTTCCCTAACACCGTTCTGCTCTATTTAATCACTATTCTGCCAGGCTTAGGCTTGTTGCTTAGGATGATGACCAAAAAGCACCACTAACCCCCCCCCATGTGCTGATTTGTTAGCACTTCTCTCTAGAAATACCCCCAAAACTAGCAAAGCTAAGGCTTCAACTCCTCAGACAAACCACGGGACATGTTTTACGTACTTAACTCTGCCAAGCCACGGCCACGTACCCGGTCAGAGGCTGCACTATCGGAGTTACCAAATCTTAACTCCATCCTCTTAACTAAGGAGGTCTCTGTGCACATATTCACTACAATTTGCATCTTCTCAAATATAAGTTTTACAACATAAGCAAACTTGTAACATTTGATGGTCGCTTTTGGTAGAGGGTTTTTTTTTTTTGCCGAAAGGGAAAAAAAGTGGAACTTCGTGGCCATCAGAGAGAAGTGAAGTCCTGGGTTAACTCTTGACATTTACTATAAATGAGAAGCCAGAAGCATTTGAACAGAACACAATTTGCTTTAACTAAGCATTTCTGTGATGCTGGGAAGGTATGGGGCTTTTTTGTTGTTTTTTTAATTACCGAATATTGAAACAGAACACCTTGAAGCATTCATGTGCATCAGTCTATCAAACCATTTACTCAAATTAAATGTGTAATCCTTCAAAATGCCTCCTTTTAAATTAATGAGTTTAAGTAGCTTGAGTTCACCTGAAAAGATCATACAGGCACCTGACCTCACAAATTCTTTCTATTAATTATATTGGAAACTTGTTGGAAGGGATACTCTGCATAATCTTACTGTACCCCAACAGATGTGAGATTAGTGAGGCTTAGTTCCCCCTACCCAAATCTGTGGCATTTAAAGCAAACAGCTTCAAAAGAGGAAGAGATAAGAAATAAAGGGCAAGAGCATATACCTCCTCTGCTATCTGCTGCATTGTCTATACTGGAAGTTAAGAGAAATGTCGGTTCAAAGCTTCTCCGTAACAATGCTAAAACAAACATCGTACCACTGTTTTTTGCTATAAGTAGAATCCGTAGCCCTCCAACTGATGGTTAATCAGCTCTTTCACAAGGAGAACAGAGAATGAGTCATTCTGTTTCCACTCAAAGGAGTTTAAAGGTGCTTATGTAAATATCATAATTAATCAGATACTAAAGGCAGGCATTTCATTATTTAGCACCTCTGCCACAGCCTTATTTAAGCCCTACGATTTTAACATTTACTGTTCAGATATGCACACTTCTCCTTCAACACTACAACAAAGCAGATTAATTTAGCCTCTCTGATTGCTGTTTATTTTTAGTTAGGACTTGTTTTGTGCTGACAAACCACTTTAAAGTTACAGTCGTCGTTCGGCCCCCCCAACTCTTCTCTCCACTTGGCAGTTGCAACTGCGCCCTGGGCTAGGCGCTAACACCCGCACCCGCACGTCTCTCCACTCCTAAAGGAGCCGTCCTGAGCCAGCCCACCCGTCTGCCCTGCTGACACCCACCACGAGAAATACAGTGGGGGGGGAAAGAGAAAAATGGAGAAAAACGCAGAGAGAAAGGGGGAATGCGGTCCTCACCAGCCTGGCCGTCGCCTCACCTGATGTAGTCGTTTCTGCAGAGAATCATCCCGCTCTTGGTGTAGCAGGAGGTGCCGATGTCCCCCAGCTGGGCCTGGCAGCAGGAGCACTTGAGGCAGCGGCTGTGCCAGTAGCTGTCCATGGCGTAGAGCAGAAAGCGGTCGGCGATCTTCCCCCCGCAGCCGGCGCACCTCTTCCAGGAGAGGGAGCCCGCCGTGACCGGGGGCGGCTGCGCGCTGCCGCCGGGGTTCACCATGGCCTGCGCGGAGAGAGGGGCGGAGGCGGGTCAGCGGCGGGACAGGACGGGCCGGGGCGGCAGCGCGGGCCAGCGCCGCTCCCGGGCCCTGCGGGGACAGCGCGGCCGGCCGCGGGGCAGGGGCGCGGCCGCGCAGCTGGCGGGGAGCGCCGGGCGCGGGGGGCAGAGCGAGCCCTCCGCCCCCCCGCTCCGGGCTTGTGCAGCTGCAGCTCGCAAGTCAGGAACAGTCCCGGGGTTTGTTTTGCTTATGAAAAAAAAAACTGTGTGAAGAGTGGAGGGAAAAAAAAAAAAAGTTGTGAAACTGGTTTTTCAGTCTAGGAGAGGCTCCGCAGGCTCGGGGCGGTAACGAGGGGCTCTGGACTGGCCCTCGAGGCCTTGGGATTTTATTTTTTTGTAGTTTTATTTTTGAGAACTAAAACCTCCCAGAGAACACACTCCAGATTGAGGACACTGGCCCGAATAATAGATCATTGAACTTCAGGACGCCTGTTAACTTCCTACACAAACATACTCAACTTTTGTCTCGCTAATCTGCCCTTGATCAGCAGTTTAAATGCTAAAGCTTTTTTACTCAAAAAAAAAAAAAAAAAAAAAAAAAAGAAAAAAAGTTTACCGACCCTAAGAAAGCAGCAGAGTAATGAAGTGCACCGCTCCCGCCGCGGTTACTCTGGCCGCCCCCGAAACTGCTACTCAGGGTATTTTTCACTTTCTAATAAATGCTTTATGCAAGCAGGACAACCGAGAGATAATATAGGAATCAATTCATAAAGCTTACTCTAAACCGATTAATTTGTTGCCTTCAATCCAGAGTCCAATAAACTCCCGGTGTTCCTCTAGTCACTTATACTATAAAAAGATCAAGTTATTTACTGCCAATTAAGCAGCATGTTTTGTCTTTGTCCTTTGTAAGCCGTATGTGCTCATGCCGAGGCATCTGGCTATCTGCTAAGGACCTTCAGACTGATACGTCCAGAGCAGCGAGGACGAACTTTTCCTGCCACTGGCCCAACTCGGCTGCAGGAGGAGAACTCAGGCCGATTTAAACACACATTTCCTCAGAAAGAGTACCTGGAGGTATGTCCAGTGACCGCACAATAAACCAGGAGAACTGCACCAATTAAGCTGTAACAAAAACCCCGAGACTTTGGAAAGAAAACCACTCTAAAAGCCATTAGCATTGCATTTATCCGAACGCATCGTATACCTTTATGTAAATTGATTTCTGATGCATTTGTTCAAGGAATTGCCTTTTGTTACAGTTTCCAGCTACAGCCTAATGAATCTGCATTTCCTGCTCCGAGTCTTTAAACCGTTTTCCTACGCTTTAAATCACTTTGGATTTCTTAAAAGAAAGATAAAGGCTCCATGCCACCACCTTAACCTGTCTTTGTCGAAGACAAATATGTATAAATATAAAATGGGAAACGTTACACTGAGAAAACCATCCAGTAACCCCATTAAGCTAAAGCTCTTAAGGACAAGCAATACCTTAATGCTGATTAAATCTAAAAAGATGAATCAAGAGGACTGACCAGAAAGTGACTCCCTTGATAACTAAGGACGGGCCCTCATCAAGTTTCATTTAGAGTCGGGGGGGGAAGCTTTTAACTTAAATAGGCTTACTCTAGTAATTACAGAGCCAAGCAATTTAGGTCCTGGGATAGGAGTCAGTGAAATAGAAAGCAGAGCTAGAACCTAGAGGCAAAATACCCCCCCTTTTAACAGCGTCTCTGGTGCTTTTTTAATGGAGACCAAGGGAGGGACAAGCGGAGAGCTAGAAATTTGTAGTACAAAAATGGATGCTTAATTCATGTCTTGGTTTTAATTAGGTGATTCACCGAATTTCTCCTGGATTGAAACAAAAGACCGTGTGGGGGGCAGGAAGGGAACCGGAGAGGAGAGAAATAGAGAGCTCACTTTGATCTTTTCTGCCACTGTTTCAGAACAGTGTTTACTACGGGGGAAGAGGGTGCCCCAGCCTCCCCCCCGTCCCCTCCATTCACAGCCGAGGCAGGCAGAGCCCTTTCCCGGCGGCAGCTGGGAAGTGGGGTAAGGAAAGGCGTTCTAGCGGCGGCCGCCAGGCTTTGTACGGGGGCCGCGACAATGCCCGGGGCCCGCGGCGCCCCGCTCCGCGCCCCTCCGCCCGGCGGGCAGCGGGACGGCGGCGGGCGGGCACCGCACACACGAACGCTGCGAAACACGGGGGAGCGACCGGCACTTCTTACCTGCTTCCCCTCTATATTGCAAAAGGCCGGGGAGCGCCGCTCGGGGTGCCTGAAGAGGTCTCCTTGCAAAGAAACAAGCACAGCGCTCGCCCTCTCGCCGGCTGTCGGGAGCGCTGGAGGGAGCCCCCCGCCCGGCAAGGGGCAGCCCAGGCTGGAAAAATATAGATATTGCTATGAGAGGCGTCTGCCCGGGTCCTTCCTCCAGCTCCCGCTTCCCGGGAGGGGAGCTGCAGAGCTCGGTCCCCGCCGCTGAGCCGCACACGCAGGGCGCCGCCGCCGCTCGCTGCTGCAATCGCCGGGCAAGTTTGGCAATGTGGCTTCACTTTGTGCCGCTTCTCCCCCCGCCCCCCCACCTCCGCCCCCTCTCCGGGCTGCGGCGGCTCCCGAGCTTCCCGCGGCGCGGAGCCGGCCGGCCGCGGCCCGCCGGAGCGCCTCAGCGGAGCGGGCGGGAGCCGGCGAGTTTGAGCGGGGCCGGGCGCGGAGCTGCTGCCGGGATCCTGCGGCGGCGGCGCTGGCGGGGCGCGGGGGGCCCCTGTGCCCGCCTGAGCGTGAGGCTGCAAGTGCGTGTGTGCCCGTGCGAGTGCGTGTGTGCCCGCACGGTGCGCGTGTGCCCGCTGCCCTCACACATGTGTTACTGACAGAGCAGAATCCCAACTACACTCCGGCTCGGCGCCCCCGTCAGCCCGCCGCAGCCAATCCGCCCCCGGCTTGTTCAGGCGGAATAATAAAACCTGCCAATCCCCGGGAAGACAAAGGAATGAGTGAGAGGGGAGGGAAAAAAAAAAAAAAAAAAAAAAAAGAGAGACACAGAGAGAGAGGAAGGGAGGGGGCGAGGAGGAGGAGGAGGGGAATGGAGAGGAAGGAGGGAGTCAGGTGGGCAGCGCTGGCCGCGCCGCCCGCCCGGGCGCTGAGGGGAGGTGCGCGGCCGTGAGGGCGCCGTCCGCCCCGCCCCGCCCCGCCCGCCCGCTCCCGGCCACCAGTTGAGAAACTTGGCGGCGCGGGGTCGTCCCGGCTGTCCCCGAGGGCAGGCCCGCTCCGCCCGGGCGGCGGCGTCCTTCGGAGCCCTTCTCGGCCGCTGGGCGCTTCCCACGCCGCCGCAGCCCCGCCGGGCCGAGGGGAGGCGCGGTCGCGGCAGCCGCTTCTCGCCGCCTTCGTGGCGCCCCCCGCTGCCCGCGGCCGGCCCCCGTGCCCGCACCCCGCTCTGGGGTCCCGCGCCGGGGCGGGGAGAGGCCGCGAGGCCGTGCCCGGCTCCTCCTGCGGGCCGAGGGGCCGTGTGGTGCCGCACACTGCCACACGTTCCCCGCGGCAGCTGCGCTGCGGGACTCGGGCGGGCACGGCCCTCGGTGGCCGCCCCAGTGGAGGTGTCTGTGGGTTAAGCAGCCGCAGTTGACAACAGGGCTCATCAGCAGGGAAGGCAGCTGCGTTTCTGAGGGAGAAACCCGGGGATGACGGCAAATCAGAACAAGTATGCTCAGTGGGGACACTTAAAACTGTGAAAAACCACTACGTATTAACTGCACGCCTGTGAGGCCTAAGTGCAGCACACAGGATAAGCACAGCCGCGAATGGCTGGAGCTCATGCCCGGAATAACAAAGTGCTCCTAAGTGCGGTGCTGTCCCCGGCGCAGCTCCGCGCCCGGCGGTGCCGCACAGGGGGACACGCGCCCCTGTCACCCGCGCACGCGGGGAGCCCCAGCTGTGGCACATCCCCGGGATCTGTTAAAGGACAGAAGAACTCGTAACAGGAGTTCCTCGATTCCAGACCGCTGACGTAAGCAGCAGCCAATGCAGCGCAGGCCGGACGGCAGCAGCGCTCGACGTGCACCCCGGCCGGCTCTGTCCCCGCCGCGGGCACGGCAGGGCGGGACACAGCGGCCCCAGCGCCCGCGGGCACGCTCGCTGCCCTGCCAAGGGTGTGGTGATTGCAGCGTGACCGAGCTACGAGCTCCGTGCGCCCAGCCGGTGTCCGAGGAAACAAAGTATTTTAAACCTACTCCTGCCGGCGGCTAACGCAGCCGCGGTGCCCCGCACAAGTACACGGAACTCTCCCCCGGAGCACTTCCCAAGGACGGAGTGCCCGGCGCAGGAATGCTGCCCGCCGCCCGCTGACAGCCCGGCAGTGGCAGCCCAGGTGTGCTTTAACCACATCGCCACCTGTGGGTCTCCCGCAGCCCTGCAGCCCCGGCCTGGGCTGGGCACGGAGCCCAGCGCCCAGCAACCATTTAGAATTGAAAGGAAAATCGTCTACCTGGGAGAAATGTATTTAGGAAAACGTAGGATAGCGAAGATAGATTTTGCTTCTATATATATAGGAAATACAAAACTGAAATTTGAATGGCACCACGGGTATGATTTAAATACGGGAGAAAATTCTATTTCTGTCTTTCTCCATAGACTGGGATACATTCAGAGTCCAGCTCATGGAAAGCTCCCACAGGGAAAGAGGGGAGAGGACCAGTGTTGTGGTTAAAATTTCTTTTAGCATAGGTCTATGAAATATATCATCTGGATGTAATCTCTGTGTACGTATTACATTTAAACATACTCAGCAGTTTTAGATTTGTTATGTAGGATCTGGTACAATTTAAAATATATAAAGCAACAAGGCACGCTACACATAATCAACAATCACTGATATTTTAGCTCTCTGACAGTTAAGAGCACAAGAATAGAGCAAATGCCAAGCTAAAATAAAATCTACATTGTCTAATTATCTAAGCATGTAATGGCTGGAAGCTACCAAATTCAGACTCTGGGAGAGCCATTAGGACCTCTCCTTATTGGAAAAGATATTCTACCAAGAAACTCTGCCATAGGCACTAAAATGTTTACTAGTCTTAAAAATGAGAGTGATACAAAAAACAGGAATTACCTTTTCAAGGAACGGAGTTTTAAATGGCTTAATGATGTCTTCCAAATAGCATTACAATGTTCATATCTTTTTCTGAAATCTGATCATCACTAATTTTTGTGATTAATTTTAACAGAGGAAACCTTAACTGAGAGCATTTTGCAGAGCAATATTTTTCTAATTTTTCTTTTGTGCAGCATCTGCTGTTGCTGTGCTGTCATCTTCGTTATGTTTTTCATTGTCTATGTGCCATAATGTAATTAGTTAGTTCAACATCATCTGTGCTATTAGATGAGATGTTTCTATGGTAAGTTAACATAGTTCTGTGTAATTGGTAGATTTCAGCAGTAGGCATGAATGTATCCATCAACTTTAGGTCGATTTGAGTCCACAAGATTTAAATTCACTTGGCATACGTTATCCTAGAAGACTGTTAATTTTGGCTGAATGGATAAAAAACACAATGCAGAAGAAAATCTGGCTGCTTATATTGCGGTACTGTTGGAATCAGGGAAAGGAAAGCATAAAATTGCTGGCTTAGTAGTTGCAGTCTGAATGTCTGGAAAATGTTACAGCCTGTGATCCAAATCATTCTTAAACCTAGATGTGCCCCTAAGATAGCAGGTAGTCCAGAACTCATCAGAGTTATCTCTCTGTTCAGGAAAGGAAGAATCTTGGTTCTCTCCCTAAATATTGCATTCCTATGGGATCTCTAGGTTCTCTCCCTGAATACTGCATACCTAGGGGACTCTCTTTTCCTTTTGTCTTTAGAGAGAGATGTTGAGGCTGCTGCTTTCAGATCTTCCATGTGGCACTTTGCTAATCCATGTGTCTTGTGAGCTACACCTTTTGAACAAACAAACTTTTAAAACAAACCCTCTGACTCGTCTCTCCAGAAACAGTGATGAAAAATCAACAGCCATTTCTTTCTTTAAAGTAATGCATCCTTTTACTTACATAGGATCTTCTGGTTTAGGCCTCAAACAATTTAGAAATGTGCCTGGATTAAGTATTTAAGTCGGATATCCAATGATACAGCAGAGTCGTCTCCTGGCAGAAGCTGGGAAGAATCCTGGATGGCTTCACTCTTAGCATTATTTTCTAAGCAGTAGACAGTACTGTTTGCCCAAAAGAGTAAGATAAGCTACATTTAGAAATATGTGTATAGATTTTGACTGCTTATAAATATATGAGTAACTTTATTTACAGGAACCTAGAACCATGGGAGGTAATTAGTAAGCACAGTTTGCTTAGGTAAGGGCTTGCAAGACCCTTTTATCATCACTGTATCCATAACTTAGGACAGGAGCCAAATAATATAAATGTCAGTAATTACAGGTATATATTTATATTAACAATAAAGTCCACTTTTGGAAGGGCTAAGGCTAGATTTGTAATGATGTCATATGGCTGAAAATTACATTCACCAATTTGTCCAGTGCACATTTCTGATGGGAGAAATTGATACATTACCACAAGCCATCAGCAGCAGAAAGTCCTGCAAGTGGCTTCCGTGACTACTGTCAAAGATATCAGAGTTTGAAATTATATGTAATTTTTGTTTAAAAAGTCTCAAAAGGCCTCTAGAATATGTGTATGTCATAACAAGTTCACTACACAAAACAATTTTAAAATTGGAAATGCTATGTGACTTTTGAACGAGAGCTTTACACTCCACAGTCTGTAGGCATTTTTTAAGCAAATAGGTTAAAAATTAATTTGCGACTCTTGAACATGTACTGACAATTGATTTTTGTAATGACATATCTGTAGAGTGATATTTTGTCTCAAATATGAATATTTTTATGATTCACATGTCTCCATCTTTGATAAGGAAAAGATCCTTTGACAAAAACCTTATATAAAAGCATATAGAACTTACCCCTTGGGGTAAAAAATGTTTTCTTCACAGATACTTTCATAGAATACTGGCATTAATATGTTGCCTCTATTCGCTAGTCATCTTAACAAATGAGAGGGTGGGACAGCACAATTTGGTGCTGTTTGCAGGCCTAAATTATAGGTAAAAGGAGCCACTGGGCTACTTTAAATTTACAGTACAAAAAGACCAACTGGAAAGGAATTATAAAAATAAAAGTCTGACTCAATCAGCTGACCAAAATTCACTTACCTAATGCAGAGGTACGTTTATAACACTATCATTTATGCAATGTGTTACAACGAAAAAAGAAAACTTAACTCTAGCCTTTATTATCTAATTAATTAGCCAAATAACTTTAAACATGCAGAAGAAATTAGTATATTATCCCCGAGTGCATAAATAGCATGTTTAATATTTTTTCATGATGTTGTCTACACAAAATACCTTTATAATTGCATTGAAATTATTTTCAAAGATGTGTGTCCAGTAGCAAATCCTATATAATGAGAATATGTGTCTGTTATGAGTGTATCCTGGAAATGAATCATTTACCTGTAGCTCATTGCAATGGAGAAGTATGTCTGATATCTTTATGAAGTTCCCATGACCTCTGAACAATGCTGCAATTTACGGAAACGTCCATGAACAATGTTTTCTGCCTATTTTGCACCTATCCACAGAGATGACCTCTGCAGTACCTGGCTTGGGCTATAGTAAACCAATGAAAGAACATTTGCTCGAACTGTTTTCTCTGTAGGTCTTCAGGGGTTGTTCTCAACCTAGAATTTCATAGGGTTTTGTTGTATGATATGTCATTAATGGGAAGGCACCGTTTTAGCTAATCCATCTGCATGTTTGTGTGGAAATTTGTTTCTGGTGGAAATTTGACACTGGGTGTTGTTTCAAAAAGCTGAGAGAAAGCAAGGTACAGGTTGAGCACTGAAACACACACATCACAAAGATCCCCTGTTGAAGCTGTCTTTTTAATTTAAGGGCTACCAGCATAGTATGAGAAAATGGAGGGTTACAAAAAATGAAGAGGAAGAGCAGCCTGGTGACTTGTGTCTGGCAGAAATGCCTCTATCATATTTGATTCGAAATTTACATAGATGCCAGTAGTTATGACACAACTGTCACTTTAAGTTCACTTAACTGGACATGAAACAATAATGACAAACAATCAGAATGACAGTTCTCCTTCTATTCTGCAGTGAGGTTCTTCATATCTCAATTCTGCAACATTTCTTCTGTTCACTCCGCCAGACAAATGTGTTTCTGTTATTATGATTTCTCTGTTTGGCTCAGTGCAGCATTGCTAAAAGCAAGAGGGAGAGTTTCTAAGCTTTCTATTCCATTTTTTAGCAATACCATTTATCAAATAAAGAGTTTCTTACTAACAGTTTTTAACATTAACTCTTTAATAGTTACTTTGCTGATGTAATCCATTATTTAAAAGCATTGTATTGCGTAAGAATATTACATTATTTTTCATATAAAAATATAACTCTCTACTCTTGTTTTTCATAACTGGAGCGACTGCTATACTCCATGACCATAACTCTTTTTATCATTCTACTATGATTCAGTAGCTTTTGCTGTCTTATAAACAATCTTACAATTAAGAGCTAATGTTAATGGAATAGATTGTTGTCATAGGATAATGGTTTCCTGCTGCTAGATAAATGCTGTGGCAATGCTAGGACATTTATTGAAAGTAATAGTGAAGACAAAGCTAAGAGATTTATTTTTAAAGCAGGTGCCACAGATCCAGTGACACCATTCTGTTACAATTGTTTTATTTCTATTTCACTAAGAGACTGATGAAGATGGAAGCATTTTGCCTGATGTATGCAAGTGCAGCAAAGTGACAGTGGCTCATTTCACTGTAACTGAATAAGCTGCATTGCACTTGGCTCGGGAAGAGATTTATTGTGTGGCTCATCCAATCAGAAAACAGTTTATCCATTAACTACGGCTTTAAAATATGTTGTATTTCCATGAGCAAGATGGAGCTTGATGCTTTCTTTCACAGAAACAGTTATACAGAGTTCACAGGAGAGGAGGAAAGTGGCCCCCTTCGGTGCTTGCTCCACCAGTTATTCCAGAAGCCCCTCCTTCCCTCTGTGCTGTAGGGATGGCAGGCTGGGAAGAGTGAACCTGTCCATCGTGTGCTCCCCTCCTCCCAAATCAATGGTTCCTTGTCTCCCTTCTGCATTGGATGGTGTTGCCTCAGTGTTCACAGAACAGAAATGGCAGCATTGTTCTTACCAGCACTGCTGTGCAGAGGGTGGAAAGTTTTTGTGTAGTCTAGTGTTTCCTCTGTCTGCATTCACAGGATCTCGAAGTTTTGGAAAATATGCCTTCTTCCTTTTCCATGACTTTCAAAATTGCTCACTCCTGAATCCTCCAACAGAGATCTGTGTAAAGCAGAACTTGCAGAGCTTCATAGGCTCTCTATCTGCTTGTGGAATTGTAATTAAACACCTTCATTGCCCCTTATATACAGCTCCTACAAAATTGGAGTCGGTTGTCGGGAAGTACATGGGATCCATTCAATTCAATGAGTTTTCTCTGGACAGATATGTCCTAATTGCCTGACTTAGGCTTCAACAGATCCTTTGTTTTTTCTTATGAACTGCAGAGCAGCTATCCAAGTGGCAGTGCTGTAGCTATGACAGCTTGAGGATATTGCACAAATAATAAAAGCATGATCCCTTCCCACAAACTCTGATCATTCTGAAGCATCTTTAAAGTTGTGTTGTAAAACAGTATAATGACTTTATATAACCATAAAATCCCTGCTAGGATCTCCTTAAGAAACAAACTAATTTTATTAATAAGGCCCACGGACCTTGACATCAAACCAGCAATTCACTGCTCCAAGGACTTACTCTCTGTAGCTGCTCACAGCACAGTTCTGAATTAACTTCTAAGACCAGAGCTTGAAGGCAGTAAACAACTTTAACCTTTTCTTGACCCCAGACACATCTCACAAACAGGAGTTCAGTAAATACATAAATTTCACTTTAACCCATGTGCAGATATTCAGAGAACTAATTCATTCTTCAGTTTCTGTGTTTTAAGAAAATGTTTATACTAACAAATGGACAAGTGTTACAATACTTTTTCCAAAGGGCCATCAGGTAAGGTTGTTCCTCTGCTGATCCTAGCTCCTTATGAAAGGCAAGCCCCAGAGACAACATCATAGAGAAAAACAGAAATTGGAGAGACCTGCAATCCCAACGGAATTAACCCTTGCTGATGTGAGGTCTGTTGGGTCATCTGCAGAGCACACAGTGCAGAGCTCCAGCAAATATATATTCTTCCAACTAAATCTCCATAGCAGGTGATCTCCTAATGCTTGTGCCTTTTGGTATCAATCTCCTATCTGAAGTTTAGGATTCAAAGGAACAATTTAGGAGATGGAGAATTTCCAGATCCTTAATTCAATGGAGTAATTTACCTAAGTACCTTTAAGGATGTGACTGTAAAGTCTTATGATTTTAACATATTTGGTGTATCTGTTTAAAATCCCAACTCTGGAATCATGGTCTAAATACAAATCTGCTTTCAGCTTTTTTAGTAGGAATTTTGAGTGTTCCTGGTTAAGTAAAACATTAGCTCTTAAAGATCAACCAGAGACAAATGAAGATAATTTGTTCCCCTTTAGTATTTTACTTTAAAAAATATTCTCCATTTGATCTAATAGTGAGGAGTCATGACTTCTGGATTTTTGGGATTGCCAGTACAGTAACCAAATATCCTATTACTACATACTGAATCTGCCCAAGAAATCCTACTCAGTTCAAGGAATTATTAAACCTGTTTTGTTGATAGGTTTCTCCACATCACATGGGACTGCACACAATCAATCAGTATTTCATTTCCATACCCCATACTGCCCCCCAAGAGAGCCAGAATTCCCCATGTCAGTTATCCTATCACAAGGCAGATCCCCAGCCTTTTGCAGTTCTTTGGACTAAGGCGGCTGTGTGTATCCCACCTGGATCTGGCCCAGATGCTTTATTTCCAGTGCATGAGATGATTAATTATGTGGTTTCTTTCTGTTTGTCTGATAGAAGCTGAGGTAAGAGAGTGATGGTTGCTTAGTGCACTCTTATTAAAAAGCTGCTTTTGATAGCCCCGAACAGGCTTGAGTTGTGTGCTACAACTAATCATAAAGCTGCTTGCTTGGATATGTAATGCTTGTTAATACTACACTGTACTTTTATAAGTAAACGAAATTTTGATTGGCTAGAGTTTAACTATAATCAGTAATTAAGGGTCAGCCATCCAGTAAACTCATTAGTTTACACCAATTACATTTGGTATAGTAACTAATGATTTCAGGGATCAAGCCATTTATTTCTAAGCTTTCAAAGTATAATTATTGTGTAAATCAGATAGAGTGTAAATCTTTTCCATACGTTTTGGTTGGTAATTGAGAAATAAAATGGTTTCCAAATGTATTCTCTGTCCAGTTTTTGTTCTGCAGTAGGTCTCTCTGGGGACTCTTTAAAATATATGGAAAAGGTGATGTCAACAGAAGTGTACGCTGGGCAAACTGAAACAGGATTAATTAATAGAGATGAAAGAGAAAAGCCAGCCCCTTGCAAATCATGGTCCAGGTCTCAACATGGACATCACACCTTAAATGACAGTTTATAATCTTAAGCATGAGTCACACAGATTGACAAGTATACAAAATAGAAGAGAATTAAAAATCCTTTATGTTTAATGTATAAAGGCCTTTCCAATATGCAGTCTTTAAGATGGTGTAATCTCTGGAGCATTTTGCTTTGAAGTTTAATATGTAGCTCCTCACATCCACATAACATTTTCAACACGTTAAACAAATTAGTCTCTGGTTACAGAAGTTTTTAGATATTTACAAGTTGCCATTTAACTAAATTTAATATGTGCCAGCGAAGTTGCTCATGCACTTGTTCATTTAGAAAAATGCACTTTTGGAATGATTAATAAATAAACCAGCCTTTCCTATGCCTTCAACTTTGGTGTTTATTTGAAAGCAATCTACTTTTAAAAGACATTAATATCCCTGGAATTATTATTAGAATAATTGCTTTTACTCTTCTTGGAGCACACATTTTTTCTCATTTCCCTTCAGCACAGACAGCTTTTGACTCAGATATAAACTTCCTATTATTATTCCCCACTCCCCACCCCAAAAATGAAGAATAGGAATTATACACTTTTCACTAAGGAATAATTAATTTGTCTCAAGTATTAGAACAGAGAATTGTAGAATGACTTTGAATGGTAGTCTCTAAGGAATAGCATTGTTTGTTCTCTTCGGTCTTTAATGAGCTTTAGTAAATGGCCAGGAAAAATTACCTTCTTTCTGTAATATGAGAGAAGCGAAGAATGAAGGAAGCTATAGAATCCCGAGGAGAAAAGGAGCAGCCACACACACACACACACACACACACAGAGAGAGAGTACTGCATCGCTTCCAATGGTTAGTGTTTGTCTTTGGAACTGAGCACTAGAGCTCTAGTTTTCCATTACAGTTAAAACATATAATGTCCCTAATATTTTTGTAGGAGAGAAAATTCCTGGATGTCTCCCACACACTGACAGTATCTGGCTTATGTTGGGGGACAACTGCCTATAGCTGAGATCTGGAAGTCATTCTGGCTTTCTCTGTTTTGGCATTGATTTTGTATTTTAAGACTCTTTAGTCAATTTTTATTGTGTTTCCACCTTTAAAAGCAATTTGCCTCATAGTGCCCCAGCCTGCTGCCCTGTCTTTTAACAGAATTCTTTTCCCTCCACCACATATTTGCTGCCACTCCTGTCCAGAATGGTAACTGAGGCAGCACTGGCAGGTGTTTGTTTCAGCTACAACTACAAACCTGTCGCCATGGATAACAGAGTACATTCAGGAGCACACTTCCCTTCCCTCCAGTCGCCACACAGGTCCTCACTACCCAGTACTATTTCAAGTCAGTGGTGCTGAGGCAGCTGCCATGGCTGCTCTTTGGTATGAGGGAGCTGACCCACAGCAGCCCAGTGAGATCAGCACAGTTCTAAAAGGATCTTGTTGAACAGGGTCTTTCTCCAGTGCATCCTGTTGGAGCTGTTCCAGTTTGTGTGGAATAATTAAATGGATAAAATTGATTGTTCCGTGTGCTTGCTCTCAAAGCACTACTAAGAGCAAGAAACCTGGGGTTTGCTACCCTCTTCCAGGGAACACCTCCATACTTGGTATTAAGCATTGACTGGGGCAGGCCCTGGCAGACGTGGTTTCCCCACCCAGGTGAGTGTCTCCACTGCAAAGCTGAAAAGTCAAGCGCAAGCTTTGCCATTTGAAGCAAGGACTCGGGTCACCCTCATCACAGAAAAGCTGATAATCTCTTGGGTAGGGTTCTAATTCAGGGGGCAAGAGATTCAAGTTCAAATTGCCTCCAGGCAGAGCCTAAATACAAGTTTCCCATATCTTGGCTAAATTGCACCAGCCAGGAGATTGAACCACAAAAGCTCAGGGAGAGGAAGATGGGCACAGGAGCAAGGAGGAGAGACGTGCAAAAGGTGACAGTGCTGTTGTTATTATTCTGTGAGAAAAACCTGGCACAGGTGTGCAGTTCCTAGAAAGCAGCAGAGCAAGCATGGTAAGTAGGTAAAGCAACATGGTGTTACAACACCTTAGTCTGATTGTGGCTTTGGATCATGGGAGGTGCTCTCATGGCAGACATCAGATTGCTGACTAGAGCTCAGGGTCACGAGGAATGTGAAGAGATGATGAAAGTGGGGAGAGCTGCCTGGACCCATCCCAGACATTTAGAGAAAAGATAAAAGTAAAAAGCTGCTGCCAAAGTAAAAATAATTTCTATCACGGGCTCTCTTCAGTGCAATTGTTGGAGAAGAATAAATGGAGAAAGATGGTTGAAAGATAGATAGGAGACAGTGAGAACAGGACTAGTAAGTGAGGCAGAAATGTTGGAAAGAAGACAAAGAAGAAACATTAGAGAGCAAGAGGAGGATTGGACAAAGAAAAAGGAAAAACTATTACTTACCAAGACACTTCACCTCTCATTGCCTTGATCTTCTGGCAATAAAATAATAACAGTAAGAGAATCACAGAGCATTTCAGTGACTTTGAAGTCCATAAATATTTAGGAGACATTTAAGGGTCCTGCTGATTGGGATTGTGCTAAAAAGAAAGCAGG
Source organism: Lichenostomus cassidix (assembly GCF_008360975.1). NCBI lineage: Eukaryota > Metazoa > Chordata > Aves > Passeriformes > Meliphagidae > Lichenostomus > Lichenostomus cassidix. The sequence continues at coordinate 14,493,343 of NC_139489.1, read as the reverse complement.
AAAATTTAAGAGAATGTTTTGACAAGTCTAAATCAGGGCTATCAGGAGGAAAAAAAGGAACAGGACTTACATGCTTTGTTTTGTATGTGTAACTGAGTATTAAAATCCACACGTAAGCACACTTATGCTTCTTAGGAGTAGAAAAAATTGGGCCTTTTTCAGACCAGTAAGAACACATGGTTTAAGGCATGCAGCCACTCTTTCTTCAGTAACAACCCACTGTGACTCCTATAATTTATTTCTCCCAAGATTCATTTGAACATCTGCAGTATCATTATTTGAGTTTGTTATACTATTAGCTTTAAAATTTTATAAGCCATACAGTAGGATAGGTGACAAGTTGAAAAGTTAAGGAGGGTTAATTTAAAAGTTTTAAAGCAAAGCTATTTTTGAGTTATATAAGTAAAAAAAAAGCATCTGAATCCAAACCTCCATGGTTACATTTAAGTAACTCAGAAACTGCTGAAAGGATTTTCTTCGAACTTCACTCAAGACAAATCCCTCTAGGCTAAGACCAAGCATGAGAATTTAACTCAAAAGGTGATTGTTGTCTGAAGGGAGTTTTCTTTTTCCTTTTTTTTTTCCTCCCCTCCTTTCGCTTGTTTTCTTTTCAATGTTCTGGGAAAAAAAAATAGCACTAAAAAAAAAAAGGAAGGATCTGGAGTGTAACTGCTTCATATCCATTTTATCATTATAATAAGAAAAATGCTGTGCATAAACTACCTTTCCATTAAAAGCAGACCTCCTGCTTTGCCTTCAGCCATTCCAGGAGTCTTGGTACCCACCTCTAGCGAGCATTTGGTAACACTGTAACCGGTGAATGAACAGAGGAGTATCAAGCTGTACTCTCAGCCCCATGTGCAGCTTCTCTGCATGCCTTAGCAGCTCTGAGCAGCTCTAATACTACCCTAAATGGACAACTGAGGATTCTCCCTAACAGGAAGTCTTTGGAGAGCAGACAAGCAGCAGCTCTGCAGCACTCTTCCCTTTGCTTCCCCATGAGGTTCATAGGAGGTGAAGCATGCTCTGTACCTCTACACTGACCTAAACCATGTCTTGATTTCTCGCTGGTCCAGGATTTGGAAGGCAAGAAAGGCTGGTAGTCAGGCTTTTCTCGGCTCACTAACCGTTAACTTGGGGCATTTGGGCCTGTCATTCAGTCTTCCCCTTCACAGTTGCAACCAAGGGACTCACCTCCTAGTTGTGTGGCTAAAGGGACCCCTGTAAAGGAAGAACCTGAACAACAAAGTTGGAAATTTCTATTTTATTTTTCAATGGCCTTGAAGTCAGTCCTATTTCATAGCAGCATCATGAGTCCTGGTAGCCTGATTATCTGGATTAAAAAAAAAAAAAAAAAAAGGAATTTTTTTTCTCCTATTCATTTCAACTCTCTCCCACATTTTGGTTTCTACAAATTGTCCCACAGCAGACAAGAGCCTTTTAACTCCCCCCTTCTATCAGGCTTGTTTCTGATTCTCTGGCAGCACATCCCACAGTTACTCACTCATTTGTTTGTTTGTTTTTCCATTTGCAACTTTTGCCCCCTCCAAAGAGCTAGCTCGCCCAGGGAAATTACAGTAACTTATTTAATTTCAAATGCATTCAGAAAGGCATTTTAATTGTTTCTTTTCATTTTGAGCAGCATCCAAATTTGGAATTTGTGAAAAACTGAAGAGGAAGGTTTAGAATCTATTTGCTGAGATTATTCACCACATTTAACCCAGGCAACTCAGATACATGCAGAATCAGCTTCACTTCCTATCTTCCATATACATGACCTGGATTAAAAGCTGCTTTGGGCAAGGGCCGACTCATTGTTTGTGGCCCTAACACAAATTGTGGCAATATCTTAACACCCAGGGATTTGTTTCAGGAGACCCCGATTTTGGAACCAAAATACACATTTCCTGATGACAGTTAACAGTGAACAACAGGAAATATAGCTGAAATGGGCACAGAAAGAAGCATCAGGAATCCCAAGTATTAGATTCAGTTCTTTGTTTTAATTTTGGGGAAGTCTACTGTGGCAAAACAGAGAGGCCTTAGAGTTGGTATCAGGATGTGGTAGCTTGCAGAGGGATAAGGAGCTCCTGGAAGTTTGCTGCTGTACCACTGTACAGGCACAGGCAAATTTTGGAAAAGTTAGAAAAAAATGGAGGAACTTTAAAAAACAAAACAAAACAAAACCCAACACAATATTTAAACAATTAAAAAGCTTTTCCATTCATAAATGTCCCATCTACTCTCCACCACCAAATTCTGGGGTATCATTTTTCAGTCAGCACTTGGCACTCAGCACTTTTACCTGTCTGCTGCTATCTCATTCATACAGCTTTTTCATTGCAGGTCAATATTATCTGACTAGGTTCAGATTAAATCTTAATACACTGCTCATCTGAAAAACACCAACTCCAAGCACATTGAAAAATTGCAAACATAAACAGTATAGTTTCCATGGATGAGGATGTATTAAAATGTATTCCAAAGGGAAGAGTAGCAGGAAAAAGAGGAATGTGAAGTTATGATCACAGATGAGAATGTCCTTTTTCAGCTGGGATTTTATGTAAGAGTGAGATCGAATGTGGCAAAGAGAAGAAAGGTCTGTCTCCTCACTGCTGCTTCTCTAGCAAAGAAGATTTTCACATCAGCCATGGTAAAATTAGACAGAGGAATAGCAGATCTGAATATTGTATGGGATGATGTGAAATGAGGAAGAGTTCAGTGCAGTTCAAGGATGGCAAAGTATAATGAAGGCAAATGGAAAGTAAGAGCTGAAACTAAAAGAGATGAACTGAAGGAGCCTAATATGAAGACACAAGTTTAATTAATAAAGACAGGCAGAGCAAGCTGAACAGAGAAGACTCATTTAAAACGTCAAAATATATCTTTAGTTGTGGCAGCTAAAGTAAAAATAAAGGCAATATACATAGAAAAAATATGGAAGTCGAGGGGTGCAAGATTGGGTTCAAGGATGGGAGTGCTGCAAAAACCTGAGACTACAGGGAAGCTCCTCTGGGAGATGACAGCACTGTCTCTAATGCTTATTGCTGTCTTCCAAGTACCCAACATACTGCTCCATTAGCAAAAGGGATCACAAATCACCTCCTAATCTGTTTAAGTTAAGGCAGCCAGATTCATTTCACCTGGTGATGAACATGGATATGAGCTAACCAGGCTGGCTTTACTTGTAGTGCATTAGGGAATGCTTGCTTGGCCTCTTCTGATGGCAGAGATATGGGGAGGGACCAGGGGCAAGCAGCTAAATGTGGTGTGGTTTTCAGCTAGTAAATGGTGTCTAAAGGCACTGGTGAAGATTTTTTTTTTGGTCTAGGAGAACACATGAACATGAAGACTGGGATCAATACAATCTTAAGACTGAATAAAACCTTAAAACCTTGAGTTTTACTCAAGGAAAACATTATCAGCAATACAGAGAGCAAGAAAATTTCATCTTTCTACAGCTGACTGATACGAGTAAGGAACACTTGCATTAAGTGAATTGGTACAGTTAGGAAGCACATCAAAAACTGAGCTTACAAACCATTAATTTACCTCTATGATCCAGAGTGGTTCTGTTCTCCAGGGCAGGTAGATCATGGGAAGTTTGTTTCACTTCAGCTATTGCTACAACAATTCAAAGAGAAAGAGAGACAGAGCACAAGAATTTCAGTTCTAAAAGTGGAGAGATTTTAGAACTATTGAAATAACATATTAAACTGAAACATGGAAATATTCCCAGTAGTCACTCCTGTGTTGCTCCCTATAATTACAGCTGAGAATCACAAATCAACATTTTGTTGAGAAGCCATCCCTTCTGCATTTTTAGAGGAACTGAAGCTCTAAAACCTTTACTTTTATATCTATCTTCTATGTTATAATTTATATCAAGTCAGATATATCTTAATATCTGACTCAGTAGGCCTTATGTTGTTTAGTTCTCCACCATTTATCTCCTTATTTTGGGTGCGTCATTCACATTTCTGTAAAGTTCAGCTGAAACCAGTAGTTCATGTTACTGGTACTTTGCATTGCAAAAAATAAGTAGAATTTGCAATCCAAGTCATTCACAGAATGTTCTTATACAGCACATAATTTGCCAACAGCTAAATTAATCTTGCTTCACAATGTGAGGCTGTGTACATGTGGTTTCTGATACAAAAGGCTCCAGTGAAATCAATGGTATAGGCATCGTATTAACTCAGGACCAGCTTCTTCAGGTCCATGAAGCTCAGTCATGTGCCTACTAATTTAGAACTCAAAGGTAAGCAAGAATCTCAACTCTCCTTTTTAAACAGTGTGAAGTTTCAATCCAATTTACCTTGCGTAGATGAAAACATAAATCAGTAGCTGGTCTCCACTGCACATACTAATTTAATGAGCTGGGGCTTTGACCACATGTGTATATACACTCTGGGAACCTGAAGACCTTTCCCTTTATACTGCATTAGGTTTGGATGCATGCCAAAGAACTATCTATAAGCTGATGGGAATGGGGAAAGGCAGTCTGGCCCACCAGTCAGCACCAGGGTCTAAAACAAGGGCACGAGACACGAGTCAGGGGTCAGCACCATCCATAACATCCAACTGATGATCAGTCGAAGGAATTCAAGTGCTGCTGCCAGTAGCACCACAGCCCAGACAGCAGCCCCAAAACATGTCTCAGGACAAAGTCTAGGGTCACCACAGCTCAGCTTGAAAGGGCTGGATCCAGTACAACACAGAAGATCTGGAAGAAAGCTCCAAGAAGAGGGTGACAAAACGGTTTCCTGAAACTTACATTTTGGCTTGTTGCCTAGTGTACTACAAAACAAAGCACATTTGGAGGCTTTTTCTGGTAGGTTTTCAGAAAAGGTGTGTAATGACAACTCTGTCAGAATGCAAAATGAAATTTATAATAAAAAGACAGAGGATAAATATTCATGCACATCCATCAAGTCTGCTTTGGCACCATTCACATTGTGTGACTTTTGTTGACCTGACAAGACTGTGACCTGAAACATAGACGCCAAAACAGCAGTGTCTCCTCAGCTCCTGTCTCCTCTCTGCCTTGTCCCAAAGACCATTGACCCAGTGGGATGAAGCCTTGGATTTATCATTCTCAGACCTCCATGCATCTGAGTCCATTCACAAACAGCTCCCTTCTGCAGTACTAGCCTAAACCAATTCTCTTTACACACTTGTCCAGGCAACAACTCATCCAGTCCCAAGCTGTTGTTACAGATGTGCAAAATAGTGAAAATAGACTTCTCTGGGCAGATGTTCCTGAGCAGATAATCTTTAAAATGTAACTGCCAGCGTCAGGTGTCTCTGGCTTCACAGAGAAAGTCAAGGCAGAGCTGGAAAAAAGAAAAAAGAAAAAAAAAAGGCAATTGATATGGGTAGAGCATAGGAAAACAAAATGTTGCTGGAACACCAATTCATCATACAAAAGCAGAGATTGCAAGGCACATTCAGACAGGGCTAGTACTGGTCACCTCTGGTTATGGTTACACTCCTCTCTCTACCACCAGAAGAATGAAATCTATGTCACATTTTTGCTTAGGTGCCAAAGGAAAAGGGAAATTATATTAACCATCTCTGAGAATCTGGACAACAGAATTAGTAATTTATGCCTAAAATTAATTTTAAAAGTATTTATCTTAGCTTATCAAATCATGCTTTTTAAAATAAAAATTAGAAGTTCTGTGATGTGAGAACAAGTTAGAGTGTGAGTGAAACGTCAGGACATCCCCAGCCTGTGGTATGGGAGGGCCATCTGCTATCAACATCTAGGAAACCCACTTTGGGTGGAAAGTTTCCTTGCAGCCCCAGTCTTTGTTAGAGTTTAGCTCTTGTTCTGGTTCTACCCATAACTTTAGTTCAGAGTGCCTCAAATCTAGGCCTTGATGAGGACCCAAGCTCACTGCCCTCTAAATGGGTGTAGTCCTCTATGCTGGGGCCTCTTGGTGGAGGCATGGTGAAATCAAAGTAACTTTGCCCAGGCACAGGAATCCCTGCTGCCAGGTCCCAGACCATAGTATATATAAAACTTGACCAGAAAAAACACACACAGGTTTTCTACCTTGAAGAAAAGCCAGCAGAAACAATTTGATTATATTTCTTTCTCTCTTACCTACTCGAGAGTGTAATTTATTTTTGCATATTTTCATTATGCAAAGTCACACTGGACCCAACACTGCAAGTATCCCCTTCATTCTGTTGGTGTTTGGTTTCTTATTAGAAATGTCTTCAGCAGGTAAATACAACACACAGAAACGTTTGCTGCAAAGTAACAAGGTTTCAATACCATACCACATCATGCCGACAACTCTGAAATCTTCTACCAGGTTAAAACTATTTTTGGTAATTACAAAGAAGCTGAAAGAAAAAGCATCCCCTCAAGCTGACAACATACATTTTATACAGAAAGAGACAAGATATGAGACCATGAAAATTGCACAGACACAAATATTTGAGATGTAACTGAGAGGCAGAAAAATATATTAAAATGATCAGTGATTGAGCAACATGGAAAAAATTCTCTCAGCAGGAAAAACCAGATTTTTACAGGTATCTGAGAAACCACAACAGACATTGCTTGTGTGACAATACATAACACTTCCACCTGAAATTTTACAGCCACTTCTAGATATTGATGACTGCCTCTTTTGATATAGCTATTATTGTTTTTTTACAGATAGAGAAACCAGATTTCCAGAATGACTAAGAGACTTTACTAAGGTCAAACAGTAAGTCAGGGACAAAGACAGAAACAGAATAGTTCTTCCCAATCTTATTCTCAATGTAGCAGATTAACAGATTGTACAACCATGAAAATGATCTCTTCCCTGTGAAAAGGTAGGTTTTGCAAAGATGATAGCAAGTTCCACCCGTCTCTCCAGCTGATACTAGCAATAGTGAAAATTTCATTCTGCAGAAAAACTGCCGATGCAGCACTTGTAAAAAACCTCCAAATTCATGTGCAGATCAGAAACTGCCGGCGTGCTTTCAACAGCTGCAGCTACCACACACTTGCAGAGAGTCATTTGAACTCATCAGATCTGACTCTGGGACAGACAGCAAAGCCCAGATGGCTCGGCTGTACACAAAGCCCTGCAGCCTCACGTGGGGTGAGGCACGGCGTGGCTGGGGCCCCGCAGATTTTCTGGGCACCAGGTTAAGATGGGAGAGCCCAGTGCGGCAGCCCCATGCCGCCCGCAGTGCCGCTAAATGGGGGACGCCGACAGGACACACACACGTGCAAGCGTTTAAATAGTTGTTGCTGGGGACTACAGGAAAGCCTACAATAGACATTTTGCCTTGGGATGTTTTCACTGCTCTGCTGCAAAAAAAAGCAATAAAAATATGTGCTAGTCTGAGGGCTCTTTCTCTGCTTAACCAGCCCCTTTATTATTACCCAGCTTCTCTCAGTACATACCCTTTCTCCTGACAAGCCTGTACTGCTCCAAAGGGCAAAGCTCAGGTCTCAGGCAGGGGTTCTCAACACACATTTTTCACGTGCTCAGCTCCACTACAGGTCAGACCAGGGTGGGTTTGAGGGTGTCTGCCCACAGGCCTGTACCAAGCTGGACCATTCAGCCGGGCCAGGTAGCTCACCTCGAGCCCAGCCTGGCTGCAGAGGATGAGAGCTGTGCCAGCCCTGCACCCAGCCCCACTGCCCGGCCCATGGCACTGGGAGCACCCACAGCAAAAGGGTTTTTGGCAGTGCTGGCCGTCCACATCCCCGGCAGAAACCAGCTGGAGGAAGCTTGGAAAGCCCGGCCTTTTTATTCTCCAGAATTAAGACTTTGATTAGCTGCTGGCACAGGACCAAAACTCCATCTGAAATGCTTTAGACAACCCATCTGCACTGGGTTTGGGAGTCTGAGGAGCGCATGCTGTGGCCTGCTCCTCACCCGTGCCAGGCGAAACAAGGGGGAAAGCAGGGGGTGAGGAGCTGGCTGGGGAGGAGTACCCAGGGGCAGTGGGAGCTCTCTCACCTCTGCATCCAGCCGCACACCCTGCTCACGCTGCCCGTCCCGGCTGCCCCAGCCTGCACAGCCGCAGCCCGCGGGGCTCCATGGCCACCCTGGGGCTGGCAGGCTGGGCGCTGGCAGCCCCTGTGCTTGGGGGAGCCTGGGCTCTGCTGCTCTGCGCCCCACCATGGCTGGGCCCCTTCCCGCCCCGTCCCCCACAGACCCTGCAGTCCTCCATGAGCACCTCATGATAAATTCCATCATTATTCAGCTCTTACTACCAACACCAAAATACATCACTCAGAGCAAGTTAGCTGAGATTCATTAGAATAAGACATCTAGTAGGCACATGTACTTTATTAGCCTTTTACACCAATAGTTTTAATTAGGTACATATTTCACAACTCTGAAGCTGCTCGAGTGAAGGGCTCCTTTTATCTCTTTTATTTACAGTAACAAGCTATCAAACAAATACCACTATAATTAAATTCAGATGCAAATAAAAAAAAAATCACTAATGGTGACCTACTCAAGCCTTAGGTTTGGTAAACTTTGGATTTGTAATTGCTGAAGGAAATACCCTGCAGCCGGCCATGGCGCTGGGGTGGATGCCCCTGGCCCCAGCCCTGCCTGCCTGTCACCTTTGTCACCTTCAGGTGGGGAGGAGAGCGCTGCCTCTGATAGAGACCGCGGGGATGAGAAAAGTGATTAAAATCCAGAACGTTGCTAAATTATTAATGAGGAATTTAAATGATGTTATAAAAGAGGGAAATACAGGCGAAAATGTTACACATTCATGGAATTTTTACTCATGCATAATAATAAGTTGAAAACACTTTAGCTATAATGCTCCCGAAATTGCGGGGCGGGCGGGGGGTGGGCGCTGTGTGTTTCTCGGGCCCGCCCGCCCTCAACCCACTCGGCGATCAACGGCGCCACCTGGCGGACGCTGCGGCGAACAGCGCCCGCCGCCGCCTTGTGCGGCCCGGTACGGCGGGGCGCCGCCAGCCCGCCCGGGGCCGCCATGGGCCGGGATCCACCCGGCGGCTCTGCCACGGCCCCGGGCCGCCGTCTATGGGGACAGCGGACGTGGCTGCGGCAGTCCCGCTGACGGGGCTCACTCCCGCGGCCGCACCCTGCGTTATTTGCGTTCTCACCTGCGGACAGACAGGTTGTCGCTTCACGGGTGTTGACAGAGCCCGCCTGCTTGGGGAGGGCAGTTTGTCTGCATACGTTCAATGGCCTTGTCAGCCTCTGAGGCTACTGCCGCCTATGCTGTAAATAAATAAATAAATACAATATTGCAGGGAATAGGCAATGCAGGCAATATTCCCTGCAATATTGCAGGGAATAGCCCCTGTCTTCCCTCTGCACACTCGGAACCCACCAGCCCCTGGGCTGCCGGCCCGGGTCTGTGGGCACCTGTCTGACACCTCACCGGGACACCTCCTTGGGAGCAACGGGAGCAGCTGGGCCAGGGAGAACTGAAGGTTTCCCAGGGCAAAGCTGCAAGTGGCATGTACTCCACAGAGCTGTGTTTTTGTCTAATCTCTATGTAGTCTTTTCTGTAAAGACTTCCCACACTGTCTTTCCAGACTCCCCATACGAAAGTGCTGTTTTTCTCAATCTAAAAAGTCACACAACACTTGAGGGCCCCACATTTAAAGACCTATTTAAGGTTTTACACAATTAGGCAGGCATTTGTATAATCTACCACAAGTTCCAGTCATCATTTTCCTCTTCCATGGCAGGGGAAGAAACCTGCAAGCTCACAAAACTGGAACACAACCCTAGCCACAAAGTCTCTCAGACTTGCATGTCCCTCTGGATGAATTCCTTGGGGACATCCTGTACTTCCAGGTGCCTTTCAGTCTGATCAAACTGGTTTTGGTAGCTCTGCAAAGCAGAGAGCCACCAGCTGATTACAGTGGCAGCAAATGAGGCAAGAACAATCTCAGGCCATTCTGGGCTGTGAGGTCTATACAAATCCTGGAAGTTCTGGTGAATGCTAACTGGCAGCGAGCACCAATTACTGAGTAATGGGCTCTCCACATGCCCCTTTACTTAATAAGTAGACACAGTCTGCTCTCACTTTTGGAACTCAGTTGTCTCAGGTTGTAACACCAACTGAATGGTTTGCAGAGGGCCAGTCTCACAGTGACTAAAGCTCAGATCGTTATAGCAAAGTCTCAACCAAAAGAAACTGCCACACTCTTCCCAATTGGAGCAGATGAAATAAAGGCTCTTGGACACAGTTCCTATGTAGGAGGCTGCCAGAGCCTAATAATTGCAACATGCTGTGACTCTAAAACAAATGTGTCATGGAGAGATACCCAGGCTAATTCTGAGGGAGTTAAATTTGCCTAGATGAAACTCTTCATTAACACAGTGTTATTTCTATCACTGCTCCAGTCACTTGGGGTCCCTTTCCCTGTGTCACTGCACAGAGTACATTTGCTATTGTGACCATGGATGGCAACCGGGGTCCCTCTGGGCAAAGCAGTGACATTCAGATCAGAAAAAAACTCATGCTTTCTTCTTTGCTTCCTATGAAATCTCAATTGACCACATTCTCATTATTCCTTGGACAACACCATGTAAAAATTTTGCTGAATTTTGGGCACTACAGTCCCTCCACATTTTCTGTCACAGGACAGCCCTGACTTTAGCTAGATGGAGATGCAAACCAGGTTTCACTGAATGCTCAAGTGCCACATTTTCTCCCTAGATCTTCAAAGGAATATGTTGAAGAGAAGATAACAGAGAAGATCTCTGTGAAATCACAGTGCAAAAAGAAGTTACTGCCAAATAATCCCAAAGCATCTGAGATAGTTTCCACAAAGAAAGCAGCAGGGACTCCTAAAACACACTTCCTATACATCCTTATTAGGAATGTGACACCATTACTTTCACAGCTAACGCTATGAAAGACTGCTGAAATGTTCAAAGGAACTTTGGTAGGTTTATTTTTCTCTTTGGGAAACAAAAGTTATCACTAAAGACCTTATAAAAAGTAAGAAACTTTGACAACCTTGAGTCTCTGCAGGCAGCAATTACATGCAAAAGATTGCCCCCAGTTTATACCCCTTAGCTGTTTTACATTTTTGACATTGAAAGGAGGGTGTTTGTAGTCAAGTAGTCAGCATCATGTTATTGTTTAATGAAACCAGCTGCATGAGTGTAATGCCATGGCTGAGACTTTTTACATGTAAGCAGGTCAGTGAATTCAGAACCATGGTTTTGCAGGAGCCATGATTTTCACCCCATGTATTATGGACTGTCTGACATATTATAGACAAGGAGCCATCTCTGTGTATGCCAGAAGAGACAAATCAGCCCCTGCACTGAAGCCCAACTGAAGTTTTAGGTGTCCCAAAAGACACATTAAATTCCAGCTTCATGGATTTATTACCATACATTAAACTGATGTGGCCATTTTTATCTGAAATTAGTTCCTTCCTAATTTTGTATATACATGTGCAACACAGTGAAGTAATGATGACTGTTCCATACACCTTCTCTGTCACATATTTTAGTTCTATGCCATGACATCCTGTTAAATGTAGTCACCAGGATGGACTTTTCTTTGGTTTTAGTTCTAAAGTGCATATGGGAGGTGGAAATAGAGCACACTGACTGCACAAGTTTATTGTGTGAACCAGGCAGCAAATACAGATGTGGAACTCCATATTCATGCCTCAGCATGGGTGTCTCTCCAGTATCGCACCTGCAGGTATTTATATGATCACACACTGAAATAAATGCAGCATGTGTGGGTGTGTAGAGCTGCACCTGTACATATAATGAGACATTCAAAGAAATACACCAAGTTTTGTTGCAATCCCATTGACAACATTCTTGTCCATTTTCTCCTGCACATTCTGTGTTCCGTGTTCTGTAGCCATACCCCTGCTGCTGCTGAATCTTTCTCTGGTCTGGGCTGGACTGTCCTATGTACCCACCTGCCTCTCTCATCCCAGGGGAAAAAAAAACCCTCCTACTTTGTCACTTCATCACTGCTTTCATTCTAAAGACTAAATCCTGTGAACCATCTGCCTGTTCAACTTCTGTTGAGCTTGAAGTAGCTGGAAATGAAACTGGGCACAGAAGGCAATTTCCACACCCTTCAGGTCTGCTTATTTGCTTGCTTCATAAAGATTGTGTGGTATTTTCCTAAAGGGCAACTACTGACTGGCAAGTCCTGCTCTGGCACAGAAATATTACACATCCTGGGATTGGTTTTAAGCGCCCTCTCTCAGCCAGTGAAAGGACACCAACCTAAAATCTCATGGGGTTTCTGTAGTGTAGAGCTTAGTATTTAGTATATTGAAAATATTATTACATCAAAGAGCACAAAGAACACAGACATTGTTCTCCCCATTTTTCAGAGGAGGAATCTGAGCCAAGGTATCCAAGTAATCTGCCCAAGAAAGCATCAATTAGGCTAAATGTTGGAACATCCCTACTTACATGGAATTTCAAGCTGTGAAGTAATTTAAAGCTCCTTAGGACTGAACAAGAGCCTGCCAGAAAGGTTAGACATCACATCATCGGTGGTAACTTAGAGTACAAGAGAAAACACACAGAAAATGAAACCATTATTACTATGCAAAAGTTCTGAAACCACTGGATGGTGACTTAGAAACATATGGATGTTGTGTTGTAGTTCCATTCCACCATAAAGACATGAAGTCTGCATATCTGTATATATTTTAAGGAAACCAGAATATTAAGAAAAGAAATGTAAGTTACTCCTTAACACTTGACATGCAGACTCGGCATTTCTGAGGCAAGTGTAGGAGAAAGTACTGCCTAGTCTTTAGGCCAAGGGACTGTGAGTAGAGGAACAAATTCCACTCTGATTTTTTTTGCCTCGTAACTGGCTCAATCAATCAATCAATCAATCATTCCATGCCTTAGTTAACACATCTATATGACAGATAATATCTCAAAGTATTTCCTTTTTCCAAAGAAGAGGACCCCTCTTTGCCCAGTCACAGATTCTGTTTTCCCTTCCTTTCTGACAGATGCTTTGGTGAAAGGGAGATTTATCTTATGACATTTACTGCATTTGTTGTGCTGACATCACAGAGTCAACGAGAACAAGTATTTATACTTCTATTATGCCTTCATTGAACTGAACAAGGTGTTCAACAGGACATTTTAATTATAATCCCACTTCTAACAGCATGAGTAAAGGTGTTTAAAAAACACAATCAAGCATGAAATAGAACAGTAAACATGCCATTTCAATTACAAAATTATGTATAAGCACATCCTTGCACAACACAACATTTGAAGACAGCAAGAGATGCTAAAATCCTCACTGTAACCCCAGGAGGTTTTGTGCACAGGATTGAAGGAGCCAAAATACTCCTTTCCTCACATTGTTTTGTAAATTCACACTGAATGTTTGACTCCAGAGAGAAATTCATGAAGGCCCAAATTGACAATTTTTTGTACAGGTTTCCATGGAGAAAAAGTCGCCTTGAGCTTTTTTTCCCATTGCACTGTCATGTCAGATACCTGTTCTGTTTGCAGAGCTCTTTTTCACTTTCCAGCCCAACAGTCCTCAAACTGAAAAGCGAATGTCTTGGCAGATGCTTGCACTGTTATCTAGCCCATCTACCTGTATCAGCAAAGTGCTCTCCAGCAGGAATGTAACAGAGGAAATACTGTTTCATGTTTTTAGTGACCCACCAGGAACTCCTGGACATCTGTGGCCCCTCTGGGCACAGGAGGATACTGGGCTGCTCTGCAAAGTGCTGTAAATCCCCCGGGCTGCCACCGATACACGGTGACTTCACCTAGTCCCTGGTTCAGGAAACTGATGCAATACATTGTTTTGCACTGCACATTCAGGGAACTTTTTTTCCAAAGCTGCACCCTAGAAACAGCTGGGAAGCTGCCTTCTGCTTGCAGAGACACTCACTCCAGGAGCTTCTGAGCAAGTATATGGTGCTTCAGTTTGGCAAAGTCCACCCTCTCTCTCTCTCCAGTGAATCAACATGCACTGCTTAGAATAATACAACCAGGTTCTAAAAGCAGCCTGACAGCTGTGACAGGCTGCTGTAACTCAGATCTTTTCAGCATTGTAAACAAAAGAGGATGTTGATGCTTCCAGTGGTTAGGGCTGAGGGCAGGACAGGGAGGTCTGTTCCAGCGTGCAGAAAAAGGGCTGTTGAGGTGGGAAGATGAGGGTCAGGGGCAGATTTATCAGCTTTCTGCAACCAGATGAGGATGTGGACACTTCTAGGTGGGACTTTCCCCTGTCCTTCAGGTAAACTCTCTCCAAAGCACAATGCCCTCCTGTTTCTCCACACAGCTGCAGTGAGGAGAAAATTGGAACAACTTGCATTTCTGCCATGCAGATTAGACTTGAACCAATGCTGTATGCATTAAGCTCACAAAGACATCTGGAAATCATAATGTGAAATCTGGTGCTATCTCATGATCTGGACTATTATCTTTTCCACAAACTGTACTCTTCTGTTTAATAGACTGTGATTGTCCATGGTACAGAGTCTTCTAGCAAACTTGACCTGAAAATTACTTCATTATTGTGATTTGATATTATTAACTTCGTCAAAAATTTTATGGTCATTTAGATGACCCTGTAAATACAGTTGATAATTAGGTGAGGTATGTAAGTATCAATATTTAATAAGCTGCCAAACATATATGTAAAAGCATTTAATTGACAAGAAACTCTATGGGCATCTGTACGTATTTAATAGCACAGACAGCATTAAAAGTTTGACTGCCATCCCTTTTTTGAAATACAATTTTTTGTTCTTTCACTAGTCCTTCAGAACTGAAGGAAAAACTCAGTGTATCTTTTCCATTTCTGGAAGAGCCTGTCTTTCTCAAAATGCCAGAGCACCTCATTAGTGGAAGCCTTGGTTAGCTTGTAGATAGCTGGCAGAGGTGTTTTGTTGTGCTTGTTTCCACTTCATTTTTCTCTGCTATTATGAGTAAGTAGAAGTAAAAGCATAGTTTTCATTGCCTTTAATGGGAGTAAAATTTGCTTTTACTTCATGGCTATTTTCCATTCTTCTCCTGGCACTACACAGAAATGCATGTGAGGTGAGATGCAGTGGAGAGGTGACTTGGCAATGAGGGCTCCAAAAGCCAACACTAAATGCAGATAACATATTTTTTACTAGTTATGCGCATCTACAGGCCCTGACAGTAGCTTAAGAGAAACCCTATATGGAGAAGTCATTCACCAAGATTTAAATTTGCAAAATACAGGAAATACGTAGGAACCTAAAATTTAAGGTTCACATTTAACATCTCTCTACTTAAAGCAAATCAGCAAATGAGGCAAAGCTGTGAAATTCATTAATACTAGAAGAAATGAACATGAGACCTACCTGATTCCTGAATCTTCTCCTTGAATATACCATTTTTGTTAGAGGAAAGTTGTGCTGATTCTTCTGTCTTTCAGAACTGCTGGAGAGAGTTCAGGTCCTCCCCAGCTTCTGGATAGGTTGAGTTCCAACATCTACAACTGAACAAATACACCAAAGGTTTTATATAATTTTCTCACCACCAGTTATAACTCAGGGCATAATTATAAATTGGGATGATAACTAGTTTGTCCTGAACAGTTATGAGAGATAATGATGCATGGGAAGGAAAACATCTCATTGATGAAGAGAACATAATTTTCAGAGTCAATTTTAGAAAGCTGTATGTTTTATCTATACGTTCAACACAGAAACAAGCATGAAGCTTGGCATTTGAAAGGTCAGACTTTAAATTGAAGCCATTGTTCAAACATCTTCCCATGCAATGAGAAGCAGAAACAGCTTAGGCAAAGCAATCTAAGTCTTCCCTGCTCCCTGTCTGGCTCTCTTGTGCACAAGGGAGCTGGATTCAAGAGCAGTCTCAGGGCTGGTCTATCTGTGCCTGCCTCCAACAGGCATTTTTTTCTCTTCCCCAGGGATGGGCATGCCCAAAGGATGAAACCTGTGCAGGATGAGTTCCTGACCATTGCTGCAGGGCATTGCCAAGGCCCAGAGCCTGGACCATGGGACACCATGTACTGCTGTGGGGCTGGGCACCTGGAGCACCAGCCGAGCCCACAGATGGGGATAGGGTGGAGAGCAGTGACATCGCTCATCAGCAAGCCTTGAAGTGTCAAGACCTGGAAGGCACAAAGGCAGAGGGGAGTGAAAAGGAATTAGCTGAGATATGATACAACTGCTCTGCAGAGCACAGCCACAACGGGAGCTGTAATCACAGAGGAAACAGTGTCTGTCTGAAACACTATTTCTGCATTTTTTGTGTAAATATAGGAACTATGACTTCATGTCTCGCACTTCGAGAGATGTACTCTTGGGCTTGTTTTCTTCCGTATCTGAGCTCTAAGAAATCCAAAATGTGTCTCTCTATTTCAGTTCTGGCTGGAGGTTAATCTCTAGAAACAAGTAATGTAACATTTCCATCTATCTTTTCTACTCTTTTGGCAGTTTTAATTATACTAATATGCTATGACAATTTAAACAAGACACATCTCAGCTTCTGGCCTGCTCTGTAATGGTTCAGCTGCTACATGTGCTCCAGCATATTTTGCTCAGACAGGCTGCTGCTGGAGGCAAGGGGGAGGCAGAATAGTGCCCCTCTGTCATGAGAGGTTTCATTGCACTGATCATTGTATGTTTGACAGATTCTTTGTCAATGTCAAGTGTCTTTTGTGGTTAAGCCCAGTAAAGCTAAAACAAAAGGTCTCCTAGATATTAGATATATAGTGACATTACTGAATTCACTTGGAGGCAGTAATTTTTTGTCAGCTTATGAAAAGAAAAATGGAGCTAATGGGAAAACAAAAGGAAGATGCTGGCATGCCTTTTTAGCTATTTTTGTTTATGTCAGACATTGTGATTGACATCTGGCCCAGAACACCCCTTCAACCATTGAGCCTGGTGTCACGAAATAGAACAAAGAGAAATTGCCAGCCAAGAAAACACCACTGGCTCAGAAAGCACTGCTTTTTGTTTATTTTCTTTAAAGTGTTTCATTTTCAGTAATCAGTATTGTTACACAAAAGTACTTTGCTCACATGCACCCCCCAATTACTAACTGGACTTTCAAGTTTCCTTTGTGTTTGCTTTCTTCCTGCTTGCTTGAATGGCACCAGAGTGCTGGTTTGGTTGGATGACAGTCTGTCATAACAGTGATGTTTGAGGTTAGTGAAAACTGACGTGAAAAATACAATCCACTGGCCTTTAACCGAAATAGCAGCTCTGGTTTTTGTGGAGTTGGCAGGCAGCATTTTTAAACCCCTTTCACGGTAAAGGCAGTTACAACATGTTTTTCTCTGTATCAAGCAGTTCCATCATGAAGTACATTATCTATGTCTGTTGTCATATCAGGATATTGCCTTTGAAGAGAAATTTGCTGTTTCTTATATGGGCACTGCTCTTTTGAAGTGTCCTAAAAGGGTTAAGGTAATTTTATGGCCATTCTCCAGGGCCAGGCCAAATACAAAGCTTTAAAATTTGTTTAAGAGTGGTTTTAGGGAAATACCATAGACCAGAATAGGTCCTGCAGACACACAACACCGAGGAGTCTTTTTCACCATTCTACAAGTGCTGTAGAATTTCAGAGACCTAGTCAAAATTATGTATCAGCAGGAGAAAATTATTCCTTAAAATTCTAACTTCATCTTGAAAGTATGACACTGAACATAAGCAAAATAAGACTTTTCACAAGATAAGAGCAAGGCAATCTATCAGCCACTTCTGTCCATACACTTATATGATGAATCATATTATATCAGAATATTTACCCTAATAAAAAAACTGCCTTAATCACTTTAAAAAATTCTATGGAAGTTGGCCCTTGAATGCATCACATGTGCTGGAGTTAAACAATTTTGCACCATTTTAACAGGGTACGCTTCAGGAATGCTGGGGTGTATTCTCTGGTGGAAGCAGAGACTTAACTCCCCTCAGCATTAATAGCAGATATGCTTACACTACGAGTGGAGAATTTCTCTCTGTCTCTTTGCTCTAAGAACTTTGAAGAAATTGAGAAAAACAGAGAGTGCAGTATATTAATTTTAAGGAGATGAAAGCAGTACATGTCATTCCTAAATTTCATGGAAAATGCACCGTTAGTAACAAAGATGAGTAGAAAATTTCAAAATCATTCTGAGCAGCATTAAAATCAGTCTTCCCTGATTTTCTGTTTTCCCCTTCTTTTCAAAGCACATACATTAAACTCATTTTATGCTTATAATGTATATAATGATTCTAGACAACATAAGAAGGACCCTGGGATTCTTCCTATTTCAACGTATAAAGTGGCAAGCCAATTTATGCAGCTTAAACCATTGCTAAAGAAGATGTATCAAAATTGCCTGTGATCATTACAAATAACAGCCTGAAATGTTCACAAGAAGCTGTTTGCTTATCATATTTTCATTAAAACATCTTTTCACCTGATTTTCTTTTCCCATGCCTGTAACCTGCATTGTAATCAGTCTTATTAACTGAGAACATAAATATGATTTATTATGGTCTGATAATGGAAGCTACATGGACCAAGAGAAGGGATATATTGTCCTTTGATAAAATGGCTCTTTTCTCTCAAATAGAGCTCTATCATGAGAGCATGCAGAATGTAGTGAGTGATTATTTCCTGAGGGTGAATGATGGCAGAACCCTACAGAAAATCTTCTTGTTGGCCATGACAGCCTCTGAGTGTCCCCAAATCTCACCGAGTTTGACAACCTGCAGACACTTTTGATGAACTGTATTCTTCTGTCAGAGACAGCCTGTCTGGGAGGAGAAAAGGGAATCTTTATCGTCTGATCTGCTATTATTGTCTTGATCTTTTATAAGCAATCTCTAATGCACATGAATATAATATCCTTTCACAGAAGTGCCAAACATAATAGAAATGTAGTTAAAGGACCCTTTTCCCGGTTATGTAAATGTCCTAATACCATAATTAGAAAAGATGTGTTGTGAATGATAGCAGTAAGGAAAGGGTAATCAAAATGTTTTAACATTATCTTTCTGTTTTAAAGACCAAAATCTGTGATAAATAGCATTTATGGTAGATATGGGGAACCAGCTTGTGCTGAAGCTTTTACCTAAAAAGAAAATAGTTTTGAGTGTAAAACTGTTATATTTTCATAAAACACATAAATGGCAGCTGGTCTTAAGCCAGGAATGATTCCTGGCAGATATGACTTAAAGAAAATGAGTATTCCACTCAAAATCCCTTCATGGCTGTAACAGAAAGAACAAAGCGTTATTATTAAGTAGTGTATTTGAACAAAGGGGTGTTCAAGACCAACTAAGTTTGCCAACAAATCTCTCTTTTATCTACATCCAGAAGAACAAGCATACCCAAATCTTTTTCAATTAACAGCTGTACACATTAGCAAAACACCCGTCTTTCTCAGCTCAAGCAGTCTGGCTTATTTATCACAAAAAATGAACTGTTTTGGGGGGAAGGTTTCCAAGTTCCCCAGTAAAAGCAAGATACTTGATTTTTCATTAACCTTTTGACATCTGGAGCTGGGATGTCCCAGTATTAACTACTAATGGTCTTTTGCATTACCAGTTGGTGTTGAGAGAAGTCCCAATCGTCAGAGTCAAAAGGTTAATCAGCAATTTCACACCAGTGATGTGGTCAGAGTTGGCATGTTACTGCCTAAACAGGAGGAAGAAGAAAATAAAGTCATTAATAGAAAACTACATCCTAACATTAATCCCCCTTGAATTTTTTTTTCTGTTTTGCTAGAAAATATTTCATGATCTGTTTACCAAATATTCTGACTTTTTAGAGGACTTTGCAAACCTTTGCTGGGAAGTCCAGGTCCAAATATGTGACCAATTTGTTTTGTTTATTCTACTGTTCAAAAAAAAAAGTAAAATTGTACTTATCCACCAAGTGTTTAGTCCAGGCCAGCGTGAGGGAAAAGTCTCCTGTGTCTGTAACCCATGGAGATTGTAGTAAACCTATCCAAATGGCCTAATTCAGCCTGAGAGTTGTGTCCTCTCTGCTGGAAGTTAAGACATCTGAGTGTCCATTCACTCAGATGAATGAGTGAATTTCGTAGGGCAGATCTTTATCTGTATCAGAGATAAAGAATACTGCAGAGCAAAAACCTGAGTGTAGACTTTTCCCTCCTACCCCTCTTTCTGTTTGGATTGGAGAAAATAAGTCAACAGCAGCATTCCCTTAACAAATATGGACAGCAATATTATTTCATGTGAAAGTACCCACATGAACAGCCATGCCAGTACCTCATCTGGTGTCACTTTACCATAGCACACTTTAACTTGGGGCCCAAGAGCCCTCCTATCCATGGAAAAATCGGATATATTTTCTAAAACAAAATATAAAATATTACTGAAAACATTACAGCTTGGCATTTGCTAACAATAACAATGTTCACATAAAATGACTTCTCATTTGCCCTGCTATTATCTGAAATTGTTAACCATTTCTTGTCTTGTGTTTAGCCCTGATCAAAAACCTTCTGACATCACCATATTTATCAGGCTAGTTCTATGGTTTTGAGACATTCTATCTTTTTCCTATGTTCAAGACAAAGAAGTAATGCATCTTGCCCAAAACAGCAAACTTCATCCTGGATATTTTCTGTATCATACAGTTCCTCTCATCTTTTTCTCCAGTTCCAACAAAATCTACAGCTAAAATATTTTCTCTCTTGATTGCCTCAGTTTAAATGGGGACAGGATTTTACCCTGGAATGTTCTGAAAAAAATACCAGTCTTTCCAAGTGCCCTGTTACTTAGTCCACCAATTAATTGTCTATGGAGCCTGAGTGTCCTTGTTCATCATCCCAGTCCCCATCTGCATATTTGGCTGCATATATTTATGCAATTAGAAATGGTGAAAATCTAATAAAATTAGGACAAACCTGAGCGAGCTATAATTCTGTTTAATTTCTCAAACTGGATTGTTGAAACCTTGCTGAATTCCCCAAACCTCTCTCAGGTGCCAATGAGTGAGTCAATATCATACCAAAGATCTCACAGCATAGCAGACATAAACTGTACTTCCAGAATCTCATACACGCCCTCAAATAATGAATCTAATGTCTCTAAAGTACTGTCAGGAAGAAAAAAAGCTGTTTCCTCCCATTACCAGCATTGTACTTGGTGGCCCAGAGTGTAAAAGAACATAGGGCAGATTTGCATGGGGAAGGAGTGGTCACTTTAAAAGCCTGTGCCTTTCTATGCTGTATATATATATATGTACTGGAGCAATCCAAGGCTCCTGCCTCCAGGGAAGGACCACTAATGTTAGCATACTCGGCATTGCTAGATTCTATTGGGAAGCCCTGAGAAATTCAACATGATGGGAGAATGAAAGTTAGTTTCATTTCAATGTGATACCTCTCCAGACTTTACTTTTAAAATCCTGTGTTGCACTTTGTTTTGTAGTGCAGTGCTAACTGGTGCTTTACATAGAAATAATCACTAGTCTAGAATAACCCCAGATTACTTTAAAAGTGTGATTGTGGTTGAAATTAGGAGGAATTTTCCTTGAAAAGGAGAACAGAATTATTTAGAGTTGAAGCATGGTAGATCAGCTAATAACTGTTCTTGAGCAAAAGACACCAAGAACCTTTAACTTAAGTTGTGAGGGCCTTGGGTTTGTATCTAAGCCAAACTATGTATTTGTTGCAGAATGGGCCTGTTCAGTGTGAGAAGGAAAATGTAAGGGTTGTGGCACTGGGTTCATAGGTCAGAAGAAAATGTCTTCAGATCAACTGGTTCCTTTTCTTTTTCCCCCCGTCTATATTAATTTTCCTCATAGACTTCATTTCCAAATTTGTGCCTTGTTTACTCTTTCAGGTCTTAGAGAATTTCAGTGAGGAGGTGACCAGTTCAGAAACAGATTTTCATGACCACACAACTGAGGTATTGCACCCACTCATACACTATAGGATGCTGAGGTCATAGAAAATAGAACTGGAAGGGATCGTCCAATACCTGACAGCATTCCCCAGATTCTTGACTACTCTGTCATAGAAATGCTCCAGTGATAGGTACTTCATCATCACTCCAGTCAATTATCCCAACAGATCACTCTCCTTTCCTAAGTGACAAATACAGTCTAACTGTGAGAGAGACCGATTGCTTTCTTAGGCGTTATATGTTTTGCTCAAATACAACTTAAATGTATTTATGCCTTTCACCTTGTTTCTTCATTTATTTCTGTCTCTGTTACCAGTCCTTCACCATTTTTTACTTTACCTTTCTCCCTACTACCTTACCATTTCTACATTAACTCACTCCCTATCTTTTTTGTCTTCTGAACTACGTGCTTATTGGTACCCTTGCATTTCTTTTCTTTTTTGCCCCTTTCCAAACACAGGAAAAACAAATTCTCATGTGCCAGCAGCCTCACTATAGAGACTTATCTCTTGACATCTCCCAGAAGGCAGCTAAACCACCACACTTTTATTCATTGCATCAGAACCACTTTTCTTAAACAATGAGAAATTAAACATGTATTCAAATTCAGGTCTAAAGGTGATGTTCTTGAGGTGTGACTGAAGAGCATAGCTAGCTATGGGAAGCACATTGTGTTCTCTGAACACATATGTGAAGGGGCAGGCATTACACAGCCTTGAAAAAGGGAAATCAGAACTCCTGGCAGTCATGGAAAACAGATGCTTGCTTCCTGCTGACTGTTAGGATGTTTCATGTACAAAATGAGTTACAACACAGGGCTGGACCTACAGGTTCCAGAACACCAAATTAAGTGATTTATGCCAGGTGATTTGCAGCAAAAAGAGTTAAGGTGGAGCATCGCCATAGGCAGAAAATTTTCTTACTTTTGTTGCCTCAAGTCAGGCCACTGCAATATTGTAATGTACAAGTAGTAGAGAAGTCCAATATTGTCCCTAGAGCACTGAAGGCTGCTTGGTCTAATTGGTATTTGGGGATCTCAAGATAATGTACAAAATTCAGAGCAGCTCAAACATCAGTGTTTCTCAAAATAACAACTGTTTCAACTTACTCTTTCAATTTTTGACAGAAAATTATTAAAGAGGTGACTACCCTTGCTATGGCAGGAAGCAGTATGATATATAAATAGGAGGACTAAGGAAACTTACTCCACACTTATGAGTGGCAAACAAGTTTGTTTTCGTGCATGTTTCATAGTGCATTGTTGCTGCAATGTAAATTTTTTGAACTGCAGCATTTTCCTATCTGCTCTGACCGGGATCTGTGCCTGAAAGGGCTGAGTGCAGTGGTCTGAAGCAATACTCTTGAGGTCACCTGATAGAGGACCAGTTTACATTAGAACTCAGGATGCACAGCATGGGCTGTGCCTCTCCATGGAAGGTACAAATATAAAGCAGGGAAACTGAACTTGGACTTGGGAGGCAGAGGTTCTTTGTCCCATGCATGATCTCAGACAACATATTTCCTCTCTCCAAGCCTTATTTTTTCCCTAAAATAGGGACTGACAGCTTTCTGTCTTCTCTCTCTGGGCTTGTGGCTCTTCTGGCTAGTGGCTCTTCCTGATTATGGGTAGGTCTGATGACTGTGAGTCTGACCTCCAGGAGGCCTCGGGACACTTCTATATTATATTTGATAATGAAGCCTCCTGTCTTATCCAATCAAGACAAAAAAGTAAGTCAGACCAGAGAAAACTGTCTCAGCACAAAATGGCAGCCTCAGTGTAGCAAAGTCAGAGCCATTAGCTATTGACTAGTATAGAAATACTGAAACTGCATCAGGGATTTCTTTCTTTAATTGCTATTTAGGGATTTAAATGAGATTTTTAAAAAGAAAGAAAGACAGAATGTTTAGTCTACAATCACTCTTTGCTGCCAATACAGGCTATCATATAAATTACTTAGACACTTTTAAAAATACATTATTTACTCAATAACCCATAATGGGTCCAGAGCTCCTTTTACACGCTATTATAGAAGTACATAATTGCTGAATTTTCAAATGGATATTTCTTCTAGGCAATAGTCTGTAATGGCTCCTTCAAAGCTCTTAGGCTTTTATCATATGAAGGCCTAAGTAGAAAATGTTTAGTTCACTGATCATTGACCTAATAGAGAGCAACAGCTTCTCTGGAACAGCTATTGTCTGTTGGGGCAGATGATGTATGAATGACATTTTAAAAAATTCTTGGAAGTATGTGCTAGGGAAAAATTACTGTTCTGTGCAAAGCAAATACTGCTGATGAGATCCTCAGAATTCTTTTTTTGGTTCTGCTTTGTTTAGATTTTTTGTTTCTGTGTGAGCCCAAGAGCAAAAGAAAACAGTTGGTTTTGTGTATGAAATGCAAACTCAAACTAGGACCCATGTGGATCAATGAGAGACATTTTGATGTTCTGAGAGACCATTCAGCTCAATTAAAAGTTGTCTCAAATGAAAATGCAATGTAAGAAGCTGAATTCTGAAATTAGAGAAGTAAGGGATGCCACAGTGAGGCAAATCACATTTCTTGAACTCATGCAGAACACAGTAAAACCCACAGGCCTATCCTGAGCTTGATCTAGAAAGGAAATAGGCAACTTGACACATTTTCAGCACTATTGCTATGAATCTCACAATCACTGAGCTGCTGTTCTCTACTTACATTTAGCTTTGAAGTCTGCTGCTTCCATTTCAGACACAAAGAAAGGTTCAGGTTCCTAAAAGCTTGGCATATGAAAACACATTTTCTCTCCCTACACACTTTGGGCAGTAAAACCCTTGGTACTACTGCCAAGTGAATGCCAACTGGGTCTAAGTGCAGGACCAGTGAGGATGAATGTAAGCTGGGGGCAGTCAGGCAGAGACCCTCAGAGAGGCTGAGGGACACCTCCAGGTGTGAGCCTGAAGGACCAGAGGAGAGGTCCTTGCTGGGTAGCACAACTCCCTCAAGGGCTTGGGACAATGGGATGCACAGCTCACCAAAGAAGCTACTGAATAACCTGCTCAGGAGACGGGTGTGATCTTAACACTGTGTGCCATCAAACCAGACCAACTATCCCCAGCACAGCACTGTTTTGTATGTGATCTGACATCAGAAGTACTCCCATGCCTTTTATCACTGGATTTCTCCAGCCTGGTAAGGCTGCCTGGGACTCCTAGTATTCTGGCGTGATTAACACAAAAAAATACAGTTGCTGGCAATTCTAATAGTTCCTTCTATTTGATGCATCTGATCGAAGAGAAACTGAAATCACAGACCAATATGCACCCAGGCTGCACCAGTTAGCCTCATCATGCAAATGAGGCACACTTGCAGGTGAACTTATTAGAGATCAAATAGTTTTAGGCACCGCGGATAATGAAGGCAGAGCGCTTATGTTGCAACAGTCAGAGCTGGAATTTAATCATGTTGTTGATACCTACTGCAGCAGTGAACAAACACAGAAACAGCCACAAAAATCAAACTCTCAGAATGAAAGGAAGGTATAAACCAGACAAATAATAAGAATAAAAAAGACCCAAACCAAGGAGCATAGCGGTTTTTGAGAAGGAAAAATCATGCACATTAGATCTGGAAAGACTCTGAGCCCTGCTTTTTTCAGCTAAGCAGTTGGATAAGTGGGGGTTGCAAGGAGAAGCTGATGGGGTGTCACTGTCTGTTCCAAGAGAGAAATGGCTTCTACCTTTGGAGATAGCCCTGCAAGGAGAAAGAGGAATGCCAAGCATCACAATGCTTGGAATCAATGAGAGGGTGAAACATAACCCACACTGGGAAGCAGCATCTACTAGGAAAGAATTAAGAAACAAACAGAGAAAAAGCTACCTGGGATGGAATTTATAACAGAAGTTACACAACTGACAGGCTGGATTAGCGATTTGGTAGGCATTAAGAATAAATACATTCTGCAGAAGCATTAGCCCTTTCTGTCTCAATAACCCCTCGCATACTCTCACCATCCTTTATGCAAACATCTGGGGAGACCCTGAGCCAGCCCACTAAGATTTCTTGGTTTTAAGGAGCAAAGATGAGACCCAGCAGGTGAAACCTGCAAAAGGGAAACATTTGAATTATTTTTGGCAGGCAGAAATGGGTAAATGTACAGCTTGGCATTTCTTCTAATACCATTTGGTAGTAGAAGGGCTCCAAAGATGTCAACAGGAAGCCCTAGAGGTTAGAGGGAATGATGTAACCAAATGTGACATAATGCTTGTTGTAGAGATTTCCTGGAACTGATTAGTGCCATTCATGATAACAGCAGCCAGCGAGAGTGTGAGGACTGGGTGAAGGCCCAGGCAGCATTCAGGCATTGGATATTTTTCATTCTCTTTTAACGCGATGTCTGGTCTCTCTTGTTTCAGATGCATAATAGAATAACTATGTGGTAATTCCCATGCAGCTTTTGTCTGGGAAGACTTGGAAGCAGCACACTTACCAGCAATGTGCAGCTACTCCCACGCAGAGGGTCACAGACAGAGAACTGCAGAGGTGGAAGGACAACCAATACTCCAGGCTCCTCCTTCCTCTAGAATGCCCTCCCCTCCATTCCTCACTTATTCCTAGAAATATAAGGAGCAGTGAGGTCATCCTCATCAGGATATTGTTTTATGCCTAGTCTATATAGAAACGCTATGAAGTGCCATCTATATTTAACAGGAGGCCTCTGATCTGTGTGAGTGGGTGGAAACTGATAGTGAGTGACATGGATGCTGACAATGGCACACAAACTCCACGATACTCTTAAAACTTTTAATTGCATTTTAAAGTAATGTAACAAGGCAATGTTTAATGAGTACTTTGTTAAAAAAATTCTGACTTTCTAAGCTAATTAAAGAGAAGGGAGGGTTACTGCACTAGGGCAAGAAATCCAGGCTGCTGAATGTCTATACTACAGCAACATGTAATTCACATTCAATTGGCAGCTTTGCAAATCTCCAGCAAGCCAGAATGAATGATTACTTTTTTTTTGATGGGCAAATAAATTATTATTATCATCGTGATTATGTTAATAGAAAAAAGTAAAGGATAGGCAAGTACTTTTTTTGCCAGGGCTGGTAAATTTTCATGACACTTTTTGCAAAGCTGTCATATGGCTGGCTTAGATGAAACTGGAAGGCTTTATGTGGGTAACATTTAACTTTAAACATTCTTCATGGAAACTTACATGGCACATAATTTACATATTCAATACCAGTGACAATTTACTTCTCCCATCTGAGCAGGGCTTTCAACTATGCCACTTGAACTAAATTAATAAACAGTAATTAGAGAATGTTGTGCGAGCGAGCTGTTGATGTTGAGAAGATTCTAATCAACACCTTCTTTTAAGGGCCAATTAAAGCTGAATGTATGCAATATAAACATCTTCTTGTATTTAGACATGAACTGGTGAACAAGGTAAAAAATAAAAATCAGAACAATTACAGCAGGTTAGAGATGATCCAATGGAATGATGAAGCTTCATTAATAATGAAAACAGCAGTAATTTCTAAAAACCAATGGCCACCTTCCACGGAGAAGCACTGACAACTTGTGCAAGTTAATTCTGACCAGGATAAACCTCAATGCTTTCATTGTCAGGCTTTTCTCTGAAAGCAGCTCTGTAGCTGCCTCTGATTTCCATTTCAGTATTCACCTGTCTGTAAGACAACCCTGCATCTAAAGTGAGTCCAGAGCTGCAGTAGAAAGGCTTCCCTGGGGGAAGGCAGTAAAGGTGAATGCAGCCATCCCATTACTGCTGCCTCGTAGCAGAGAGAGGCTCCCTGGCAGGTGATCTGGGAAATAATTTGCACGGCGCAGCCCTCACCAGCACTGCTGGTGGAAATACAAACGCAAGGATGAGCCTGAGAGAGAGGTAAAGCTGCCCCAAATTGTCTCAGTTCCATTACTGGGGAACAGGAGCAGTTAGGCCAGAAGAGCTAATGAAGTTGTACCTGTTACCTGTGAGTAGTCCCTCACCCCACCAAAAGGTAAAGTGGTTTACTTCTGAAGGTGAACTTAAGACAACCCTTGTTTCCAAAATTCCAGAAAGACAGAGGGAATTTGATTTAAATAGAGATTTGATTTAAACGGAGAGGATCCTTAGTGTACCAAAGGGAGCCTGCAGTAGCAACTGAGACTTGTGTATCACCATTATGAACTGTCAGTAAGTTAAAAATAAGCATAACTTCATCCAAACCACAGCTCACTGCTTCCTAAAGCACGTCTTAAAAAAAAAAACCATCTAAGCTGGTGCAATGAAGCACATGCAAAATTTGTCCTCCAAGTTAGAAGATACAACAGACTAATAAAGGTAAGGGAAACATCTGTTCCAATACTGCACCAGTATCATTTGGAGAAAATGACTGCATCACTTACGGCCGTTTGGTATCCAGAAATACTACCACAGTAATAGGATGTTGTCACCTCAGGCTCTACTGACATCTACAGGAATTTTACTTGTTTAAGAATATAGGATTAGGCACATGATCAGTGTTTTTTCCCTTTGAAAATAAACATTTCCACTTACCATTTCTATAGCGGTGTGAGATCATTATCTTGTGACAGTATTTCGTTCCACTGGCATTATCTCCCAATTAGCTATTTAAAAATATATGTAAGGGGGTGGAGGTGGTGAGTGGACTTGTAAACCTGACAGGTCTGATGTGTTCTTACAAGCTCTGCTAATCCCAAACATTGAAAATATATTAGTAAAACCAAATTAGCACTTTAAAGAACAACACAGCAAAAGCCTCTTGTCTTGAGCCCTGGAAGTTCAGCATGCATCAGAGGGGCTCTTACACCCAGAGCAAAGCCCTTGGGCAGGGGAGGGGAGCAGGAGCAGGCAGAAGTGAGGAGCAGCATGCCAAATGGGAAATCAGCCCTGGGAAGAGAGCACCACTGAAAGGCTGATAACCTCTACAGTGTGGCCAGCCCTGCATTACAGTAGGATCATCACCTAAGGTGTTTGATGTAGGAGTTGGGGACTTCTGAAAAGCCAAGCACAAAGTTTACCGGGGATGAAAATATACAAGTAATGCCAAGAGAAAATATCTAACAAATTGTGTTCAATATCCTCCACACTCTCTCCATAACCTGAGAGATTACTGCATGTTTAGGCACAAAACCATAAAAGCTTCCTCCACGATGCTTCATAATATATCAGCAGGTCTGGGGTCTCAGTTGTGGAATGGTAAGAATTAGGAAGATCGGTATTCTGATATGCTGGACTCATTTCTTCTCTCAAGAGGTAGTCTAAATTCCTAACAAACTCTCTGCCACAAAAGAAACCAGGACACATATATACATGACAGGCCATTTTGGAGGCACTCAGACACATGCAGGAAGCACCCCCTTGGCAACAGTATTCTTCTAGCCAGCAGAGCCAAGACCTATGATTTGTTTCTGTTTCTGAGTTGCTTTTAAGACTCAATTCAATAGATGTGTTGGTGATTTCCAGGGTGTTCTGAAGGAGTAAAGTAGATGTCTAAAGAATACTGATAGTATGAGACAAGCTCTAAACAGGCATTTACTCCAATATCTGCAGTTCAATTTAATATGCAGCATGCAATATGACTTTTGTTCTGACTAGATGGAACTTATAGGGCTAAATCGGCTTGCAATCACCATGGTCCATCAGTAACTTCACAGCAAACAGGGAGGTGCAGAGGGAAAAACTCATGTAAGCAGGAAGAGAATGAGTCTACCTTAATGTCTTCTGTAGATTTTTGTTTTCCATTGAAAGTTTTCTCTTGCCTAGCATCACTTCATAGAATGATTTGGGTTGGAAGGGACATTACACATCATCTAGTTCCAATCCCTCTGCAAGGGGCAGGGACACCTTCCATGAGAACAGGTTGCTCAAAGACCTGTCCAACCTGGGCAACTTCAGTCCTTTTTTCACACTTCTTCAAGTCCATTTGGTGAATAAATTAAATTAAATTCCTTACTTGCTCTCAATACTTTTTAAATGCAAGCAAAGCCTCTTGGCTTTTCATACCTGGACATCTGCATTTTTAAAAATGCTGTTGGGTAATTTCTCTCTCTTTCATAGGCTGATGCTTTGGCCTATATGCAGCCTGTGCACTCCCAAAGGCTCATGCATAACTGCAATGGGCGATTAGTCCAACTAAGTCTCCAGCAATTTCAATGGCTTATGCAAGAGTAGATGGGGCACAATATGTAATTTCAGCATTTTCTGTAAGGGTTTTCAATCGTTCTATGAACTAAATCATTTTATCAGTTTCATTCTCTCTTTCTTTCTTTTTTTTTTTTTTAAATTTGTCCCATTAAACTACAGAACTGGAACATATTCATGAATAGTTTCTTTCTGCTTTAACTCAAGGAGTTCCTGACATAACAAAAACTGGTAATTAACTGGCTCAGAGACTTTTACAATAGTCTCTTTAAATAAGTCCTAGTATGCGGCACTTGCAGCACCGATTCCACGTTGCTGATACCACTGCAATGCACCCTCTGTTAAGCAAGGTTTGCTACTCTATCTCAGCAACAATCCTTAGCTGTTTTCTTCACTGCTCTCCTACTTGGAAACACCAAAGTCCTCACACATTTCTTTTTGTGGAAAAGGCTACCAAGCTCCTCCACAATGATTCCCTGCTCTCAAACCACTTGGCTCTGTGACACTTCCTTAAACACTCCATTATCAAAGGGCCACTTGCCACCAGCACAAGGTCCAAGTGGCAGATCTCCAGAGGCTGAGCACAGCCTGGTCTCTCCTCCTAGCTAGTGCACAGCTGCTCTGTGCTATTGGCACAGATGCATTTTGGCACACTTTGGTAGTCCCCATGACCTGCTCCTGCCTCACACTCTACTCAGAGCAGGAAGGGCTCTTCCTGATAGAAGAATCAGGCTTCAGTATTTCAGGTGTCACTCAGAAGTGTGTGATTTGTAGTTGCTGTTGCATGTTGGCTCTAAGCATAGTCGGTTTTGCCTACTCATGCTTATCTCCCCTAGTTACAGTACATTCTGTTTCTCATGAAAATATTCTCATGAAAATATTACTCTGATGAGTGTTTGGCTCCACTATACATTTACGCTCCATGCTAACTAGCCCAAGCCTTATTGTTTCAGTTCCTAATATTTTGCATCATTTGTATAGCCAGCAATACAGTCTGTAAATAGCATGAAAGAAAACTTTAATATATATCTTCCCCCAGCACTCCAGACAGATTGGTTCACTGTGGAACAATTACATACATATGTGTTAGCCTATATTTCTTGTAAAATCAAATCATGTAAGGACGCCTCAGCCAGAACAAGCCATAAAGCTCAATGAGGAAAGGAAAAAAAAAATCTCTAAATATCTACAGCTTAAGTTACAAAACTATAAAAAAGTAAAAATCGAAAAGGGCAAAGGAGAAAAAATGTAAACACAAATTTTTATACACTCTGTGTAATATAGCGGGAATGTCATTTTGACATGCTGGTATCATGGGCTGCCAATATAGTTCTGAAAAGAAAGGTATCTCCAGAATTATGGCAATGCTGCTCTCTCACATGGTTACAAGATCTATGTTTGTGGTTGCTCAGTCTAACTGCCTGCTTGGAAACTAAGCAAGGAGAAATAATATCCTGAAGAATTGTATTTAAAGTGTCTCAAAAGATCATGAATCTTCAGAAACTCCTTTGGAAATGCAGCCCTTTTAGTGGGAGCCCACAACCACACCCCTCAGTGCAATGAGCCCACAATGCCACCCCTCATGGCAGCTGAAAGGCCCCCAAACCTGCTGCACTCAGGCCTTCTGTTGGATGTCACAGAAGCAATTGTAACACATCACTGAGTTGATTTTATGCCTTTGAAAAACTCCTCCTTAACACAAATACTCTATCACTGTCAGCTGAACACGTTTAACTTTTGAATTAATATTATTTTTCAGAGGTCAGACATGTGA
The DNA here is from genome assembly GCF_008360975.1 of Lichenostomus cassidix. NCBI lineage: Eukaryota > Metazoa > Chordata > Aves > Passeriformes > Meliphagidae > Lichenostomus > Lichenostomus cassidix. The sequence continues at coordinate 14,461,554 of NC_139489.1, read as the reverse complement.
CAGTAACAGAAGTTTTTTGCCAAGCCATGTATTTCAGGTCTACATCTGAATTTCCCCAGAGCCCGGTACTGTTTAAATACGAGTAACTGCCTCTGGCTCATGACTAATGCAAAACTTCTGTTCTCTGGACTCCTTCAGGGCTCAGCTCATGGCTTCCTTCCCCATGCAGGCGTGGGGAGACACATCCACTCAATGCCCTCTCCCACAGTAGGCACTGCTTAGCAGCCAGCAGGTAGGAATGATGGCATTTTCCCTTTCCATTTTGTCCCCATCCCAAAGACTGCCAAGTGTTTCTGTGGAGCTTTAGATGATAGCCACGTGGTTTGTGAGGAGTCATGCCTCCACTAAGGGCCACATCTTCCAGGCTACCCTGGCACCACCAGTGTGACTGCTGGTCTGCCTAGTTCTCATGGGATGGTGGAATGGAGTAAAAACCTCTGGGAAGAGGGATAGCAGCTGCCCACTCACATGAGTGGACTCTTACAGAGGAAGACAAAGATGTTCTTCACTCTAGGTGGTGTATTTTATATTACACTGCAATTGTATGAAATACCAAACCAGCACTCAGTACAGTGTCTTTTGGTTATGCAGATCTAGTGTGTTCAAAAATATTTCAGGAAGCACAATTTCTGGATGTACATGCAGCTAAGAGATGCCTGAGCTCTGCTTTTTGGTAGAAACAAGTAACATGTCTACCTCATCAACCCAATCCCTGCCACTCCATCAGCCATTGATTATTCAGTGAACTTTGGGACAGGTCTGGTCTGTGACTGGGGACAGCCCAGTCCCCATGATATGGGAAGTCACAGATTTCTGAGTACAGTTTCACAGTAACCCTGCTGTCACCAAATTAACTATTAACAATACCAACTAATATTGCATAAACATTGACACTAGCTTTGCCCATGCAATAATGCTATAAATCCTCCTCCTCTGCTGTGAACTGCTGAGAGGATTTGAGGGACACAGCCTCCCTCTCCAGACCTACCTCCAACTGTACATGGCAATTCCTGTGACTCTTTTTCTCTCTGTCTCTCAGCACATGTGGGGTCTAGATCTTCTCTCAGTTAAATTTTATTTTCCAGTCTGCTTAGTAATTCAGATAGTGTTTTGGTTCACTTGGCTGGCACAGAGTATTTTCACCACACCCTTGTCTCTTCAGACAAACAATATCTTTTCTAACCTCTGGCAGAGCTAAACCTAGTGAATAAGAAGGAACGGTAGTTAAGGCATAATAAATAAAGCCACCCTGAAGAAATACCTACACAAAGCAAGATGAATGGGCATCAGCTACCTGGACAGTGTTGCTGCTAAACAGGGGAGGAATAAATCAGACATGTCAGGAGCACTAGGATACCTGACAAACAGGGAGCGATGTTTCTTGAAACCGTAGTTTTATCTCTGCTTATTTGGATCAAACACTTGTAATAGTTGTGGATTAATTTCCTTCCTATAGTCAAAACAATAAAAGCCAGGCACCATTTTATTAATTTCCAAACCAGCGTCAGATAAGCAGAATTGCATTTAAAAAAGTAAACACCCTGCCATAGAATTGGAGGATATGTAAGTCTTTGGGGTTTTTTTTCCTGTGTCTATAAAAGGGGGAGGTTTTAGCATTATGAATAGATTTCATTTTGTAAGTTGTGCTACAAAGCACTGATAAGGCCACGGGAAAGCAGCAAAGACTGAGGCAGAGCAGGAAGAAATACCACCCATATTAGGAGACAGCCACTTACTTAGTCGCTCCCATTTGAATAAAGATGCCATTGTTCAGCCAGAAGAATGCACATATTCACAGGCCCTGCACAGAATAGCTCAGTGTATCTAGAACTCCAGAAGTGTCCAAATTACAGCCGCAGGGCCAAAACTGCCCTTGAGTCTTTCTGAAGAATGACCCTCTGCTTAATTAATCAGTGCTTTAACTGTGAGTGATCCCAGGACACTTTTCTCAGGCCTTTTTCTTAGCCCTGCTTGTTCAGAACAAACCTTTAAATGTTCTCTGAGTGATTTTTGACCATTTTTTCCCCTTTCAAGATTATTATTTCCTGTTTCACTGTGAAAGCTCATTAGGAACGAAGGCCAGAATCTAGATGATCTCAGTTCAGTTTACTTGGATAGGAAATGACTGACTTGGGATGGAGAGACACTGGCTCCCTTTCAAGGCCTCCCAAAAAAGTTTAAGTCCACAGACTCCCAGAATATTGCTACTGCAATTTTCTTTCCATATAATACATAAGAATTATAGCAGGACTGAAGAGTTTGTAAGTGCCATTCTGTTAGTCATATTTGATCCCATTGCCGTAACTCCAGCTTTTGTGCATGGGATCTACCAAGATCATTTTCCCATTTACTCCACACAAGACAAGTTTGAATTTTCAGCATTGAGAACTCCTTCTTGCTGTCACCGGCCAGGTTGTCTGGATTCTTGTAAAGCTTTTTTCTTTTCTGTCTGGAACAGAACTGAAATTTGATTGCAATGAGAAATGCATGAAGGCAATGGAAAACATTGTGCAAAATTTCTCTCCAAGTGGGACTCCACCTTGTCTACCTAGCTTTGATGATAAAATTCCTCCTATTCTAACTGAAGTCAAACAAGGAAAGTCAAAGGTTTTGCTTAAAATGAAAAGAACAGCGTTTTTCTTTTTAAACAGTGATCTTTACTGTAAAAACCAAATTAATTTTGACCATATTTATAAACTTGTAACAAAATATACAAACTAAAAAATGTCAAGGCTTTAAAAAAGTTAGCATGAATGTTTTGAAAAGCTATAGTGATAATATAATCTGCAGCTGGGGAAGCTGGAGCCATACTGTTTGATAGGCCCTATCTTATGATATCCAATATTAAGCTAAGTAAAATGATATGACCGGATGGCCTAACTAAATTTAGTAGTCTGGTGAATTGCCACTCTACTAAATTTAGTCAGCCCATAATGGGCATTAGATAGCTACAGCCCAAATGATAAAATCTGTCTTGCTTTTTTAGGCTCCCAGCAAATGCACAATATACTACGTTGCACTATTAAGAAATAAGCAAATCTGCAAGGGAAAGCATGAGAAGGGGGAAACCAGGACCTTAAGGAGCACGGAAGGAATCAGAATGTGTCAATCCACACCCTCATGCTCAACATTACCCCAGCAGCAGATGAAGGTCCCTGGGTGCTCCCCAGATATGTGATCTGAAGGGAGGAGAGGAGGACTAGAGAAGGAAGAGGGGTCTCTAGGCACCCTAATCCTCCCCACTATAAAACTGCTACTCCTAATGGAACTTTGTCTTGGAGCCATGGGAAGAAGACTGGTTACAAGTGGGAGTTGGGTTCTCTGAGCCTTGCTGCTCTTACAGAATGTATGCTGGCTCTGGTTTCATACCATTCCTTTTACATTTTCCATTTTGGGCTTTGTTATCCTGATGGTAGACAGGGAAGTAAATTTCTACATAGATTTCTGTGCATCTGTGAGCCAGCTTTACAGCTATGAAAACTACTAAGTCACTTTTCTCAAAACCATATTTGAGGTGTTACTTACACAGTTCCTGCTGTTTAAGGGGGTTTCTCCTCAGTCCATGTTTGCTGTGGCCTCTCTACTGGTGTGAAACCATGTAGGGCACATTTTTTTATTAAATGTGAAATGTAATAAGGCTAGAAGATTTTAAAAATTCTGCTGTTAACTAGTGGAGAATAGTAATTGGACATGAAAAGGAATCACCATAACGTTGTTCTTAAAAGGAGTTGCATCCTTCTGTCCTCTTATAAAAAGCTATTGGATGTTCCATGTAACTCTGATATTTTTAATTACAGACAAGAAATGGTGCCCTTGTAATCATTTCAGTTCCCAGTGCAACAACAGAGACACAGACATGATATTCAGGAAGTTCTGCAGATCTAGCTTTATACTGAAGGTTGAATATCATAAACCTGAAGTGAGCTTTGATCCTCTCCCTACAACAGGCAAATTTAACTTGTCTGAAGTTCTGTATGCAACATCCTCTGCAAGAAGCAATTTTATTGATCATAGCTGGGTGTACATGTTCAACAGTCAGAGACCAGCTTTAAAGAATAATATGTCTCAAAATAATCTGTATAGAAACTCTTTATTTCCTTAACCATTTACACTGAAAGGAAACAAATAGCTCCTAGGGAAAATGCTTTGTCCTTTTGGCAGGGGAGAATGGGAAGTTTCTAAAGTAATAGCTGAGAAGTAGGTATGAAAGCAAGATCATTACAGCTATTATCTCTATGTACTACATCCATGTAGACACAGTGTTTTGGAAACAAGAGAAAGGAGAGGGGCAGGGTCTCAAAATTCAGAGCATTTTGTTCATTTGTGACATTCCAAATTTCAGTCAGAATTTGCCCTCTTTCAAGATTTTAAAATCTGAGTTGCCAATAAATGGTTGTGGGAAATGAGATCACTGTCTCTGAGTTCCCTCCCCAGAACTTTTGGAAATGTTGGCCATTTGACCGCAGTTGGATTTGGACATTGTGTAGGGCTCAAATACACAATACTATCACAGAAATCATGAAGTGCATCCCTAACAACAGCCACACTGAGGTGCTAGCCCACCCCTGCCTCAGAGGGGCTGTCACAGAGGAAACCTATCAGCCACCTGAGAATCCAGCCACAGTATCTAAATACATCAGGAACCAGGCTGTCCTAGTTCTGCTGCTCACACAGTAACTTGTTTTTCTTTTTATAATTATGTCTTAATCATTCTTTATGCTGAAATAATCATAACATATTTACAGCCAGACTATTTTAATTTTTGTCTTCAGATCACTTTCTATGTGGCCTCATACTGCCATTCTCAGCCCAAATGACACCCTTCCTATCAAAGCCAATTTGGATTTATTTTCTCAAACACAAGTTTGGAAGGTATTTCTGTCAAATGATTTACTCAAGTTCAGATGTTGCAAATAGATCTGCTGGTGTAAAGGGGCAGAGCAGCAATTCTGGATCTGACCCAGCATGTATTGGGTTTCTCATTGCTGTATTTTGTAACTCTATAACAAAACCTCATTTGTGTAGCATGGTTTCATAACCCATCAGATGTGATGCTTGACTTCATAACCCAGCAGACATGTTACTTGCCTGCTCACTCCAGTTGTGCTTCTTGCTTTTAGTACAGACGAATACATACTGGCAGGTAATCACTGGCATCAGTTTTCCAAATGTCATTAACTTTTTTGGGGCTGTTGTTAGAGTTTTTTTTTTCTGATACGACTTTTTCCTCATCTGCCATGGGTAAATACTTGGAAAAACCCATTAACTTCTCATTCTTCTTTAGACAAGTTTCATCTAGACTTGCTTATTCACACATATTCATGTTTACAAGTTCTTTTCCCCTCACTTTTTAATCAAACCCCAGTTTTCACAAGGCCTTCACTTCTTTGCAATTGTCAGTCCTTATTATTTTTGTTCAAGACTGATTTTTTTCTTTAAAAAAAAGCAGCTGTGATGCTCATCCATTTTAAAATCATAATTAACTTCATCTCCTTCCTCATTTGCTAATGGGTCTATTTTCTCTCCAGTATTTCCTTTTCCCCTGGTACACTCATAAAGTCTCTCTTGTTTCTCTTATCCCCTTTGGCTAACTTTAACTCATTCTGCCTTAAGCTGGGGAAAGGGAGACCTTCACAACACAGTGCTCAGAACTTCCACACCATTTTATACTTTCAAAGTCTTTTGCAGATGTCTACTCATTAACTTTCATAACATGCCAGTGAGGTAGAGAAGTATTTATAGCTTTATTTTGATGAGGAAAGGGAAGGGGAGGTCCTGCATAATCGAAGCTGACTGCAGAAGGGCTGCTCCAAGGGCCAAAACCCCTGTTCATGTGCCCAGACAAGTAGACAATTAAGCCTGGTGGTGGGCACACCACCATCAACAGAAAAGCTGAGCTCCGGGAAGTGAGTGAAAAATTTTGCTTGCAGCTGCCTTTATTTCACTTTTTTTTTAGGTGAAGATTCCACAGAGCTTACCCACCTAAGTTACTGTTCAGTTCTGCTGGTCAGATGTTCCTTCACAATATTAGTACATCTGGCCAAGAACACTGAGGGGGAAAGCAGTGCAATTATATGCCTAGAGGGTATTTTTAAAAAAGCTGTGACTTTATACAAGTGCCTGACAAACATCTTTACTCTTTGATAGCCATTACTCTTAGAAAAACAATGTCAAAATCATATGCTCAAAGTGCTTGAATTAAGACATAACTAGCCCATTTCACATAGGGGCATATCATGGGTTAGGTTTATTTTCATATGCAAATATGCCAGCCTGGGCTTCCTGTAATTTCCTTTGGTTTCGTTATACCCACAAAGCACTGTACAGGATTCTCACAGTGTTTCTTAGCATGTAGTCCATGGACCACTGGTGAGCTACAAAAAATCAGGAAGTGGTATATGAAACAACTGCACGATTTCCAAGGAAGGACCGAAAGCCTAAGCCACATTCTATGGTGAGCAAACAAAGTTAAGGGAGTGGAATCAAATTAACAAATGAACAATCAAACCTATCTGAATTTTTTGTTGGTTTGCAAATGAAAAGCTTTGTGGTTAGGCACACAACACAGCCTGGGGATATTTTTGTCATGATCTTAAACAGTGGTTAAACACCTTTGTGTGTCTAGAAATCTGAAAAGTTAAATTATTTTCATGAGACGACTCTTCTCAGCTGATGTTAGCAATATCTTCATCACCCTTGCCTGAACTGTGGTGCATCACAACACTGTTATACATCCCTAGAGCTTATTGCAATCCTGTCTCATACAATAGCTGATCATGGGGATCAATACTGAGCTCTCTGAGGGGTCCTCTCCCTTCCTATTCTGTACACACTGCTCTCCATGCCCACCATGCCCTTCTTCCACAGGCACAACCCCCTCCCAGGGGCTTCCAGGGGGCAAAGCTGGTGCCACGCTGCAATTTATGGGTCTGCCAGCTAGATGAGGTACAGAGCTGTGATTTTCCTTTCTCCTCGGGGACTTCCCAGGGTGGAAAGTGAGATGTGATGGTCTAGTTCCTTCACCTCCAGTGCCTTTTCAAGGAAATGGTCCTCTTTAGGTCCTGGATCTCCATTTGTATGCAGGGGTGTGTGTGTGTGTAGGGGAAAGCAAAGGAAGCATCCAGCCCCTAAAAGTGACTTGCAGGAGAGGTTCAGCACACAGCCTGCTTAGCACTCCCAAATTGTGCTGGCTACCTACCCAGTTCAGATGTTTATGGAGGTTTCTTTCTGAGGGCTGAAAGCTTGCATCTGTGCTTCCAGTTCAAGTCCTCTCACAAATTTGAACAAAAAGCTTGTAAAGTTCAGCATCTTCCAAATTGCCCCATATAAGTCACTACTGAAACCACATCCAAATGACTCCCTCCCCCCCAACCCCCCCCCCGCCATACCTTCCACAGAAATGACCTAAACTTTGTCAGGTTCACATGTCCCTAGAGATGATCTCATTTCACTGCTTCAAAAGAGCTTTGGTCTGCACAGCCTGTAGCAGCAAATTTACACTTCAAAAAGCAGACAGCTTTTTCCACATCTTATTCACTTAATGGGTGAGAATGTAAAATTAGTTCCGTTGCTGATGAGGACCTTGAGCCAAATGAAAAGTGTTCATTTGTCAGCACAGACTTACAGCCTAAAACATGATTATATAGCTAATCCAATAATGGATTTTGATGCTGAGCATTTATTTATATACAGAATGTCTTGTTATCTGTTGATAATCAGGCTCTACAATTTACTCTCTTTTGTGTCATTAGCCATAGCAACATCTTCCAGACATATTACATTTGTGTGTCAACATACAAACACACACAAAACCTTCCTTACCAAAATGCTCTCTTTGCCTATTTTCCTTGAAATAGCACTGGAATTTAAGCTTTTTGTAGTTTAAAATATTGGTAGGAAATTAATCATTTTAGACTGAGAACCTCTCTGCATCTTAGATGTCTTAATAGATTAAAATTTGAAACATAAATTTTGTTTCCCTATCTGTAACATCATATGAACTGATTTATTCTTTTTTTGCCTGATGTGAATACCAGTACCCAATTATCTCAGGTGTAAATTTGTATACCTTAAATGGCCTCTGTCCTAAATTATTCCATGTCCTAACATCAGATGCTATGTCAGACTGTGCTAACTATATGAAAACCAGTATTTGATGGCTGAACAGATCCACCTTTTATATAAAAGATAATAAAACATGTTAAGGTCAATATCAGGCATCGATCCTACATCAGGTACATTAAAATCAATCAGAAAGTCAGAAAGCTGTTTGCGTATCCTTTTTCAGCTTTCTGACTAATTGCTGTTGCTACCTAATACTCCTGAAGTTGTGTGTAACACAGAAGTACTGGGACAGTTTACTACTCATTTAAATACAGATATTTAAAATGAGGAGGCATTTTAATAGCTATGCTCTAGTAATATTCACCAGATATTAAAAAAACAAAAAAGTCTGTGGGAAAGTAAAATCACTCCAGTATTAAACTGGGAGTTAATTGCAAATGTGGGGCACACCTGCAAACTCTGTGAACAATCCTGCAACACCACACAAGGCAATTTCTGTGCTAAAGGATAGCTCTGCCTGCAGAAACACCCAGGAACACCTCTGGAAGTTGGATGAAGTATTTTCTAAATTTGGCAGTCAGGAACAGTTTAAAAGTAAAGTCATTAAGTAAAATTTACCTCAAAGGATACTGCAAATCAAGGGTGCAGGTGAGATAATGTATGAGCCAAACTCAAGCTATACCACTGCTTCTCCTACCAGCAGGATCAGGCCTCCCTGTGTGCTTTTGTTTAGCTGAAATTTAGTCTACAATAAATACTTATATATTGCTGCAACATGATGCTTTATTGGGCTGCACTAGTTTACTAAAAACAGCAGGCTGGTAATAGCAGTGCTTGTGGTTCTGCATGTAATTCATTTGTGGATGCTAATGCACAGGGAGAGATATGATACAAGATAATAAGGCAAATTAAAAAAAACTACTAAACTCAGTACTGGCAATATACAGTATATTAGGACCATGTTCAGACAGGCTGATTCTTTGGATATTTTTATTTTTTGTTTTACCTCGGCAAGGTAATTCATTAGATATTCGCTTGGGTAAAGAATAAATGAATATAGCATACATTATATCCTCACTTTAGCTGCAGAAACAAATCTTTCCTGTACCTGCCAATGTAATCTTCTAAGTTTTCATTATATAAAACACCTCAAGAAAAATGCACCTTGGTAAGATTTACACTTTATTACTCTAATGATTCTACAAACACTGCCACAATGTGATGAAAGGCAAAGCAGTCCTGATCTGATTGAGAGCTAATAAAAATCAGTACTGAAAACTGAAAATAGCACCCTTATCATCTTTCTTTCATTTAGACCTGATTACTAGGGGATTATAATGCAATCACAGCTATGTGTGAGAGGTAGCTATGGGAACCAGTTTTAACTGTTTATCTAGCCAAAGATCTTAATTTAAGTTTGAACACTCTGATTCATTTATATGTAAGACACCAAGGAGACAAAATGCAGAAGAAACAGATGCTCACTTGTTCTTTCCATTTAACTTCATAAGCTACCAGCCAATTTGTCTTTCAGGGACAAAATTAATTTCTGATGACAATGTGAGCAAGTAATAAACTAGGAGTTCCTGTCCTGGGAAACTTGTTAAGGCCATGTAATGTTCTGGAGTTATTTGGAAAAAAACAATTTACTCATAGACTTGCAGGGACATCTGTAACAGAGTTTTCTTTGTCCCTGTGCTGTTACTCATTTCTGGGGGCTTTATGACACCTTTTCCAGAGGCTGATTTGAAAAAGTTCAAAAGGAAATATATTGGCCATTATTTCTTTCCTGTGGGGTATTTTCTTTTTCTTAGTCTGTTTCTTTTTTTGCCCCTTCATATTCACAAATCATGCAAACCTCAACCCACTTGCTTTGCTACTTTTACACAGCCAGAGTAACTAACCACTAGCCAGGAGACCTACAAAATTAATCAAAAATTATCTGAGGAAAAGAGTTTGTTGGAAACATTGAGGTAAGTACACACCTGAAAACATCTGACAGAGCACTGTGAAAAAGTCTGTGGCACATTTAGGTGGATGGAGTTTTGCCCATTAATGCTGTAAACTCTGTTATGTTACTGTTATGAGCAGGGGAAAAATGTCAAAATGAGGCAGGGAGAGAGAAAAAGAGAGAGATATCTCTCCCTAAGAGCTTGCATTTTCAATATGGGTTGTGTGTACATGCTCCTGCATCACTTAACCAAAATGTTCTCCATCTTTCAATATCTTTGCTGGTGCTATTTCCCCATTTCCGTATTTATTTCACATGTACAACTCTTTACTCTGGTAATACCTTTCTATCATTTGGCTCATTTATTGGGGTTTTATCCCCACCTGGTAGCCCCTCCATTTCTCAGGTTTTCTCTTAGGTAAATTCCTACAGTCTAATGTGTGTCCATTAGCACATTTAAAATTGCTTCTTCTGCTGTGCTTAAACTCATTTATAGCTTATGTGCTTCACACGAAATGTTCCTTTTCCAGCAGTTCTTTTGAAGAAAGTTTAAAGTAAGTTGCAAAATGTTTCTTTTTCATCTAAACAGGGAAATGAATTTAAGAAAGGGAGAGAAGAGCCTGAAGGTTTAGCTCTTTCAAAATTTAAACAGAATTCAAAACACTGTTGGAACACATCTGTCAGAGAAAGCATGAGAGCACCTGCATTTTAAGAATGAATCTCATCCTCAACTCCCTCTTTGATAATAGCTTGCATGAACAGCACCTTTAAACCACATCAATCCCAGATGCTTTCCATCCATCCAGTTATTATTTCCCTTGGCACTGAAGTGCAGCTACCTCTAGACTGAAGCTTCTCAGTGATGTGCAGCCTACTGTACAGCACTATGGCTCAAAACAAGAAGTGATTAAAACTATTCAGCTGAAATTATAAAACAAGGGCAATTTATAACAAGAAGTTCAAACCTCAGCTTGGCATGGAAAATACACAGAGCAATGTTAACTCTTGATTTAAAGGCCAGGTGGTTTCAAATACAAATTATAAGTATGAACTTTGGATAGGAAAAAACCATAAGAATTAAATGAAAATTATAAACTACCATGGTTCTGTTTGTATTTACATAGCAGGATCTCACCAGCCCCCTGCTTGATCACACAGGCCATGGCCTGGCTGTGTCTGCAGTGAACAGTGCACCACAGCTCAGCTGTTTCCCACTGCTCTGCTTTACCTTCAGTTAGTTTTCAGTGATCAAGACAGAGCTTCTAGACACAGCCACCCAAGTGTGGTGGCTTGGCCATTCACACCAATAAAGGTGTCACTGGCAAGGACCACTGCAAACTTCTGATCAGTGGGACCCATAGAAAATTTAATTTCATGGCTTGAACAGCTATTTCTTTTCATACCATCTTTGCCACACAGCTTTGAAGGCTTTTATGCAAAGGCAGGATACATACTGGGGCCACACAGATGAAAACAGAGCATTGACTCATGTTTCAAGAACACAGAGTAAGGAAAGTTCACACACTTTAGAAAAACAACCACAACACTTTGCAAATTAAATTAGTGCTTGGGAGAGATGAGATCAGTCAGTGCTCTGGCATCCTCTTTCACAGGGATCTGCAGCAGGGACATGAGAGCAGAGCAGTGCTCCTTTAAGGGGGGGTGGATGAAATTTCCCATCAAGACACTCCACAGGTTTGGGACATATTGATTACCAAGGCAAATTTAATAAAAAAGAATGTAAAGATATAAAAGAAAGATGCCGTTGGGAAAGTTTGGGTGGGGGTGGTTTGACTGGTTATTTGTGGAGCTCTGTGACAATTCTGAAAATTCATGTTGTCCTGCTGAGAAGCAAAAGAGTCGCATTAGGGAAAAAACCAAACGGTTTTCTCAGCTGCAGGTATAGGAGAGACATGGATGAGGTAGGCCTACCGTTTACATACTATTAATGCTCCACAAGGCAAAATGTTAGTTAGCATACAATTAAGGTAGAAAGTATCCTTACTTAGATTGAAAAAATCCTAAACCGATAATGTACATTAGTCATAAAGTACAAATACTGGGAAAATTGAGCATTTCAGTCCACTTCACCAGTTACTCAGAGTCCCTGGCAAACTAAGTAACTCAGTGACTCAGTAAGAGCAGTTTAAGATGGGGAAGTGCATAAAGGAGAGGGGTAAAGAGTTGGGCTGGGGCAGTTTTGGGAAACCTGTTCTACACATCTGCCACTTTATTTCTTGTGAAAGTCTGAGACCTGACTCCACACCATAGTGCAAAATTTTTTAGGTATATCTTTTAAAACCTTGCAGACCAGGAAGACATTAGTAGAACAATGAAAAACTTGGCATCTAAATAACTCTATAAAGTATTTCCAAAACCAAACAGATATTTTCCACTCATCCACAAAATTCAATATAATGTAACTTATTACACATTTTTATGCAGAAAGTCTTACACAACCTGTCTCCATTTCAATGAAGCTGTAAATCTGGGAGCTGTATATATGACATGCAATTTTGATTAAGAAGTGGGAATAGCACAGATGGGCTGGAGTCACAGGAGTTAGAGAAAAGAGAGATTCCACAGGCCTCTCTAAAAAGCTCTCATCCAAAGTGAACCTATAACATTGCCTTTATAGTACTGAGCCCACAAGCCCAGAAGATGACAAGCTTGTTTAGGGTGGGAGATGTTAAAGCAGGATGTCTGTGCCTTGGCCTAGTTTAGTGTTTTACAGATTGTAACCACCATATTCTCACAAAAACAGAAGCAACAAGAGCTCCCTCAGCAGTACACTAGGTCTAAATTGACAACAGAAAGAGGAAATATTTCTTTTAGCTCTAAAAATTAGTGCAACTAGTATATGTGAGCTACATGCAAGCTGTGTCACTAATACCTCAGTCTTCAGTGAAATTATCCCAGTCTGCTTCACCTCTGGTCTTGGAGGGCATTAGTTTCCAGAAGACCAAAAAGTCAGCAGATGCTCATACTTTCTGCAATGCCTCAGTAGAAACCAGATCTTTGTTTCATGGTGCAGAAGGGCTGTGAAATCCATGAAGCTCAGAAATCTCAAGGACTACAAAATAAACCCACTCCTGTGCAGTCCTAATACAGGAAATTCCAGTGTGAGGAAATGCAGCCTCTGTCCAACATACTACAACCAGCAGAAAAATGTCGCTTCCCAGGAAAAACTTTTAACTGGTTCTTAGTGGGCTTCTGCATAAGCTGACTTTGTAACTGTACTTCTTACAGTAAGAAGTCCATCGGTCCATTCAGCCATGGATGTATTTCAGCTGGCCTTGCTGTGAGAGTAGCAGAGCCATGGTGGACAGCCTGCTACATGTCCCATGTGGGCCTGCAAGACCAGGCATATGGGAGACATGAAAAGGACGATTTGCTTTTCCTGATGAGCTCAGGGGAGGCAGGCGCTGCTGTGAAAGTCTCTCCCTTTGTGTGGAATTAGAACTACCCTGAGGCTACCAGCTTCTCTCCCTCCTCGTGGAGCCAGTAAAAACCATCAATACCAAATGCATTAATTTAACTAAGTAGCAAATATAGATTGAAGCTTAACCTGTATCATGAGAAATGGTTTTCAGTGTCTCCTGCAGCTGGCAAGACTAGCAGTGAGCACACATGATATTGATATTGTCTGTACTGTGTAATAGTAACCTAACTACTGAGACCTATGACCCAAAGCATGGAGACCATACATGGCCTTCAGAGATAACTGTTGACAAAATGTTGGGGAAAAAAGGGAGAAAATATGAGAATTGGACCCTGAACCTGGCATAGTAGTTTAGAGCCTACCACTATCATCTTTCCTCTGATAAACAGGTGGTAACAGAATGCAAAAGATGCAAACTTGGGTCTAAAAGTCCCTCTGAAGTGGTCCAAGCACAGAGGCACCATGCCCAGGGGCACTGCAGGGATGGTGGCAGAGCATGCATTGGGGTGCAGGTCATGGTGTCTGCCTTTTCATTCCCTTCCAGTTCCATCTGCCTCTGTGGCACAGGGTAGGGCCAGCATGGATGCACCTGGGGTTCTGAATTTGTTACTCACAACAGTCCCTTACAGTGATATGCCAATTCAGCTGTAGTAAATCTAGTCTTTTAGGTTTAATCATGTTATAAATGTTAGCCAACTATCACAAAAGCAAAGTCCCCCCCATTTTTACAGCAGGGCTCTGTCCATCACCCAAGTACCAACCCGAGAGCAGCCGTTACCAACACATGAAAACTTGGTTGTTCTAGCTAGATGAAAGGCACCAAACCTGAGACAAATATTTTGTCAACCCTCATGGGGAATCTTGTAAAGCCATCTCCCATCCTGTAACTGCTCTGTGGTTAAATAGCAGCTTCAGTTCCCTGATGTTGCAATCCAGCACCTTTCACAGGCATTAAATTCCCTCTAAATTAATTCTACAGAAAAAAAACCCCTTTCTGCTCAGAGTTATTTCTATAGCCCAGTTATTTTATATGAATCTGATAACTAGTTTCCTGCTACAGAGATTACATCTTGAATACTTAATGCCAATTTGGAAATTTTTTAGACAAAACAAAAATATGTCTAAAACATAACACACAGTTTAGCTAAGTGTAGGACATTAATGCAAGGCATGATTGGTAAAACAGCAAATAAATTGAAGGAGGGGAGCAGATTCAATGGATAACTCTCAGGGTTAGTACATACTGTAACTGGTCATTCAGACATCCCTGGTCCTGTAAGTACATTTTTCTTAGCCTAAAATTCTCAGAGTTCAACCATTAAAAAAAAAAAGATAGAAGGATAGAGTGCAGCCAAAGGATAGCCTTTAACAACCATTTCAAAATGAAATACAAATATGCTTACATAATAGATAAATGTTGGCTTCCAGGGAAGCTTTACAACACTTTAATTCCATCCTGGACTGGGATATATGGAAATGTTTTGAATTTCCATAAGTGTCCAGAGCTCTCTGCTAGCACACAAGCTGATATTTTGATTCATATAATATAAGCTATTTTTTCCCCTGAAGTAACTCACCGGTCTCTCTTTGGCAACTTTCTGTTTTTCCTTTCAAGCTGCAATACAATTTTATTAGTAGGACTATACAATAGTTACTCTTCCCATATTCTCATCAGCTACTGATACTCAGCTGCACTATTTTTTGGCTACATGGATTCCAGGAGCTGCATTTCAAAAAGAGAAAAAGCAAACAGAAGTTTCTTCCCCCCATTGCTTAAAACTCAGAAAACATAGGGGTTTGCATGTAGGTTGCAAAGTTCACTTTCATGGCCCTCATCCTTAGCAAGTTCTTTGGAAGTTTTTCTTATCCTTCACAGTCAAACCAGCAGTGGCCAGTCCATAGTCTATGGCCTATCACACACTCTGCATGCACACATGCAGAATACCTGTAAAATAGACAAATTAAGGCTCAACCTTCCCGAACCTAAGGTATTGTAAGATGAGACCCAGTGAGTTGTCTGAACGGTGCAATGATCTAAGGAAAGAGCAGGCAATTGTATTGCCAGGAACAGACAAGAAAAATGCAACCCTGAAGTCGACATGATCAGACCTAGCTGCGGTTTGCAGGCTCCTGAGAAGAGTAGGCAGGTACCTGATTCCAAGACACACTAGACATCACTCCACCTGTATTTTGTTCTTGTTCATATACAAGTAAAATGAGTAAAAAAATCCTGTTAATGGCTAAATCGATCAATGGTTGTTAACAAGAAACAATATATCAAGAAATGCCTCTTGACACTGTACCTTCAGTCTGGTACAGGCAGCCCATTTCTCACTGCTGGCCCCAGTGATGACTCCAGCTCTCATGCAGCAGCTGGCAGTGTCCCATCATCCAGTACTGTCCCCAGAGACCGGGAAACAAAGTGGCACCGTTTGTTCCCCAGGCAGGCCTGCTCAGCCACTGCTTCCATGGGCAGTGCCAGCAGCTTAACACACAAACACCTCTCAAGGAAAGTACAGATGCAGAGTCCTCAGGCTGGTGGGTGCAGCTTGCAGTCACCACGGGCACTGGTGATGACAACCTTTTTATGCACATAGACTTACAGTATTAATTTGCAAGCAACAGACAGAAACAGGGCTGTCAGCCAGCAAGTAATATTTTGTAGAGCTGATGCAATATGTCACGTATTAAAAGTCTTACATCAGCAAAACACGTTGTTTAATGCAAAGTCCAAGGGTGTCCCGGTGAAGCCAGTTGCACCTCTCATGGTCTTCAAGACAAAGAGTTGCAGAAATGGGGAGCTAATTATTTTAGTATAACTTTTCTTTTATGTTGCCTTTCTTTTTCAGGCTCCATATTTAAAGTTGAAGTAAATTACATGAAAAAGCAAAAGATAATTAAAGTAGGATTCATAGCAAAGAAAGAAGGTACTTTGATTTTAAAGGCACTTAAAATTAGGGAGGAACATGAAGGCCAAAGAAAATGCCCCACGCTGCTAAACAATGTTTATAACTTGTCATTGAGTATGATGCTTTTAAGCAAGTCCATCACTGAAGGCTGTCCTCTGTCACTGAGCCCAAAACCCTGTTCAATGTTTTTATCTACTCTAGCTTTCCATGGCTAGTGTATTTCAAGACAGGAGGGAGATCTTATCAAAACAGGAGAGACTAGCAACAGCAAGCAACCTGCTCAGCAAACAGATGTGAATCTGGAGAGACACTCTCTCCTGACAAAAGCACATCCTCCAGATATGGCTTACAATGGGTTAAAATGGCTATTTTAAAAAGTTGAAGAAACATTTGGCTTCTGCAGACTGAAAGGTGATTCCGTGCTGTAACTGCTCATTGGGCAGAGGATATGCAAACCTTTTAGTACAGCTGCCCAAGAAGTAGCCCAGGAAGAGTAGCTTTCACAACTTGGCAGCTGGATGTGGAGATAATCATGTGGATATGGGACCTGACCTCTCTGCTAGAACAGATAATAGAACAAAAAAAAGAGGAAGATGGCAAGGAGATACTTGATTTCTTTGGGTAATTGTGACTTGCAGTTTGTTATCATGCTTAAGTTGAACATCAACGGATTTTGGGTTTTTAATGAATTTTTAGGGAAAATTGATAACATCAGCAGTCACATATCTCCTATTGCCACTCTCTTGGTTCGTAACACAACTAATAATTCAGACCTGATTGGCTCCTTTTGATCACTTTGGGCCAAGGTGTGGAGTAACAGAAAATGATTGCAAAAGAAGACAACTGAGAAGAGGCTTTCCTGGCCGTAGCACTAACCTTTTGTACAGCTGAAAACCTGCACCATGGATATCATGTCACCCTCTGTATTCCCCATGCTGCCAAGTGACTACTTTGGCAAGATGGCTTGTTCCCTGAATGCAGGAACCTGCTCACATCAGTCATTCTCTCCAGCGCCAGGGAGAGGTTCCTCCACCTTTGAAAGACTGAAGTGGATACCTCATTAGGTCTTGATTATCCTCGAGCAATTGCTTAGATTTCTGCCCTATTACTGATCTGCCTTTTTTAGCAGGGGTCGAGAAATGGGCAGTGGCTGTCTTGTCTTCGTTATAATGCATGATTTGAAACTTTTCAATTAAGCTTCAGATCAGGCCACAGTACTGAGACCACTTTAACGAGGGTGAGTAATGACCTTGTGCTGCACGTGATTTCTGGCACACCATCAGTTTTAATTCTTCTTGATCTTACTGTAACCCTTTGATACTTTGGATCAAGGGTTCTCTTGAAATGCTTTAAGCACATCGTAGGACTTTCAGGGACTGTTCTGACATGGTTTCTATCCTACTTGTCTCAATGTAGCCAGACTGTCACCTGTAAGTTTTCCATATAAATTCAAATTGTCAAAGATTAAAAGGGAGCTGAAAATCTGGCCTGTGTGCAGAACCGGGGAAATCTGGTGTGGGTCCCTAGAGTGAGCGAATCTAAGGAGGATTCTGCTACGAGAGAAAGGTAACCCCTTTGATGTGCCATGCCCAAGTGCAGCAATGCTATGATTAGAACAGAAAGCTACATTATGCTGGAGTAGTGAATTTAATAAGAACTACTGCGAGAGAGACTTCCAGAAATTTAGACTTCCCAGTTAATACCTGTCTTTACCTTACATATAGGTCAAACTAAAAATCTGTGGTTTTAAACACAGCATAGACCCTCATCCAGTTAAGCCAGTGATAGAAATCATATTGACATCAATAGGATAAAGGTCTCACCTTTGAATTAACAACTATTTGGACCCAGATCCAAATCCAAGATTTGTAGCTGGAATCAATTTCTAAACAGTCTGTGCGTGGACAAAGCAGATCAACCTTGGTATTTTCAGTGTGCTTTCCCAGCTCTTGAAGTCTCATGAGCCCAGATTTCCTTCTCTTGTGAGAAGGAACAGCATCTATCTATAAAATTAAACTCAGAAAGAGATTCTAGAAGGCCCTTGACTTCTCTAAGGTTTGTAGGCTCCCCACAGCTGAAATAAGACTTCCATGACCATGAGGCAATGAAACAGATACAGGTTTAGTAATAAAATCCCATAAAATACTTCCCATACAAAATCATATAACACTCATATATTGCTTTTAGGTTTGAATGTTTCACAATATCTGGATGCACAAATCCTCAAAACACAGAGTCCTTTTCAACAGGAGCAATTGGGTCCTATTAACAGCACAAGACCAAACATTAGACGACCTGAGAGCCCAGACTCAGCATCCATGAGGGACAGAAGTAGCTACAAGCCTCAACGCCAAACCATGGGCAGAAGCAAGCAACTTACCTATTGAGGAGAGAGTGAGAATGAGACTGCAGCCTATGCCTTGTAGGCAGGTATGTGGGTGGCTGCACTGCTTGGCCCATAGCCCTGCTCTGTCCTGTCAAGGTACCCAGCATAGGGACAATGCTTGTTGGACTTGCCAGAGAGGTGAATTTTTAGATAGCTGTTGTCATCTGAAATCTTCTCTTAAGACATCCCAAAAGCTCCTCTCCTGGCTGACAGGGCACATCTCAGGGCTGTCACCACTGAGCAGGCTGATTTAAGCCTGGTTGCTGACAGTCTCACAGGCTGCATACCAACAGACCAAAGCAATGTTTAACAGCTCCCCTCCTGCTATAGTTTAGACATTTTCACCTTTAAAAGCAATGGATTAAGCTACTTAAAACCAAAACCTCCGTGTACTACTTTTTTTTTTTTTTTTAATTCTTGAAGCTCTTCTCACATGCCACATGAGGAGGGGTTATCTGCAAGGGTAGCAGAGAAATCCATATGTTTTATTGCAGTTGGATGGTACTAACAGGGAAGTGAAAAGCTTTCAAACTTGCTATGAATCACTTGATATATACAGGAGTTGATTTTTATTGATATGCCTCTAGTCACCAACTGAAATGGTTTATCTTTTGTTATACCCTTTATAGGAGGCCTTTTTCACTGCACTTGCCTGGTGGCTTCTGCAGAGCTGGCAACATTCAGCAAAACTCATTTCCCAAACCAAGCCTATTGGATAAAATACACATTTTCTTGCTGGGATGTAGCAAACAGAAAACACTCTCATCTGACACTTGGCTGCAAGGAGAGCAGATCAGCAGTACCATTAGTGTCCTACAGGACCAGGCATTGAAAAGAGGTGAGGGAATCCAATGGATTTCACTCGAGACAAAATTATCGCTATGTCAGGATTGACTTCTTTGTTAGCCTAACAGGGTCACACCTATTAGCATGAAAAAAAGGCACTGGTCATTTAACACAACCCTCTTTACTGTGCACTGGAAACACACATTCCAGCTCCTGCGACTCTTAACAAAGCTGCAAAGAGCAAATCACAGCAGTGTGCTGTATCCCCATCTCAGGTCCTCAAGGCAGCAATTATAGAAACCGTTTCTGTTATCGCCACATTTCAAAGTCTGAGTATGGCCATGCTGATGTGTGGCTCTAAACCCAGTGGAGCTTGATCTATTAAATGCATAAAGGGGTCTGTGTGTCAAAGGAGTCTGGTCTAATCAGGGGACAGTAACCACAAACTTACAAATTTGAAACCAAGATTTCTTTAGCTATTTGACCAACACTTCAGAGCACATCCATACATTTTAAATTTCACACTTTAATAGAAACACATAGCAATGCTCCTTTCAGAGGTGTTGCATTGATTAATAAGCTTGTCACTGAGGATGGAAATTGCTACATAAGTGTTAAGCACTGTTTAATGAAAGACAATTCCATACATTCTGGTGGAATCTAGAGAACTTCAGCAAAAATTATTAGTTTCATTTGCATTTGTACTCTGTCTGACAACAGTGA
Source organism: Lichenostomus cassidix (assembly GCF_008360975.1). NCBI lineage: Eukaryota > Metazoa > Chordata > Aves > Passeriformes > Meliphagidae > Lichenostomus > Lichenostomus cassidix. Next base: position 14,441,293 of record NC_139489.1, on the reverse strand, counting down.
TCAAGCTGCTGAGTTATTTCAAATGTTTGTTATGCTCCATGACTGCAGAAAAAATTAGAGGGAAAATTCTGGCTCATAAGGCAGAATTGTGTCTGCTGAAAAAATCTTTAATTTCTGAAATACATAAAGAGCACAAACAACTATTCCTCTCATCAAATATGCACACACCTCAGTGATATTCAACTTAATAACTGTGCAAAGAAGGAGTGGTATTGATGAATTTAAAGTACAGAACAACATTCAGCAGGGAAACTGCTAACGCTTTCCATTTCAATCACATGTCCTCATTAAGGGCTCAGGCTTCCTGGCAAACTAGAAAACATCTGTTTTAGGAACTTCTAGCTCTGTTTTTCTGTGATTCACATTCAATGACACATCACCAACGTGAAATACTATGGACTGCCTGAGACTTTACTGGCACAGGGCTATGGGCACTGCTTTTGGATTCTCAGAAGTCAAACTATGTTTTTCCTCAAATAAACCAATTGGATGAATCTCTGTTTCTCTAGGTTGTATCATCCTTTCATGAATACTTCCTATGACAGAGTTTGGGATAAGAAACTACATCCTTAAACTTCCATTTCTATGCCTTTGTCACAAACCCATGGTTTCTCTTGGTCAGATTTGTAAACAAACAAAAGCAGTTGAGCAAGACTGTTGGCTTCTGCCTCCAGGACTTCCAGAGAAGAAGCCTGCTGAGTATGTGAGCTAGCAAATGGTAGGCTGCAAGAGTCTCAAGAACACAGGCTACTTCTTCAGCACTGGTCTACTCTGTGATGAAGCAAATCATTTTACCTCCAGATCTTTACCCTTTTTGTTTTTCTGGGCCAAATCTGTCTCTTAATTGATGCTGGTACTACATGTCCCAGGACAATGGGATTCAAATGGCTCTATATGCTGTTAGAGTATGGCTTTCTCTCTGTTTCCTTTGTTCTAACCAACCAACCATTAAGATATGGAGAGAGAGTCCTCTCTCTTTTCATTACATTTCTATGGAAAGAAAAAAAACAAACCACTCAACAGACGTAGTTTCCTGACTTATTTGTACATACCCATCTTGTCAAGGGATGTGCTGTGCATCTACTGTGAATTGCTGAAAATGTAAGGTAGCTATGAAACACGATGTTCTTGCGTTTACCAGCCCTTTGCCTTTAAAAGAAGATCTGTAGCCTAAACAGGCAGCTTTAAGAACTCTCCTGACTCAGTTGTAATCAAGATACCATCTACTTAAATAAGCATTTGTACTCCCAGTGATTTTAGGAGATGAATTACTGATCTTATTACCATAGTAAATACCCTTGAGGCAATGCACAGGCCAACAGAATATTGCTTTCTGCTGGTACAGTACCCATTTTCAGGAGAACTCTAGGAGTATTTCTAGCCATGTGGTAATAATAAAAGATTTGCTTAGACTATATTTGCCAGAAAGTCCTATTTGCAGAAGTGGCTTTTAAATCTTTGACACTGTTCATGGGAAACAGCTTGTCAGCTATGAAAATATTCCTACCAGCTCCTGTATATCAGCCTTACCACTGGGGAAAAGAGATTTTCAGGTGGCATAGCTCAATAGCAAGCAGAGGAACTTTTCAGCTGACATGGTGAGTGGCAGAGTAGCATTACCTGGATAGATAAAGGTGGTTTTTGCCTGCCAGCAGCAGTGAAGGCTGCAGTGCCCTTTGAGGACAGTCCCATTTCCATGCACAGCTCTGTGTCCAGGCAGGTAGCAGGAGCCAGAGGACAGGGAGTGATGGCGTGTGGGAGGCCTCAAGCTCAAGCACACTCCATTTATTTATCACTGAACCGTCATCTGGTCAACAGGAAAAGTTGATAAAACTGTTACCTTTGGGGCTCTGTTCTCCTTGGGAATAATGAAAAGGTGAAGCTGGTTAAGGTCAGTGCACAGGAGGCCCTATTGAAGGTGGGAGCAGGTTGGCCATGAATTACTGAGAATCATCTGGTATCACAGATAAGCAGAATGGGTAAGAGACTAGGCAGGCTCTACAATAAGGGATGGATTTAATTAACAATTGCACAGAGGGAGCAGACCGTAACATTCTGGCACGAGGACATCCTACATCTGACAGTTGCTTAAAGAGACAGGGAGCACCCTATTATAAAAAATATATTACTCCTCAATGTATTTTAAAAATTACATGAGAAACAATAACATATTGTATTACCCCTTCTCTCCAGAGCTGCCTGATTACACCAGCACTGAGCACTGCAGGCTCTCTGCAGATATTCTGCACTGGGGCCTATTTAAAAACATCAGTCCAAACTTGGTTGCAAAAGTACAACACTGCTGAAGTCAGGGGGTTGTGCAGATGTAACTAAAGGCAGATGTTGATCCATATTAACTAAACTATTAAATACATCAATCTCACCCAACCATCTGACGCCTTGTCCTACTTCCCAATATTTTGTTTCCCAAAAGTTTATCTAAATTCAGCCAGCTGACAATTTGCAAGCTTCTGGGTAACTCTTTTTACATAATTTCTTGCTTTCCACCGCACCCCACCCCCATCTCTCCCCCCTTCTCTCTCTCCTTTAAAGTTATTACTTTAATGTTAAGTGAATCTTCTAATTATTTTGAAAGTTCAACATGATCATCATTGCACAGTTCTAGCTGTTCCTCTCTTCACTCAGTAGAAAACAACAACAAAACACTCAAGGAAAAGAAGCTGAAACTAACCAGAGTTCAATACTTATTTCTTTTCACATAAGTGTTAACAAAACAATTAATTAACGCACAACCTCCTTAACTCATGGTCCGTGTTCAAAAAAATGCAAACAGATTTTGATGGTCCCAGCTTCAGTCCCAGTGGGTGTTTAACCACATCCCACAGATCAGTGCAGCTTTAGTGGATGGACTCTCCTCCCAGGGAGCCAAGCATGGAACACACCATTGCTAAAATGGACATATATGGAAAATAGAAAAATACCTTCCTGAACACATCAGCATGAGTAAATCACCCTTTTTTCTTCATTCACCTGAATAAAGCACTGCCCAGTCACTGGAAACAATAAATGAGGGATGGATTTAATTAAATAATGTGGGGGGGAAATTATTTACTAACCAATATATAGGAAAAAATGTTCAGAGATTTCAGAGCTTCCCTGCTAGCAATGCATCTGATTTCCTATGTTACACCAGCTTTGAGACCATACGATATCACTTACTCTGGACTTTTCAGTGATGACAAGCAAGACACACCACTGTATCCTTGTCCTTTTCTAAACATATCTGTTTACTAGAGCCCATCCTGTAGAATTAGATTGCTTTTTCTGAATCATATTTAAAAATCAGTGCAGTAAATTATACTCTAAAAAAAAAGGGTCATAGAAAAGGTGTGACTTGAATGTATAACAATTTTTTGAATGAATAGAGCCCTTAATATTTAGTTTTGCCTAATGAAGTAAGGCATGAATGTAAAAGGATTAGTATTCCCGTAACATTCAATTCACACACACAAAGTGTAATTCATGGAACCTGGCTTTAATTTTTTTACATATAAATAATTAATGCTGCATTTAAAGCATGTTAAAATGTTTTATTTCTTAATCAGCTAATTTGACTGAGAAACAAAGATGCCTTTATTTTCATTTTCCTTGACTAGAGTTACTGTAGTAAAAGGTCCCCTCTAGCTTTTGGCTTTTGACTCTCAAGTTTGCTGCTGCCAATTAGTTTCCTAAAGTCACTATTTTGCAAAATGTTTCTCACTTTTTAAAAAATGTAATTGAATGTCTGTACATCACAGAGTTTCTTGTGTGCAGACACAGGGTGTTAAGCATTCTTTGGGTTGACTTGGGTCAGCTTTGAAAAATCTCAGACACTGAAACTTGAGAAGTGGTCGTGTGCTAGTGTTTTCTCCACATCCTGTTAAGTATTAAGTGGTTATTTAAAATAGAGTTGTTATACTCAGCAACTGACTTTAAGTGCTTGATATAGTTTACAAGACGATTAATTAAATGAGAGCATAGCATGTGATGCACATGTATTTCCATAATCATTCACATTGGCCTATAGTTGCCCTTTAATTTTCATACTAATTAAAGTAACACATTGAACTGCAAATTGTAAATGGCTGCATTTCTCAGTAGATGTTAACACTGATGTAAGCTGAATGGCAAATAAAAAACCTCAAGAATTAAGCAGTGCTTTTTGACTCTGATCCATTCAAGTTTCCCTACTCATTCCATTACTGGACCATGTCCACATTTTAACAAGATTGCATTTTTCCTGTGTTTTCAGCCCCATATTTTTCTGAGGTACAATGTGTTAATTTTTTTGTATTGTGGTGTCTGGTTAGTTGGTTTTCATCTAATACAATAGAGCAGTTATACAGGGTTTGCAGTTAGAGATTAGTTTTTTTAAGTGATGGTAGGGCTAAGGTTTGTAATCTGATGGGCAGAAAGAAAGAAAACCTATTTCACCCGTAGTTTTACTTCTTACTTATATCTGACCCATTATCCTCCTTGGTTCTTGTTCAAATCTTGACACGGCTGATTTAGAACCTGAAATGCAAACTGGAGAGCTGTACTTTCAGGTTGCATCAAGGAAGGAGGAAGTTACTCCCTAGAACATTTACTGGAACTTGGAAAAGAGAAGAAACAGATAGGAACAATTATCCCATGGCTCACACAGCTGCTGGCACTTCAACTTGGCACATGCTCTGATGGGGACCACGGCATCCACCTAAAGCAGTCTCCAGCATGTAATGGACATACGGTAATTGCTATTGAATGAGAAGTAACCTTGGACTATAGGCATATGAGACACCTTTAAAAAAAATCCTTGACAAAAAAAAACCCTCTGTCAGGGCCAACAGCTCAAAAATTAACAACTAATCACTCCTTTCAATGTGTCCTCCATCTAATTGCTTCCATGATGAGATTTTTTTTTTTTCCTTTCAGAAATGAGCATTATAAAAGATTTCTTTTTAATTTAAAATGAAAAATTCCTCCACTCCCAGGTGACCTATCCAAGAGAAATAATAATAAGCACTCGATTGCTCAGAGAGCATCAGCTCTCACACGTATTACAAGGCTGAGCGTTCATGCTCCCTTACACCCCACCCCTCTCCCTTCCCGCAGCGTGTCCTATCTCCAGATCCTAACTTGGCTTGGCCCAAGATGTTATTTGTTAAAATTAACTTTCAGATCAGCCTGGAGTCAGTGTACTTGGCAAGGAAGAGAGGAAGCAAGACTGCAAGGGAGGGAATGGCTTCAGGAGGCAAAGAGGGAAGCTGTAGCCCAAGCAGGGGTTTCTGGGGAGTGGAATAGGCCACAGCAGCACTGCAGCAGGACACAGAAATAAAGTCAAGTTTGCTCCCAGTTTTGTCACAGCCACCTTGAGGATTATGCTGTCCCCAAGTCCCTTGTTGTGGGCCACACAAAGGCTTCCCTTACACCTGCCCCCTAAGCTGCAGCCAGGCAGGGCTGAGCTCCTGCTGCTGCCTTGGTGGGGGCACCCAATGTGACTGTTCCCACGATATGCTTTATTTCAGCAAAAGTCTTCTGAAGTTCAGCCGTGGCAATGCTGAACAGCCACGCATTGCAAAATGAATGGAGTCACGCTGAGGGAAGACTGATAGACTATGGTAATAATGCAAGACCTTTTTTTCCCCTCATAAACCAAATTTGCCATACATTTCTGGAAGATTAATTTAGATTTAGGGAGGTTTCAACTGAGATAGTGGGAATAAAAGGCTCTAAATGCAAGGTTGGTTTCTACCTGACCTTAACTACTACATCAGCTACCACTGCTCCAGTACATTTATATATAAAATGTTCAGGCACTTCAGCTTAATTACCTAAGGACTCTACAAAAGAAAGCTTTTAAAATGTTTTAATTGCAAATTTAGTCTTTCTGAGAGCTACACAACAGTGGTATCATCCATTGACTAATTAACCATGTATTTAAAGAAAAAAATAACTCTCAGCTACATGGACACAGTCCTGCTTGTCTTAAGTAGATGATGCATGTAAACATGTGCACACACAGAATTAAGTAGTAATTTGAATTTGCTAGATTTTGTGTTTCCTTTGAGGGTGGTTGGTATAAACATAGCACTAGATTTATTTTCAGGTTTATCCTCAAATTCTATTGTAAGAAAGAAGGGATTAGAGAGGGGAAAACATCCTAAAAGCAAAAGCTCCTGAAGCTTTCTGACTCCTGTGGCACAAAAGGAAGGACTGCTCTGTTTCCAAGTGGGAGGTTCAGTTGACTCTTCCACTTGGACACAAATCTCCTCTCCCTCTCTCTCATTCCTCTAACTTTCATTTGCACTCACCTACTAAAAACAGCAGGGAATTTCTCCTCCTCTGTTGCAGCCTGTAGATTGCCTCCGATGGGACTCTGCTGATGAGCTGCAGGTGGGTGGTGTCAGCTGCTAGCAGGGCAGTTTGCTGGGCTGGCACTGCAGCCCCAGAGGGACCACAGAGCAACACACAATAAAGGCAGGGCTGAGCATGGCTGCTTCAGCTCAGCAGCGTGCTGGCCATCCAACAAGGGTGCTTACATAAAAGCCAAGGGCCTGGGAAGCCTTTCATTTTTCCAGAATCAAACCCTTTTTTCACACAGACTCATGACAGCTGGTTATGATGAGCAAATTAAAACTAATTTAGAAGTTACTCTCGGGCACAGTTGTCAGGCTTTCATTCAGGAAACTCTCTAAACAAGCACTTAAGTTTAAGCAGGTGCCTAAATCCCACTGAACACAGTAGGATTTATACACCTGTTTCAGTGCTTTCCTGGGCAGGGACTGCCCTCAGCAAGCAGTATGTTCATCCCAGGTGTCCCAAAGTCCAGGTGTCTTATTCTCATCCTGGTTTAATTTGCCAGTGCCCAGGCAGCACTGGGATCCCACTACTCCTAACTGGATTTTTATTTTCATGCACATCCTGCTGTACTACAAACCTGACGCAGCCCCACAGGCAGCTCTCCTACTAACGAGCTGCAGCACGGAAATCTGAGCATGAGAGCCATCTAAGAAGGTCCGTAGACACAAACTGCCACTGTGGATAGCAATGCTGTTCTTTCAAGCCATGAATAGCATATTGAGCCATTCCTTGAAGTTGCAGCTGGGGCTTTTTTTCGTTTTTTATTTTATTTTAAGACCATCATTGCAATCCTAGCGCAGCAGGGATAGCACTGGGAGCCCCAGTGCTAGCAGTCCTCTCCTACCACAGAAGCACAGTGTGGTGAGGGTCCACATTCATGGTAATCTCCTTTTTACAAGATACAGATGAGCCTGCTCAGTGGCAAAATTAGCATGCTGGGAACAGCTCTTCTCACCCTAGAGTAGAAAACTGCAGAGCTGGTGGGAGGAGAAGGGAAAGGAAAACAGGAGTTTGGCAATATGACAAGTACTGTGAAGTATTTTTTTGAGCATTAACACTGACCTAGGCAAGATACAAAGTTGAAAAGTAGCAACCATTTTCAATAAAAACCCCACCATGTTTCATAAACTTTGAGTCATTCTTGTTACTTAATTGAACAAGAAACCCAGAGTTTTCATTTCTCTTTTTCTCTATGCTGGCAAGAGGAGGATGGGAAAGGAAACAGAGAAAGAAAGGGTCACCACTAAGCTTTCTAAGGTCTTTCCTTTTGATACTGTGACTTGTTTTGGTTATTTTTTCATTACTTATTTTCACTAAAGTAGAAGGTCTCTAGGAAAGCATTTGCTTTGGTTAAAATCAAAATTAAATCTGACCTATCACTGACGGAAAAAACCAACTGACTCTAAAGAAGACAAACTCTGTATCAGCCTGCTCACATATTAAAGAGGGCATATGCGAGTCAAATTGCACTGACAGACTAGCATAGGTCAGATCTGTGAAAAAAAAAAAAAGGATTTTTAACAATCTTTCAGCCCTCTCTTTATTAGACCTTAATTAAATCAATGGGTCAAAGCAACAGAGGGAAAAAATGGCTCAGCTAGGGGACACTAATCAACCCCTTTCAGTGGACTGAAAAATATCTTAAGCAAGAACTAAGCTTTAAATCATCTGCCTCATGTAACACATAAACATAGACATTATTGCTTAAGAAAGAAGTATTTGTAGGAACTTTTCTTGAAAATAAAAAACATTTATAAAAGAAAATATTGCTAATAATCACTAGGTAGATCAGTGAGCATGCTTGAATGAGGACAACCAGGCAAATCCTTTGGCGTTTGGTTGAAGAGCATTCTTACACATGTTGTGAATTTTAGTGGATCTAGTACTGAACTGAGCACCATCTCCTGAGTCAGTTGGTGCTGTTGGAATCAGACAATAACATGGCTATGTTGACCATTAGACCTGTGAGTAGCAACTGAACCATTTAACTCAATTAATATTAAGTCTGGACTTGCCTTTTTTTTTTGTCCCCACAAATTTTTGCTAGAAAACTGAACACTCCCTAAGACCCCACTCATATGCATGACAGAAGGGACAAATTCAGTTACATCAATGCAACCTCAGTAGCATTAGGAAAACAAAAAGGCTTCATCCCTGTGGCTGAGAGTGGCACTTGAGCAACCATAGCCAACATGACTGATAGAGTAAATGTTGGCAATACTCAGCAACAGAGGCTGGTCCCCAGACCAGCATGTGACTCCCCCCTGCAAGAGCTGTACTGCAAACTGACAAGGCAGAGAACATACTGTAAGAAAATGGCTAAGATGAGCATCCTGCCTTGAAGACATAAATTATTAGTTGTGAGGATATTCAGCAGAAAACCACCTTTCCTTGATCTTCCCAGCATATGTACAGTCTGCTTGCCCTGCAGGAGCCAAGCCAAGTGGTGAGACTGAGCCAGCATGCAGCATGGCTGTATCCCTCTGTCCCAGCATAAGCTGTGGGGAAGGAAATGTGACTCAGAGCCAGAGGTTTCTCCCCTACTCACTCCTGGCTGGGGAAGCTGAGTTTCTGCGTGCCTGGGTTGTGGCTGGGGATGAGGAACACCTCCCCGGTTCTCATCCCTCTGCTAGATTTTATACAGATCAGGGTCATCTTGAATACTTGTCAGGATCCAGGAAACTTCTGTTAAGGCCCTACAAAAGAAAAGATAGATTTTGCCATCTTGATCTATGCTGCATTAAGAGATAGTCTTATATCCTAAAGATGAAGTAGTTAGTTTTTAACTAAAGTATAGCAATAAGAAATGAACAAAGTCTGATTTGCAATATCTACCTACTAAATAACATATAATATTTCAGATCAGCTTAAAATTGCAAATCTGCTGGTTCAGATTTTATTGGTCATAGCTGAGTAGGTAACATCACTGAGGGAATCACTTTTTACCTGAAGAGCATTTGGAGCCACATTCCATGTGCCATTTAACCAAGGAGAGTGGTGATCTCTCCAACCCCGATTGGCTCTGTGCAGTTTTCATGACAGGCTGCATCCCAGAAACACCACCAAGTTGCCACATAATACCTTGCTTATTATAATAATAATTATTTGTCTCTACTGCTTAAACCACTGTTGCATGAGAAAGTTAATATTTTCTAGGCACTGGGTGGAATACCTTTCCCAGAAAACATGCTCTCAACAGGAAACCCAAACACAGTGTTAGAGTTATCTTAAGCAGATTTAAATAATTAAATCCAAAATTCTCAAACCACTTACTGTTTCAAATTTATTTCTTTAATAACAAGCTTGTTTCAGCAACACACTGGATTAGGGTTTCATTTATTCAAAATTTAAAGTCTGTCCCACTCTGAGTGTTATTTTAAGTATTTAGGGGAATTTTTGTGCTTGTGAAAATGAAGAGATTGTTGCATTATAAATTCATTTCCTCTGTTATTGCACAGGCCATGCACTGTGCAGCTGTGAAAGCGCTGTAAGAGCCCCGGCAATGTCCTCAAGCCCAATGTAGATGGCCAAGCCTTTGTTTTTGCACAAAGAGCAGTTGCTCCTCTCTTATGTCGTCAGCTACAAGTACTTCCTAAACAGCGTTGCTGACTCTGGGTGGCCATGCTGAAGGAAGAGAAGGCATTCAATTACAGCAATGACTATCTATATTCCCTGTGGGCCAGCTGCCAAGAGCCATTTCTGCACGGGACTTGCAAGAGGGGTTGAGCCCAGTGCCCACAGCCCCGCACCAAGCCGTGCTAGTAGCTTCTGTAGCAGGTGTTACCTCCTAAGGAAGGGCTTGGCGGCAGTTGCCATCCACACCAGCAATTTTACAAACAAGCAAGTTTCTTATGTGTTCTTCATCACCTCCAGGCATTCATATTCTTTTTAAGTACAGGAACATTAATTAGATTTTGACCACAGACCCCAGATTTGACTTACCCTGACAGGGTTTCCATTAGTGTAATCTGTAGGGGAATTCACTGTTTTAACATCTGTGTGCCTAAGGCCTATCTCACATTTACTGCCGCTGCCTGAAAAGCCTCCCTTGTATGGCTGTGTGTTTCTTCATGCTCCCAATTTCACAGAAGTCATTTCAGCACCAAACGGTAATTAGCAAAGGGATGGGCCTCGGCTGACATGAATGCAATTTATTGTTTTCCACAAGGCCCTGAACCGAGCAAACAAAGAACGCAGTCTTGCTGTCTGGCATTTTATTAACTTGTATTGTGTGATGTACCTTACTGAAGGGAGATCTCCCACTAAATGCAGCAGCGAGGAACCAGTAACATGCATGCTTTTGAAGAATATTAATTTCGGTTCAATTAGGCAAGTTTTGCAGGACCTCAGCCTCTAAAATAGGACAGACACTTTTATAATTATCTTCTGTATTAACTTTATCACCACCCGACTTTTTACATAAATGCAACCTTTCATCTTTAAAATGCCAACACTTCTTCAATTTTGGCAACCGTACAGCATTGCTAATTATTTGCTCATTATGTGTGGTTAACTGATGAATCATTAATAAATGAATGAATGGCTAATATATTTTTATGGTAATTGGAGATATAACTGATTGCAGACTTCCTTCTCAGAACTGCCCTGAATGAGCAGTAGCTGCTTAATTGTTTACAGATGATATTTATGCCACTGACAAGCTCTTCCTATAGCCGTGGTGTCGGCGAGGTGAGCCCTCCCTGTGCCCCACAGTGGGCACGGCAGGGCAATGCTCTCCCTTCCCCACAGGCACAGCTGATGGGCAGGCTTACACATTTCAGACAGGTTTCCCACCAGCTCCCCACAACGGCTGGGTGCAGGACTACTGACACCATCACAGTTATTGTCAGCATTTCCCAGTAACACCAGAGCCCGACATGGAAATGGTACCTTTCTGCAAGCATTTTTCTGCAGTCTGGGTGTCTGCAGTAAATACCACAGCTAGGGCAGGGAAATCAGGCTCCAGTGACATTTTGTTTTAACTCCATACAGTGCATTACAGTAAATGGCTTACACAACCTCTTGCTGCCAGTGCACAGTTAATGAATTCAGAGAAAATTGCAGGGTTGATTTCTTTCTTTCTGTTTTTTTTTTTTTTTAATAACCTATCTTTCTATAAATCATTCTATAGGGTACACAGTTCCAAAACACATAATTTAAATCTGCTTGACAATTCAAATCAAAAAAGAAAAGATAGTAAGATGGCCAAACAAGGCTTCTTTAGCTATGCACATGCATCCTGAAGATCGAGTTAAAAATGCAAAGGAGATTACCAATTCTTAATTATAATTATTTAACCAGGTGGGTAGTTTCTCTAATGAACATTTCTATGAAAACAGAATAACTAATGATGGTCTTAAAGAAGTCTTTGTCTTCCCATGTACTAATGATCACATTTATAAATATGCAGGAAGGCCCCCATGTACATAGCTAATGATAAGTAATTAAGCACCAGGCGTCAAAAGCTATAGAAAAGGGTCAGGGTAATGCAAGAGAAAATTAAAAATGCAATAAAATAAGTTGTGGAGCAAAATTAAATTTCTGGCTTCTGCAGACCTGGCTATAAAGAAATCTTTTCCCTTTCAGTATAAACCACGGCTGCTGTGGCGTATCCAAACAAAATCTTCTAAGTACTTTCATTAGATTTTACTTGCCTCTGTGCTTGTACTCATATTAAAACCAAGTGAACCACCAGCCATTTAAAACAGACGCTATATTCAGTAAAGCTGCAGTTTCTCTCAATGTTTATGAGAAATCACTGTGGCTGAGATTATGGCTATCACCAACCTCCTCAGAAGCATTTCAAAACTTCTGATGAAAGAAAACAGGGACGTGTTAAAATTGAAACCTGGTTTTGTGATTATTTTTTTAATCTGGAGGTCAACTCATGAAGGGCCTGCAATTCAATCCCTGTCAGGGTCTCCACCAAGAAGACTCAGACCCAGGAAGCACAGAGGGCTGGCTCAAGCCCACACTTTCAATTCAGCTGCTGAACCCACACCACAGATGGTCACAAAGCATTAAAGGCAGTTTCCAAATTAAATTAAATAGGTTGTCTTTGGTAGCAGAGACATGTTTTTCTCTCTAAATGAAAAGCTGTTAAATTAGGTAACACTGACACTCTTTCCTGGAGGCTCAGCACAGGGCTGTGGGAGCCTGGAGGTCCCTGTGCTCCTTCTGGCTGCCACAGTGCCCCTTGCTGGCCTCCCACCAGCATCCCAAACCACAGACCCTAGCCATGGCTAATGCCCCTGCACCAAAACCCTATTTTCTGCTGCTGCAGTTCAGGGCTCAATAAGACAACAGCCTGCATCTGAAGGGAATAGTGTACTAGTATTATTATTACTTCTCATTGAAAGCAGGATTAAACTTGTTTGTAAAATCATGGTGAGGAAACAGTAAAAACTAGAGAGAGGGAGTGACGGAGGAGGGTGACACAAGCAAGCACTGTCCCGCTACCGAGCACCTCACAAAATGGTGTTTCAGTAGCTGATGGAGCCCTGCCATGCTGCAGGGCCATGGCCTGCCTCAGCACAGTCCCACATGGGCAGCAAATACACAAGATTTCTTGGCCTGATCTCAAGTTCTACTAACAGGTTAGATTAAAGCACATGCAGCCTTTGTATTTAGAGATTGTGGACATCATGGCATTAATTGCAAATAATGCTGTGGCATTTTTTCCAGGTGAAACCAGTCACTTCCCCACATTTCTAGCCTTTCAAGACTTCTTTTTGAAAATGATTTAACATTTTACTTCCAAACTGACCTTTCCTTGCCTCACACTGGGTATTTCCACCACCACCTTCAGCCCAGCCGTAGCCCTGGCTCTCACACGAAGCACCAGGAGCGCAGGCCCCAGCTGGGCCAGGTGACACCCGCTGACAAGGCAGCACAGTTTCCACTTTTATGGGCCGTGCAGCCAGCCTGCCTGCTCGAGCTGTTTCATTTTGTCTACAGCCGAAACTCAAATAACCTGGAGTAAAGCTGTGACGCTGAGACGCGGTGGTGCAAGCGAGCACACTTGGCCCTGAGAGCAGAGCGATGCTGCTGAGTGGCGGCAGGCGGCCAAGCCCCACCTGGGGCTGAGGCACAAATAGACCCTCCAGAGGTAACTTCTCCTGCAAAATAGCTGAGGGGACATCTCTGAAGGAGACAGTCTCAGGGAGTTCAGGACTGTTGCCTCGTCCCTTGGGCTGGTGAGCCCATGCCCAGGGCCACACTCGCTCTCTGGATGCTGTGTGGCCCCAGGTGGCTCCACATGCCTGGGACTGGCTGTGAGAGACAGCCTGCACCACCACAGGGCTGCTGCCATGGCCAAGGTCCGGGGAACAGGGGATGAGTGTCTGTGCTGCTGCTTGCAACCACTGAAGTACAAGAGGGGTAGGAAAAGCAGGTATTGGGTTACAGTTATCTTCAATTAAAAAACTGTTTATCTTTGAAAATACGTATCTGTTACTGACAAGCTCTGAAAACCACCGCTCCAAGTCTGTCAGTAAAACCAAATGTTAAATGGAAAATATTTGCCAGGATTTAAAATTAGACCTACACATTACTTACAGATGTTTCAATGAAAAACACTTGAAACTCAACCACATAGAGTAATAAACCCCACAATGGTGTATTTTTTTTATCCTCCAAGTTAATTTTTATTATATAAGTAGCCATACGAAGAAGCCATTGCATACTGCTTAAATTAAATGTGGAGGAATGAAATCAGCAGTATCCCTTTACAGCATATGGTCCAGCAAATCAAATTATAAAGCTTTCCACATCTCATTAACTGCAATGAGTACAGTGAGATTTCTAATAAGTCACTTCTTTTTCATGTGAGAGGTGAGCAGTGACTTATTGTAACTATTCTCACAGGATGACCCTTGTGCTGAAATTAAGAACTAATCTAAAATGGGAAAGGTCATTTGGTCAAGTCTGATCATAACATTTCCTCGTTATTGTTTTAGTTGGCATTGAAGCACATGCTTTCCCAGTGCATCAGCTGAAAAATGCCTTTGATAATTTCACTGACAGCAAGTAACCCACACACTGCCATTTAATGAGTTTGGGCTGGATTAGCTGACAATAAAGAATACAGTATAAATGCTTTTATAGAATGAGTTTTTCAGCAGGAAAATTTCATGCAGGCCTATTTAACTAATTTATTTGCATTTACCAGTGAGATGTCAGTCCAAGTACCACTCTGTTGAAAACTTCAGACTCCCAGTTAGACAGCAGCCTCACCAATCTCTGCCTCTTCTTGGAAGGAACCTGTGCCATGCCCGTCACTCACGGGCCACCTGTAGCCACAGCTTTGGTTGCAGCAGGCATGCCAAGGAGAGAACCGCATTCAAAGGCTCACTTCCTCCTCTGCACAAAAAATCAAATCAACATACAATTGCTCATCATGTGGCTTTGCTTTATGTGGATTCCTGATTTAGTGGCAGATCTGATTCAGGAACTGAGGCATTCCTGGCTCCCTGTCCCAGGCTCAAATCTCTAACCTGAATCCAATCTCCCTTCCGCCATCAGCTTGAAATTGTTTGCTAGAAGATATGTTGACCATAAAAATACAGTATAGTGCACAATGAGAGAAACATCTCAAGACAGTGGAAAAGAGAAAGCTCAGCCAGGCCAGCTGAAACACTTGGGAGGAAAATCAACAGGCTGTTTTTAGCAATTACAAAGTTGTTGGCTGATCTGATGTAGCTGGGCAGGAAATTCCATAGTTTTTGGAAACCATTGACAAAAATGTTCTGGCACTTCTATTCTCCATTTTGTACTTCAAGAAGAGTTAATGCACTGTGCCCAAGAAGTTCAGCATGCAAAGCAAAATGGGAGAAAGCTTTTCAACTAAATATGGAGACACAATGTCTTCCACAGTAGCAGAAAAATCCTGTGATTTACTTGAAACCTCCTGATGTACCATTCTAATGACTGGGCAGTAGTGGGAATGTGATCATTCCTGCCAGCACATTTCACTTGGTTATTAACCTCATGGAAAATTCTGGAGGACTGTAAACCAATCCTCACAGGATGGATTTCTTATTTGCTCTAAAAACACTGCCTTACTTTTGTGCAGCCACTACTGAGAAGTCTGAAACCTAGCTACTGTTTAGATTAATTTAATTTCCCCTTAATGTTCATTAAATACTAAGTTGTTAGTTTAGGGCACCTCAAGATGAGTGGTTAGAGCTGATTTTTGGAAAAAATAGTGTTTGAGTGCAAAACGCAGCATGCAGGGGATGTTCACGTCATTTCCTTTGGGCTATTTTAAGCACCTAGCATTGAATCAGTTCACAAGACCTGAGGTCCTCAGGCACATGAGTGGGGACCAGCAGGCATCTGCACCAATCCCAAGCCCCATGAAAAGGGGGACAAGGTCCCTGAGCACCTCCATCAGACAGCAGCCAGCCATGGGCGTGCCTTGAATGGGGACTAACCCTGGGATCTGCAGCAGTGAGGAGAACAGGAGAGGGAGGATGGGCACCATGAGGCTGTCTGGTCCCACTGCCCCACAGCCACACTGTGAGGCACCAGTTCCACTGTCAGCTTGTGATTCCCATGTCCCCTCTGCAACAGCCAAGCCTGCTCTCACCCTGCTTCCCAAACATTCGGTGGGTTGGATGGTATTTTTTTTCAATTGCACATGAAAATTCAGGGGGTGGGGAAACCTTAAAAACACAAGTTGGAACGGTGACTCTCAGACTGCAGAATGCTTGAAATAACAATTTTTTTTGGCAAACGTGGACAACTCTCACATCTCACTAGAATTAACTTTTGACCTCCAGACCTCAGAGAGTCAGAGTTTCAAAAAATGCAGCTTTGCACAATGTGCACTGAATTACTGCAGTTCTCATGTGCATACAATTGGGTAATTATGTATGCAAAAGTTTAAATTAAGGCCAGACAGAAAATGTACTTTAGAACAGTCTGAGTTTAAAAAGTGTGAATTGTTTTGTTGCAGTGAGTTAAGATGAATGCAACGAAGGATTAACAACCAAATGCAACCAAATAAAAGCTCTGCCTCTTCCTTTGTGCAATGATTACATTGTCCAAAGTACCATCCTTTGGCACCCCCAGTTATATAGCACTGCCTTTAGCATCTGCTGAAGATCCACTGCAGGACAGCACATTTTGGCAGAGTTGCGGGGCCTTCAGTGAAAAAGGATCTAATTTAAAAGAATTTCTACTGAATTCATCTGATGCTCTTGCTAGTGCCTAGTTACTACATTTATCTAAACACATATTGACTTTCTGGGTATATGGGAAAAAACCTGGGAAAAGCCAAAGTGATGATACACTTGAGCACAGCAACCTGCAGCTGTTTTGGAGGGATTTATTCCCAAAACATGGGGCGAGCCCTCAGTAAACTTGTAATTCCTACTTTAAGAACTTGGACAGCCTGGTCTGCATGAAGGTTCGGGGTGTATCGTGCAGACATGAGGTCACCGTCCCAGGCTCATTAGAGCTACGACTAAGCAAAGCTATCACTTTTCAAACACCAAATGTGGGCAATTGCTATCAGCATTTCCATGCATGTTTTACTTTAAATAGTTGCTACTTGCTCATCCTTCCCATAGCTGAAAATTACCTACATACCTAAATGCATACACTTGTTATGTGCCTGCATATATTTATTCTAAAATAGCTTATGCATATATAACACAGAGACACAGAAGTTCTCTGATGCTTGCTCCTGGAGGGGTAATAACACAGAAATATTTAAGATGATTCAACAGTGGACGGCTCAGCAGATGTCTCCAGCATGGTGCAAGACATTAACATCTGCTGACTCATCATCGCAGTTAATTTGTGCCTGGCTCATGTTCCCGTCATCTCAGCAGCAATTTAGTACTTGGTGAATTTTCTCTCATCAGGAGTAAATGTTATCACAGACTTGTGATTATGTGCTATTTGAAACTGGTAGAGTTAAAGCCATGTGTGATAATAAAAGGTAATTGTTTACCTTTGAAGTTGATATCTATGGCCTTCATGGCACTCTGCAGGAAATTGGGCCAGTCCATGACCGCTCAGGCAGTCAGGCTGTGTCTGACACCCCTCTCCAGGGTGTGAAAATGAGGTGGGAGCACATGCTAGTGGCACTTTTATAGACCTGTTTTCCCCTACTGAATGAAGGTGAACACACTAAAGAATCCAGTGAAGGGAAAGTTCCCCTTCTATTGAATGTATGACATTGCTGGCTGGAGTGGAGTAATCGAATTTTCTTCCAGTGGAAGTATGAGTGACACAACAGCAGCTACGTACCCAGAGCCCACCTGAGCATAGGCACAAGTGTCCCAGATGCAATGGAAGGCAGGTGAGTGTGTCAGCATGGGGCTGCCCAGTGGCTCAAGGCCAGCCCTCAGCCAGCAGCGCCGCCATCTGCACTGGGCCTGGCCACACTCCCTGCAAACAATGCCTGAACACCTGAGGCCACCATGTCCTGGGACACAGCTCAGCCAGCATCACCTCTATGTCTGGGACTTGATGCATGTCAGCTGATGGGTACCCTGCAGAAAACAGCATTTTGGGTGCTTCAGGGACAATTTTTCCTTCAGCAGGCAGAAGCTGGAGTGCAATTGCATGCCATCCTTAGGAAGTAGATCCATCAGCGCCCAAACCAGGCTCTGCAGTTACTGGCCTGGCTGCAGGCACACACAAACTGCATTTACCATGAATTCCCTGATCTAAGAAAGAGAGGAAGGCGTAAATCGGAAATACCAGTTGAAGTGATTTAGTGTTTGTAACATATGCTATTAACATGCTGTTAGCTTTCACAACTCATTTTCAGAGGATTATAACTACTCCTAACAGAAATGGCTAGGGAGATGAAGAGGTCTCAACATTTTTGCCTGCTTTTCCTTTTTCCATCTTATCCTCCCAAACAATCCACATTGGAATTCATAAATAAAGACATATGCACATTTGGAGCATGTTCAGATCAATTATCCCACATAATTTTTTTTGGAGCTGGGAAGAAGGTATATTGGATAAACGGTAATGCCTATGGATCTTTAATATTAATGTGATGCTCAAGAGATAATTACTTCTCATGAACCGGAATGAGTCTGGCCAAAAAGGTTGAACACATCCAAAATTCAGCTGATTTGAGTGCAGCTAATTCTGGCTGAGGTTTTTTCCCCCTTCTGGATACACTGCCAGATGTAATAGAAATAAACCCCATTGAAACTGGCTGAGGATACGTATCATATTCTGATTGGTAACAGATTTACAGATTATTGGACAAGGGAGGAGAATTTACTAAGAAACAAAAGTCAGTTAAAATACCATCATGGTTCAAGCACAGACCCTCCAAAAAGTAAGTCATTCCCAAGAGGAACCCTCACAAGGAAACATACCTTCTGCCCAGGCACAGGATCCCAGAAAGAAGAGAAAGGAAACCATTTACTGCAACCCTGCCCATGGCTGAATGCAAGAAAACTCTGGTGCCAACAGGACTTCTGGAAAAAGAAGAAAATATTAGGTTTGGATTGAACTAAAACCTACGAGTGTCAGACCTGTGGCAGGGCGCTTTTTGGGTAACCTATAGGGAACGGCAAGGTTCAAAGCCTGAGTAAATAAAAGCTGCCTCCATCAATTTACAGAGCGAAAAGCATCTCTGTTTTCTAGTATGGGAAGGGTATGAGAGCCCTCGTGTACCTGCCCTGCAAAGCAACACTGAGCCCAGCTGACACAAGCATAGCAAGTTAATTCCTGCAGCCTGGAGAACTGCTCCTCTCCATGGGAGTGCCTTCCAGAAAGCTGCCCAAACCAGGGCTGTAAGTAAGGAAAGCAGCTCCTGGGCGGCCCAGCTCTGCCCTGGCTCCTCTGTCCTGCTGCAGATGAGTCATGTACAGAGCCGGAAAGGAAATAAATGCAAACACATGGCAGTCAAAATGGCTTTCCCAGAAAAGAAAACATTGGGCTGGAGCTGCTGTGGGTGTGCAGAATGGAGCTGGTCCCTGTGGGATGGGCACCTCTCGGTAGGCAGCTTTGTGCAGCCGTCTGCCATAGCATGGGCAGCTACCAACATTTCCTGACTTGCTAAAGCTGTTTGCCAAGGTCAGGTTAAATATATAATTTCTTCATAATTGGGTTTTAAATGTTTAATTTACATGATTCTGTTTGACATAAAAAAGGCTGGAAGAGGGAAAAAGGGGCGGCAGAGCAAAGGAAAAATTCAGCAACCCTGGATACAGCAGATGTGGAGGGACGTAAGGGGAAAAGTCTAGCTGGAAAGAATACATGTCTACTTCTAATATTAAATGCAAATATACACTTAAACATATAGGTTACAGATTCAAATCTGGAAATACTATATATTTATCCCATGCCATTTTTATTTTCCTTCCTCATACAAGGACTGTTTAATGGTTTTTAATTGCACTATCATGTCCTCACCTCTTCACAGTACCTTCCTGTAAAGGAAGGTGACCGATGAACTGTGGTGTAGAAGATCCCTCCGGCAGTAATACCCTTTGCTTTGCTTTGGAAGAAGGACTTTAGCTGGGCTTTTTTAAAGGCTGGTACTTCTCCTCAAGAAGTACCCCTGCAGCTGCTCTTGCTGAGCTTTCTGCTCTAAATGGAGTGTAAAAGCACCTATATAATACCACCATAACTTTTACTTTGGTGGTCCGACAGGATTTTCCAAAAAAATTAAAGGCAAATGACAACAGTAATTTTAAGAAAAATTCTCAAAATTTGATAATGGCAAAAAAAAAGTACTCTTCTGGCAAACTTTGTCTATTCCTCCACCCAGAATGATGTGACTTTTTACAAACCATGTGCCAGCACTAGAGCTTCCTAAAAAGTTTATCTCTAAGCACAGTCAACATAATGATTTTTACCAGTCCCCTCTACCAGCACAGTCTGGACCTCGCTATGTGTTCTTGGGCCTTATTCCTTTTGCGATCTGAGAAGATTTCCATAAAAAAGGAGATGCCCTGTTTTAATAACACAATGTATTTCCAAAGTCAAAGAAAACACTAATGATTAAAGATGCTCACAGAGCAGGGCCATGACTTGTAAATGCCTGAGTGACAAAATAATTCAACCCATTAATATTACTACTTCAAAACGGAGAGGATTTCAGTAGTTCATGCCAGAAATACTTTTCATGTTTATCCTGGATCTCAGGTTCTTATTTGCTGATGAATACACACATGTCAGGTATAAAGGCATTAGAGAACAGCAAGCCACTGTATGTTGTGTTAGCATGAGGCGAGATGCTCCATGCAGTTTTTGCATAACTACCCAGCCATGATTTTAAGTATTCAATTCTACTTGTATGACTTCTTAAAATTCCCTGC
The DNA here is from genome assembly GCF_008360975.1 of Lichenostomus cassidix. Taxonomy (NCBI): domain Eukaryota; kingdom Metazoa; phylum Chordata; class Aves; order Passeriformes; family Meliphagidae; genus Lichenostomus; species Lichenostomus cassidix. The sequence continues at coordinate 14,420,648 of NC_139489.1, read as the reverse complement.
AATATAATTATACTGATGGGAATGCAGAAACATAATTGCTTTTAGAGAAAAGTTTCTCTTTTGTTTCACATTCATCTGGCTTCCATAAATAGAACAGGAGACCTTGAACAGCAGCAATATGCATCCATGTGTCTCTAGCTATTTATTTACAAAGCTAGACCTTGACAAATCTAATTTGTTCAATAAAATTAAAAAGTACGCACAATAATTCATTTAGACAAAAAGGCTTGAAAAGGAACGTCACTGGGAGCGTGTCTCATCACTGGAAGTGATCAGCTGATTCCTGAAGAATTGGCAGGTGCTCTTCTTTTGGAAAGCAGCAGTGAGGTAGTACTTAGGAGAGGGAAAAAGTGAGCTATGAATTGGAGTAGTTCTTTATTCAGACAATAATTATACAAATTAGATCCATGAAAGCCAGAGAATGACTGTGCCTTGAACCCTGTCTGTGTGCATAGAACAATGGAGAAATTAATAATTAAATCTATTACATATGCTCATAACTCAGCACAAAAGATACTTCACTAGCTCAAACAATTCTGCATTTTCATTTGAATAAAGCTTTCACACATTTTTTTCCTCATTATATATGTATTATATTTTAAATTTAACAGCTTATTTTGTTGCCTTTATGCCTTGAATTAATAAGGCCACACTTTAATGCACTAATGTTGAATAGCATTAGAATGCTTTACAGTCATTACTTGGGGTGAGCAAAAAAATCCCATGTTTCCCAGTGGTGAAATCAATTTGCCCATAACTTCCTGTCTCTCATAACCCCTGCTAGCATAGCTTGAAACTTTGTGCTGCTTTTTGTACCGAAAGACTTGTTTATATGTTCTGGCTGTGGCTGGGGCAGGATCTGAAGGTAACACTATTCCGTTAAGTTTGCACAAACAGTTCAGGAACAGACTGAAATCTTTTCAGCCAGTTAAAGCAATTAGCAGCCAGATACACCGACCTAATGCTATTTCCTTTATAAGAAATAATTTAGCCTCAGAAACACAGATGGCTCAGTGAGTTCTGACCCAGAATTATTTTCCTTTGGCCGGGTGGGGGGACACAGACACCCAGGGGGACTGGTGGGGGCGTGGAGCAGGCGCGGGGCTGGAGGACCAGCCGACTTCTCCCCTTCGCAGCTGGAAAAAAGGACTGGCTGCAGCATCCGAATGCCGAGGGTGGAGGGAAGAGGATATGGGGGAGAGAAACCACTGAGAGACTTCAGATGTAAAAATTACTGAGAGTTCCTCCAAAGCCCTCTTCCTAGATGGAGGCTGACTCTGGGCCCTCACAGCCTGCAGCCCACGCAGGCCCTCCGACGGCTGCCAAGTCAAATAACACTAATTGCATTACAGATTGCAAGCAGAATTCGCTGTTCTTTTCAACTAAACCCAAGACTTTCCATTTCCATTTTGTTTGGGGAATTTAAGTGGCGTGCGTATTCCTACCGCCAGCCAGGATACGGGGTTAGAAAAGGGGTGGCAATCCCTCACTCAGAGACCAAAAGCAGATCTGTAAACTTGAGAAACCAGAGAGGGTAACTGAAGGAGCAGGCTAGAGACTGACAGCTGTGGGAACAGAAGCCTTGGAGGAGGCTGGCTGCCCCTCTTACACCTGGGCAGTGCAGCCCAACAGGGGTGGCTGGACTCTGGTCCAGCGTGGGGAGTGCAGATGCTGCTGTGCCTCGCCACAGATGCCTGCAAACCTCTGCTGCCCGACATGGTGCATCCACACCCACGCTCCCTGTCCCACTGTGGGAGGCAACAGTGGGGTCATCCTGCAGGGGACACAGCCCTGCTAGTGGTGCTTCCTGCAGCAGCACACAGGAGACCGACTTTCAGCATCACAGCATAAAATTCCCCCTTCTCCATAACTTTTGGAGTAAATTCAACAAGACTTAAAAACTTCTGTAGGAAAACCAAATGCCCATATTTAACTTAAAAACTTTACGTGATCCTATTTTTCCTCAGAAATCTGTAACACGGAAACGCACGCACGTGTCCTGTTCTTTCTGCTTAATTGCACGTCGCATGCAAAATCCCTAACACTACCCAGTATTGAAGTACTTTGCAATTATTAGGATAATAATAGTACTCCCACTGTCTGGCAGCCTCCAAGGAGAAACGAACTCCAATCTTTGGAGTGAAGAGAAATTCTGACAAACCCTCCCATCAGTCATTAATATGGGAAGAGTCCAGCCCTCTTGAAAACCTCTTCAGTATTGCTCACCCCACTGCATCAGCTGCAATGCAATACACATTTCACACTACAGCATCCTTTTCAGTGGCATTTCAGCTGAACAGAGATGTTAGACTGTCACGCTTATTTAAGCAGAAGGGTTATCACTGTTCCCTCACACAATACTATATGGCTCAAAGGTGCAGTAAGAAGCCTCAGAAATATACCAAAAAACTTCGCAAAAATAAACAACGTCAATTTGCTCCTTTAAGTATCATCATGACAAATTTACCGGGAGGCTGGAGAGATAAAATGCAGCACTTTAAATACCTAAACTAATCAATAGAGAGAGCCGAGCGTGCAATCCATTTTCTGAGAAGGGCAACCTTTTAAGGTTAATTCTTCATTCACATAAATACAAAGCCAGGGTCATTATTTAACTTGGAGCAGCCCTTCATTAAACTATAATAATCGGGCTCAATTTAGCGCTAAAATTAGCCCCCCAAGCAGGCACCTTCCTGCAGAGGCGGGCGGGCGCGGGAAGCTGCCTGAGGGCCGCGCTGCGCCGGCGGGCTGCGGCGGGCGGGGCGGGGCGGCCGGGCCTGCCCGCTCCTCGGGCGCCATCTCGCGGCGGCTGCCACCATGGCTTCGGGCCGCCCTCAGCGCAGCGCGGGACACGGCGGAGGGCAGCGCGTCCCTGCCGAGCCCCCCACAGCTGCCGCCCGCCAGGGGTCCGCAGAATCACAGAGTCATTAAGGTTGGAAAAGACCTCGGAGATCATGGAGTCCAACTATTAGCATAACGCTGTCAGGTCCGCCATAAAACTATGTCCATAAGTGCCACACCCGTACGATTTTTGAACCATTCGGGGGATGGTGATTGCACCGCTTCAGAGCCTGACCCAGACTGAACTCAGCAGCTACCAGTTTGTCTGTCCGCAGATCCAGCTCAGAACGCCATCTGATTAAAGACTAGGCTTTTTGGTGATAAAATGATAAAAAGCACAAATGACCTTTCTGATTACCAGCTTTATCACTGTGACTGCACAACCATCACCTCCGAACACAGGCAGAGGGGCAGCGAGCAGCTGCACATCAGCACCCAGTGTCCACAGCCCCATCTCCCCACACCCACCCAGATCCCATGGCAGCTCAGCACGGACAGAGCTCCTGACACTGCCCTGGCCTGGGGCAGCCGGGTGTAAGTCCCTGTTTGCAGAGGGGAGTTTGAGCAGGGAGGCTAGGGCCACATCCCACTCAGACACCACCCTCCAGGGCTCTCTGGCAGCACAGGACTTCAGTAATTTGTTGGGCAGATCTTTCCATATGTTAATGCCAACAAAAAAATTTTCCTCTCTGACCTCGAGGAGGCCACTGGATCTTGCCATGCCTCATTTTTCCCCTTTATAAACCAGAGCTAAATACTTTTTTAAACTGTATAATAGCACTGTAAAAATCCAAAGCTGTTTCCATTGTGCTCATCTCTGAATATCCCTCCTTTTGTGACACATTATCTAATTTCTGTCCCGTAATTAACTCAGCTGCTACTCCATTGCGCTTCAAATATTGCTTAGAGGCGAAAACAAAGTTTCTGTGATTAAACAAAGAAATTTTTCTCAAACCTTTCTCTCAAACATTGTCCACTGTGATCTAAGTGACACTGGGGAGCACTGGTATCACCATCTGTTGAGGTGCAGCACCCAGATGGGGTCAGATAAACCATCGGCACAGTCCTGGGACAGACGTTGCCCTGGCAGCCACTGGCCTGCCGCACTGCCAGTGTTCATGCACAGTCAACTTCACAAGGAAAAGGATTAGCAGCACTTCTGGTCAAAGCAAAAGAGATAGCACGAGTTCAAAATGACTTTCCCGTGACCACACAGGAAATCTGCAGTGAGATGGAGGGTATGACCAGAGACTTGTGACCAAGGCTCACGCTGGGCACAGCAAGGGGCCACCCCTTCAGCAGTGGTGGAAAGGCACATGCACATGCTTCTGAGATATGGATACAGAGTGAGCTTAATGCCTTTCCTTGGCATAACCCATCAGCAACTGGCCAAAAAGGTGAATTAAAAGTGAACTCTCGCTCAGCACTTCCACTGGATTTCTTTGCTTTGGACTTAATTTCTTGTAAGCAGAGCATTAGTTAAATCTAGTGAACTGAATTAAAAAAAAAAAATATCTTATGCCTGTATATTTTAAAAAAGCCCCAAACATGAAACGGGTCTTTTGCCTTTTGTGAGAGCCATCTGCAACAGGCAGTCATAGAGGGTCTGTCCCCTGTGTGTGCTGAGTGCTGGCGGCAGCCAGCAGCAGTTCCAGGCAGGAACTGATTTCACTGGTTTCCCAAAGGTAAGTGCATTAGCACAGATCCCTGCCTAAGACAGAGAAGTTAGGGCAAACACAGGAAACACACAACATCTTCAACAAGAAGGCCAAAGGCAGCAGCAGAGCTGTGGGACTCTGCTGGGTTGGCAGGGTGGGGATTACTCTGAAGTGGTGGTAATGGCAGTGTGTTCCCAGTGAACACCACAGATGTCACGTGCCCTGGACATAAAGATTCTTCTATCCCCATAAAAATGGAAAAACTTATTTTGAAGGGCAGGGGGGAGGGGAGCAGAGAGATGTAGAAACAAATGGGTTCAAATAAAGTTTTATGAGGAGAGCTGGAGTGCACTCATCCTGTAAAACAGCCCATGGTAGTGTCAGGCCACCACTGGGCAAAGGTACTTCATGATGGTGTATAATCAGGTTTTATGAGAGGGATACCACTGTCAACAGGTGATTGAATAGCTTTTTGCATGATGGACCTTGCCAGGGATCAGCAGGGGAAAAGACAGAGATGGCCATTTACCTTGACATGCTTCTTCCACACAAGCCTAACTAATTGCGCACGTCAAAAGGAAAAGGCAATGCATGGCTTTCATCCGCTCCTGATAACGATCAGATAGGGCTCTTCCTGTCTTCTCCAGCAGCCCTTCCTCCAGCATAGCATGCAGAGGAGGAAGAAAATACAGCTTTGAAGGTCAGGTAATGGCCTAATTAAAGCAGAATTCCAGCTCCAGTGCTGTGGCCCTGCCCTTTTAAAGCACAGCACTGGGTCAGGCTGTCAGTTGTGGTTTAGTGCACTGGTGCTGTTAGCACACCCCCAGTAATATGCTCTTTGGCTTAACAAGCCGTTTGACAAGGGGGTTTCTAAATAATTGCAGCAAGTGCAAAGAGACACGTGTTAATTTTAAAGCAGTTATTGCCCTGTGAAGGGTGCCTACCCCCAGCCCCGCTGGAGACGGGGAGAGCTTTCAGAGGTCGTGAAAGGTCTCCCCTTCAAAACCCAAAGCACAGAATGGGTAGTCAGGGATGGGGAGGACTCTACAGTGGCCTTTGTAGCAATGGTCGGGGAGAGTTTAAATCTGTTACTTGCCCAGAGTTCTAAAAAAGTGTGCAGTGGTCCTGTAGGTATGGAAAGCCCTAGGATCATTGCTCTCTAAAGCAGATGAGATGTTCCAGCCCTCAGCTTGCACAGGCATGTATTTATGGCCCACTGGTATTTCTTTGGAGTGGACAGGGAGGTAACATTCCTTTTGACAGCATTACTGCATGGCAAGGGCACAGGTGCTCTTGGGCATGTTTTTAGTTAGACATAGGCCTGAATGTAGAGAAAAAAATGAACAGGTTTTTTTGGCATGATCTCAATCCAATATCCTCATGCTTTCATTTTATATGACTAGTCCTTGCTAGGGCAGGGAAAGATGCTTGCTTTCTTTTTCAAAATGAAGTAATAAAGTAAAATAACCTCTTTTTACTCTGTGAAATATTAATGGAGTTTGGGCAAGAGGGATGCTGGTCTGCGAACAGAAGTGCGCAAGTTCTATCTAATACGATGCTTTCTGTTGTCTCCCCAGTTCCTTCCACCAGCTGCATATTTCACCACAAGGCTAGCTGAAGACAGGACTCTGAAACACCACTGCTCCCAACAGCTACAGATGTCCAAAAGGATCAGATCACCTTCTCTGATCTTCTCCTTGTTTTTTGAAGTGGTTAATATAGCAGGCAAACAAAGAAGGTAGTTGTGACACTTCTTTTCTCCAATCACACAAAACTTCAGAAGCAAGAATCAGACCTGGGGGGGAGAAAAGCAGGCGCAATTGCTGCAATTGTAATCCCCTCACGTTGCCAGCACAGACAGCTGTTCCTGTTCTGACTCTTTTCCAAATCAGTCAAAGGAGTTAGTTCCAACTTTCAGAAAGCAGTTGTATGTTTATTTCCCACTTCAGAGACTAGTATTCATTCTGGAGTCCCAAATAACAACATCTTGTTCCTTGATACAGCCAACACCAGCAAGTTTGACGGATTCATAACTCATGACCAGTGCTGCAAATGCAGCACTCCCCTGACACCCACACCTGTTCTTTGGCCTTTCATGGTGCCTGAAATGTGACAGGCAAGTACAAAAATTAAATTCTGTATTAAGACATAAATTATTACTTTATTATATTAAAATGCTAGAGGTTAGTATACATTAATTGGGAACATTAGTCATGCCAAGGCAGAAAGTTATATGGGAAGATTAGTGAAAAGATACAGGAGGAGCCTGTGCAGGGCTCAGGAGGTCTTAGCTGAACTCCTGGCTCCTCCACAGTGTTCTTGCCTAGCTGTATTTGCAGGCACCACACTCTTGGCTTACAAGTGCAGTGAAAAGCCCAATCTTGATGTTACCCCAGCACAAATCAGGATCAAAATACCTCAGCAGGCAGACCCACCAGGTCTAGGCCTCATTTCTCAAAGCTGTTCCCATTTGCTGTATCTGACAGCTGGCAGCAGCGTTCTCACTGCCAGCAGAGCCATTCCCTCCTGGGCACAGGGCAGCCCTGCCAAGGCACCAGCCAGCCACGCTGTAGCTAGGCCAGGGGTGAGGCTGCACACAGGCAGCAGCAGGGATCAGAAGATGCAGCTTCTCAAGACAGGTAAACCCCACCAGTGTTTCAGTGCCTTACTTCTGACACACGACAACAGTACCAGATTTTCTAGCCAAAACTTTGCAAAGGATAAGGGGACTTTATCCTATACTATCCAGTAATAAGTAGATATTATAGCAGCCATGTGGCAATACCTCTTACCAACACAGTCTTCCTTTGGATCTGCAGCACTATTGCCTTATGTGCCAATAAAAATATTTCTGTGCAATAATACTAACACAGCTCTTTACGTACTTGATCTACAAAGAACAAGCATCTATACTGCTCCAAAACAGGTAAAGAAAGTGCTTACCTGATGGAGGGACTCTTCTCTGCTGGACAGATGATGATGACAACAGGTACCCAGAGATGAGCAGACAGACGAGATGTGTAAGATGAAGCAATTCACCTCTGGCATCCGTGTTTGTTTACTTGCTTTGCACGTGCAGGGTGAAACATCTGTCTCTGATGAGTAACTGTGAAGAAGTTACTTAAACTTCTTGGTTATGCTTTGTGTCATCTGAGAGACTGGAAAATCATAATTCCTGAAACCTGACACCAATATCCCACAACTAATCTTTCTCCCACCTTTCAATAGTAAAGTCTTTGCCCAACAGCCAGTTTTTACCATCCCTTGGATATTCTTCACAGAAATTTGAGACATCAACAAATGCTAATAAATCTCATTATTTCATGCATTTATAGAAAGTTGATGCATCAGCAGATGAAGCTTAGAAACCAGTCTGCAGGACCCTTAGAAACACTCCTGAAGGGAAGTTCTTCCCTTCAGAAGAATCTGAAGGGACATTCAGAGAATGGAATCCTATCAATTTTGAAGTGATGTGGGTAAGGATTTGCACCAGCTTTAGGCAGCGAGAAAATCTGGCTTTGTTTTTAATTTACATTGCTTAACCTTTGTTTCACAAAAATCCTTTAAGATTCTGTTGATGGCCTGTTTTTTGTGGTGGCAACATCACATGAAAACCAGCTATTTATTCCTCGAGGGTTCCCCCTGCCCCCAACTGATCTAGGAAGAACAGCAGTATGGGGTTTTTTGATTTATATGGAAAGAGGAAACCACCCTGGGCAAAAAAGTCTAGAGTCAGCAGAAGCAGCACTTTGTCTTCAAAGACTTAGACACAAGGCTCCCAAATGATTAATGTCTCTAACTCACATTTTTCTTGCAGATGTGATTACAGAAGAGAACATGAAGAGGAAATTATTTTTAAAAATTGTTAGACATGTATATATGTATTTTCATAACAAGGCATGAAACAACAGAAAACAATTTTCTGGGTGGTTTTAAAAGAATAAAGTAAAGAATTACAAACTCAGATGCCAAAGTGTTGTGATGTTAATACCTTGGCTTTCCTAGAAAGTTACTGGTATTTGCTCAACCTGAAAAAAACCAACTCATGAACATAACTACATATTAACATAAATAGCTAAATTCAGGCTCCACACCTGAAAATTTGACAAATACAGTCAAATATCACAACACTTAGTTTGCATTGCTTTTAGCTATGGGATATCACAGACTTCAAGAAATTTTACAACATCTAGTATGGCTGTATGGTATCCAGGCCCCCATTTCCTAGCCTTCTGCAATATTTTTGGAACTAGACAGGAAGACTTTCAGTTTTCAGTCATTATTTGAATTTGGATAAACAAAATGAGATTGGCAAGGGGGAGAGTCTACCAGTGCAGCTACAGAAAAAAGGCACATTCTTTTGGATTTTTAACACATCTTTTTCATGCATACAATAAAGGACAAGAAAGAGTTTATATTAGCACACACAAGCCAGACATGAAATTATGAAATCAGTTTGAACATCTATGATAAACCACGATGACATCAAGGTTTTTCCATCCTCTCTGTCCCAAGGTACATGATTGCCTTAGAAAACACTGTTGTCAAAAGGAACAACAAACTTTAACTCAGAATCTTTCATTGCAAGGAGCTCTTTTAAAATTGTTTCCTTGGTACTTGAACTGAGTACAGCCCCAGCTGTACTCAGATGCTGAAACATCGTTTCAGATACACAAAGAAGCTGGGTTTTGAAGGTGCATTTACACATCTGCCTGTGCCTCTGGCTACTTACAGGGTTTTCAACCTTGTCTTCCAAAGCTGCCCTTGGCCTTGTAATTCACTCATTTTTCTCAGTATGAAAGTGATGAAAACTATGACTTTTTATGTCCACACACACACACACACACACACACACACACACATATACATACATACATTATATATGTATATATATATAATTTTTTTTAAAGAACATTCCTGGATGGGTGAATTAGGGAAGAGAGGGTATAGAACCAAAGATACACGTAAGCTGACTGTAAAGCTTTGCTTAATAAAACCTGTTGATTGCAGCCTGATTCTCATCTTGTCAGACACTTTTGCTGCACAAAGATTAAAAAAAGAAAAAACATCCCCCCAAGTTAAATATCCTTGCCAGATACATGGGGTAAATGTATCCAAACTGTCGTATGCACTGCCAGCAGCACACACGAGCTAATGCAGCACAACACGCGAGCACTGCCCCCACACACAGGACAGGGACCTCCATTGCCACCAGGCTCTCAAAGGTGACCCTGAGTAAACACCAAATTTGATAAACTCCATACTGGAGAGTGATAACATGTCCTACAACAATACCTGCAGGATAAGCCTTGTCCTTTGGAAGGCTTGTGAAGGAAGAAAAACTAGCACACTATCTCACAGAGCCAGCTGAGAAAAGAGAGAGACTGATCACATATGTCATGCACTCATACATATTTTTCCATACACTTGAGGAAAAGAAAATAAAAGAGCACTGAAAAAGAATACTGGTGTGGGGAGGGCACTGACATGTTCCTGTTTTGCTCTGTTTTAAGGGGAAAACTCCCTGTTCATCTTAAAAAAACATCTCAAAAAATTTGTTGAAAAGTTTTGTGGAAAACATTTCCAGCAATTTTTGCTAAAAGTAAAACTCAGGTTTCCAACCATCTCTCTGAAGTAGCCTTTAGTATTAACAGATGTCTGACTGCTTGGAATCTGCCTGAGCCAGTGAGCTCATTCTGAATGGACAACAAAAAAAGTGCACAATTTTTGCTCCACATAATCTGAACATAAGATGCTTTCTCCCAGACTTTATGGATTTAACTTCTATCATGCAATTATTTTATCATCAAGAAGCAAAGACCTAAAATGCAGAGCACAGGAGCCTCCCAGTCAATGTAATTTGCTTTTCCAGATCTATAGCTTAGCTATAAGTAGTACTGGAGCAGAGTGCAGGAAGTAGGTATTTGGTCTGGGGTTATAAATAGGAGACATTTCATTTGGTGGTGTACAGACCTTGCTTATAATAGCAGCAGCCCTGATGGCTGCAGCTTTGAGTTCATTAATTCAGTCAAGAGAAGGCACTGAAGATCCAAAGCAGATAATTAGGCCAGAGATAGCCATCATAGCTGTTAATTTAATCAATTACTGCAATATATAGTGGTTTATATTTCTGCCTGTACTTTCCTCTGTTCTTCACAGATATAAATACACCCCTCCTTCCATACACAATGTTTGCCCATATTTACAGCCATTGTTATATGCTGCTGTGAGGCAGTCTTGAGAAAGCCAGCCTGTAATTGCACAAATCTCTAGCACTTAAGCATTCCTTCTCCTCTTGCCAATTCTTCAAGTCATGCAACATTTTAGAAGTTATTAAATTCTAAATAAAGGAGATTAGGGATTCCAAATTATATTCTGTGCTAAAAACAGCAATCAATATTTGTCAAGAAAATAATAATGCCTTTAGGCCCTCTAGGCCATTATTCTCTGGACTAGCTTTTCTCTTTTTTTGGTAAAGAGACAGCTTATAATATTTTCCAGTAACTGCTTCATCAAACTAAGAGTTCTGGTAGAGTTAGAGCATTCAGATTATACCAAATTAGGTATGCTTCTTTTTCAAAACAGAACAAGGTTTTTCCTTATAATACTGAAACTGTGTTTGAAATAACACATGCATGGATACAGCACAGTAGTGAATAATTTCTTAAAACACTGGAGGAATACAATACCTGTAGACTTGACCTATAACCACAATTTCCATGAATCACCATTTTAACCTATTTTGTTCCCAGATTTTATTTTTTTTTCAATAGGAAGATTATTCTCTGTATAATTATTTTGACAGTCATATTTATTATAAAAGGTTAATGTCTGTCTGTAGCAAATGTGAGAATGGATTCAGTATCAGCCTTGTAAGTGTGCAGAAAATGGGCAGAGAATGTTTATCACAGTATTTTCCATTTTTATGAGGATGCAGTTGGTTATTATGACAAGGTGAAAGGTCTCAAAGCCTTCATTTTTAGGCCACAGGTGTTCTTTGTAGAGTTTTTTTTTAATAAAGAGTATTATTAGTCCTTTAAATTAGCTCTTACTGAAAGTTACCACATCTGTGTTATGTGGTAATGAAGCTGGGGGAGGAGGTCATAGCAGGGGACTTGTGCTTGAAGAAAACATCTGGGCATTGCTTTGACATTCACTAGCAAATTCTTTTATTTTATTAAAAAGTAAGGAAATTATACTGAAATCAGTTGCAAGATGCAAACAATAAATAAAATGAAAATACAGGATCTGAAAAAAAAAATTGGTTGGAACAAAAACCACCTTTCCCTTCTCTTTCTCCCCCTCCCATGAATTCCAGCTGCTGAGATTAATTACTTGTGCAAATGGCAACAACGGTTAAAAATGGTTCAACCATGACTTAGCACATATACTCTACAGTCATTCTGTCTTTCAGAGGAGGAGCTACTGTCATTTCAAATAAAACTTTTTATTGTATTGCAACTTTTTTTGGCTGTCATTTTATTTACTATGTCATTTCAGAGACAGGTACAGTGACCTTAGGAAATCCTGTACCTTTATATAGGCATTTTTTTCCACCACTTCATCCTGGCTGATAAAAGCATAGAGACTTTTTTCCTGTGGAGAATTACACCTATCACTTCCATTCACAGTACTAAGAAGAAGTCTATTTTAAACAAAAGGGGGATTTAAAAGCTACCCAAATCCTCAAGTGGAAGTTGCTGTGTTACTGCATGATGATTCTTAATTGCCAAGGCTGATAACTACCTATTTAGGAACTGCATTAAGAAACTTGGCAGGGTCAGATGATGTTCAGCTCCATAGCACACACAGCCAGGAATCATTATAGGGTAGTAGTTACAGTAAGCCTCAGAAATCCTAAACAGCAGCATACCCATGCTCAGGGTATTTTCTTGTTCTAAGTCCTTGCTTACACATGCAAATGACATTTCTGGTCTACTCAAGTTGTTACAGCACTCTCAGCACTGCAGTAACTGAGGGTGTTCCTGTACCACAGCAATTGCCTGGTCATTTGTTCCCTCAGGCAGGGAAGCACAAATCTATCAATCCACTGTTTTAATGCCAGTTTTCTGTGCTTACAAGTCTTGGCTTTAATATTAACAACTTTTCATTGACACTTTCAGCACAGTGTATATCCTCTGCAAACTCAATACATATCTGGTCACAAAGCCCATGCAAATTCTAAGGGCTTATAAATATATTTGGTTATAGCTGTATGAAATTCTTACAGACAAGCTACACTCCAGCTCATCTCTCCCCTCCAAAATCATAATAGCTGCCAACTAAGTTCACAATACTGTATAACAACATGTTCCAGAAAAAAAGCATTCAATGTGAATGTGACATGCAAATATTAAGACAGGACACCAGACTTCTTTTCTTTCCCCTTCCCAATGGGTGTTTTATTTTATAGCATTTGCATTAGGTAATCAACTGAAACACTTAAACAACAGAAAGCTGGCAGCACAGTGAGGAAAAATGGAGATTATTTCTCAAACAGCTGTGACAAAATGGTTTCAAGTTGGAATAGTATTGCACAAATGAATCAATTTATGGAGCGTGAGTGGGAGCAAGCATCTTCAACATGGATTGTGAGGAAAAAAGGCACTATTTAGCTGTGTGTGTGTTTAAAAAGAAAAAGGTCATGAAGCACAATCCATGTTTTTCAAAATTACATTCAGTACTGCTTTAGAAATGCTCATAAACCTGTCTCTTTTGCAGAAGCTATGGAAAGCTGCTGATGTAAATATCAGACAGTGTAAGTGTATGAACATTTATAATTATGCTCCAGAAAAGTCTCAGGAAGAGGGCTCTTTCTATAAATACTGCTGCAAAGGTTACACAGTTGCATAGGCTTACAGTAAAGGAAGCATCCATCCAACTAAGCAGCCTTGTACGTTAAGTTTAATCTCTAGTAGTCATAAAATATGCTCTAATTTTGAAGAGCTAAATTGGCAGTGCACTTGAATCAGGCTTTTCCATTGACTGCTTAAGCAGCATAGTTCAGACAGTATCATCCACACACCTTTTTGTCATTTACACCTTTAGCAACACCAGGTAAGCTTAAAGGAAAATTTTAATGGAAGTGTAACCAAAAATAACTGAATTTTTCCCAATATAAGATAGAACTGCTCTGAGACCATCAATAAGCAAAAGCTTATTCCTGTAACGTAAAAATAGCTAGATATCTTCAGAAAAACTAAACACCCAGAAAAGGCATTTCAAATGACCAGGATGGGCTGATTCTTCATCTCCCATATTGTATAGCCATAAATGTTCATGTCTGTTTGGAAATGAAGCCATGATCAGCATACCAATAAAAGAGAGACTGCTAGAAAATCCACCCAGAAGAAGAGGGAATGTGCAAAGAGGACATTCTGCACCCTAGCCATGGGTCTGCTTAAGGATGCACTAACAAAATAAAGAGTGAAATTCTTGTAGCATGGCTGCAGAATTTTTAAGGGAAGGAGCTACAAACACTGTTGCTCTCTTGACAGCACTGCCCAGTGTATCACAGGTGCTCTAGGCACACTGTGGCTATGGCTGAGTTGTCACCAGCACAGCAGGCCCTTGCACCTCGTGCTGACATCAAGAGTTTCAACAGGGCTACAGTTTTGCACAAAATCTGGGTAATTTTGTACAGGAAGTACAGAACAGTGTAACAAAATCTGCCCTCAACTATATGTAGATGTATGAGCATTTCAGCACCTTTCAAATGAACTTTGCCCTGCAAAAAGCCAATCTCACTCCTCTGCAGAGTACAGTGACTTCAGTTATAAGATCTGTGTTCAGGAGGCTGCATAGTAGTTTACTGATCACACAACCTGCAAAAATAAAAATTCACATATTGCTGCTTTCCTCTGAGTCATTAAGGGAAAATACATGAGATAAATCATATTTATATACTGTAAAATATTTTTAATGGCAACAACTTGAATTGTTTCTGTTTCCAAATAGAAGACAAATAGAGCAGATTATTAAAAATCTGTAAAGCTCCTTTTCCTACACTGTCTTTTAGGAAATCCAAGTTTGATAGTTCTGAATTCAAATTATTCTAAGTTAACAGCTGACTTTAATGGTTGCACTAGATATAAAAGTAGACAGTCTTGATTCCTTCTGTATTCTACAGATGATCCCATTTTCAGAGTACATCTGAAATTAGTACTGTTCCAATTGTTGCAAGCATTTCCAAAAACTATTCCTAAAATTTCTGTTTGTCTCAAACTTGACAGTTCACAGCAAAGAACAGGAAATGATATCTGATTAAATAAAATCTGTTACCTTACAAGAACTATGAAAAATATATTGCTCTTTTAAAAGTAAAAAAAAAAAATTGCATTGTTCTATTGGTTTTGTTACTGAAGACTCATAATTAAGAAATTCTAATTCCTGGAAGGAAAAAAAAGAAACAACTTTTAAAATTGCTTACAGAATAGAAGAAGTTTCTGTAGACCCTACTGAAAGCAGTAGAAGTTTTGCCTATTGTTTTCTTGTCAATAGAGAAGCATTTGTCTACATACCTATTTCCTTACTTAGATGAATATTTTGTATTTTCACTTAGCAACCTCTTCAGCTCTCTTACAGGTGCTCTTCTGAAAATTCTAAAGGAGATGCAAGAAGGTAAACTGAACTGAACTATTCTGAAGGAAAACAACATAGTAAAAAAAAGATGTAACATAAAACTATCACTGAGCAGAAATCTTTCCTGGGATTATAAATATTTATTGAAAAAAAAAGTGACTGTTTTCCAATGAACTTTTAGATCTCCATTAACTACTTTTTGCATATGACTCGTCAGTTCCTTTCATTAGCTAGGAAACATGTCTTCATGTGTGACCTAAAACATCCTATATCCAAACATGTTGGCATTATTATTGATGACAACAGACAAGAACTAGAACAGGAAGTCTTATGCATGGTTCATGCTATATAAATGGCAACTTATGAGAAGGAACTTCCCTGATCATTTGGGAAGAACAAAGATCTATTTTTAAAATCAGAAGGGAAAAATCTAAGAAAACAAACTGCAAGATGTACTTGATAGTCTGTTATCCTCTCTGTAATTGGGCTGTTGCTTTTGGCTGCAGACATCCAATTCACAGACCATTTTCCATTTCCTTTGTTTTCATTACAAGAACAAGCTGGTTAAAGAAACTCCACTCGGTAATTTTAAACTAAGCCTTCAGCATCATACCTTAGGAATTTAAACCTTTCCCACCGTTCCTTTCCTTGTCTCCTCAGTGCCTTCCCCATCAAATCCTGTGAAAAGCACTTTTAAGAAAAGGCAGGTATAAGATGTATAAATACTCAGATCTTTAAGAAAAGTCAGTAAGAAAAATTCTTGCAGTGCTCCACTGCCATTTGCTATAATGCAGTGGCCCCAAACATCTGTTCTCAAATTTCAATTTACTTCATCTACCAGGTGTTTCACATTGTTAATAATGGCAACTCACAAATTTACAACAGTCACGTAAGGCAGTTACATAAATACAATTATGTCAATCAAGTTCACTGAATCTTTCTCAACCAGACTGCACATGACATTTTTCTTCTTGTTCTCTTACCCTATTAAAATGATGAAGACTACATTTCTGTAAAGAGAATCCCTGGACAACATTCTGGTATTGAAGTCAGAGAGGTTGCTGAAGTGCATTTCAGCAATGTCCAACAGTTAACTCAACCAGGAAGCAGATGTGATGTTTTTCACTTCACACATAACAGAACTGGTGCAAAAACCCCCACTTTAAACTAGTTACTTTAAACCTTTTGGTCCAAATACATAAAATAAGCAGTATTTACAGCATTTTACTCCTTTTGTAAATGCAATGCTTTAAAACACATTATAAAGCACCTCAGTAAAAATATTCTACAGATAAAAGTATTGAAGTAGTAGGAAAACCCTAGCCATACCACAGCTCACTAATAGAGTCATAATATGGATTCACCAATACCTTAGTTTACGATTATTACAAAGAATCCATGGAGAAACTTACTGAATTTATGAATTTTTATACCACTGTGTAAGGATCAACTAGAACTGCAGACAATAGCAAATTTCTTTGTAGTTTTCCCAACCCCAGTCAGTGGTGGTGGTGATTAAAAAAAACCAAAATAAAAACCCCACTGCTCTGATTCGTTAACTTTTTACAATATTAATGTGAAAATGACATTTTAACACTAATGAGTAGTTGTATTTTTTTAATAAAACCACATATATAAATATGGGCAATTCCAGCAGCAGCAGCATTTCTCAGCAGAACATGATTAACCATCCAAATTAACATCATGTGACATGATTCACAAAAACAAAGCACAGATGTCAACCAGTTATTAAGACTACTCATACTGTATACAACCAAAATTTCCATGTTGAAAGTTGGGGAAAATGATTTCCTCTTCACAGAAGTATAAATGAAAATAAATTGCTCTGAAAATTAAAAAGAGCATCAACAAAAGTGGTTTTTGGACTGTTTATATTTTCAAACAGAACTGTATTAATTGCTCCATATTACAGTGTAAATTTCTTCAGGTTCAGGATATTGACTCCCACTGAAAGTACTAGTTAGATAAAAGAAAGGAAGCCTTTGCTTCTGGATTACCAACACAGCTACATCCAAAGCCCTGGAGGTGATCCACAACCCACTTTTCTCGTATAAAGAAATGTCTTGGAGGTCTACAGGCAATCTAGTTTCCATGGCTGAGGACTAAGATGATGATGTGACCAAAGATTTAGGTCCATAAATCTAACAGTATAGTGTTCTTAGTTTGATTTAGGGTAAATCTTTTCATAGAAAAAGTTTTGAGCCAGAATATACAATTCTCCATCTTTTTCCCGAACTGCATGTGCTCTGACAAACTGAAATTGCTCCAGTGCAAATTCATAGAACTCATTCTCCATTTTCCAGATTTCAGACTGTTGTAGCTTGGCAATAGTTTCTTTTGTTGGAAGTTTCTTCTCAGTTGTTTTCCTAAGATGCGACTTCTTTCCTAAATGCAAAATGAAAGCAATAACTTCACTCTCAAGTTCACGTTCTCAAAAAATATTTACAGTCATTTTATTTACAGAGTTTTTATACTCTCAGTGTGTTGATAAACTGCATTAAAAGGGACAAGCTTTTATCCAGAATTTATTAACATAACATGCAGAGCTGGAAAACTGCAGCCTCTCTCACTAAATGTTTATGAATTTTGCATCCATTATTTCAATTCTTCCTCTTTGTTCTAATAAACCCAGGGAATGAACATTCATTTAAGGAATAAGATTACTCCACATAATGTACTTGGAGCAAAATTGGTCTTTCAAAATTAATTATTTAGATGTTAATTTGGTATCAAATGTTAAGAACTTTAGAAACTGCAGGAGAGACTTTCACAGAATCATACAAACATTTAGGTCAGAAAAGACATTTAAGGTCATTGAGTCCAACCACAAACCTAAGACTGCCAAGTCCCACTAAACCATGTCCCTGAGTGCCACACCTATACACCTTTTAAATACCTCCACCACTTATACACATCTTTTAAATATCTCCAGGGAAGGTTCTATTCAACTCAGACTACCAAAACCCACCCTGTTCTGGTGTAGCTTTCTTTAGCTCTCCATGAAAGAAAAAAAACCCCTGTTTTTGCATGTCAATTGTCAATTTTGAATCAAAATATAATCTCTACTAATGGCATTTAAAGCATTATTCTCCAATCTAAAGAGCATACTATAGTCTTATAATAAATGATACATAAGCCACATCCTTGTTGCACAGAATTTCTGAGACAAAGATGACCAAAATGATGACCAGATTTTCCCCAAGGAATGCTTCCTGTTGCTTTGTAATTAACTTGTTAATACTACATATCCTGGCTCTGTACATCAGATCCTTTTCTCCCTCTATTTGTAGAATAGATGTTGATAGAAGTTCTGCTCAGATAGATCTTTTCTTCATCATAAATTGCATGGCCAGCTGCTAGAAACTAAGCTACTAGTTACATCTTACTAGGAACCCAGGAAGATAAACATCTACTTGGGTCTCTGCAGCCCTCAGGCTTTATCACTCAGCCAACTAGGCTGCATTGAGCACAGTTAATTCCAGCAGGGCTTCTGAGGAAATGGAAATGTGCCACATCAGCCACTTTACAAAACTGAAACTACTGCAAAACCTTAAAAACATGTTCTGTTATAAACACGTCATAATGTTACATGCAGTATACCTACACAACTGTCTTTACCCCAACTTTAAATATTTACAATTTGTCTAAGACGGAAGGATACTTGGACTAGCCCTAAAAAACAAAAAAAAAAAAAAGGGAAGAAAGTACTGAGAATTTTTTAAAAGGAGTTTATTTCTTCTGTAGGAGCATCATCCAGCTGAGAGGCAAACTATTCATCTAGATCTAAAGAATTCACACTAAAAAAGGCAATAAGAAGGTGGAAAATCCATGGAAATCAACTATTTAAATACCTGTCCGGTACAGTTCTGTGGCACCCCTGAAGAACCGGGGCAAAGCTGCCTCCAATAACATGATAAAGTCTTCAAGCTCTTCAGTAACTCCCACTAGGAAGTATTCATTAATCAGATTGTATTTGGCTTGTTCCAAAGCCCATCTGCTTCCCACATTCCTAAAATGACAGAGAATGATTACAGCAAGTTCTGATGTCAGCCAACAATCCTTGGTCCCTAGATGGAGATTACTTCACAACAGGACATTTGTATAGGAAAGGCAAGACTCATTCCAAATTATAACTGCTCCTAACTTCATTTCCCTTTTCAGTTTCTCTCATCTGTGTTCTTACCTAAAAATGTGACTCTATTTATTAAAGCACCTCAGCAAAAACATCCGATATGTGTATATGGTTTATGTCTCTATTTGTGCAATTTTTTGAGGATTTACATTGTCTCAATATTAATATTCTGTCTCCACTTTCACATTAGATACCAAAAATCATGTAAGAACACTCTTTCCCTTTTGCCTCTTGTTTCTGTACTTCTCCACCTGGCCAAAGAGTACACAGACCAACAGGCACTGAAAAGAAGAGCTCCCAAGTGGCCACTTACTTTGCTTATGTTTGAATTAACAATACCTCTGACAAATAATTGCCCTTGATATCACTCAGATTATTTTAATTAATCTATGTTTTTTTCTTTTTTTTTGCTAAAGAGTTTTTTAAAGCCTGTGCCATTGTCATAAAACACGTTGCATTGACAGATGGACACTATTTGCTTTTGTTTCAGTTTCTGCTAGGTAGCACTGACTACTGTATATCTGGTAAAGGTTTAAGAAGATAAATTTATCCTGGTCTCAATTATTGTGTACTCCCCAGAAAGTTTAGGAGTTTGAACTAAAATATCTCCATTCCAAAAGAAGAATACTGTAGTCTGACATAAGAGAAAAATGTCAAGACTCTAAATCTGCAAAATTGATTTTTAAAATTGAAAACATATGTTTTCCCTCATAGCACTGCTGGTACAGTATTGTAACATATTGCTAGTTTGAAGAACCGCAAAACTGTTTCAGTAAATCCATCTCCAACAGAAAACACATTACTCAAGTACCCACTGCTTCACTCTGTCCAGCCCCTCACACTTTTATCAATTGGGCTACATATTGAGATTTGTTAAAGTTTAGATTTCAGCACTGATGTACTTGACTAACAAGCAACATTTATCTCCCTACCAGCACTCCGAGCTGTGGCCACAGAAGAATGGAATTTGAAGCCAAAGTTTCTCTGGAGCACAGTCGGAACCTCCAGCTGCCACACATTCATCAAAGGTCTGGAACAAAGACAAAATTGAGCTGAGCTTTAAAATCTCGTATATGTATCAAACATCTCAAACTGGTTAGTTGCTAAATGCAGTGGGGACAGAAAAACACATATATGATGTTAAAGAAAAAAAAATCTTTGTCAAGCCTTGCTTTCACAGTGTTAGGACAACCTATTGTCTCAATTAAAACAGTACTTGGACAGCCTTTTATGGTTACTACTAATGAACAGTTGATCTTACATGATACACTGATATACCCTTGATATAACCTTAGCAAAAACTATTTGTCAAAACTAGCAAAATTAGTCAATAAGTGCTGGTATAATTGTTTTCCCCTATAATGGAAGTCACTACAGATACAGCATCAAATGCCATCAGGAATTATGTGATCCTGCAACAGCTGGATCTTCATAACATAGGACATCATGCATTTTGTTTTAGAATAAACGAGGTTCTATTATATTTTAATTATGACAAATAACTGCCATTTCAGATGCTAATTTTGTTTTGGCAGTCAGAAGAACTGAAAGGAAGTTGTTCACTGCATAACAGAGTATTCCATACAACATCGCTCCCTACGTGGATACACAGCTGTAGGAACAGTTTCAACTGCAGTAACACACTTACAATAGGAACTCCATTAGCACTGGAAAGAATTTGTAAATGTTTTATTGTGTCATCATAAAGTAAGTATTCATGATATTTCTAATCAAGATATAAGGCCTGGATCTAGCCTAGATTAAAAAAAGTAAGAGATCACAACTTTTTAGACTGCTTCTTCTGTATAATTACAAGTTTTTGTTCAAAGCAATGATGTAAAAACACATTTTACGTAGTTATTTGGGGTTAAGAAAAACGACATCATTTGCTTCTATTTTGAGGTGAAGTTTCTGAGATAATCTGAAAAAAATATTGGTACTATGCCAAAGCAGGGAGTAAACTGTGCTGCCTTGGTTCACACTGAACTCTTGAGTTTAGAATAGTTTGAACATGTCACATAGATAAAAACGCAGTTTAACTGGGAAAACAAGACACTGGTACGTACGCTTTCCCTAGCATAGTTATCTAGGGAAATTCTGCACCAATGTATTGTTAAATGCACCTCCTAAATTATGAATGCATATACTAAAAATGAACTAGCATCTGTGCAAAGAAAGATTTCTTTGCTTATACTTGCAGGTTATTTTACAGTTAATAAGCAAAAGGAAGCAAGCCATTTTCTAAGTAAGCTGAAATAGGACCGACTTCCTTCCACACTTCCTCTTATGTACCTACCTTGACTGATCCATCCAGAGATGCTATTATAAGAAACCCTTGCCTCTACAGACTCTGCATTTGAAGCCAAGCTATCTAAGACTGGAAGAACAGGGATACAGAAAAAAAAACTAATTAAGAATTCTTCCATATAAAAGCCATGGTATGGACTAGAAGGGGATGAGGGTGTAAAGTGCATTGAGATTTCTTTCCACTAATAAAGGAACATCTGACTTCCACTAGAAGTAATTTCTAACCTTGCCTACTTTTCATGTGAAGAGCTTTAAGTGAATCTACTGTAATACATACTAGTGTTACATACACAAAATAAAGACACTGCAATTGGCTCAATCAATTTTTGAGCTTATGAATTTTGTAACTAATGTATGCAAAACTTACATCATCTATACATGTACAGTTCTCTAGGGACACGTTGGAAAAACAGTACTACCACCTGATTTAAATGAAAGAAGCCAGAAGTTTGATGCAGTACATCAATTTCACTTTAAATGAACTTGAGATCCTTACAGGATGTGTTAAATCTGTATAACAACTAAGTCTCAGACCTAAATAAAATGGTATCAGTGACAAAATGAAAAAAAGCATCTTTAACAGAAAAAAATAAAATTATTAATGCAATGCCTTGCAAGCACTATAAACAGGAATACATTTCAACTGTTTTCCAGCAAATCAAAGCTTACAGAGCAGTCTACCAAGCAGCAACACTAGGGATTTTTGGCATAGTGTTTCCCAGTGACTACCTAACAAGGGTGTTTTGATTATAATTCAAAAATAAAACAAACACTGTTAAATTTCACTCTTTTTAGTAAGTTTTATGTCCTAGAAACAGTGGAGACTTGGCAGCATGCTCAGCTTTCCAAGTGACTGATTTCCAGCAGGAAAGAGTGAGACAGCAGGCTACAAAAGGTGAGATCCTATCTCTCTTTTGAAAAATGCCTTTATGGTATTGTATCACCTGTTCATCTGTTTAACTAATTCTATAAAGACAATTTTTTAAGCTTAATTTCGATTTATTCTTGAAGCTTTCCTCTTCCTATGTTGCAGGGTATCTGGACAAACTGAAATGCAGTAGCTGAAGATGGCGCTAAACCCTAAATAACAGAGGAGTTGATTCCCAACTGGAAAGAAAAGAGGAATGGTTTACTCCCAGTATTTAAAAAGCACTATTTGGATGGCAGCAGCACACAAAATGATTAGTCATGTTTATTAGTTGTTATGGTGTTTATAGACTAAGCTGTATTTAGTGTGATTTTTGCTTATTTTTTCAATGTCTCTTGGTACTCACACAGCACAACAGTAAATTGTCAACATTACAGAAAAACTGCATCAGCTTAAGAAAATATCACTGAAATTGTAAAAAGTGTTTGGGTCTGTGAAGTACAAAAACTTGTATTTGATAAGATTCCACACTGTTGTAGCTACAGTTTTATAAACTATACTCCTATATGTAATACCCTACTTTTCTTCCCAATTTAAGAAAAATCCAAAGCAATATGCCCAAAAAATGTCATACTGCAAACCGTGACAGTAGATGTATAGATTCTTTCTGGAACAAATATATCATGGAGCCTGAATGATGTTACCATTCTGAAACTGTATTAGTAGTCAATGTTTGAATGTGCTAACCTGAACTTATACCTACAGCAACCTAAGACACAAGGAGGAAGTATAGAAATGTATGTATCATACTCCACAGTTTTCAAAAAGACATTGCAATGTTTACATTTAAAAAAAATTAAATATTTGGGTTGCTAATTATATGAAAATAACAAAGCCAAAGCATCAGCAGTTCTACAGCTTTTGCTGAAAAAATGTGTCTCAGTCTTCAACAAGATGTAGCCTTCTTACATAGGAGGATATGCTTAATTTGATAATTACAGCTCTGGATACCTAAAACCAAATTTAATTTTTTTTTAACAAATTGCAACATATAGTAAATTTATAAGGGTACAAAGAGCCTACTTAATGTCATGCTCTTCTCCAGTATGGACAGGAAATGGAGAATATAACTTACAAAGCCACTATTATCACCAAGACTGATAAAAAGAACAATTCAGCTTTTATCAGGACATTTTTAAAAATGTTTTCACATTAATTTTAGTAAGCACAGCATTTATAATAGGGTGTACTTTACCTTTTTATCCCCCTGTTTTCTCCTCCGTAGCCCTGGTCTGTAATCATCTCCAAAGCGCAGAAAGTAATAATAAGAAACTAGACGTTCTATAGGATCTCTTATGACATTTATGTAAATTGGTTTCTTTTTAACACCAAATCTAAAGTAAAAGAGGAAAAAACATCTTTCAAAGGACAAATCAAATCTTCTCATCTAAAACGTAAAAGCCTGTCTCTAATGCTACAACTGAAATCTATACACAGAATAGGTGATAGTGAGAGGAAGTTTAATGATCACTTCTTTTCATCCTCATATCCAGTCCATAACATGGATGTGAAAATAAGTTCAATTTCAGTTTCCCTAGGATTATGA
Source organism: Lichenostomus cassidix (assembly GCF_008360975.1). Classification (NCBI taxonomy): domain Eukaryota; kingdom Metazoa; phylum Chordata; class Aves; order Passeriformes; family Meliphagidae; genus Lichenostomus; species Lichenostomus cassidix. Next base: position 14,396,634 of record NC_139489.1, on the reverse strand, counting down.
TTTTAGGGGTTTATTATCAAAGAAACAAACAAAACAGACATATTGTCATACAAATAGATACTAAAAATGTTTACACAACCATCCTGACTCTAGAAATGCCTTAACTAGTTTAGCAGCCACATACACATCTATAATAAGTACAAGGAAGTTTGACATTGAGTTCCTGCCCTTGTGAACTGGGCTTTGCAAAGCTATGAGTGGTTTTCCTGGCAGGTCTCCAGCAGTCAGAGACATTAACTCTAACAGCAGGAAGACAGAGCTCAGAGCCCATCCATTACCTGGGTTGAATGCATGTGATTATGCTTATTAAATATAAGTCTAATATAGTATCTGTAACCATATTAACTTCTCTATTTAAAGATATAAAACTTTCCCTTAGACATTTACCCTAAGCAAATTTTGAGGTACTACTGCAGTGCAAACAGGAAGCCTGATGAAATGAGGTGGTAAGCACATATGACACATGAGAAAGATTAAACCACCAAACTGTTTTGTGCAAATGCTACCTTTCAGTGATCTACATTCAAGTCAGCTTTTACAGTAAGTTTCTGAGTTTTATTTTCTCTTTCACTTGAGATATGCTGTGGCAAATAATTATGGTATCAAAATATTAAAGAGTTTATATCAAAATGGAAATTACAAGTGTGTCAAGTGCCCTGAAGTAAAACTAGAAGCTGGAAAAAAAAGTTCTCTTCTGTTCCTATGCAAACTGGGAAAGTGTTCTGCATCAACAGAGGGCCATTCATGCCTCCTAGCTTGGCTAAAACAGAGCACTCATAGTTTTAAGATGCATTACCATTATTGTTAAAGGGGTAAATTTTACTACCAGATAGTGTGCATATGAGGAATCTTAAGTTGAAAAGCTGAAGAACAGAAACATAGCATAAGCAGCAGAAAGGAGGAAGTTAGGAAAAAAACCACCAATTAACAGGCATTACTTTTGCCAAAGACCAGCACTACAGACAGAGAAATTGTCAAAGGCTACAGAAAGAGCAATTGATTCTCCAGTGCTGCCAGCAGAGTACCAATGAGTCAGACTGGAGCACTCAAAGGCAGCATTGCTGGCATCTGTCTGCATGCCAGCTCTGACTGCCCAAAGTCTGCACAGCAGAGTGTGTGAATGTTTCAACCATTCTGATGCAGAGTCCAGACTTTGAACTCCACCCTCTTTAAGGTCCACTGAAGTACATGAGACATGCACATGTCCCCTTCTACAGACTAGTGCAAATGCTGAGAAACCTGTAACAAACCAGTTTGATATAGCAGCAGACTCAACCAACGAACAACACATATCTGTAGGTTAAATGAAGATGACCAACTCCTTAAAAATGCTTGTGCTGGATTGCACATGAGCTTGTAGAATTAGCTTCAGTTACAGTAACATAAACCACAAACATAAACATAAGTTACTACTGTAACTTTATTAATAATGACAATGAATTGGCAATTGCTTTGTCAAATAACTTTTTTTCCCAACTATTTATATATTTATATATTTATATCTCCCAACCAGAGAAAATAGGGAATAAGAGTGGATAAGAAATTTTAAAAAGATGAAAAGGGAAAAATTTTAAACTTTTATTACTGTAGTTTCTACAGGGATGGATGATGATAACCTGTGCTCCATACTGTGAATCATCAATGGAATCCAGTACCTTAAGTTTCAGCATATTTTAAGAGATACTTCTGATATTTGACAGTGGACCTAAGTCTGATGTCCATGTACATGGAAGCATTGACTTTTCTGAAATATTTTACACTTCTTAACTACAAGAATGTTCGTTACAAGAACATACCTCACAGCCTTAAAGGTGTGGGCCTTGCCAAGCACAACCAGCGTATTCAAGATATTATTTTAATAATGAAAACCCAAAGTATGAGAAAGCAAGCTGTTGTGGGAAAAAAAAAAATCACTCAGGTGAAAGGATAACAAACAACAAAGACAAGGATAACACAGTCCCGGAGGGAAGATGCAGATGAAAGAAATCTGTGAAATTGCTTAGATGCTTTCTAGATGTAAAATAATTATTTCAGTTTTAGAAGTTCCAGTATCTGAAAATGTTTTCAGCTTTATGAAGTAAGGTATAAAATAACATTCAGCTTCACCGCACCAGAAAGCTGTTACTCAGTTCAACTATTTATTAATGATACAGCATTTTAATTTTTAAAAGGCAGAAAGGATATTAATGAATTTATATATATTTTATTTAGTTGACTGATTTGCAAGTAACACTTTTTGCCTGTTACTTTTTGTATACTTGGTGCTATTGGTCATTTTCAGCTGCTACTGTAGTTTTTAGCATTTTCTATGTATAATATATTGTATTGGGAATCTGCAAAGTTCTCACTTCCCCATCTTATTCTTTGGAATAAAAAGTTAAAAATCAGTGTACATGACAGAACGAGTAATTAAAAGGAATGACTAAACAAAAGGAATTATTACATACAAAAAATAATTTAATTAAATAAATACTCTAATGCACAGAAACATAACAACACTGATGACTGACTGTCAGCAATAGGTAAAATTAGTGGTTAGTTTCATTTGTGCAGTCAAATGTAATGATATCTGAAAATTCCACTTTCAATTTTAAATCATTTTCCACATGCTTCAAGTGCAAGATGAAGCACTGCCTAGTAAGCATCTTAAGCAAAACTGACTTGTCAGTTCAAGGGGGGGTTTCATAAGACTGAGCTACTGAGGATCACTGCTTTAGATACAGAAGCAAAAATCAGACAAGAAAAGAAACTAATGAAAGTGGGAATAAAGATATGATCCTGAACCTTTTGAGGTCAGTGGGAGGATTTTTACCATATTTTATTTTAATTTAATTTTAGAAGTAGCAGCATTTAACTCCACAAGAATTATTTGAATGCTTTTTCTAGCAAGTCAAACTACTGCAGACCAGAACACTACTTCAAAATATAACTTTTCATATTTTGATAAAGTGTAAAGGGATACTAAGGCAGAGGAGAATTATGTAACTTAAGAGGCAGGCGGTATTACTCTTTACATGAAACACTTTTGAGAACAGGTATGTTAAACTTCCCCAAATGGGAAGCTAATCCTAAAACAGAACTGGCAGTGTTTCAGGGAAAAGCCATGATTTTCAGCAAAACAAGCTTGGAATTTAGACAAGGACTATTAATCCCAGTATGTATATATATATATATATATATATATACATTTTTTTTTTTTTTTCCTAAATGAGAGTCGGCTACATTTTCTCATGCAAGAAAACAAGAGAAATCGGTGAAAATCAGCCCCAAACACTGGCCGCGATGGGAAGGCCAGTGCGAGGATTTTTAGCAAGGCGCAGCTGCCAGGCTCCGAGCACTAGAGGGCACTGGCAGCCCGGCCGGAGCGCGCTCGGCGCCCCGCAGGTACCGCCCGGGAACGTACTTGGCGAAGTCCAGGTACGAAATGTGGCCATGGTAAAATCCTGGCTTCATCTCCTTCCAGGAAGTCACGTTCTTCACAAATCGGACCTGCAAAAGTGGACAACAGAAAGTGTTTTTGTACTGCTGGAACTCATCTCGTTTCCCCATACGGTGTTTCCTGGCTTGTAAGTAAAATCTTACAATGCATTAGATAAAAAAGTCGATTTTGAATATTACAAAAAAATACCCTGTGTTGGCTAAAATAGACTTTCCTGCAGCATCCAGATGACTGATTTTAGATAATCAGAATACAGCACTCAGAAGGGCAGTTCAAGGAAAGCTACCACAAAAACATCAGCAAGACAAACATTTCTATTTTTGCTAACCCATTTTATGCAGAATTTGAAAGAAATGCAGAATTCTTTCAGTAGAAATATAAGTATATATTTGATAGAATTGTCTGATCTGTATTCACTCCCTCTTAACAAAAACGTACAAGATTTACAGCATGTTCTTAGACCTATTTTACTGGGACATAAGAAATGAATCTGAGGGTTCATTTCCTCCTCCATCCCAAAATGCAATGCACAAGTAATCCAGAAATGTTATAAACATATATATGTAAATCAGATCTATAGTTTACTATTTTGAATGGTCATCTTAAGCCAAACATTTCAGTGAAACTTTCCTGCTAAAACATGAAGTAGCCCTTGAATGAGGGCTGATAAAGCAGTTATCGGCAAACTTTACAAAAATAGGAATAGCTTTACATTTCCAAGAACAAAATAAGGCACACACCCCAAACCAGAGAGTGTGATCAAATTAAGTGGGACATGCAAATTCTGATAGAGCTTGGCTGTATTAGATGAACAGAATATTTTAACATCAAAGCATGTAACTGAAAGTTATTTCAAAACTAGTGAATTGGATAATAAAGAGGATGATAAATTTGTACTGCCTGAGCTGTCCAATAAAGATATGCCATTTCTGAAGCTGTGAATTAAAAGATAGTGTTCTTTGCACATCTGCAATATCTTTTCTGTTACACAGCAAAACAGATAACTACAAAGATACTGAGGTGAGACAGGAGAGACAAAAAAGGAAAGTTTGAGAGCTCAACACAACACACTAACCAACATTCTGTAAGGTCAAGTGGATTGAGAGTGTCCTGAAGCACAATATTTACTATTTATTATAACCTACCAGTTGAGGATTTTAAGAGGTGAGACTGGCCTGCTGCTGTTTCTTCAAATGTGCATAACTCATGGTCTAGGATTTAAGAGGTTGGTAACCTGTACTTACCTCTTTGAACACTTGCTCTTGGACTCTCAGATAACAGGAATGTGTATTACATTTTAATAGCAGGCAACATTATTTTTTTCACTGCACAAGTCTCACAGGCTGTGGCATTACAAAATTTAAACCATATATTGCACATGAAAATTGTGGCAAATCTAGCTGAAAAGCACTGCACAGTGTTACACAATGGTGTTTCATAAACTGCATTGGCTTTCTGTCTGGTTTTATCCACAGCACAAACTGGTAATACGGAACTTTGAATCCACCTGAACTGCCTTTACTGCTACTGAAATAAACCATACTTCCTTTGACTGCATCTTTCAAAGATTAATGACAAGGTATTTTCAGTGGAGAATCTCAGCTATAAGTATTTCTTTACCTGGGAAAGAAGTATCCTAAATATAAACCATCTTTCCTTCCTTCACCCAAAACCCCTGAAATGTCATAGTTGGTTGATACAACTCTGCAAGTAGACCAGTTATGCTATTTATGCTGTGCAGTGCAGCCCATATATTAAAGCGTACATTTATATTTCCATAAACAAGCTTTTTGAAATCTTACATCATCTAGATTTGAAATCTTACATCATCTAGATTACAGTTTCTGATAGACTGGGACTAGACATAAGGTAATGTTAAGGACAAAATCCCATGGTTTTGTCTTAGATTCCCGTGCCAGCATCTGGCATCCAAACCACGGATGTTCCACTAACAGCTAAAAAAATCCTTTATTGCCTTTGTCTTACAATGTTATTGTCTGCTATGGAAATAATTTTTAAGAGCATAGGATGGATAGTCTAGCCTCTAACACCAGCCAAGCTACAAGAAGGCTAGGAAGGTTTTATAAGACAGCTGTGACATTTACATTTGTCTTAAGATGGACCTGCAACACGGTGAGCCCCTGAGAACTATAGTTATTAACACCTATAACTAGCCAGCAGGCAAGAGATTATTTTTTTTTCTCCCACAGTTTGCAGCATTCCAAAAGCCAGAATTGTTCCAGGTCATGGACATCCTAATGAGTCTGGATTCACACATTTTAGGTCAGAGATGAATACTTCTCACTGCTTCATACTGTTAAATATGATCAATTTTACCTTTCTTTTCAGGGCTTAGCAGATACTGGAGCTTTCAAGAGACAGAACAAGCTTCCCCATCTGAGCCCAAGTGAATAAAATTTGAGGTAACTTTGAAAGTTCAGATAGACGTGAATTGAATTCCTGTGAAGTTGTTTCATGGTGCTTTTATATAATCAGCTACAAAGTTGCTTCACAGCCTTTAGAAAGTGGGAAATCAGCTGAGGTTCACGGAATTAAAAAGCCAGATCAAACATACTCTAGGGGCATAAGATGTCCTGAAAGGTAAGTTAAACATATTCAGTTTCTAGGATGTTAAGAATTTTAAAAAGTCCCAGTGAGCCAGAATGAGGAAATACCCAACCAGCATTACCTGGTCTGAGAAAAAGCCATGTGTGCAAACTAAATGATGCTGTAAGTTCTGATCTCTGTCCATTAACTGCAACCATCAGTCCCTCTGCTCTACAGTCTGACCACACACACGTGCAGACATGTACACACAAACATACGTGTGAGCCTGAGTGTGATCGAATGTGCATAAGAGTGTGCACGAGTGTGCAGGTGTGTGCCAGGGTATGCAAGTGTATGCAAGAGAATGCATAACTTTGCAAGAGTATATGTGAGTGTGCGCAGTAGGCCATCTAATGCCAAGAGAAAAATTCTTAAATGGTCTCAAGCACATAACAGTACTGCCATTGCTAACTGAGTTGCTGCAGCCTTTCACTTGTTCCACTTCTGACAGCCACTGAAACCTGCACTAGCAGAGGATATAAGTACCACTAAAGCCAGTATGACTGTGGTGTCCTCTGAGAGACAAACTGTTTTACAATGCACCTGGAAGAAAGATAATATATTTTCAGGTTGCTCTTTTGAGAAAAATTGAGAGAGAAACTGAAGGAAAAAAAAGAACAAGAAACAGCAAGCTAAAGGAGTGAAACACTGGATAATTGTAGCATTCACAAGTGAACAACTCACACCCACTTTTTAAATAATGCATCAAGAATACATGCTGTAATGCAGAACACTCATTTAATTTCAAATGTTTTAGATGACAATTTCACCATGTAACAAAACTAATAAAGTTTGTGTGGCTGGTATGCCAGCCTGATAACCATAACACAGGCATTCTTTTATGGACTGTGTCACTGCTGAAACATGCAAGCAGCAAATAAAAGTCAAAAATAAAAATCAAACAACTACACTGACTTAATTATGTAAAACAAGTGATTGTACTACAGACCACACAGGTCAGGAATGCAATACGGGCAACATGGCACTCAGCTTCCTGCAGAGAAAATGCCAAACCTGGGGAAAGAGGGGCAGTTCCCAGGATCCTGCTGCCAGAGAAACTGCAAAAGAAAGGAGGGTTGCTGCGACAAGTTACACCTGAAGCTAAAATGGGTGTTAGGGACTCTTATCAGTTTATCTGAAATCAGATACAGACTATATTTGGAGTGGATTTTAAATATAATTTTTTTCATATTGCATTCAATAAGTAAAGGTTTCACATATGGACAGAGAACTTAAAATCTGTTACACTATTATAGTAGTTTGGAAAAAGTACAGCAGCAATACTGCACAAAAGAAGGCTCAGTAATTTACAAATTCCTGCCAGGCACAAGGCAATCTTCACCTTGCTAAGGGAGATTTGCTTTAACAAACAGTATCACTAATAGAACAATTTTGTCTCTATGATACGTTTATGTATTTTACTACTGGCACATTTACACCTAATGCACCCAAATGAGCTATACTGCTAAGGTGGCATATGAGTATGTCATGCTAATCAAAGCCCACACAGAGTAAACGTCATCAGCTACCACTCAGCATCCCTGCCATCTCCAGAATTATGCACTATGACTTACAATGGCAAATTGTTATCTCCATGTATTAAAGATGCATAATTATTTCTGCATCTTTGAACAACTACGCAATATATTAAGTTCTTCACTGTCAGCATATCCCAGTTAATGGCCACCAAAGAAGAACAGTATCTACTGTCTAATTAAACTACATAATTTACCACTTTGGACAAGAGCATAATATCAAATGAAGGTGGGACTGACTGACAGGACACACTCAGCACTGACAGACTTTAATTTTTCAATAGATTATTATTATTAGAGGGAAGATGAAGAGTTTCTATTATACAAAACTAAGCCAGTGAAAAACAAATTTCATTTAAGCTCAAACTGATGTAGAAATTTAAGGAAGCCTAGGTTTAATTTATACCTATTCAATGACTAGCTCTCTTATCCTTCAGGACAGATCTCCATTTCAAGAGACACCTTGACAGAAACAGAATTTGGTGGGAAGTGCAGCACAAAGTATGACTGACTTGAGCATGATTTTTAGTCAGATATAAGCTTATTAAATCTTTCAGAAAATCACTCTGCTCTTAGTGCACAAGTCTTTAGTACTTGTTCTACGCAGTGGACGGGACTATAGTGATGGCTACCAGATTTAATAATCTCAGTAACCATGTATGACAATATCACATTCATACTTAGGAAACAATTTTACAAGAGAAAATACTCAACAATAACACAACTCCACCATCACAAAACAGATGCCAGTATCACCTCAGTCCATTATTTCCTCTTCATGGAGATCCCTAGCTCAACCTTTCTCCCACATATAGAACTGGAAGTGGAGGGCCTTTAGCAGCTGCTTCCCCTTGCTCCAGTCCAGTTGTGCTGAGCTGCTTCTGCCCACAGACATGCACTTAAAGGAGCTGTAAGGTTCAGTGCTGACATGCTGCAATGCAGAACAGCTCCTGCCTCTGCTGCATATCAACTCAAGTGATCAGCATACAACCGGCAGTACAGAGATCGGAAACATTTGTTTTACAGGCAGGGATGATGACAGTGATGTTTCAGATCACTAACCTGGGTTGCCTGCAAGTGCACTCATGACAGTCAAGGAAATATTAAAGAAAGTAAAACAACAAACCTACTTCCTCATCCCAGCCTAAGAAAAACAGGGCACTGAACTTTCATCATCTTTTTTAAATCCTCATCATCTGATGCAGTGGTAGTAGCCACAATAATTTCTAGTCTGATACTACAGTGATTTCAGTGAGAGCTTTAAATGGATGCAAAGTGACCTGTCCTTCACAGCGCAAGCTATTTACAACCACTTTTCTGTATGTTTTTACCACCTGTGAGACCTGACTGGACCCAGCACCAAAGACACAAGTCTAGCCCTGACAGCATGCACAGTGCCTGCACTACTCAGAGAGCAAATTCCCTATGACTGCATTCACTGCAGATGGAGATGACAGGCAAGTGGTATTACACAGCCAAAACAGTTACAACAACAAAGGTCATTTCTACCCCAGTCATGTCCCTTTCTAGCTTTGCTTTTGTCCAATAAACAGATACTTACAACCTCCAGTAGCCCAGCAAAAAACCAAAACCTATTAAGAAATAGTAATAATTCTCTACAAAGAAAATATGAACACATTAAATTTCATTTATATTGGAAAAAGTGACATAAAAGCCAATTACATCAGATCACCCAAGTTTACAATAGTAAATTTTCTTTCCTGTGCTCTTTCCTTGTTTCATAACGACATCCCAAATTCAGCAGCTTACCTGATCTTGCAGAGACATAACAGGATTATTTTTGGTTGTATTGATATGCAGAACATGGTATTTGTTCTTCGCACAGAGATCATAGGCAATATTTGTGAAGGATGTGCTGGCAGTCTTGGGTACTCTGTTGTATATAATCACCACATCATCCTCTTCATCCAGTGTCACATCTTGTCGGGGACCATCTACTGTATGACGTTGCTCTATTTCTCTGACTTCATGTCTTGCAATAGCCCTTTCTGTTAAGGATGAAAAATATAAAACTTCAATGTAAATATGACCAATTCTGAAGTTCAAACCTTAGAACACAATCTGGTGAAAAGCAGTAACTCCTCAGCAATAAAGGAAACACTTGCTGCCCTATGTATTTCTGACATATCTGAAGGAAAACTTAATTCTATAAAAAAATGAACGAAAGACACTCCAACACAAAACACAAAGGCTAGAAAACAATATACTTAGGGAACACAGACCATACTCTGACTCACACTGATCACTGGAAGTCATGATCTCTAAAAAAAAAAAGGTCTATAATGCACTATCAAAATGGCAACATCCCTGAAATATCCTAAACAATTTCTACAATACACCTCTTCAAAAATTATAATGGAAGAAATAAATCAAACAAGTTGAAAAATATTATTCTTCTGGAAACAGCAGAAATACTAACACCAGAGACCAGTCGACTAACTATGTAGAGGCAACTGTTGTTCAAATGTAACCAGTGCTTGTTTTTATTTCAATTGATACAAGCCCCGAGAGTAAAGCATTACAATAAATGAGGTTGCAAAAATTCAATTAGTTTTATTAATTTGAAGTTTGACAAGAATAGAAGCAAGAGATGGTTACAAAACAGGTAAACATTAAGGTGAATGATCTCTGAGTACTGAAATACATCAAATACATCAAAAAGAAACATGGAAAGGTAAGCTACAAACAAGACATTTTGGTAGAGTAAGTACTTTGCAAATAAACCACCTTTCCTTTTATACAAAGGGCAATACTCTGAGTAATTGAGCATTGCTTCAAGTGATAAAAGCTTATTTGGAAAAGAAAACTCACAGTATTACAGCTTTTTTTATGCTGCTGAATATCAAATACCCTGTGCTGATTGAGACACAGGTTTTTTCTTTTCCAGATAAGTATGTACTTTAATACGAGTTGTAATACAGATGTCAAAGTACTTTTTCTCATTCACTTATGGTGATATTGCATTTAATAATGCATTCAAAGAAATCTGCATTTGTCAACAGTATAAGCTGAAGTTGATATCACAAAAGTAACCTGTAATTCTCTGTATTATGTTCTCTTACAGGGTATAACTCTTTGTGGATGACACACTTTTAATAGCAGCTGCAGCTCTTGGCCTTTACTTCCTCTGCTTCTTTAACCCAGCTCCTTCTATTCTCTTTCACCAAATCTCTTTAATTATAACATAAAAACACTTTTAAAGCAGAATCATTAAGCTGTGAATAGCCTACCATGTAATTCCACATAAATTGTCTTAAACCACAAACTTCCATCTGTCTGAAATGCTTCAAAGCTTAAACTCACTCACTCTCTCATATGCTCATCTCTCACACCCCATAACTAAGTTACATCAGTATGAAAATGTTTGTAGAAAATGCTTATTGAGTATATCTCAATTTTCCACATGACATCTGTTGCTCCCCACTATATCAGTCACAGTTTTTGCTCCTTCCTTTCTCATTTGCTACCTCTCCCATCACTGCTGGCAAACGTCCTGTTTTGGAAGAGAGGAGGCAACAGACTCAGGTTTCATCTCTCTGAAGATGGCTACAACGAAATGGGGCTGGCAACTCTCCCCTTCCTGCCAGTAACAGCTTAGGGAAGCATTTGGTAGGGAACATAGTTAACCATGTGGCTGCCCAAGGCTACATGGATACTGAATACCACCTAGAGAGGCTGAAATGAAACAAATTTAATTGGTATTTTCTACACCAGAGTAGTAGATCTAAGCTAGATTTGAATCATAGCTGCACAGAACCCCAGGGCTGATGAGGCTGGCTGGCACAGAGGGAAGCTTCCTCTCTTACATGGAAGAGGGAAACATTTGTGAGAAACAGACATGATTTGCAAGAGGATTGATGAGAAGTATTCCTCTAATGAGGTATTTTAAATCTCGATGATTCAAGAATTAGTGTGATAAGTGCACTTTAAAGACCATGCATAAGATATAAAAGCTGCATGATTGGATGCAATTAGCAGAAAGGCTATTGCATCCAACCACCTTCAGCTTCCCATGGTGAGGGGGAAAGCAAGAATTCATGTAAGGAGCAGAACCTTCACAAGCCTGAAGTATACAGATAGTCCTATTACGAAAAAAGAGGAGGCTTTAAATTTCAAACTAAAACAAAAACGGATCTTTAAGATGAAACACTGAAATCACCCTTTTGAAATAACTGCAATAGTTAAAAAACAAAAGCTGAAATGAAGTGAAGGATCTAAACTGCTACAGTTAGGGAAGGGAAGTTAAAGTGAGAAGCAGACAAAGCACCCAGAAGTGTCTAACCTGGTCAGCCATCATAATGGCCTATTTCATTCGAGTCGATGAATAATATAGTAATGAAAATTGCAAGTTTTCTAAAAGTGCACATGTTTTCCCAGTCATAAATAGTTTGCAGTTTTTGCTGTGAAGTCAGGAAGCTCTTCTGATACTTACAGAAAAGTCAGTTCAACTCTTAGAATTACGCATATTTATTTTTTTCATTGATAAGGTTAGTTAGTTACTTGATTTATTATTTGGAGAGTGGAATAGGCCCAGTAATAATGGTAACATGCAACTGAGAATAGTCTTGGGGATACCTGTGTAATCAGAAGTTAGAGATTTTGAGGAGTTAATGGGCATTTGATTAACTACTTCATTTGGTCGTCTATAAAATTTAGATAGTCTTGGAAGTAGAAGTCCTGTAATGGCTGAAAAATGAACAATGTTCATATGTCTTTAGAAGTATGGTAGAAAATGCTATGTATACTTTAATGACATTTTACACGTGGAAGATAGGGAGGAAAAAGATGTAAGTATTTACTAAATATATTGTGTTTACCAAAAACCTCCTTACATGACAGCCCTACAAATTTAACTTTGATTACAAGAACCTCTCTACATAAGGTTGGACTGGTTTCACTGAAAACAAAAAAGAAGTCAGGATAGGTGATTTCTTTCCTGTCAGAGATTCAGTGGACAAAATGTCCTACAGTCTCATTGCTTTCACTGCATTCTATTTAAACATCATGTTGTAGGAAAAACACCTATGCAAAATTATTAAGAGCCAAGTGCTTAAACAGGGTTAAAACCATGCACTCTAAATTTGACATTACATAACTACATCCATTTTAAAAGATATGCAGCATTTAAGCCAGTGATACCTTTGAATACAAGACAGATTTTCATAAAACTGTAATATGGGATAATTTTAAGGCATAAGATATTCTGTCTCACACTTTTTTATTATTGTTTGTTTAATTTCACTGTAATGAATAATATAATTGCTATACCCTTGGGATAAACTCTGTTCTGTCAGCTGCAGTTGTCCTGCAAGCAAACTTTCGTCAGCTGCAGGGACAGTTTGCACAAAGACAGTACCAATATGATCAGTGTAATAACAGTTGCTGCACTGATTACTTTCCAGCAGATTAATTACTTGCAGAAATTCTTTAGCTGGCTGAAGTAGCTGCTTTGCAAACAGCTCAACAAGTTTGTTTCCTTACCTATTTGTCTACATGTTCTTCTAAATCCTGCTTTATCCCATTTCTGTAACTCCACATCTTGGCACGACTTATATTTCTTGTGCCATCCTCTTGTAGCAATAAACCACAAAATATCATGGCTAGCAACGAATTGGTTTGCCAATCAGATGCTACCAGAAAATAGCATATAATGGGCAAGTTATGTTTCTCCTTCAGCAGAAGCACTAATAGCAACATCTCTTCAAGGTCGCTGCCCTTTTAAGTCAAAGCAGTTTCTCAACAAGCTCAAAAGTTACTAACAAGAAACACTTGGAGAGAAATGGACAGGCCAAGGATCTCAACTAATAAAATCACCTGTGAAAATGCAGTGGACCCACACATACTTCTAAAAATATTTGAAAACCCAGCTGAACAATATTTACATAATTACAGAAACAAACCATCCAAATGAACAATATTTAAATAATTAAAGAAACAAATGACTGTGATCATAAGCAGTTATTAGTCTACATTCCTTGCACATTCAAACAGATGAATGTCCTAGGTAAAACAAGCTTATTAGCATTAACTTCAAATCCAAGTGTTAACTGCATAACTGCATACAAAATCTTCCCAAAGAAAATTGTGTGTCATGGATTTTAACAACTTAAAAATTAACAAAACCAAACATTTCAAGTTCCTCACATTTTTCACAGAAGCATAAGAACCTCCTGGGATTTCTCAACAAAGAGATCTATCAAAATCAGAAATTCTTCTTTACCCTATAACTTAGCACTTACCACTCTTGATGAAAGAGACATTTTGAGCCTTACTGGTTGTCAAAATCAAGTTCACTGAGTAACTGGAAGAATAATTCAGAGCATACTGCTCTACTGTCCCAACTATGTTCTTTGTCCTCTACATCTATTTTCCTTCTGAAGGTATCTACAGATATTATTTAGGCTCTCTCTTCAATGTGTCTTATGTGCCTGCCATGCTTCATTGTAAAAGCTCCCACTCAGATGAGGAAAGACTCAGTCTTAAAATAAATTTTAGCTCAGCAGCCTTCAAGTGCTACCCAACAGAAGAAAAAGATGTGGATTCAAACTTCAGTCACACTGACTTGATGTGAAGGAACTGGACAGCTAGTGTTAATAGCACCATCCTTGAGCAAATAGTTGCTGTATATCTACACTACTGGATGCCATGTTAAACCAATAAGCAGGTTTCTTCCAGTTGGGAACACTGAAGCCAGCTGACTTTGTGTCTCAGCTTTCTTTCTACTCTGCTCCCAGGCCAATTAGGCAAGCAGCTGGTAGCCTGAGGCATTGAGCAGCTCTCAAGCTGTTTCCCTGCCCAAAAGCTGCACTAAACACGATTGGCCTAAATACTGAACCCGAGTAGGACTGAAAACCTACTCAGTATGGACTCCATTCTCCTCTGATGAAGAATGAAAACTGAAGAGTGGCTTAAAACCAAATCGTAATTCTTAGCAAAGTTAATGTTCTGAATCATTTTCAACACCCACCATATACACACAGCCTTCATCTGTCACTGAAATGTGGTCTCCTCTGGGAGCTGTTTAGCAGCACACAACTTACAAACCGGAGTGCAAATCTGTGTAGATACCAATACTTCAGGGATACAGAGAAGAAGAGAAAGAATCAATGGTGCTATGACAATTTATGCTCATGGAGGATTTGTGTCACTATACCCAATTAAATCTGAAGGAAAAATATAGATTGAATTAATAAAAAGTGCCTTACAGTTAAATTTGTGCAAGGTACCAGTATTAACATACCAACTTTTTCAAAGAGCTTTAAAAATGACAAGTCTATTCTGCTCTAGTTTTAAGTCTTACAAAGACCAAAACCACCATGGGTTCTCTAGCAACTTCATGAATTAAAGACCAACACTTATTTGGGAGCAAAAATAGTAAAAGAGATTTCTAAGAAACAAAACTGCAATTTCAGTTAATTTTTTTCAGTCACACATCAGGAGCACTGGTACCCAAGCAGCAGACCGCTGCCCTTGGACAGAGGGTAGATGGTCCTATTGCATTGCCAGCCACTCACACATACTACTACCAATCACTTCACAGCTTCAGAAACTTTGGTTAACAACAATACCATTCAGGGAAAGACACTTCTGGAAAGCACTGCTAATGCCTTATAACTTACTCTGGCTCAAATAATAATTTGGACCTTTTGATTTCTTCTTTTCTTAGATATTTATTTGCATTTAGATAAGTTGCATCTTAGGTAAGTTATTTGCATTTTAGAAAAAAAAGACTGTTGGTCTCATTTGCAAGTCAGCTATCTTTAATCAGCCTGTGAAATACTGGCTAAAACCTTTAATTTAACATTTAGCCTTAAAAAGTTTTCAAATTCAGGACAGCCTTAGCACAGAACCCAGTTCTGACCTTTAGCAAGCAAAGATCACATGCAAAGCACAAACCAAGATGGAAACAGAGTACAAAGCTTAAAATAATACCAGAAAGGTAATTCTAAGTTTTTCCAGTAAGGTCAAAAAAACATGTTTTCTTCCTCTTTTAAGAATTCAGTTGCCTTAGTGGCATTAAATTCTATTGACTAATTTTAGAAATTTTATTCCAGCTTGTTTCTTTTCCAGTAATGCATGAAAAAAATAGGTATAAAAGATATTTTGTAATAAGACCCCATAGTTTAGTGACCAATTCGAAGTCACTAATATTGCCAAAACATTTTCTTTCATAGTGGTTAATGCACTTTCAGAAAAGAAGGAAAAGACTGTTCTGCACTTCAGAACTGTCCAGACAAGAGAATTGTTTTCAAACTCCAAACTTTAAACTACAAGAAATGCTCATTGGAACGAGTTAAAAGAAAAAGCAACACCCCTCACAAATCCCAACACAGACCACCAAGGAAGCACTGTGACTGTTAACTGAAATCTAATGCAGCAGCTGCCTGAAAATTAGAAGTAGCAAATCTGAAAAGCTTGCTACAGTTCCACTGGCAATTGATATCTGTCACTTTATTTCAAGATAGCGTTTTTGCCAGGGCTTTATTCTCAACATGCATATTGAGTAGTGAATAATACTGTTAAGGCCTTGATTTTAAACTAAAAGAGAAAAGGTCTACCCAACACTGAAATCACTATCCCACATGTACATCCAACCTGGTGTTAACATCAGAGCCTGCATTTCTCCTTTTTCTGCAAAGTTTTTAAGGAAAAGAGATTAGGGCCTGATGAAGTATTTGCTTGCTTTATTTTTCTTTTCTTAAGACTACAGTTAACATACAGCCTTATATATTTTTCTTCCAGCATTCCACTTCTCAAAATATTTTAATTAAAGACTATGTTGTGGCCCTTTTGGGATTTAAGACCAGGCATACCACGCATGTACTATTAAGTCAACCTCTTAGTTCACGTAATATATAGGACAGGTAAGGGCCTACATCTCAAGTTCTCCCAGGAAGGACAAAACTAGACAAAATCCCATGGGAACGTACATATCAGATGAATTGCATATATACATCAAAGTTAAGATACCCCAACAAGCATGGTTATTCCCAGAAATAACACGGTTTATAGCAGATATTCTGGTAAAACAGCATCCAATAAAACAGAAAAAAATAAAAGGCTTAATTCCACCAAATATGAAATTTTCAAGAATTTGTAAATGCTTTAAAACAAAAGGTGCATACTTAAAACACATCTGCAGCTCTAACTACAGCATCATTACTATGACTCCTGAATACTGCACATAATACTGACTACAAAGTTAGGTAAAAATCTACAGAAGCAACTTCTTTAGGCACCATGATGTATTAGTATATTTAAAAATAAGCATATGTCAAGCACAGCTCCATAAACTTTATAACTTCAGACTTATCTGTTTTGCTTAACCCAAGTGCTGACTTCAAGCAGATGAATTAGCATGAGAGCAAACACAAGAGTCACCATTCATCTTTGTTTTCTCCCAGTTACTTGCAATTTCTTGTTTCATTAGGACAAGTAAACAGATAGCTGTAAAGAGAAGGATGTAATCACACAAGGAAAAGGTTTGTGGCTTTTCAGAACCCCAATACTGTCAGTAAAATGTTATGAGCACTGTGACTATGATAGAAGCAAAGAAAAATAGTTGCAAACCAGGGATTTGTTCTCTAAATAATAAACCTCAGCGGAGTATGTAACAACAGGGTTTGCTCTTATTTATAGTGCCTTAATATCTTAATGCAGGTCTCCAGTGTTAGCAAAAAAAGTTAATGGAACTGTTTTCTACATACATACAGTTGTCACAACTGTCACAAGCATTCCACTATACAAATGTGCACGTCACTCCCTCAAGAAAAATCCAATTCAAATAGTGAAAAAAAGCAAGATCAATATAGAGTGTCTGACTCTATTTAGTAAGGCAGCCTGGAGACTGGTGGTTATTTACACATATTTGTTATTTATATTATTATATAAGCTTTCTGCAGCCATATATTTACTTTTTTAAAAAGGATATTAACTAGCAAAAAAGCAAAAAGAATCACTAAACTATCTTTTAAAATAATTGAAAGACCTATACGTAAGGACAATGCTGTATTCTAGTAAGCCACCATCAGGTTTAATAAAACTAATTGCTAAGATATACTGTTATTTGCAACATATTGCATTTATACCCCTGCTTGTCTTCACACTTCTTGGCTAAACTAACCTAATCTGGAAAACAAGCTATTGCCATCTGGTCTAACAGCCAAAAAAAGGAAGACAGTAAACAGCACTGCCTTCTAATCAGAACGTCAACTGACGTGGTTAAGGTAGAAGTGCTAAATATTTTACTAGGAATCTTAGGAAGTTAGAGTACCAAGAATAAGCTTATGAGAACTCTGTGTAGCACCAACAGATAGAGCGTGATATTTGCTTAATTGACACTGGCTATGTATAGATTAAGCATTTACAGTGATAAACATGATTTCTAACCTTAATGTTGTTACAGGAGTTTGCGTAAAATAGAAGTTTTGACAGAAGTTTTAAAAAAAAAACAGAAATGAGCCTGCATGCAGCATGAGTTCCACACTTGTTAAGTCATTACAGTATTAATTTTAATTACATTTTAAAAATACTGATTAGATAAGCTCTTGATTATATTTTTTGTTTTCTTTATGAAAACCATTTATCTTGCTCTTAGCTTCATTTAAGAACTTCAATTTAATTCTATACCCAATTTGATTCTATATAAATCAAAAGTAAGTTTTATTTTTCCCTCAAAAATGGGAATTTGTAATGGAGATATTTGCTGCCTCATGTAGCTAAAATACCAACATAGATTAAAAATACTGCTTTATCTTTTTTTCCAGTCTAAGGTTAGCAGCCTAAAAACTTCATCTGCAATGGAGATGAGAGAAAGATAAGCATGAATAAAGATAAGTTCTAACAACATACAGACCACTTAAAAATTACATTTCAGGAACATCAAAGCCATTTTAAGTACACGAAAGCACAAAAACCTCCCTATTTTTAATTAAATGCTAGAATTACAACAGACATTAAATTGAAACTTTTTCATTATCTCTGGAAAACTCTTCTTGCTGTATCCCTCCCCTCTTCACACCTAAGTCCAAGCTATTCTCAGGTAGAACTAGGAATAAAAATACAGACAGTATCAACCTGGTTCCTCTCCAAATAAAATAATCACCTGCTTTAAGGGGAGCCCTTGCCCCTTTGACTTTCAGAGGGTTCAAAGGAGCAGTGCTCCAGTGGACTCAAGGTGTCTGTAGAGGGAACACTACAAAGAAGCCCTCACAACATGTACCCTCCCTGGCCCTTCCCTAGAAGTTCAGCTGGACTTTCATGAAAGATGCCCAGATGAAATCCTCAATATGAGTTTGAAACCATGCATTATAGAACATTTGTGACACAACTAGCAGCTAATGCAAACCTTCCCCAACGATCTTCTCCATGCTAAGAAACAATGGCAATCATACTTCAAATACTGGCATACCAACATCACTACTATAAATCTCTTTGCAGCAGATATTGATTAGCAAAATCAGAATTACAGAAGCAAGAGCTTGACCTGATTTCATGTCAGTGTGATATGGAGCTCCTTGTGCTTGGTGAAAACAAACAGTCCAGGTCTGGAGATGTGTACAGTAAGGTGGTTTTGTACAAAGAACTTCCCTCTGGTAGGAGAGCCAGCTGGCTTATTGAAAGCCTTTTGGTGTTAATCCTGATTTAGATTTGATTAAGCTTTTTAATTAAAAAGAATTCTTTTCCTACATGCATGAGAAATATTCTGGTCTTCTCCCAAATCTTTTTTTGAACAAGGACTATGTGATGAAAATTTGTCCAGAACAAATGGGCAAAGAATTCTCTCAACTGCATTTCAGGTAGCTCTTTAAAAAAGCTAAAAACAATACCAGCCCCTTGCTCAGCACTTTGGTGCCACAGCAGTAAGGGATACAATAGATTTGTATTCATCAATCTCTACCAATGCTTCCTGACTACAATACAGAATAATTGTTCATTCTCAGAGACATATCATCACTGAACTCACTAAAAGTCAGAACTGCAGAATGCTATTCTGAGTAAGGAAATGCCACTGAAATAAAAGTCAAAAAGAGTTCCTACAGATTCCCTCCAGTAAGTCCAGAGAAAAACAGGCATCAATATTCTCTTTTGGTATTTCAAATTCATTAAAATACTTATGGCAAGAAAGTTAATTTAGCTTTTCACACTGTTTTGCTAGCAGTCAGAAGTGCATGGTATGCAAAGAGTTGACTGGTCTTGAAAAAAAACCAAACCACGCCAAACCAAACACTAGGAACATCCATATATTTGGTTAGATTATCTTTTGCAGACATTAAGACTTTCAATTGTCAGATTTTATTTTATACAAGCAAAGTAATCTGCTTCCAACAATAGTCAATAGCCTAAAATCTAGCATTAACCCATTTCTAATAAGGCTGAAACCTGCAGAGCTCTATAAGGCAATAATCCTTTTGCTGCCATTGAGAGCGGAGTGTTTTGAACTGTCAATACAGAGGCACTGATGATATTTTAACTTGATTTTAAAGAAATATTATACAGTCAGCACAGCTATGAATAGCAATGCTGAAACTCTATTTTGAAGAAAAGATTTGTGGCACACTTCATAGCCTGAGTTCTCAAAGAGTCTGTGCCCTCACCAGAGGTGCAGGTGTTGGTCTGAATGCAGCTTTCCCCAGAGAAGCTGTACAGCCACAACACTCCCTTTCTGTGCCAGTATTAAAACTACTGAATTCATCTAAAACAAACTTTTACTGTCTGTTCTTCATATCTCCATACATGAACCCAAATTCTCCTGAGTTGCTTTTGGTTAAAGTCTCCAGTGATGGTTGATGGTTTCCATATATACAATTTAAATTTCCCTTGCTGTTGCATTAAGTCTCCATCCTGAAATTCCATTAGTCTGTTACTATTTTTGTGTATATGAATAGTAAGGTTCAAAAATTCTTTTTTGTGTTAACAAGCTGCATCCATGTAAGGATATATATACATATATACATACATATATATAAATAAATATATATATATATATATGAATATTTGTTGGCAATTCAAATAAAGCATGCATAAAAAAACACACAGGCCTTCCTGTCTGCTATATGAAACGGAAGTTACTACATCAGAATTTTAAATCAGAAAGATATTTTAATCCAAGCCAGTACTAGCGGGAGGGGCTACAACAACACTACTATAAACTTCTGTTGGAAGATACACCAATTGATATAGTTTCTTATAAGAAATGTATTATTTATCTGGGATACTTCAAAGCAAAAAATACCACTGGTGAATTGTGATGACACATCACCTTCCAGATACATGTTAAACACTGAAGTTGCTCTTCAGACTGAGTGAGCAGAGGGAAACATGGAAAGGACTTCTCTGTCATGATACCAACTCTCTGGCAACATTGTTACACAAGGAATAAAATAACATAAAATAAATTTTAAAAATAAATAAATCAAAATAAAATAAATGGAACTCTGACTCATGATACTCAGCAAATTTAGTGGCAGTGGTTAAAGAAGGAACTAGCCAGGTGACAACAGTGCTTGGAAGACATCATATTATGGTAGGAACTATACATACTCAAGTTTGGACAGAAAAGACAGAGGAAAAGTCAAGAGGCAATAGTCCTTTATAGTATCATGTGGTGCAAAGGAAGCTCTGTGATGAGTAAACATTGAAAATGTGCATACTCTCATCCATCAACTCCTCAGTTACTGTTCTAGATCCACCTCATCATTTTTATCTTCTTTTCCAATCACAGTTTATCCTTAAAAAGGCAGAAATACTAGGGCTGTATGTAAGTTGTAAACACCAACCTCCCTTGCTCATATTAAAATAATTTCTGAAGTCTTATTACTTTCACATTCCTAGATAAACGTAACTTCTCTTAGTTTCTGAGCAACCACCTCAAAATATTTTCACACCTCTTTTGACACCTAGTTCATACCAACTTATCTTCTCAGGAAGGCAAGGATATCATGGGCTGACATCAATATGCAGGAGTAAAACTGACTTAGAGTAAAAATTCTCACTATGTTTCATACATCACACTATCAATGAGAAAATGGGTCACTCTTCATCAAAAGGAAATTCTTCATCAAAATTGTTGTAGATCAAGACTTCACATCTCTGTACACTACTAGCCTCCGGCCAACTGAGATAAGAGAACTCTCAAGCAAGATACAGGGATGTACTTCAGAAATTATGTATAGCTTTTTTTTTCAGTAAAACTATGTAAATTTAAAAGAGCTTATTTTGTCCAAGTGGCCTCCCCTCTGTGTTCCCAAATGTGGACAAATTATGCCAATGATAATTTGGTTACAGTAGTAGCCATTTCTTCCACAGGCTATGGAAAAGGCCCTTCCCTGTAGCCAATGTCACAAGACTGCAAATACAAGTAGTAGAAATTTCACTTGACTTTACACTTAAAAAGTATGTGGCACTTAAAAAGCATCCGGAACTTCAGTAATTTTCTATGCCCCATGAATTATTTTAACCTGTTCTTCAGCTGAGTTACAATTTCTGTCATACACTGACTTCTAAAAACTGTATTTACAATTGTACAGAGTAAGGTTTATTTCAAAATACAACATTTCCCGTTGAACAATAAACACTGAGCTGCCACAGCTCTGTTCTGTTTTTGTGCCTTCCAGCTGCTCAGAAGGGGAAAAAGAGTTGGTTTAGGTATCGTGAGGTTTTGTTTTTAAACCATGGCCCTCAACACCTTAGAAGCAAGAGTTTCACGCTGCTTCTCTCCAAGGAGGAAAAGATGACTGTGCATCAGAACACGACAGACGTCTCCTGCCATCAGAGGGAAGCTGCCGAGCGCTGTGCTGTGACTGCAGTGGGGTAATTGACACAAGTTTAATGGCGCTGTCTGGCCAACTGAGCCGTGGGAGTCAGACTGGCTGTCTCTGCACATCTGTTGTGGATATAAGCATTTGAGAACAATCCCTGCTTTCAGTCCAGATACGAAATCATCCAGTACATTCATCAAAAAAGCAGTTGAATCCAATGGCTTTCATTTTCCAAAACGACAGAGCCACACTCCCTCATGACTACAAACATGACTAGCTCCAACTTCTGAACTTGAGACAAAGTACTCCCAGCTCCTCTGTGAAGGGTCACCCTGTGCAAGGCACACGGCCACAGGAAACAACCCACAGGAAATTAGCTTTACCATGGAGAACATTTCTGAATTGATAACAACTGATCTGCAAAACCCACAGAAATTCACATTCACATCACTAAAACAACTGCAACAAACTGTCTTGGTGAAAGGAAATTCACCATGGATATGAAACACATTTTTTTCAGGAGGTAAGAGCTCTTGATAATAATTATTTAGGCTATTACAAAGCTAAATCTCACTAGGGGGAGCACAGTTCTGGCTCTCAGAGGCACTTTTAGCCCAATTTGGAAGTCACAGACAGCATCCCGGCTCATTTAACGCACAACACAGTTGTCAAATTAGTCCCAAACTGAAAAATATTAAAATTATTTGTCATGTTGATTTTATTATTCAGATTGTCATTACATGTGAAAGCAGGAAACTCTCAGGCAGTACAGGTATTTAAAGGTAACTTGATTGCAAAGTTTATAAAGAAAAGCAACAACAATTTACCATTTATCACAGAATAGTCTGGGTCAGAAGGGGCCTTGAAAGGTCATCTAGTCCAACTCCTCTGTTATGATTTACAGTCAGTTGTGCAAAAATGAAGACTGACGTGATGAAGAGCATGAATAACACAGGTAAGGTGTTTTTATTTGCCATCTTGTTTTTTCACCATACAGATACACCTGGTTCCCATTACCAAATCCTTCTTCCCAGCTGGGAAGGATGGAAATCCTCACTGTAAAACATATGCTGACACACATCTTTCAAAAGCTAGTTTTAACAGTTTTGCCAATTAGTCTAAATACTTGAGGAAGTCGCCCGAGTTCTCAGAATTAAAATTATATTTGTAATAGTAAATGCTCTTTAATCTTCAGTCCTCACTAGCTGAGAAACACACCACAGAGATCACAAAAGTTTGCGATTAAGAAACATTTCAGCAATTTTTCTGTTTCTGTTGCCTGCCTGAATCTAAGGATGCATTTTATTTTCTTATTTTACCATAGTAGTAAAACTATGCAAATCTTTATTTTAAAAAATACTGTCACTAGAAAGATGAGACGCTATATTTGCTAATTAGTGGGAATTTTTGCATCAAGGAAGCTGTCTTTAAAATGAGTTACGTGTCTTCAAAATTAAATGAAGTACTCATAAAAAAAAATAATTAGTATGTACAACAATCACTTGAAAGCCTGTCTCCTACTATAGGACATTTCATTGGGCAGCAATCTGGACTGCATTATAAGACACTATTATACATGAACAGATGGAAATCATAAACTGATATTTAGCTACAGATTTCCTGTCAGAAACTTATATAAAAAGAAAAGAAGGAAATATGCTTAACATTTTCCATTAGCCAACATCAAATCACTGAAAAAAACAGAGGCATCCATGTAATGCCTATGACACAACAACCTATTTTTAATCCGTATTTTTTCATGTCCCTTACATACAAGATAGTCTTATTTATGCTTATGTTTTTATCCTTAGGCAGACAATATAGGATCAAAACCAATAAACTACCCACCAAAGAACACACACATTTCAGTTACAGTTAAAAATTAAGACTTCTCAGGCTTGAATTCTTACTTTTGGCTGAAAAATCAGTGGAAGCCATTGATGCACTACAAAGCTTCACACGTTTGTCAGAACTGATTATTGTATCACAGGCCAAAAATGTATTAAACTTTCCCATTATAAACTGTAATGAGCTGTCTTGGCTAGAACAGTAAACACATTGTTTATATCATTTAGATATGAAAGATACTCAAGTTGCAAAGATTAAGGTATATAATATCAAATTAGTATGAAAATAAACTGCTCCCTTTGTTTAAGGGGAAAGTAGTATCAGCTGTTGCAGTCAATACAACTATTTTGAAATACAGTATTGTCTTGGATTACACTTAATCAGAACCTTCTGCTTCACTGACAGGACTTAAAAAGAAAAGTAAATATTAAGGCTATTAGAACACAATACAGAGATCATCAATTGCTGAATATGCAATCCAAGAGGAATGGGGCCTATGGGAGATAAGGTACATCTGGGTCATGTATTTCACAATGGATAAATTGATAACTTAAGGTACCTGAAAACTAACAAATCTCCAAACAGTATTTTATCAAAACTTCAGAACACTGCATGAATGTTTCCTTTTGCATCAAAGTCAATAGTAGCATAAATTTTTAGTCTGCAGATAGACTGAATTTGCTATTTTTTTTTCTGGACTCAACAATGAAAGCTTGTAATGTTATTCCTCCATATATTCAGCTTCTTTGATTTCCTTTACTTTTCTGCACAAACACAAAACAAGCAAAGGAACATACAGACTTCCTTCTGTTTCAATAGTCTTAAAGACAAACCAATCTTCAAGATCACTGATTAATTCCAAAAGGATTTAAGTAATGGAGGGTCTTACTATTAATTACTCCAAGCTAACAACAGTTAGGGCTTCAGGCACAACCAACACAACATACTTAATTCCCCAATTCATGTGGTAAATTCAGGAGGTCAAAGTTCATTAAACATGGGGAGGAAGGAAAAGAAAAAAACAACATATAAGTTGACTATTAATTAGAGTATGGTGCATTATTCCACACTCCACTAAAGAGCCAACACTGAATGCAGAATTTCTTATTTGTACATAAGTTCACATACAGCTGCATAAAAGTTCAGGAAGTTTGTGTTATTTTGGTGAGAGCTGGGAATAGTCTACATGAAGTAAACCTGGCAGCTCACAGCTATCTCAAACTAACCCTTGGGAAGGGCATCAGAATTCTGCAATATATGTCTGGACAGAGCTAATAAGCCTAGTCATTCATAATTAACAGTGCTCTCGTTTTATTTTACATTATGCAGCTGAATAAGAAGTTGCCTGTTAACCCAAACTGGAGAGGAGTCAGAGGGTTTACTGAAAACCACCATTAAAACACAACCATAGTTCTAGAAAGAGAAGTTAAAATAAAAATAGCCATAAAAAATACTAAAAAAGGTGGGAAAACACCTTAATGAGTAGAAAAATATACCCCCATATAGTACAATGAAAGAACACCAGGCACTCTTGATGGTTAACTAGGTGTACTGGAGGTAAAGAAGTAGTGCTAGTACCAAACAAAAAAAACCACCAAACCAGCAGTTTGAAAAGCTTTTAAAGTTTTTTTAGGTAGCTTTTAAAAGACTTGAATGGGAAGACTCTGAGGCCAGGAAGCAGTGAGCAGCCTGAGGATCCCATCTTCCAACCATTATGCTTATGCAATCTACTGCCTCAGCCATTTTTCTATGGCTGCTTTATCAAAAAATAAAAATAAATATTTGTTTATAAAGCCGCAGGAATTTGAGGGGGAAGGGACATTTGGCTTTCCCTATCAGAAGAATGATAGTCTTTATCTATCTTTTTATATGTAAGGCAGTTGAGATAACATTAGGTCTTGTCTTAATGGATTTTGTTTTAGTATCTTCCAGCTCAGAGGTAATATAACATGACATACAAAAGGCTCGTGAACAGGCTGAGAACACTAGGGACATCACTTCAGCTCCCCTTAAACTCCCTCCAAGCACAAACTTCTGCTCTACAGAACAGATCTATTATTATAAAATTAAACAAGATACTTCTTTGCCCATTTATTAGAGAATGAAGAAGGAACCAAGAACACAGAGCCACTGGTCTATTCAGAGAAAGTTTACTAACATGCAGCAATACATCCAAGTGAGTTCACCAGAGGATCTTTCAATACACTTGGTATTTGTGCTGGCAGACACAAATAACAGTAAACAACTTTTTGATTGCAGACCCATAAACTACAGGGGAGGAATACATCATCCAACTCCTTTCATCTCAAAGCTCTGCCACTGAGAAGACAGAGCACTTACTTCTTTTAGGGGAAAAAGGCCTAGTATTCAATTGGACACCCGAAAACAAATCCCAAACAAAAAAACCTCACGCAAAGTAACTCCCTGCCACTGACACAAAAAATTGCTGATCAGTACATGACTATGCTAAGTACTTTGTCATAAAGTTCACAATTGTGAGTTTTCAGCTACAATGGCCCTATTTGTGTTCTGTTCATAGCTATCAGTGTCTTTTCAAACACACCTTGTCACCTCTCACTGGTGTCATTTTAAGCACCAAGCCTTCAGCTGTTCAGCTGCCAGTGTCAAATCTCCCCAGTGCTTCCTAAACCCTCTGAAGCTCCTACTCCGCTGTCTTAAACATACCCAAATGTTAACATGCCCACATACAAATTGCTGTTGCCTAGTTTCTGTTAACAACTACAAATAAAGCAACAGGAATAAAGCTAAATACTTAGGGATAGAAATGCTATTATTCTGATCCAAGAAAATCCACATTTATCAATTGATGCAGAAGCAGTTCCCAGATTAAGATAATGGCAATTGAAAGACAGTTCCCCCAGGTCAATCACACCCACAGAAAATAAACACAAATTCTACTTTTATTTCCATTAAAAGAGTTTTGTTCTACTTTGCATTTCACAAATTCTATCCCTTAGACAAAATTTGCTACCTCAACTTATTTAGTTAATTTTTATTCTGGTTTAAAACCCAGCAGGAAAATTAAACCCATTCAAGCTGTCCCCTTTCCTCTACCTCCTGATGGTGGAGGAAACACTGGCAGAGATTATAAGATGGAATCACAATTTACTGAAAAATCACCACAACCACAACAATATGAATAAAAATGTACAAAAGAGTGTTTTACCCCCAAAAGGGGATTCACCACAGAACAAACAAAAATGCTTCCTGCAGACAGTGCCCAGTGTGGTTTCCCAAAGGCAAAATGGTGATTGGCCCCATGCTGGGCCCATGGTACATGGGAAAACAAAGGCAGTGTGTCAGGGAGCCTCACAGCTTAACACTCCCCAGCCCCAAAGCAGCGGGAAAACAGGGACAAGGCAGAACCTGGTGGGACTTGACAGGGCTCTGAAACAGGTCAGATGCCACATCTTCTGGGCCTGACTTTGTGGTAGCAGGACTGGAACATTTGGAGTTCTGGCTGTGGCTCCAGCAGCTGCAGCTTTGGCTCCATGGGGCTCAGCTGGGCTCTATTACATTCTCTACTTTTTCTTTTTCCATGAGCCACATCTTGGGCTCGCTGGCGCTGTCTTTCAGCACCAAACCACAAAACCTGAGATTCAGAGGAACAGGAAAAGGAGCCTGCAGTTGCAGAGGGGGACTTGGTCTGCCAGGATGACCCAATGCCTGCACACCTCTCCCTTGAGTCTGACCTTTCTGCTGTCAGCTGCCTCCTGCTGACACCACACCCATGCCATGACATGGGTGGTATGAATTAAACAGTGCTAGAAAATCAAGCCCTTTTCTCTATAATCATGACAATGTTTCGTGAGATACTTAGCTTTGGTAATACATATATACTTCCTGAAAAGATCTCTCACCTTCTCCCTAAAGAAGTTCTGAACACGAGAAAAACAGAAATCACTTGGAAGTGTTTATACTTAAACTCTCTTACATACATGAAGATCTGATAATCACTACACTGTGGCAAATGAAGGTATTTGGGTTTTTTCAGTTGTGTTTGATTTCTGCTCCATGCTATATTCTTAGAGATTTATCTCTCAATCCAAGTTAGTAATATGCATTTTTACACCTATATTTTGCTAAAGAAGAGAAAGAAAAACAAAATGATAATGAAAAATTCTTTTACAGAAATAAACATTGATACAGCAACATGCAAACGACTAATACACAGACTAGGTGCTTAAAACAGCTTCTACTTCAATCATCATTTCCCTATTTAACTATTTTGTAAAATGAAACCAACCCTTGACTGACAAAAAATACAAAAATGTCAAATTAAAAGATTTTTTCAAGTTCCAGACATGTAATATTCTGCTGCTTGTACTGGTGGTCTATAATTATGCAACACAGATATAGCATACTTATGCAAATGAAACTTATCCTAAGGGATCAATTTCTCCATCCTTGAAGTGCAAAGACCCAGCAGAATATTGAATGGCACCAAAATCAGAACTTCCTTTGAGTCGAAAAAATTTTGCCAGTAAAAAAAATTAAATATGCTCATGTATAATTGAAAGAATGTGTTAGACACTAGAATTCTGATTTCAAAGTGAAAATACTCAATCACTCTTCTGTCTCGCACAAGGATACCCCATTGTCAATATCTACTTTGGAAGCAGCTATTACATATCAGCTTGCAACACTCTTCCCAGCACTGAATGAATGCAAAGGTTCACAACAGTTCATTAACAGTGAACTGTTAATTCATGTCCTTTCAGAAACAATCTGGACAATTAAAACACTGCAGTTCTTTCTCAAAACAAAACACAGCACCATATTCTCATTATACAACTTCAGCTAAAATGAACACATTGTACACCAGTCAGACTCTCTGTAAAATCAAACCCAGTAATTGTCTTTTTGAGGCTGGTCATTAAACTTGTGCTTTACTACCAGAGTGTCTGCTTCTATCGAAGTATTTATAGTAGAGGTGATAACAGATGTCTCCTGCTTATGTTTAGCTTTCCTAAAATTCCAGATGCCAGTGCAACATTTGTCAACTCCTTTGGCCTCTCAATTATTTTACAGAAGAGCTCAGGTAGAGCTCTTCTTACAAAGCAGAGCCTGGAAAGTACCATTCCTTAACAGGAATAAGGAATGGGCCATGTGTCTGCTTCTCCTCAGCCCTACCTCCCATCTTAGTCTGTTGCCACAAACTAACCTCCATCAGTGGCTTAAGCCATGGTAAACCACAAACAAGTGACACAGTTTTCAATGAAGACACAGCAAAGAGCTGAAGGAAACCAAAGACTGATGCACATTTTCAATGGCTGTACCAAAATACAGCAAAATTCACCTCCCAGGGACAAAAAATTAATCTCAGTTTGATCCTCTTACGATTTTTGCTTCACCTGGAAAGCAATGCTAGAGATTCTGGGAAAAAGGCATTTTGCCTAAATTGTCTGATACTATTGAAATGTCATAGTCATTTCAACTAAGAAGAAAAGGTTGGGATAGTAAAAGTCAGACCACTATTTGTTTTGCATAAAAGCAATTGAAAGAAAAATTGGTATTTTCTCAGTAAATTCATAGGCTTTAACCAAACAATTCACAGGAATAAAGTCACCATATATAGATGAATACTATAAAAAGAAAGCAAGTTATCACTGTTTTGCTATTATCAGTATCAGTTCCTTTTTTTCTTTTTTTTGCTGCTGTTGTCCTACACCTGTACATACAAACATACTATTTATCCAAAAGCAAACAAATAGTGCAAGGTTACTGCAGAATAAAGGGTAAAAAGAGTGCAGTCTGATGGCCTGTGTTTTAACACTAATAAAGGATGGCTTATCTCAGTGAGAGGCTGACAGAAAACTGATTTCTACCTGTATGAATGAAGATCAGGGACAGAATTGCTTCATACACTCTGCATATGATTTTTATGACAATTGAACACTAGGAGACACTTAAGAGTACTGCATTAACTGAGCCCTGATTCTAAGTCCACAGGAATGGCACTGAAATTTCAATGCATGCCCAGCAGTACCATTATGGGCACAATTAGTGCTGAGAGTTGAAAGACGCTATCACAGAAGCATTAACAACACAAGCCCTCATAATTCAATTTTTACAATATGCCAGAAAGCATACAAACTCCCTGTAGTCTTGCTCTGCTGGCTACTGAGCACATGTTAGCAGTTTCTGGAGCATGTGCGTGAAGCACAGTACCTTTCTCAAACAAACAGTGCTGAATAAAGCAAAGTAGCAAAGCAGCAAAATGATGCTTTAGGGTGGTTTTTTTTTTAGTCTTACTTCTATAGTCTTACTACCTATAGTCTCATCTTTCTCACTTTTCCATTCTATTTCTTGTACCTCAAAATCTTCTCCTGATTCCAGAAAGATGAATGCTAACTTACTGGTTGTCAATTAATAAAACAATGAAATACATGAAACTCTTGGAATATGAAGGAAAAAAACCCAACAAAACCACAAAAAACCCAAACACCATTAAAAAACTCCACCAAAATTACATAGCCAATACAGGTTGCCCATGACTGACATTTTCTTTTTCAATTAAGAGTGTCACAAATTAATTTCTTATGCCTCCTTTCACATTTTTTTTATACAAAATACTACTACAAGGAACAGAAGCAGCAAACAAATGAAACCTGGCATCACCTTGTCTAAAAATAATTATTTCTACCTCTCTATATATTTCTCTGTTTCTCTCAGCTTTACGCTGACTAGGTTTCTACTTTAACATTGGAGAAAGGAAAAAAAAGAAAAAAGAAAAAAATCTGTTTCCTTTAGGATGCAAGTAAAAAATCTTTAAAGGTCTTTATAAGCACCTGTTACTTTCTGCTTCCAAAGAAAAAGTGGTATCCAACTAGCAGAAAAGAATGATGACTCTGTGAATAGCTAAAAATGGAAAGTGATCATCTAAATTAAAAAGGCTGAGAAAGATTAGGGGAAGTTCAGATAAGATTTATGTCTAGAGAACTAGCAATAGGAATGAGTTATAAAATATCAAGCTATAAAACATGTTAAAAGAACATTAAATATAGAGCTTGTAGTAGGCATGGTTATCATCAGTTTTCACCACGACAGCAACATGTAGTTTAAACTAGTTGTTAAATTTGTGTTAGAGACATGCAGACAGTAAAAATTAAAGTCCTGCCCTTTTCCAAATGTTAAGAACAAGTACTTGATTAACATTATGTAAATGTATTCCTATTTTGATCATGACCAAGCAGAAAATGTTCATTAAGATGCAAACACAATATGCTGAGAAAGTGTCAGTCCACCTCTTTTGCAAATTATTCATTAGGAGTCAGGCACTACATTAACACAGATTTCTACGACAATAAATACACATAGATCTGAAGCTTAATGTGGGATGAAATGGTGGGAACACTCACATTTTGAGTGTTAACTTTAATACACTGCTACATAAAGTTTCAAGACTCGTGATGGCCTGATTTACATTTTGTGAAACAGCATATTAGATAAGATAAAACTTTTTGGCTGTTCCCCACTAACACTATTAATTTAGTCAAAAGTTTGTAAAACATTCTGATAAAAACTCCTGCATATTTACATCTTTTTACAATAAACAATAAAGCTACTACTGCTAGAGTTTAGTCCAGTGTTTACTCTGCACTGGAAAACAGAAATCAAAATTAGTGAATATGCTTATAAAGATTAAATAGACTATGTGTTTTTTCATAGCTATAAATGAACATTTTATAAACAGGAAGCATAGCACAAAGAAGCCATTTGCCCATGCATGCACACACGCAGCCCCCAGCCCAGAATTTAAAGCCAGACTGCATAAATCCTAGGCTCAGACCTTAATTGTAGTATCAGTATCACAGTTTTCTGCAGCCCTGATGGATCCAAAAGAGTAGCTGATATTTCAAGAAAGGCGTCCTGAAATCTTATTCAAGTTTGATTCTCAGAAGAGACTTCAGCTGCACACCAGAACGCACATTTTATTTTCTACTTCTTCACCAGAATGTTTTGTCAAATAGCTAGATAGGATTTATTTTGCTCCAGTATCACATTATGCCCTACTTTGTTACTAACGCAGTTGTCTAATATGCATTAAATTACCTGCTTGGGCACTTGACACTGAGGTAACTGGATTAAAAGGACATACTGTGTTAGGTTTGAAACTTGCATACTGCAGAGGGTCAAGATAGCAATGAATCATCTACTCAGTGTAGATAATTCAATTACATTATTGCATTAAGTACAATACCTTACCAAAATCTGTTAAGTCACCAGTGCCCTTTGAGAATGACAACAGGCACACAACTACCAGGAAAATAAAAATCAGCCATCAAATGTTTACCTTTCGCTACTCATTTCTCCGGTGTATATAAAATTACACAAAATTATACACTTGGGGTTAAAAAAAAGGTGAGCAAGTATCCAGTCCCTGCAGCATCAGGTCTGTCAAGAAGTGACACTTTCCAAACTAATTATAGTTTTAGAGAATTGTGCTTAGTTAAACTTAATTGCAGTAATTCAGCCCCTTGAGAAAAAAAGGATAGCTGGCTTTCAGAGCACGGGACCAAGCTGCCAGTATCCTTATAAAGACACAGAAAGATTGTTGCATATTTGTTCATGAAGGGTTTTCCACCAAGCACGAATTTTATTCAGCAAAAATGTAAATTTAAATTATCAGACTTACCTTACCTAGACATCTTGTAGTTTGTCCTGAGAGTAAGGCCCAAGATACCAGTGATACTGTTCTATGCTGCAATTAGACATTTATCCATTAACTGTGTGAGAATTTGCCCTCGTATTTTAGTTTCACCAATGTGGTTTCCATGTGCAAAAATGGAGAAGCAGTCTACATTAAATACACAGTTATGACTGCACACAAACCAAATTCACATACTTTGATATATTTTTGTAAGCGTCCCTTGAGACTTGCAAGCTCTGCAAGGTCTGGCATCATGTGATCTTTGATCCTCTTCATCAGCCATTATTTAGTAGAGTAGGTAAAGGAAGCTCTGGCAGATCCACTCAAGATATGTGTTTTCCCTTTGCTCCAATACAAGTACTAATTATGTAATGACTTTTTAAGGTATTTTTAATTAGGGAGCCTATGACTATTAGAGATGAACATTCTCTTTGACAGTAAGTGTATTTACTTTTTTAAAACAAAGAGCTTTATCTTCTTGAAAGAAGTCCTTGATAGGTGAAAGTCATGCCAAAATTGCAAAGGAAAATGTCAGTAGAGTTAGCCTGAGAAATAGATGTGGGGCTAGGTAAGAATCTGGCTATATTCCTCAGCTTATTTAGTGGACAGCAACTAGTTTTGCAGAGGTAGGTTTGCTGGCCTTTAAAAGCCTCCATTTTGTTAGACTAAGTTCATTATTGCTTGGGTTTTCCTCTTTGATTCTCAATGTTAACTGATTTTAAAAATACTGCAGTCACTTCTTTGTGCTCTTGGAGATGAAAACAATTCTTTGCATCTTGCAGTTTCCATGACTGATAATAAGACTTTGTTTTTTCTATCGCATATACATTGTGATTTTTCTTCTTGAGGGCATTGAATAAACTCATGAACTTATAAACGATCTAAAAATTAGATACATTTTTTAAAAATACACTCACATACCATTGTACATTTCCACTTCACAGAATTAAGAACTGAATAAAGGGCTTTAATAAAAATTTTACAACATGTCTAATACTGACCACACTTTATCGTCAATCAGTAGGTTTCTCTTTCTGGTTAGAATAAAAAACCATCAATCCATAATCTCATCTATCCAACCAATTATACAATACTAACTAATCAGACTTTCATAAAATGAAATTATAGAAGTTTGAGGTTCTGGAAATACATGCTCTCTCAAACTATATATTTTATCATTCAAGATATTCCAGGGTCTAATGATAGGAAGATAACTCCTGTTATCAGCTTCCACATTCACTACAATGCCTTAGGAGATGTATAACCCTGAAAGCTTCCTCAAACAACTACTGCTCTAAGAACTTGGTAACCTAAATCACATTTTGAAACTACAGGCTCCAAAAGTAGATTTTTTCTCCTAATATCCTAATATTTAGAGGAATGTAGAAGTTTATGAACCGTTTCCCAATTTCAGTTTTTTTTCTACAATCCTGAAATAGGAACCAAAAGTCCTACAGAAGACCCAGTCAGTGATATCAAGAGCTACAATTTTTCTACCTGAGAATCACCTTCTATACCTGGCAGTCTACACATAATTACTCATTTGTTGTTTAAAACATTACTGGAATGAATGCCATCAATCAGCAGGCAGCCTCTGCCTATACAAATCAGCCCCACTTGACTTCTAAGTATTATAGACAAATTATTTACATTAATATTTTATTAAGGATTTAATGGTATTATAATGCACCATACCAACAAATCAGCACAACTAATACAGTTGGAAACAACACTATAAACTGTACTGAATTTCTTTGGCAGCAAAAAGAAGTTGAGCTGATAATGTTAATGTAAAAACCAGGCCTTAGTTCACCACTATTCTCATGAGAAAATATAGTTATGACTAGTTTACTGTACATTTTCAAGTAACAGAAGATACCCCAAGGAAAACAGCAAGCATTTTAGTGCAGCCCTATTGATGCACTGAAGAGCCTATCAATGTATTCCGGAATTTCATTAAAGTTTATAGTCAAACAAAAGGTCTCTCTTCTCATCTCATTTTGTGCAAGAGCCACCTAACTTAACTTTATCATCCAAAACTCTATTAAGAATTTAAGTGTTACTCCAGAGCAAATATGATCTGAATGTTCTTATTCATCTCTTCTTCCCTCACGTCAATAGAAACAAACATACTTCCATTAAGATTCTACAATAAATTTTCAAAACTTTTTTCCGCTTTTTCTACGCAAATCAATTGTGAATGTGTCAGCAGGAAAAGCCAACATTCTAGTCACAGAAACAATGAGAAAGTTGTAACAGGAGTCAGGATTAACAGGCTACTCCTCTATTTGCAGCAAATACCCAGAGTATCTTTTTCACAGATACATTCAAACCCAATCACTTTGCAGTTACCAAGCAGTTCCCTAACAGGGACTTCCTGTTCATCACTGCAGTAAAATTATATTTATAGCCATAAACTGGAATTGCTTCTTTCTTCTTTACTACATTTTGGGTTTTTTCCCCCAGAAATAACGACAGTGATTTCTTTCAGTAGTTGCTCTGTTTCCCATATTGTTTCTTACCAACAGATGCATCAGAGATGTTTCTGTGTTACAAGATGGGATGGGGGACTTTTTTCAAAATACTTTTTCTGGAGACTGAGGGAATCAGTTCATATGATTTTAAAGACAATAATCAGTAATGTGATATCTAAAGGAAATGCAGAGGAATAATGTTTAAAATGTAGCAAGCTTCATCCAGGGGAAGGTAAAGGTAAAGGTAAAGGTCAGGGACATTCCCATTACTAGCATATTAAAGGTGAAAATTAAACCAAAAGGACTGCCCTACAAATGTGGACACTACTTGCATCAGGTTATTTTCAGAATTTTTGAATCTCCATTCTTGTAACCAAATGTTGAGGGCAATTCTTTGCAACCATTACTCTAAATAGATGAAAACTAAATAGCATTTGACAGCAGGCACAGAGAATAACCTGAGTTAAGTGAAGTACACATTAAAACACCTTCAGGATCACTAGGGCCAGTAATGAATAACAAAATACATTTACTATCCAGAAGAACTTACAGCACTCGGCAGCATCCTTTTACAGGTCAATGGGTTTTCTATAGAGCCAGTGTGGAGAAATATTTCTAAAGTACCTCCTCAAATACGCTTGTCTAAATCTGTATGTCCAACTGCACAAGTAAGCTGTCAGGCCATAAATAAAGCAGACTATTTGGCAAGCTATTTATTTATTTCCTCAGACACTGTTTATACTCTTCAACTTCCTTTTAAAGTGCTACAGCTGTAAAGGTATTTCAGGTTACGTATGTAAGGAAGTGCTACTCAAAGTATCAACAGTTAAATTGGCTGTTTTCTTCTACTGGAAGTCACAGTATCCATAAACTTACAAAATTTTACAGCTTGAAAAAAAACTGACACCTGATTTGAGGGTCTTGGGTGTGGGGTGGGGAACATATGTGGTGGTGAAAGCAAGTGTGCATAAAGAATCCATGAATATAATATTAAGCAATGCAAGCAGCATCAGATACAATCCCTATACTGCTCTATTTTTACTGCTGTAAAACTGAAGGTTTAGTTATTAAGAAGTGCAGGACTTCAAACACTTTCAGAGGCTTAAAAATAGTACAATTCCAATCATAAGTAACTGCAAGAGACTATCAGTTGCATGATGCAAAAAAAGCAAGAACAAAAGAAACAATGTTCAAACTAGAAAAATACAAGATAGAAGAGATCTCAATAAGCAAAGTGGCAAAAAATATTATGAATCCACAAAGACAGATCAGGTCCATGTATCAAGACTTACAAACAGTAAGATTCAGGCTCTCATGAATTGAATTGGCTGCTAGTGTGCCCAGATATATTTCAAAATATTTGCCCCATAAAGTCAGTCTTTGGGTATATGAAATGTCAGATAATCAAACACAAAGCAATTCCAAGAGAAAACTTGTAAATAATGCAAAATACAGAGCATGTTAGTCTAGCAAGCCCAATTAGAAGCAGTTTCACTTGAAAATGCTGATCAGAGCAAAATGTCAGGCATAAAGTATGTAAAGAAAAGGTGTGCTATAGTAATCAAGTCTAAAGATGACAAAGATGGATGCCTGCAGTTTTGTTCACATCCTCAAAGAAAAGCTGCAATCACTTGGCCAGCTGGAAGCAAATATATTTTCCTAGTTACTCAGGCTATCCAAAGAACAAGCAGTAAATCTCTCACAACTCAGACTGCAGTGCACCTTTCCAACTGAAGGCCTTTTGCCTCCAATTCAGCAGCCCAACTAACTCCTAAAACCCCTGCATCTTTTACCCAAAACCATCACTGTCCTTAGTGAAACTGAAGTGCATATCAGCCAGTTTTGCAACTCCCTATCTTCTTTAGACACTGGGAAGAGAAAGAATGTTCATCAAATAACCAGATAAAAAAGTTTCCGTAGAGCATCTCTACAGACTTCCCACAGAAGAGTGGGATAATCCAGTGACATGTATGAAACCATTCCATGGATGATGTAACAGGGACTATGGAATAACCCATATTCAATATTGAAGTGAAAACATAGCTAATCAATTAAGGCTTTTTCCTGAGTCCTGAACTGTAATCTTCCAACTTTCATGAGGTCTTGAATCCAGTGACTAACAACATGACAACTTCAGACAAAGGACAGCTAGAGATAAACATCAGTCCTTGTTACTTTTCTATTCCCTCTACCTACAACTCTTTACTCTTCACCAGAACACCTATACCATACACACCTTCAACCATGCTCTCCTAAGCAGTTCAATTAGACAGAGTGGTGAGGGGGAATCTGATCTCACAGAGCATACATACTTCAGTTACTTTCAGGGTATATTTTTTTCTCTTCTTCCTGCTACCCCTACTGTGAGATCAACTTTGTAATTTCCTGTTCCAATGTCCAGCAGCAGTACCTCAGCAACCAGCTTCTATGTCCAAGTATCTATTTTCAGAGAAATAAAAGAGTGAAACAGAAAAAAACAACCACCAATACACAGGTATTTATGCAATATGAACATTCTTCACTGCTCTTTCAGTCCTTATACCTATGAGTACCAGTTTTGCTACACGGTAAAACAAGGCTCTGATTCACTTTACCTCTGTATCCCACAAAGATTATACAGATTTGGAACAAGCACCAAGGGAAGGAGTAGCGGGGTCTGTCTAAGTCAGCATTGCTGCCAGAAATAATGCATGTCAAAGAACATCCCTAAGACATCTAGAACATTGAGGAATGAATAAATAATATGTCTGGATCTTAGCCTGCTTTTCATTCTTCTCAAACCCCCTTCTCCCTCACTGTAACATTAAATATAACTTACTGAATACCTGAAAACCAAACATAATCAAGTTAAGATGTCTTAACAAAACTAATTAAAACCAAACCAAACCAAACTGAACAACTGCCCCCACCCCCCCCCAAAAAAAAATCAAACAAAAAACAAAACCATGTTTTAAAATAAAATTCTTGTGCTTTTTAGTGTCATATGACTCAACTTTCAGGGAAAAACGTTACTAAAACCTAACAACTATATCATTACATAAGCGACAAACATTTTAATGGAAAAGTAAGCAAATTTTATTTCTGCATTTCAAGAATGTAGCATTGTTTGTAGCATTACTTCTAAACCAATAACATATAGTTAAAGGAATTTTGCAAGCTATATTTATCCTAAGAGCAAAAAAGCTTTGCTTAATTTTCCAGAAAGGGAGGAGAGCCTAGTTAGACAATACATTCACCAATACACCCCAGGAGTTTAATTCTTAGACCTCTGTATCTAAGTGAGATAAACATCTAATCCAGTACTAGCTGATGATACTGCGGATGGCTCAGTTTCCAGTTCAACAAGATAGTTAAGCATGTATTTCCACTCACTTGTACAAGACTAGTCACATTTTAAATCATTTGTTACTGGAAATCTTAAATTTCTGGGCTTTATTTTTCACTTTTTTCAGGGGTACTACTTTTATTCAACCTTGTATGATGAAGATATTCACATATCCTGTGCATCAAATAATGCCAGTAACGACACAAAAAAATGTGTTAAGACCTTTTTAGGAACACACTGTACAAAAATTAAAGTTTGCTAGTAAAATCAGTATCATTTTGTCCATCACTAACAAAGCAGAGACTGATGTTTGATGTTCAAAACAAACAAAACCACTAATTTCTTGTCATAAATATTGCTTATGTAATAAGCAAGGTCAAAATTCACAAATATAACACTCAGAAGTGCTATGCCTTTCTCTGTTAAACTTGTCAGTCAGCACCTGCTGACTCACTGAAGAGAAAACTAGACTTGAGAAATTACATAACTCCTTTTTAATGAAGAAACTCATCAGATCATATCTGCCCAACTGTAATTTGCAGCCAGTTATTTCCATAGAAATTTTCCTTGGGTCCTAAACTCATAGTCAACTAAAAAACCCTGTATCTTGTAGTTCTTGACTGCTGACCTCTATCAGCTGTTACTCACTTCTCCTCTGGAAAAATCATGTTTAAGGTTTACAAACAGCCTTAAGCAAAGTCAGGTGAGTTAGCTCTTACCAGTCTTTATCAGATGATTAAACTACAAGCCTAAAGCAGATGAGAAAGCATGTACATAATCCCTTTCTGTCAAAGCAAAACAGCAAGGGCAGCAACCCCCAGCTGGGCAGCAGCAGCATGTTCTTTAAGCCCAGCTAGATCCAGAGACCCAGGCCTTCTCCATTAGCTGCCTAAGCACTATTTAGTCTTACAGTTCAAAAAATCCTGGCTAGGAATCTCAGACTGATAAAAAAAGTCAAAGGGCATGAAAAGAAGCAATGTGTGTCCTTGCTTAAAGAAGACTGCATCTTTTCAGTACTCATCCATCCCTTCTGAGCATGGCTATTGATCTTATGTATTTAGCCATTACCCTTCTCAGGGCAGAGTTCGCATTCCCCATTTTCTTTATCAGAGCTGTAAAGCTATGGCTGTCTTGTGATTTACTCCATATTCAGCAGACTTTGTATTCTGCTTTTAATGGCAGAGCTTCTCAGTGACACCTACTGACAAAGATCTAGAACCTTACCCTGTGTGAAAACTGAAAATTTAAAATAGCAATACAGTTCAAAGTAAATAGCATCTAGTTAATTTATAAGGCACCTGTGGTACCTACATATCTATTACTTTCTCTCCTCTGCCTCCACATCATTACACCTCATTGAAACAGAAAAAAAAACACTTCCATGACAAGGTGCTAGCTTTTTTGGCTAGTTGCTCACATAAGAACATCTATCCCTGTAACAGTAACTGCAACTAGAAAATATGCTCTATCCTATACAAACACACCGCAAAATCCTAAATACATTACAGTGTGTAGTAATCACGATTATAGCCAGTAATACTCCATATTTCTTAACACTAAGCTATGTCATGCACAACTAAGAAAATTACACTGAGATTTAAGCTACACTTACAGAATCCATCTGACAAGTACCTTTTTGTTAAACTACTACTCCCAATATTTAAGCTATTTTTCTTGTGTTTATTTTGTATTAAAATAGGAAATAGTTTTTCCACTACACACCAACGGTAACTTTCAGATATAAAACTCCTTTTCTTTTGTTGCCTTTTTTTACTCAAAGCCTTGCTACATCACTTGTTACTGTAAAGGAATGTTAGAAATGTTGAATAATCAACCTAATACTAACGGCAGAAAAGCTTTACATTAAGGAATCTTTCCACACTCTTCTGGTTACTCTCACCTGGAGTAACCTCCAAGAGCTGGCAGTAGTTCCACCTGGAGTGTTATGTTTAGCTCTGGGATCCCCAGCACAGGAAGGACATCAACCTGCTGGAGCCTGTCCAGAGGAGGCCACCAAAATGATCAGAGGGATGGAGCACCACTGCTATGAGGAAAGGCTGAGCGTAGGGATTGCTCAGCCTGGAGAAAAAAAGGCTTCAGGGTGACCTAGTTATGGCCATCCAGCACATGAAGAGGGCCTACAGAAAAGACAGATAGAGACTTTTTACAAGGACATGTAGTCACAGGACAAGGGGGAATGGCTTCAAACTGAGAGTAAGTTTAGATTAGCTATCAAGAAGACATTCTTTACTGTAAGGGTGGTGAGACACCAGAAGAGGTTACCCAGAGAAGAGGTGGATCCTCCATTGCTGGCAGCGTTCCAGGCCAGGTTGGATGGGGATCTTAGCAACCTGGTCTAGAGAAAGATGACCCTGTCCATGGCAGGAGGGTTGGAATTGGATGATCTTTGAGGTCCCTTCCAACTCAAAACATTCTGTGATTCTATAATTCTATGACATGTAGGACAATGGACAATCTAGACACTTAAACCATCAGAAACAGATCTGATCTCCATGAAAATACCTGCTTAATCTGAAAAGGTCATTAGGAAAATATGTTCTGAACTGAATTAAGTTAAAAAGGTATTTCTCACAATTTATAAAGTCAAAAAGCCACCCAAAACTAACTGAACACATCACAGTAAGCAAAAAATTCTGTTTCATATTCACCCAAACTCCCATTTACTAAATTGCATCGAGGGAGAAAATATAATCACAGTGAATTGATTATGCAATTACGATATGATTATGTTGCGTTTTCCCTCTTGGTACAATTTGGTAAATGTATGTTTACGCAAATGTTATGCAATATTCCACAGGTAATGCAAGTTACACTTATATTTTAGTGAGAGTATCACCAAAAAGCAGGAGTCATGAGTGCACATTAATGCCTTACTATAGAAGATTATTTCAAATATACATGACTCTGAGAATGGAGACACTGTCTAGATCATTACTATGATATCTTATAAATTAAAATAAGCACAAACTTACTGTGTAAGGTACATACTTTAATAGCCAGAAATGTAACAACAAAAGTGGACATGAGAGGATGAATTAGGTTGGGTTTTTTAGTAGTAACAAACACACAAAATTTCTTT
The DNA here is from genome assembly GCF_008360975.1 of Lichenostomus cassidix. NCBI lineage: Eukaryota > Metazoa > Chordata > Aves > Passeriformes > Meliphagidae > Lichenostomus > Lichenostomus cassidix. The sequence goes on along the minus strand of NC_139489.1, from coordinate 14,354,852 downwards.
TGTTAGTAAGTTGGCCTGGTATACAGGCAGACTTAAGTCTCTATTTTTCCTCATCTCTTTGCTTCTGAAACCACAGATTTGTGAAGTCTTAAAACAGAAATTAAAAATATTTATGACATCAAGTCAGATACAATAGAATAGCATGAAATCTGAAAAGCACACTTCATATTTTCAACTTGTGCTTTGAAAAGGAAGGGGGAAATAATCTGGCAGAGAGTTTTCAGGGTAACTAATTTGCAATATCCTCCTTTCCAATTACTATTAATAAGTATTTGTTCTTTGCTCACAATTAAAACCACATTCTAGACTAGTCAAGGAAGGCTTTAAAGCTCCTCAGATGAACTGTGTTCATCTGCACTTCACCCCTTTCTCCTGTTTCTTCCTTGGACAGCCCTTATTTAAACTGATACAACATAATACCAGAGCTATGCAGCCCTACATTTTTTATAAAGGGGATCCTATGTCATAGCACAATGTGTTCTTAAGTCATCCCAACATTACACATAGAGCAATTCATTTCAATGGTTTAACTAATATCACAGAATAATAGAAAAGTTTGGGTTGGAAGGGACCTTAACAATTATTTAGGTACTATCCCCTTCCATGGACAGGGACAGCTTCCACTACACCATGTTGCTCAAAGCTCCATCCAACATGCCTTCAAAGCAGTAGTAGTTTTGGGTCTTTGCCCAGAAAGTTGGAAGCTTCATTCAGTGTTCTCCACCAGGACATAAACTCAGGTGGCATAAGGGAATGGTCAAGTCAGTGCATTATTTAGATGGTGACGACCACTAAAAAACAACTCACAAAGCATAAAGTTGATCTTGATTGACCCAGACCATTGTTAGAAACCTCACAGCTTGTCACTGCATTAAATACTTCATTATTCAAACTCAGCTAGAGGAAGCCCCAGGCTAATCTTGCCAAGATCAAATTGCTATTTAAAATCAGCAATAGATAATATAAGTATTTTAAGACATTTCAAAGTATCTGTCCCATTCAGACTTCCAAATTCCAAAATAGAACTGGCAAGCTTTTACTGATTATAGCAGGCAATAATGAAGCAGTTAACCTACATCTGTATAAAGGATTCTTTTTAGCAAAAAGCCAAACATTACAACATTTATTTTTTTCAGCCAACTTACATCAACATGTACCATTCACTACTAAAGTCTGTGGGTTAGTAATTCATTTTTCAATGATTCACCTAACCTTGACTTGCTTTAAAATTAATGAATCAGATTATCAGCAGATTTCTGCTCAGAAGTGAAGCTTGATAGACTTTAAAATTCTTGTAAATATAAATTTCCACATTATAAAAAATATTCTGTCCCTAGTAGTAACATACCTAGCACCATGATCTCACTGTACAATGTGGTGGTCAGCAGAACTACATCAATACCAGCAGCCTGCTGTGTGAACATCAGTTCTAAATAGGATTTTAAGTTGCATCTACTTAGATAACCAAAAAATACATTTGTATTACAGTTTAAAACTATGGAAGAGAAAGCTTTTGTATTCCCTTTATCTTTCAGTTTATAATGAAAAATGCAAGTTTGGAATCCAAATGTCCTGCACCTTTAAACCTCTAATGAACAAAAATATAGTTTGATTTTAAGTATTTTGGTCAGACTTCAGTAATGCTGATTACAAAGATATAGATTTGTAAAATGATTCCTCATGTGTTTACTAACACCCTGAATGAGAATGTGGAAGGTTTAAGAGCTGTTCTCATTCACATTCCCCCACAGGCAAAAATCACTCTTTGGAATGTCTGAAAGAAATTATAATTGAACACTGGAGCTGTTAAACAGTTGTATTTCCACAATTAAAAAAACCCAACCACCCCCAAACATGCCCTCCCCTCAAAAAAACCCCCCACAAAAATAATACGAGGGCATGGAAGTCTTACAGGCACAAAGGGGAATGGGATACATAAAGGGAGACAATCTGATATGCCGGAATAGCCATTTGTAGACAAACATCTCAGAAAAGGGAAAATGTTGCATATACAGAACCTCAGGGATAGAAGGATCAACTCAACACAATAACTCAGGCCTATCTATGCTTTCAGTAGTTAAATCTAATGCTAACAGTTTTGTCAATGGCAATAACTTCTCTCTTAGCAACCCCTTTGACTTGTGAATTAGGCTGGGTAAGATAGGATTTGTCTCTTACTAATCAATGTATAACCATTTAACAGAGACATTTATATTCTATGTTTAAAGAATACTTTCAATGGATGTTTATCAATTATATATTCTTTGCTAAAACAAAATATCATAAGCTATTCTCAAAAGACTTTTGATTTGTAAAATGGAATCTGGGAAACCAGTCATGAAAAGCCCATTTTGAATTCTAGCAAAAATGAAAACAAAGAACAGAAAAAAATTAGCTCTTTTATACAAATATCTGCAGAATTGTGATAGATGATGAAGCCTGCACAATCCAAAACCCTGCATTGCTCAAAAAATCTGCAACTATGCTGTGATGGGGTCTTATATACTTTATAGAAATTGAGGAATTTCACCTGGGCTTAGAGGTAAAGAAAAATTGAAGTGAAAGATTATATTTTCCACTGTACTGCTTCTGAAAATGGTATTTAAGAATTCTGCTTCGGTGACATTTATGTTCAGCCTGTGATACATTTGTAGCACTTGAGAAACCAGAAGAAAAATGTTTCATTTGGGTGGCACTTTTTCCAAGAGTGCCATCTACAAAATTTGATTTCAAAACCTGATGCATGAGCCAAGACTTCAATGACAGAAGTTAAAGTATATTTGGTTATTTCAAGTAATAACAAAAAATTTAACCATAAACCCATTTGTCAGGAAATACAGATCCATTTTCAATTATGTCCCCAAAAGCAACATCACTTAAAAAGCCAACTTAGAACTTTTACTGCAATGTTCACCTACTATGTATTAAATGAAGAGGGTGCCCTCATTGCTAACACAAAGCACTGAAATTAAAAACAGGGTTAAGTGGCTCTGTCCACAAAGCTTTTTCAAGTTGTGGAAAGCAGAAAAAAACTGTTGCTAGGCTTTGCTAGTATTTTTAATGATTTTCCTGTGGTTTTATTAATAAATCTTTATTTATGAATTCATATTGTATTTGGAAGTTCCTGACTAGTGAAACCTAATCAAACACTTTACAAGCCCATGCCCTGACTGTGACACAGTCTGTAGTGGAATTGCCTCAAAATATCTGAGCACCCAATCCAAAGCCCAGTGATAATGGTCCTGTGTTGTTCTTTCAGCCAAGAGACTCTGCTTCTGCTCCAGCCTAAAGTTCATGTTAAACCTTGAGGAATACCAGTGCAAATGGGACCATGAGCTGGTGCAAAGTCCCTTCTACCATCTGTGCCAAGCAGCTCTACCTTTGGCAGATTGGAAGGTCAAGCCCAAGAGGCAGAGAATCACTTAAACCAAGATAGCAAAATCCATCTGGGAATATGAATCAGAGCTCTTTTATGAAGAAGGGGCACCGGATTTCTAAACACTTTGCTTCCATCTTCTGTGCTAACATTGATTGCCAACCACCAGCAGCTCAGCTCTCACGTGGATTTATAACAGCACATTTGGAAAGGCTAAGTCCTATCACCAGGGGATTAAATTTTCTTGAATTAGTATTCCAGAAATATGATGATCAAACTCCATTACTGCCACTGAGATACACTAATATAGAGAAGCCAGAGCAGAAAAAAGGAACAGCACTATTATTATACAGGCTGTCCCAGTAGAAAAGGTTCGAAGTATTCAAATCAAAGTAATGGCAACCAGTTACAGTAATGGGGTTATTGAAAGTTCAATTACATTTTTAAGAGTTTTCATGAATTAGAAGTCTTACTTTTTAATTGGGGGGGGGGCTGTGTGGTACCATATAGCACCATTATTATCCTCCCTTTTTAAGTAATAGGGCTTTTATCTACTTTTAAATTATAAAACGGGTAATCTAAACATATTTAGATTAAACTGGAGACTAGCCAAAAAAATTACTGGAAATATTTGCTTCAGTAGGGTAAAATAAAGCTTCTCTGCTGGGTAGCCTGGATGAAGGAAAATTACTTGCGGACAGATTTGGTTAATCCACATTTTATTTATCTCTATGTCTGGATACTGAAAATAGGGTAAATAGTAACTAATCTCATAAAATTTCTGTTCCAGTATCAATCCAAAATCTGAATTAAACTGGAGTTAAGCACAATAAATACACCAATGCAACCCTATGGTTAAACAGAACTCACCACAGTTAGGATATTGTTTCACTCACTTTCATTATATTTACTATCTGTGATCAAGATTCACTTTTCCTATTCTGTGATAACATAAACAATTAACATCAGAGAGAAAAAAATTAAATTTCCACCTGACACGACCATTATATAGTGGCACTAGAGCTGAGAAGTTGAATACCCAAATATTTCCTGTAATCAAGATCATGGAGTCGTTGCACAGAAAGAGTCTGGTTATGTGTATTCATACAAACAATTCAGATCAGCAAAAGCCGCAGGTCAAAGCCCTCATCATCCCTTACCCACAAAATTAAAAATAGAAATCCTCCCATTTTCCATTTAAAACTCCTCTTTGCCAAGGTTGTATTACTTCTTAGTTTGCTATTCCCATCTGCAACATGTCAGACATCTCAATTAGATCTCACAAAAACACTCTACTCCCATCAGTGTGTTTTGTAGGCAGAAGCTGGGAACAAGTGACACTCTTAAGTTCCAAGTGGATACAAACATAAATAGCACCTCCCTGTAGATCTATATGTGGATCCAAAAGCATCCTAGGAGTCAGGTTCCCAGACTCTGAACTTTAGCTGTGCATGACTGCTGTCTTTATGAAAAGAACTCTTTGGCTCAGCTACAGTTGTCATGGAGACACCAACTTTGATTTTTAGATCTTTAGTATATGTGATATTTCAGCCATATGTTGCGTGCATTTAACTTCTCTACCTATTCCTCCTCTTTAAAACTCAGAGAAGTAAGAGAAACTGAATGATTTCAACTTTAAAGTAAAATGCGTACCATGTACTTCTCATTGTGGAGAAACATGCTTGCAATGCAGAATAACTGCAGATTTAAAATACTATGAGCATAGCTGATGATCCATGTTTTTCCCTCCAAGCCAAGCAGCTCCATTTATGACAAGATTTCACCTGAAAAATTAAGGCTCTATTCTTCTGATAAAGCCATGAGATGGGCATAACCTCACTCATTAACACAGCAAACTGCTTGTTGTGCATTACTCCTGCATTAACAATGTCTGAGAGAGGTTCAAATTCCAATCACACTAGGGGTACTGCTGGGCAGACACCAAGCTCTCCAATATCCCAGTTGGTTTGCCTGGGTCTCTCTAAACTCAGACCAGCATGGTCCTTCTCCACACCTCAGGAGGCACACAGCATGGTGATGCTACAGTAAACATCAGATACACATGTTCTTGTAAAAAACACCCTCAATACCCAGTGAGAAAGGATTGAGCTATGGTCTGGACTCCAGAAAAACAAAAACCCAAATTCTGCAAAATACTGCTTAACTTTAACAAAACAGTTACATAAATAAACAGTGCAACTGCTCTCACATTTGGCATTACAATCGTGATTGCCTGTGTTTCCATATTTTCAGATTTAAAAAAAAAAAAAGAACAGAAGTATAAGCTGCTCTACTCCTCCATCGTTCAACAAATCTGCAAAGGCAACCAGAGGGACAAAGTGTATCCACTTTTTTATCCCTCAGGGTGCTCAACTGAGTCACAACTCCAATCCAAGCAAAGAGCACTCCAACAGTATTTCTTCATAAAAAAAGTGAGCACTTTATAACAAGTTGGTAATTATTTTCTCAGCTGCATGCAAGCTCTTGACTTCAGAGCTAGGAACAGAGATACCTGACCAATAACACTAAGAACGTAATCCATCACTCATCCTGAAAGGTGTTTTATCACATTTCATACTGTTACAACACTGGAAATTATGCAGTGTTTCCAATAAATGCTACATTCACACATATTTAAACACCCTCCAAATGCTACCTAGACCTTTAAAATTAAGATCTGGGTTTTTTTCCAATTTGCCTTCTATAAAGAAATCCTTCTGAATCCCTGAGTATCATGTGGACAAACCTGTAAACAGCTCAAAAATAAAAGCAGCACAGTTGCATAAATATGTCTGGTTCCATGCCAGTTAAACTATAGTTTGGACTGGAACTAGAAACTCCACATTACATCTATTCACAGTATTTGATAGATGGTAGATGCTAGATTTTACTACCAGTAAAATAAATCAATAAAAACTGCAAGTATCAACTCTTCAAAACAGTTTGGGGGTTCTATCTATACTATCATCTCCATATTATAGAAGCTCTGTATTTTGATCACAAACTAAGTCACTACTATCTAACAAATTAATTGAAGGCAAATATTTGTTGCCATTCTTAGTTAGAGATAATATGATAAATTCCCTGCTTTCAATTTCATATAATGCTGGTGTTATCAGAGCTCTATCTGCTATTTGATTTCAGTAAAAATTGGGAAATGTCAGAACATAGCATCTTGCTGACACAACCAGTCACTTCAGCTGTATCTGCAGCCGCATAAGCAATCACAAACAGCATCCACTGATGGGTCAGGAGGGCAAAAAAAAGGAGAAACAATGAAGTGCATGGCAGGGAGGAACCTGCTACTGAAACACCTCAAACTATTTTTGTCCACATTTTAAAGTGGTTGGTGGAAAACGATGAGGGTGCAGAAGTGCCATAAAAATGATTCAGGAATAAGAAAGATACCTTACAATGAGAGGCTTAGGGAATTCAACATGTTTAGTTTTTCAGAGAGGTTGAGAAATGAGATGATTACAGGATGTAAGTACCTTCACAGGGGAAAAATACTGCAGGGTGGTGAGGAGGGAGTATAGAGAACACAGTAAGATCCAGCAGCTGTAACATGAGACCAACCATATCCAGATTTTAAGAAACTGTGGCTTTATTTCAAAATAGTGAAAGGTTCCAAATTAACAAAGAAAATGGTCCCATTCTTGATGACATTTTGAAAACAAGACTGCATGCCTTCCTGGAAGAAATGGATTAACAAAACTGTTCCTAGATCTGGCTTGAAATTTAAGTGACTAATGACAAACAAAAGTCTTTAATTGCCTTCTGAAGAGGCCAAAGCTATAAATCTACGCAATGCTGAAGAGTTGTCAGGCATACCCTGCAAAGGATGAATAGGGATGCATTAAGGGACACATGGTATTCAAGAGAAGTGGCCTGGTGCATACATTACCTAAAAGGCTTTACTGGCTCAGACCAAGGTTCTAATATCCTGTTTCTGACAAAGGCCAACTGATGTCTGGAGAAGACAAAAACAGGTCAAGCACGTGGTTATATGCTCCTGATGTATTTAACATCATCCAATCTACTTGTAACTTAGTAGATTAATGAATTTTCAGATGAATGATTTTTCTACCCCTAGTTCTTCTAAGCATTTCAATAATCATTTCATGCTGTGGCATTGTGTTCTACAGTTCACTAGTTTGTTTCAGCACTTCTGAGGCTATTAAGCAACAGCTAATTTTTGATTGTTTCCTACCACTTGTATAATAGGGATTTCTTGCTCACTTTATCCTTGCTCACTTTACAGGCTCCTACCATTCCTTTCCTCTCATGTTTTCCCAAGTCTGGTGGGCCGTGGTCTACTTAATCATTCCCCATAAGGGAGATGCTTTGTTTCTTTAATTATTCTCAGCAGTCATAGATCTTTTCCAAATCTGCTGTTACCTTTTCCATGATGAAGGGCAAGAACAGCCAACACAGCAGAATTGCTGCATCCAATAGAAAACAAAATATTCTCATGTGGTTCGTCATTTGTTTTTAACATGCATTTTTGACCCTTGTTGATAACTGATCAGAAGTTTCCATAGAGATAACTCCTATAACCCCAAGAATTCCTGCCTCAATGAGGACAGCCAATTCAGAATTTAACATACCTAAACTTGGGATTGTTTTTCTCTTAATACATTTAGATATGACAAAATTGAGTCTCACCTGTCATTAGCCAGTCACCTGGTATTGAGAGATTCTTTCCCTGAAAAGCTCATTATCATCAAACAATGCCCAGTAAACTCTAAACAAACAGGAAAGTACGTATCACAAGTTCAAACCATGAATTAATGTTCAGTAAAATATACAAGCAACAATTCTAATCACATTCTTCAAAAGATTCAGATTTTTAAACAGCTAATTAACAACCTAAAAAGACTTTTAAAAAATGCTAACAATCTCACTCAGCTACCATTCAGCCCTCTCTCTAAAGCATCAGAAGGAGCAGAAACCAGATGTAATAAAGGAGATACCTGCAGAGGTCACACTATGTGGTTATTTTTCAAAATCCCACACAGGCCCCAACCCTCAATGCCTTAAGCTCCGCTATTCAAAATACATTAAAAACTATTCCCAAGCAATAGCACCCGTTTTTTTTGTTTTTTTGTTTGTTTGTTTTTTTGTTTTTTTGTTTTAAGCAGACGTCTTTAGAATTTAGGTTTGAACATACATATACACTTGAATAAAACGCAAAAGCATTCCACGGGTACTACTGCACCCAGTGTGACTATACTACAAACTTAAGAAATCTAATTGCAGAAGGATACTCCACATAATCAGTTTCACTATTAACAATTGTCTACTGCCTCACAAGACACCAAATCACCCAGATTTAAACCAACCTTACCATGTGACTTTATTAGACTGGCTAAGCAGCTGGGTTTTTTACAGTTGAAACTATATCTAGAAAAACTTTTACTAAGTAATGTTACAATGTTGAGACCATACAGTTTCAGTCTTTGTGGTGGTAACACTGTCCTTCCTCAGTCAAAGAGCTGTGAAGCTACAATAACAATTTCTCTTGGGATGAATGCAGCAACAGCAGGAAGGCAATAGGGGAGGGGAAGAATATCACATTCGCTGTCCAGTTCCTATCTCATTTCAGTAAATTGTGCCTAACTTGCCTATATAATTTGTATGCAACAATACATCTGTTTAGTGTTTTACGTTCTCCTGATAACACCACTTTCTGCAAGAATTTATGATACACAAGAGTGCATCATCCTGAACTAATTTTGTTCCCAACCATTTGTGAAATTATTAACCAACTGGTTTTCATGTGCACTGGATAAGAAAAACCATTTTGGACATTTCAAGTTTTCAAAACTTCAAACACAGTTTTTTTAATGGGTTTTCTGTTTGTTTGTTACACTGGAGGCCCATTTTCCCGGCATAAATTTCACTACAGTAGAATTTAAAAACATGGTTCATGCAGACACAACTACAATGATATTATTTGTTGATTTAATGTTCAATTTATATTGTGTTTTTTAAAATAGAAAAATCTGTTCAGAGACTGTACATTTACCAGGCTCTTTAAGTTACTTAGACCTAGTGAGTTCCTATTCCTCCCTAAAGCCAAGCTTGCACAGACTCTTGGCATCTTTCAGTTGTCTATCCTCACCCTGCAAGTTGTTATGTCTAAAAATACAGTAATTGTATTACTGCATATACAGTGTTCTGAGTTTGAGTGCCCAGGCTAAATTAGCTTAACATAGTATTTGTTACTGAAAAATCATTTCCTCTGAGGGATTACAAACACTTTGCCATGTTCTGAAGCAACAGGTTTATGACAGTAGAGGTAAAAGGACAAATGAGACTGGAAAGCATCAAATATTCTACACTGTTATTCTGACCTTCTGTACTTCCTTTGTTTTCAGAACCAGACTTTGAAAAAAAATCACCCCAAGCTTTTGTGTATGTTTTCTTCCAAAATTTTTCACTCCCTTTTTTTCAGGGGAAGGGAAAAGTTCTCTCATTAATTGTAAGTCCAGACTTTATTAAACTTACAACATTTTTAGAGTAATAGCAATGCTTTGCAACAACCCCAGCACACTTACCATGGGGAAAAATTAATACACAGCAGCTTTTAAATTCCTCATCTGGCAAAGGGAGCAGGAGAGAAGGAGAAATCGTCTGTTGTTCTCAGATGGTAAGTTTTCTTATATTTATCATTGAGTAATCTAAAGTTGCACTAACAAAAAGTGTGCTCATTGGTTGGCCTATTCGTTGCTCCTAAGTGGAGCACCTGGCCAAAAAGAAACCTCAAAAATTTGTATTCATTCACACAGGATTATTCAATACCTCTTCTCCCCCATCACTTTATTCTGAAGCAAGTTGGCAGTATGCTTCCATGAATCACGTCTCCAAAGGTCTTCTTTCCATTCACACAGATGTCAGTGAAGTATTCCATTCGCAGTATCTCATAGGGGATTTTTAGTGAAGTCCCTCCCTGACTAGTCCACAAATTCCAGTAACAGAAATACTGCAGCAAGTTTTCCACTTAAACATAAGGCCATATATTGTCATTAGAAAAGGGACACTGTTAAAATACGACCAATTTCAGTTCTGTGGTTTCAGATCAATACAGCAAGTCTTCAAGGAAGAAATAAGACTCCTTGAAAGACTACATTTCATATTTGCAGACACGGGGGGGAATAAAAAAAATATGGGAAAAAATCAATACATGAGAGGTTGTTTTCAAGAATGTTATGAAATGTTATCATCTTACAAGCAATTTTACATGCCTTTTCTGTTACCAGCATCATTTACAGTATGCTGCTCCCCTAAGCTGATTTTATTTTACTTACTGCTGAGTAAGTGGCATTCAAGCTGCTCACAAGAAGAAGCCATGGAAGCATCAAAAGCAGGTTAAATTCTTGAAATAGCCAGTGAGCTCCTAAGACTGATAGACTATTGCTTATTTAAGGAGTAGAATAATAAGTACAACATATTTTTTCATATACATATTAAACACTGGAAAGTCTTTAACGGCATGATTTTATTACGAAATACTGTGCAGAAATTATACACTGTCCCCAAAACAGTCATCAGTCTTCTCAACATACACTCTCTCCTCTGAAATGTTAGTTTAATAAGCTTACTTCCAATTAATATAAAAAGTACCTAACTCTATAAAGGTTTTATTTCAATACATACTGAACATAACTCATTAAATAATTAACAAACCATATGGAATAATAACTAAAAATATGTCATTAAATCATATAAGTCCAACTATAAAGATTCTCTCAGTATGAGGATGGCTGCAGGACTTCAAGGGAAGAAATGTCTCCATATTTTGTGTGAAGTACAATGGAACAAATGGCACAGTAGTCTCTTCAGGACAACACACATCATGAACAGACACATGCTTAAACCTACATCATGAATGCAGCACTTCAGAAACATAAGTGAGCTGTGGATCTAATAGCTGAGCAGAAAGAGGCTTGGAGAAGCCAAGTTCATGTCTCCAAAGACGCTGCAGTGGCCTGAGTAAGCATCCTGGCTCATTCAAACCTAATTCATGCAGCTTTTACAGGGTAAGGGAGACTAAGCAGTTCTCTGCCAGGTGACACAAGAATACCAATATAGTTTTCTCTCCATAGCAATATCTATCAAATTTTGTGAAGAAATACCAAGTTTAAACTCAAATATAAACACAAACAGTGGCTTTTTGTACGCACACAAGTTTGTAACGTCACATACCTGCAATCCACTTGTGAAGGACATGGATCAAATATATAAACTGTATTGTTTCTGTATTAGGATGGGTATTTTAAAAATACAAAGACTGTCATTTTCATCCACACAAATATAAGCTTATCAGCTACATTCTTGTGACTGCACAGAAGAAGGGGAGTAGAGGCAGAAGAGTTACTGAAGGTTGCCATGCTTGATGGCCTATAGTGACCTATACCTTTAGCAGTAACCTCCTGCCATCACATCATCTATTGTATTGTTATGAATCATCACAAGGCCCTACAGCCCCAACCTTCCTCCTGCTTCAAGTACAGACTCTTTAAAATGTGGGAAAATTACTTTGCCCAACAGACTCTTTTTTATTTGATTGTTACTCCATGTTACAAGGCTGCCCTTTATAGTCTGTAAAAGTTGTTCTGTTCAGTCAGTGGTTCACAAATTAACCTGTAAAATGGCAAAAAGCTCAATAAAAATGTTCTTCATTCTAGCATCGTAGCCAGGGCTCACAAAGCATAAAAAGGAAAACTTCCACAAAACACACGAACAAGGGAAGTCATGTGCATCTTGTTGATCCAGTGGTTGTTAGACCACTCAAGGCAAGAGATCTTAAATTTTCATTAGAAAATGTCACTTCAGCAGTTGGCACTAGTAAATGTTCTTCTTGGATGGTCATGTTAAAAAACCCAGAAATAATGCACCTCCCCCCCCAAAAAAAACCAAGAACAAACACTTAACCCAACAGTCATTTCTCCACCAACACAAAGTTTAGCTCTTTAGCAACCAATCATGAAAGACAGTGTCACTGCACAGTTTTATTCCAACTACTATAAAATAAAACTCACTAGTCACAAGGACTAGGCATTTTCTATAGAAAACCCAATTTACGTTACTATTTAATTGTGCAACCTGTTACAGCAAAGGTTGAGGATTTTAACAGAATTTGAAGAGTTTATTGATAAGCAATTCCATCAAGGCCAGAAAACTCACCCAAATCAATATCTGAGAGGATATCCTGGATACCTGAGAGGATGTTGATATAGGTTTCTCTTGCATAGCAGTTATCTCTAGAGTGCCATCCCATGTTTACATTTACATGCAAATACTTAATATATGTATTGAGTAAAAGAGATGTAGGAACAATCAATTTATTTCATATACCTGCTGCTATATGAATACTTGACAGATTTTGTTGCTTAAGTGTCATGTTGTCAGACATTTAGCAGGTTTTCTCATACTTAAAAAGCACATTATGTGTTATTTTTATTTCCACATTGTTTTAAGAGTTATAATGAGAAGAAGCAAGTCTAAAAAAAAGTTTACTATTTTCCTAGATTCATTCTTGAAAACTAAAATTTCAATCTCACTTAACATTTAAAACCTTTTCTCATCATTTCCATCAAAACAACTATCTTGTATGAATATTTTATAGCACCAGTTTAAGAAATTTATTACATACCATTACTTACTGCAAAACAATAGGTGCTTTCAACTGCAACCTTGACACAAGCTTCCATCCCCCCAAAGTGTGCATGTATTTAAAACCTCCACATAATCACCACTAATGTTCTTAGTCATTCAGTTTCCAATGAAGGGTTTTTTATTATGGATTAAAACAAGGAAAAAAACCCAAACATCTTTCAGTATCTCCATTCCTCCTTCACACATTTTCTTTCTTTAAACTTGATATGTGAATAATTTACCATCTATTTCTCTTTCTTAATTCTCATATTAAGACTGCCTTGCCATCTGCAGTATGCAATCACACTTAAGTAGGCACATAAAAATCAGTAGAAACAATGCTTTGCGTTGCTCCAGCAACCACAAATGTTTAGAAAAATGCCCCCACAAGCATGTCAGCGAGACCATATTTTTCAGAGTATGGTTTGGAAAGCACAGACAGGAAAACCAAAAGAGGATACATTTAAATGTTTTGCTCTTTGATTTATCATTTCTTTGTGCTAAACCAACACCTCAGCTTTATGCTGGCTTTTCACATCAGGAAGAAGAGTCTGGCATTGCAGAGGGCAAATGACAAAGCAATAGGAATCAGAAGCAACTACATTTTCAGAGTATTAAACTAGAGTGATGCCAGCCTTGAAAATAAACATATTTCCCAATACTCACTGGCTTTTTGTTGGGATCAGAAAGACTGTGGATAGCTCGCAAATGCAAAAGTTGCACTGATCCTCAAATACATATCCTTTCTTCTTCTCTTACCCTCTCTAGAATTTAATTTTTAACATTCTCCTCTATGCCTGACCATGTGATTACAAGACAAATTTGCCCTTAGGCCAAATTCCCTTAACATGCCTCAGGAATAACTAAGAAGTCTGACTAGTATCCTGTACCATTATTTTTCTGGGTTGGATGAAGGGATGGCTGTCCCTTCCCATCCAGAAGCAAACATATGCCATCTCTGCTGCTAAAGGCCCAAAGCATTACACTCAACTGAAATCAAGAGCGCTTTAACTTCATGCTCCAGGCTCTGATTCCCGCTGGTGGAGGATCTGGGCACAGCTTTGGCTCTTACCCTGGCTATCAGTGGGGTGATACTCTCCCACCAGAGTGCCAGGCATACTGCTGGGAGAACATTTTATGCACCCTCTGCTAACTTCAATAGCTCATCTGTGACTTCTCAAGCCCCCTTACACACCTCTATGACTGGTAGCAATTTTACTTTATTAACCATTCCAAAATCTTTCCCCAAAATATAAAATTTTTGAATAAAAGCAGCTCCAACTGAATTCTGTGTAGAAGGTTTTACTTAACCCTAACTGCTTTGGCCATATGAATAGTTTCAAAGACAAAATTCAAGCCTGTACCAGACATGACAGGTCATAAACACTGCTATGTTTAAGTGTAAGCTTAGATAGGTATTCCTGGTCATTCAGCCTGTGCTTTTGGCTCAGAATGCATGTTTGTGTGGCAGTTCAAGGACTAGAATAAATATTACTTGCCCACAAGAAAGTTAGACATTCTGGTACTTGTCATAGCAGAAAACACCTAGACTTCTGCATACACATCCAGCACAGACAGTAAGCCCTTGTTTACAGGTACAAATCAAGCAATATGCCAGAAATTTTCTAGGGTATTCTTTACAATTTGATCAACAAAAATATTCAATACACTCCTATTGAAGTTAACTTTAAATCTAAAGAGGCTCGGCGAAAACACCAGAGCAAGTTTTGCCTTCGCTCAAACCAACAGCAGCAGTGCAATTAGCACATTGGATTAACAATGTACAGAGTACAGTGAAAGACACACTGAAGTATTTTAAAATAATGGTTTTGATAAAAATAGAAACACATTAAAATTACAAAACATTCCAATTCCCACTAAATGCTCATACACCAAAAGATCATTTTTATAACAAGAAGTCTTCAAAAAGCAAATATATATATATTCTTGAAATGCTACCTAAGTGAAATGGAGTTCAAAAACAGTCAGTCCAATTCCACTATACTCAGCTTGAAGTCATCAAACTGGACAGCAAGATCTAATCACTTCATCATAAAACAGCAAACCATTTACTAGGTACTTATCTTCAAAAGCTTGCCTTGTTGGCAGAATCAACAAACTTAATACAAACTAGTTAATCTGCCTAAATCTATTAAAACAGTCTAAATTACTCTCAGATAAGCAGGATGGCTTTGTGAGCATCTTTTGTTTGGTTTAAATTAAAAAAGAAAAAAAAAGGAGGAACAAACTGTAAAACAGTCAATATTCCCAAAGGCACCAATTTGATTACGGGAAAGCATTTTAGTGCTATGGTCATCTCAGTTCATAGGATAATGTATCAAGAATAGTATCATATTGTAAGTATTTTCCCAGGAAAATACCTTTTCACACTTTTAAGAGTGCACACTGCTGAGGGTTTACTTACAAATGAGATGCTGAAAAACCTTGGGTCTGAAGTTCTCCCAGGGAGTGTAGCTGAAACAGGATTCAACCAATGGAACACTTAATTCAACACCAGCATACAAAAAAACCCTGACATTATGGCTTTGTTTCAAAATACACAGATCCTCACACTAGCTGTTTTGTGTGCCAGGTATAAACCCACATCTTCAGAAAGTGATCACACGCTTGTGCTCAAGAATGTTTTGGTCAGGAGACAAGGTGTAGTGTTTTTGTCCTTCAGCATGGTTACAAAATCCTGTGAAATATTAGTTTTACTGCAGACAGTGGAAGGATGAGGCTGGACTCAGCTTTTTAAAAAATTAATCCTCTTTTCTTGAAAGAATAAAAACTTTTAAATTACATTATCCAAAAAAACTTCTTCTCCTTAATTTACATCTGTCATTCAAATGCTAAAGGAGCCAAAATCTTAGAGTGCCTTCTTTTATTATTGAGACAATTTTTATATATTTAATTTGCCAGAATAAGATTCTCTCATTTTCACATCCTATCTTTTGACTTTTACTCTAAATTTGTAAATCCTTCTTCGAACTAGTGAAATTCTTTGCTCCGAATGAATGATCAATATCTACACCAATATAATATAATCAATTGTTGATTAAGGTTTTGTAGATTAAAACTCATTGCAAATTCCATGTTTTGCAAAAAGAGACTTCTATTCCTCCAAAGCCCTCCATAGAATGAATGTAAAGAAATGCAAATATTTCAAAGAAAATACAAAGATATACTATTTATGCAATAGTTCTGAATATGTTCAATAACAACAAATCCCGAAAAAAAGATAATAGAGAGTGGAAAGATATGCAGAGAAAAGATTCAAGGGGAAAAAAAATAATTAAACTGGATTTTCCTTTTCACTTTGCAGAAAGTGAGACGCATAAGCATAATCTTGGTCCAATTTCTCTCATATCTCCAAGTTCCTTCATATTCTCAATAGCCCTTTCACACCTTTTTCAAAGTGAAATTAAATGCTACTGCCTTTCAATCTGTCGTCCAAGAAAGATCAGTCCTATATTACAGCACTGGAAAATATAGACAAGGAGGGTGACGACTATATACACAAATCAGGTTTCTATTTCATTGGATTATATACATCATAAATTTATATGCTCCATACTCTCACCTATGTGTTTTTATATGTATTAGAAAAAAAGGAGAAGAAAATAAGACCATCTGAGAGAAAAGCCACTACAGAAGTAAATGGAGAATATATGCATTTTAATTTAAGGAACCTAAGAACCCATCCCCACACTCTTTACAGTTTTACAGCAATTATGCACAAGGTTTGCATAAACACTTCAAAATCATCAAAAGCTGTTTTATCAAAACACCACTTAAGTTTTACATATGTTTCAACACAAATTAGTATTCAGAATTAAACAGCAAGTTGATGAAAAAAAAAGGGTGTCAGCTGTCATTTTAAACTCTAACCAGATGTAGAAGATGGACATGAAGGAGGAAGACAAAGACTGGGCCAAAGTGACAGAAAAGTTCTTTCCAAATACTTTTCATAATTTAATTATCTTATTAATTCTTTCACTGCCCTAGACTTCTAGCTACTCATGATGAATTTTATCACTACCAAAAGCTTGAATAATAATTTTTACAGCAGTAATGTTATTGAAACCATGATGACACAAGGATATTGCAAAGTAAGGACAACAATAATATGCTGAGTACTAAAGACAATAAAAAGACACACAGGCACAATTGGGTTTTCTGCAGACACATTTGCTAACAATACCTGTATGGTAAAAGCATGCTCTTAATTTATAGCCATAAAAAATCAATTTGCAGCAATGAAATAATTACTTGGTAAAATACAGACACTCAATATGAAGCCAGTCCCTGACACACTAGGGCACATCCTGCAGTAACACTGATGTCCTGATTGTCAGCATATTCCTGACACAGAACCATACAAATCAGTGCAACAAGAACACTTCCATGGGTATCAAGACTTGGTATCTTTAGGGAAGTGTCTGGGCATATCAACTACAATCAACACTAGCAGTTATTTTGTTACAGGCAATTACTGATAGGAATGCCAAATGGTGGGACTTGAGTTCTCCAAAACTTAAAAGGTCAAGTGGTTAGGAGCTGGGGGCTGAATAAAGAACCAGCTGGGCCAAGTCCAGAAAGGAAAGAGGTTTGCTCTTCTCTCCTAAGTGGACGGAGACGTCTCTGAATGCCACTGTTCTCAAGATGCTGGGCTTTGAGCACAACAGCTTCACAGTGCCACAGGTTTTCAGGGGAGTAGGCAAATCCAGCGCAACTGATAGGCTTGAGCACCACAAGCTGAGGGTTTGAAAAAGATACCGCTTGTCCCCCAGATTGCAGCTAAGAGTCTGTACAGATTTATGAAAGGCTGCAGCCAGCTGGCCAAATTTCAGATGCCTCTCTCAACACTGGAGTCCTTTCACTCAGTCTTTTATCTTTTATTTCCAGTTGAAAAAATAATGCAAATACATGTACTAGTTCAGCTATTTTTCTACAGCATGGAACTTTCATTATGCTTGCCAGGCTAGTATTTCAGATACATAAACAGATTTCAAGCAAAGCTCTTACCACTATTTTAATACTGCTTTGACAAGGTTTAACTACACTTCAGATAAGTGACAAAAACTACAGATTGCACACAGTTACACAAAAAGACTGTCTTTTGATCCATTGAAGTGATAATACATGGAGGATTCCATATGCAAAAGCCATCTATTTCCTAAAGAGAAGCAAGAATTTAAGGGAAGGTGCTCATTATTGGAAGATGAGTCTGGTCAGAATAAGTCTAGCAGTGAGTGACTCATGGCTGCCAGTCAGTAGATATAGAAATGACTTGTTCATGAACTGCTCAAATATCCCTAACTTCAACAGCCAGGAGCAATACAAAGCTATGCAAAAAAAAATTCTGTGGCTAGCACAGGTCTTTCCCATGAGAATTCCTTTTGTGTTTTATAAATAAAGATAAAGTTTGGATGTTATTGAAAACAGTGTCCCAGGATTTGGATGGTGCAGGCCTGGCCAATCAGGCCTAGGGGGAGGTTTCTGACTGACCAATCTGGGTGACCTTTGAAAACTCTATATATACGATGAAATCAAAACAATAAAGGTCTTTTTCCTTCTTGCCACTGAGAACTGGGTCTTTTCTCTGCTAGCGGCTCAACAGCGACAAAAAACCAAATAAAAAAACCAACCAACCAAAAAAGCCCCACCCAGCTGCAAATATATCAGTTTTCTGAAAAAAGGAAGAAAAAAAAAATCTACAATTTATTTCATTTCACATGTATATAGAATCATAGAATGACTTGGGTTGAGACTTCAAAGATCATTTAGTTCCAACACCCCTACCATGGGCAGGGACACCTTTCACTAGAGCAGGCTGCTCAAAGACCCGTCCAACCTGTCCTTGAACACTCCGAGGGATGGAGCATCCACAACTTCCCTTGGCAACCATGGCAAACTGGAAAGCAATGGTTTCATCCATTATACTAAATCCAAGGTTTAAGTGGTTTAACAAGGTCTCTTTTGGACAGGTAGTATTTAAATACTAACCTCCAGTGAGAACTAAGGAAAAAAGAAGGACATAGGAACTTCCAGTCATTGGATTTCAGAGGTATATTGCAGACATGAAAATTTTACTTAGTTTCAGCATGCTCAGAAGTAGGAAACAGACAAGAAAAACAAAGTGAGCACTAGCATGCCGTTATGCCATGATGCTGTTTTAGTTGCTTTAGCACAGAGTAAATAAAGGCATCAAATGCATTATTTTCTCATTTCCTGTAGTGTTACCACTTTTCCTTTTAGAGCGCTAAGCACAAAATGAAAACCTGCCAGGTATTTCATTATTGAAATAACCCAATCGCTCTTCCTAAGCAGAAAAACAATGATATGGAAGAACAGGATGCAGAACTCCTTGAAACACTTTCTCCTGAGGTTGTCAGCCTTGAACTCACAGTTAAGCTACCTCACAGCCATCACTACAAATTTTTAATACTGCATTAATTCACAATGAAGAACATGGTACTCACATTTCTTTGGCTGCCCAACAAGCCTTTTCTATCCTAAAAAGGTGATTTACAAACATGTCTTTTTTCCAGGATTTCCATGCGCTCTTCAACTCAATTTGTGCCTTACTAAGTAACACAGACAGATACATACTGGCCCAAATTTGGCCTTTTTCAATGGAGAATCCAGAAAGATAGAGTACCTTACCTGGTGATTACTTCATCCACCGCCCATGGCTGGAGGGACTCGGAAGGACTGGAGGTGCTTTATCTGATTTCTCAAGTCCACTTCACCTCTCAGAACTGCCCTCAAAATATCTCTAATAAAAATAACCCCCTGCGAGATAACTTTCCAACACAGCATCTGCTATTAGAAGCAAAGGCACAGCTGTCAGCACATCACCAATTCTCCAAGTTATTTTACTTAAAGCACGATGCCTGCAAATTAGGTCCAACAATACTAAAGTTTCTCACATGCAGCCTTTCAGAAGGGGAAAGGTATTTTAAAAAGTTTTGCCTCTTATTTCCACTGTTATAACCAGCTGTTGGGGTACCAGCAAAAAGGGGTGAGATCAAGTCACAGAGCCCATCAACAAATCTGAGCTGCCTTGCTGTATGCTTGGGAATGTGCACAGTTCTGTACTCGTCAAAATTCAGACATTACCAATTTCACAGAAAATACAACAGCTGCAACATTTATTCCCCAAAAAGTTATAAAGAAATACAAAAACACGAACAATAACATGAACAAAAAGTAAACCAAAATTCATACAATTATTCAATATCACAGTTTTCAGTGGGAAGTACAATTGTTCTACGGGAATAGTATAAAATTTATTCTGAAACTGTCTGGGACAACTGGAGGCATGGTGGAAGGGAACGGTAAGAGGGAACCAAGTGAAAAAATATGAAAAAACCATCAAGACAAAGTGGAAGAAAGTTCCACTGGATGGAGATATACTAAGGAAGCAGCACTACAATTCTTATTTCAGGAAACCCAGTATACAATAAAACAGCTTCTGAAGGAATGCCTAGGGCAACTCAGCAGCAAATAATAGCTACTGGGTAACAAGACAATATTTTAAAATATGCTAGGAAATTATCTGCATCGTGGTGTGTGAGTAGACCTGCCAATAATCACTAACTTTTCTTTATAAATGTTCAGTGTTCCTCTTTACAAATGTTCAATTATAAATAACAATATGCTAAGGAACCATGAGTGCTCTGTTAGAACAGACAACTTAAGTTTTCTGAGGGATTTTCCAACAACATGCAACAGGCAAGCCTACCAACAGGAGAATTTTTATTTCTAAATGAAAGAAACATGAGATGCCTATCATTTCATCATTCCAAAAAAGCAGAAAACTTTATATTTCCATAAAGCATAAGATTTAATCATTGGGAAGTTAAATCCTTTAACTTCAGGGGAACAGTGGTTTATTAGGTACACACAGTGCTTAGAAAGACAATACCCCAGAAAGGGCCACAGGCACTAAGAAACTACCTTTTTTTTTTTTAATCTGGCAATAAATCATCAATTAAATTTTCTTTCCTGGGATTAGGAAAAGAGCCTTAGCCTTTTGAATTATTTAATTATTGTTTAATTATTTTTAAACAAAACAAACAAAAAAATTAAAATATTAGGGTTCTCTTTTAAATTACAGACTCTTATATGC
The DNA here is from genome assembly GCF_008360975.1 of Lichenostomus cassidix. Lineage (NCBI taxonomy): Eukaryota > Metazoa > Chordata > Aves > Passeriformes > Meliphagidae > Lichenostomus > Lichenostomus cassidix. The sequence continues at coordinate 14,333,679 of NC_139489.1, read as the reverse complement.
TGAATTTAAGGTGCTGAATTAATACATACAAGCCATTATTTTGTTTCTCACTTAAGAGAACAAACACTCCCACATTACAGCTAAGAAGTGTTTCAACATGATCTGAAGCAGGTTCAATCCGTGCTTTCACTGTTACAGTATATCATGTTTCTCAGACTAGACTTTTTCCAAATGGAATATGTAAACATCACTGAAGTGCTAGAAAGCAGCACTATTACTTAATTTCCACCTCACCAAAGCGCAATCCTTTTCCAGCTGCTATCCTCACCTTCTCTGATCAATCCTACAGACTTCAATCCTCAAATGAGGCATTGTCTTCTCCCACTTCCCTGGCCAAACATGAAGTGCTTCTAGTGCTTGGTGTTGTAAAACATCATTATTTCCACAGAAGAACTAGAACACATATGAACTTCCCTCTTCCTTCTCCCCACCAATAATTTACAAAATCTCAGGGAGGGAAGAGAAGATAGGGACTGATTACATCCAGCTGGATCATTTTTTTTGGTCCAACTCTCCACAAATACTAATGGCAATGCAGGAGATGGCATGGTACACATTAAACATGTTAAATGCTAGGTCAGTTTATACCAAAGGCAGAACCACACTTGGTAGGCTTCCAAAACCCAAAAGTGACAGTCAGACATTACTTCTGTTCTTCTGTTCCAGGAACGACAGTGAAACCTCAACATTTGCCTTTCCTGTGCAATATTCTCTATTAGAGCTGTGCATTCCTAGAGCTAACAGGCACATACCTACACCAGGCTTAAATAAAAACAATAAAGTTCTCACTGGCAATTAGGGACAGCTTAGTCCAGAGAGAATGTTAATTTATCATGTAAACCTGAAAATAATACGAAAGATTAATAGCTGTAGGTACAAATCTCACCAATAAAAAAAGTATTTCAAATTGTTCACACTCTGCTTGTGATCTCACCACTACACACTATTCGTAAAGAGCTACAAAGAAGTTAAAGTTCATATTTTGATTTACTTCTTTTTAATTAGGAAGTTATTTTTCAAATGAAGAAGCCCACGGGTTTACAAATATCCTTTTAAAGGATCATAGTAATTTCATCACTGAGACAAAAAGCAGCAGCAGCATTTGTGATGCTCATTTGCTTACACATCCCATACTTCTCAACTTAGAAAAGCTTGTCAGGGTGACTGACATTACCTATATAATAAAGTCTTACAGGAAGAAAGGAGGTTGCCATTTTTTTTTCACTCAGAAACATGCTGCAATTTCACCTTGCAGGCAAGATATCTTAAGTTATTAAACTGAAATTAAGGCCCCCAGCTGTTCACTACAGAATCTGGAGTTGCTAATTTGTGAAGGAATTGGACAAAGACCTTTCTGTCAGAAAGCACAGTTGAAAATTTTTAGAACTGCTGATAAGACTGCACAATTGTTTTGCTATCAAATCTGAAGTCACTTGGTTTTCCTAGCCAATGCCTAACTCTTACAAGAGCTTTCCAAGATGACAGTTTATCATATATCAATGCAAACACATGGCATAGCTCAAAACCCAGCCCCAAATGCTGTGCAACATGACTTCTGATATAAAGCACCCACTGAAACACAACTGAAAAACCAAATGAGCTACTCTGTCCTTACCCTAAAATCACAGTATCATTTCACACACGCACACCACTCCCATTCTTTTAGGGGGCAGGGAGAAAACTTGGCATTCAAGTACATTAGGCCAATTAATTACTTTGATTTGGAAAAAAACATTTTCTGTATTGCAGCTCAGCAGAAATATAACCACCCACGATGGTAAAAAAACCATAATGAAACCTTAATATTTGCTAGCCATAAAATACATACCAAACATGTGAAAAGGGAGACATTCAGACAGATTTTTAACAAAGCATATTCTCACACTAAGAAATGGAATCTGAGTTCAAAGCTGCTACAGAAAGCCCTTTTCCCCTTCCTTCTACAGGTTTTGGAGAATCACCAGTAAGTTACGGACAAAGCAAATCTTTCCATCTTACATTTAAGAAACTTTACAGCAGTTTTCTCTTCTCCTTAAGAAATAAAATCAGCAGAAGACAGTAATTAGATTCTTGTCCCAAAGCAGTATGAATATTTTAATCCTATAAGTATGTAACTTAAACATGTCACTTGCGTATATATTAAGGAGGAAGAAGAGGTTTTACCAGCAAAATTCTTTATTCTCAGAGGCATTATGTTATTCTTTTCATGCCAGGAGGTAGATTTCCCTAAAGTAACACGCTATCAGCAACAGAAGCATTGAAGCCATGGCTATGAACCACTTTAAAGCAGATGTATACAAAATACCACTGAACCTTCAGCACTATGGCAGCACTTGCTTGCTTTATCTTCCAATTTCATTCATTTTCTTCTTCAAATGTTTGTTTAAAGTTATTGAGACCCTGCAAAAAAAATGCCTCGATTATAATTGGTAGGAACTTTCAGTTGAAAAGTATGCAGAGTAAGGGCCTCCCTCAACTCAAGCCACTGCAATTTTCAGGGTTCTAATCTGTAATATGCAGTTCAGAGAGTGAAAAGAAATGCTGTGAAGTAAAATTCCAATGGCATTCATACAGCTCAACATTAAGTTATGTGGATTCTGTTAAAAACTTATTGTTAAACTTGCCATGTGACTCAAATCCACTTCTAGTGTTAACACCAGAAGGAACATGATCTGCACTTTTCTTCCTTCAAACTTAAATTTACACTATTAACCATAGTTAATACTCTAAATATATTAGTAGAATAATATGAGAAAGCAAACCCACAATGTGTGCAAACCAGCTCTTGCTCTTGTATACACCACAAAGTCTCAGTGCTCTGTTTTCACAAGTCCTAAGCACCACAAACTAGGTTGAAAATGGTGTTTTTTCACATCCTTGAGACCTTTCATTAACTAATGTAAAATCTTTACAAGTTCTGTAGCCTTATGCAAAACAGACAAAGTAGCAAGATGTTACCTACCAGGCAGATATTTACTCTAAAAATATCCTTTTAAGGCAGGAAGAGAAGAACAAATTTTACTCAAGAGACTTCTAGTTCATCACTATTCTGTTAAGTACAGCTCAGTGACACTCTAAGAAATCACTAACTACACTCAGTAAATGCAGAAAATAGCATCCTACACTAAATAAGAGTTAAACAAATTACCCATTTGTCCTTAAGAGCGATGTCTTTAGCTTTCTTTTCTTAACACCGTGCTTTCCATTACAGTGCTAAGCGTTAGTAAAACGCCTGAATCAGAAATTAGATGTGAAGAAGATGCTAATTCGCTGCAGCAGCAGCAGCACCAGGCTCAGTTTGGGCAGCACGGCTGCCTCTCTCCTCCCTCGTCAGGTGCCTGAGGAGGCACGGGCAGGCCGGCCGCTGCTGCCCACGGCTCTGGGCACCGCGGCTCTTCTGACAAAACCCGTTCAGACACCACAGACACGTCTGCCTTCCCAGCACTGACCTCTCACAGGTCTCCTGATATCGCAGAACAAACAAATGAACTCGAGGCCGAGCCCGCCGCGGACAGCCCTTCTGCAGAGCGGCCGGCCCGCACCGCTCCGGTCCCGCGGCGCGGCGGCACGGCAGCGCACGGAGCCGGCGGAGCAGCGCCCGCCGGGGCTCTCCAGCCCGGCCCGCTCCCTCAGCCCCGGCGCTGCCGCCCCCCGCGCCTCGCCCCGGCCGCGCCCGCCGCCGCTCACCCAGCTTGCCGCGGGACTCCTCCAGCTTCTGGATCTGGTTCTCCAGGAACAGCACGGCCACCCCGAAGACCAGCACCGCCAGCAGCTGCAACTTGGGCGGCAGCATAATCCTGAGCAGCCCCATGAGCAGCAGCAGCGCCGCCCGCCCGGGATCACGACATAACGCGGGGCCCGGCCCGCGGGGGCCGGCGGGAGCCGCGGGGACGGCGCGGGCGCGGAGGGACGGAGGGAGCGCGGCCGGGGGCGCGGACAGGGCCCGGCGCCGCCGCTCTCACATCGCCGCGCACGGCCCGCAGCGCGCCCGCCCCGCCCGCGCGGCCCGGCCCCCGCCGCGCCCCGCCCGCCCGCCCTGCGCGCGCTGCTCAGCAACCGAACGCCCGGCCGCGCGCCCGCCCCCGCCCCCGCCGGGCCCGCCCCGCCCCGCGCCTCCGCCATTGGCCGGTGCTGCCGCGGCCCCGCCCCTGCCGCGGCCCGACTGGCCCGGCTCGGAGCCGCCCCGCCCCCTGAGGCTGACTCCGCCTTCCCCGCGGCGCTGAGCCGCCGGAGCGAGGCCATGTCCCGCCTACATGCGTCCCTTCCTGATTGGAAGGGCTGCTTTCAGTCCCGCCCATCCTCCCATTCTCATTGGCCGCAGGCATCACGGCTCTTGGGAGAAGCACAATACTATTGGTCAGATCTGCTGTCAGTCAGGGGGCTGGGGGCCGATGTGCCGGTTGGCTGCAATTTCCGAGAAAGGGGAAAAGGCTTTATTCAGGGTTGTTTGCGCAATGCCCGACCAGCGCTGGGGAACGGCAGTTCCTTTAGCCTCGCTGCGAAGCACCGCTCTGAACAGACTAGAGCATCTTTGCTCTAAAATTCCAGGAGATATTCTGGGTTAGCTGTTTCTGCTTGCGGTGCCGCGGGCTGGGAGCACGCGTGTGCTCTCCCGCATCAGGCGGCGTGCCGGTCACCCGCGGTGGGTGAGGTCCTTCCGCGGCCCCCGGCGGCGCTGGCAGGGCGCTCCGGCACAAGATGGCGGCGGCGGAGCTGGCTGTGCTGGGGCGGCGCTGGCTCTGCTGGCTCCTGGGGCTGCAGGCGGTGAGGGCCGGCTAGCGTGCTCGCGCTGCGGGCTGAGCGCGGCTGCGACTCCTGAGCGAAAGAGAGCGGGTGCGAGGGCGGGGGAGGCGGGGTGAGACGTGTCCCGGTGCGGGAGCTGTGGGCGGCTCCACCCTCTCTGCGGCCGTGGCGGAGAGTGGGCTCTGCTTCTGCCTTCTTCCTGAAACAGTTTGTATTGGTGCTACCTTGGGTTTAATAGATTAAATTATTAGTGTGAAAACAAAGCAACAGTGTAACGTGTATTTGCAGTCAAAGCTTTGAAGGAGAAAATGGTGATGAAATGAGGCGCATCACTTGCTAAGGAGCTGAAATTACCTTGTTCTGATGGGAATTTACCTTCTGAAGTGTGAGGGGTTTTTTCCAGTCCCAATCAGAGACATTTATTATGATTAGCATATGTATTATTTCAGGATAATATGATAGTTAAAGTACTAAAAGCTAAAGAAAAATATTAGGGAGAGCGACTTTCTTCTATCTGTTTTTTCCTTTACCTCTCTGTAGTTTTGTCAAGTATTCTCAAGTTGTTTTAAGCTTGCCCTGTAACCACAACGGCTTCAGTGAGGAATTACCATGTGATGGAGTCGTTGCTCACCTTCATACACTGTTGGTGTAAGGGACAATGCCAGTAGCCCTGGTTTTGCTCCAAGGTGAACAGATTCAAAAGTGGTGAAAAGATGGTAAAGCATCAAAGGGATGGGTGGATGGCAAGCAGCAAGGTGCAAGAAAATTGCTTTGGTTACTACTATCATTAATTTAATAAGTGAACAATAATTAAAATGTAGCTTTGGCAGTGTTTTGAATGCTCCTTAGGAGTTTTTTTTATACTACTGTGTTGTTGTGTTTCTTATTGTCAGTATTCCTAAGAAAACAAATACATAAAAATGATAAATACAAAATGCTAAAAAAACTAAATACATTAGTAAAAATACTTAAAAAAAAGTTATTCCAATAGAACAAGGTTCTATTTTGCATGCCTGCTGTCATACAGTATCTTATAGGAAGAAGAAAAATAGCTTTCTGTCTGACAGAGTAGTTTTTTGTATGTTATACTTCTCTGTTCATGCTTTAACTCTTTTTTTTAGCAGATACAGAGAAACAGAATAATGAAGCACCTAGTATATTTTCTGCCAATTCCCAACCCAGAATATTTTCTGTCACATAAGTGACATGTCTCCTTCAGCTGTAGGTTGGGCACTTCAGCAGAGGAAAAGAGTTTTGTCTCTGCTTGGGTGTGCTGAGGGATTAGATGATGTGTAAATGTGAAGTCTGATTTGCTGAATGGCAAACTCAGTTTTACTTCTGTACTTTCCTGTTTGGCCCAGCGTAATTCTTCCGAGTCTTAGTCTGTTATCATCCAGTGCGGTTTGTGTTGCCTTCTCACTCATCCCTGAACACGGTGGTGCTGATTGTTTTGTTGGTGCTTTGGATGTAGCAAGTTTTGCCTGAGGTCTTTTACACAGACTGAGGAGCATCAGGGAAAACCTTCTCCCTTCTCTCTTAATTTCCTTTCTCACATTTTCTCCTCCAAAACAAGCAGATGGAAGGGAAGGTTTTAAGCCAAGGCATGAGAAATCCATGTGTAGAAAAGTAGGAATGTGAATTTGCTACATTAAAGACGTTGAGGTGCTGGATTGAGTCCAGAGAAGGACAGTGGAGCTGGGGAAGGGTCTGGAGCACAAGTTCTATGAGGAGCAGCTGAGGGAACTTACCAGTCTCTACAATCGCTGGAAAGGAGGGTGTAGGCAGGTGGGGGTCAGCCTCTTCTCCCAAGTAACAAGTCATGGGATGAGAGAAGATGGCCTCAGGTTGCACGAGGGGAGGTTTAGATAGGATATTAGGAATAATTTCCTCAATGAAATTGTGGTCAGGCATTGCAATGTGCTGCCCAGGGAAGTGGTGGAATCACCATCTCTGGAAATGTTCAAAAGGCACGTGGATGTGACACTTGGGACATGGTTTGTGGGTGAACACTGTGGTGCTGGGTTAATGATTGGACTCAGTAATGTCCTTAGAGGTCTTTTCCAACCTTGGTGATTCTATGAGAACCCAAATATCATTTAAGTGTTGTGTTTGGTTGCATTATTTTTGCTGCCCCTAAAAGGCAGAACTGGTGTTTTACATAGAACCCATATAATTCAATTTGCCTGTTGTAATGTATTGCTAATAAATCAGAATTGCAGGTTTTTCTCTGCTCTTCCACTTACAGGATATACGATTTTCTGGTAAAATTAAAGCAAACATGAAATTAAAATCTTACTTCTCTTGTTGAGTGGTTTGGGTAATTTCATCACTTCCTGGTTGTGTTTTTCCCAAGCTTAGCTGTTACATTGCTTTCCAAGAGTGTTTTCAGTGATACAAAACTTCCTAAAATTCTTTTTGAAGAGGGGGCTTTGGAAAGCTGTAGACACATGCATTCCAGCTGAATCATTACCTTTGGGGCTTTTTCTTAATTTGGAGGTAGCAATAGGAAAGCAGTAGTTATCAGAAGTGTATATAAATTAATTTTGGCAGGTTTCATACCTTGAAATGTACATATTTATGAGTGTCTGAAATTCCCTGTTAGCTTAAGACCCTTCTTCAAAATAGGGTGGTGCTGTGAATCCTTGGGCTGACCATTTTGGCATTATTGTAAAACAATCACAAGAGACTTACTTGCTCTTTCTAATCATTAAACATTTAAAGTAGTCTTAAAAAAATGAATTAATACTAAAGTGTAACGTTGTATTGACTTTCAGATAAGTGTTTATGGCGCACAGTTGTCATCAGAAGCTTGCAGAGAGCTGGGCTTCTCCAGTAACTTGCTGTGCAGTTCTTGCAACCTTCTTGGACAATTCAATCTGAATCAGTTGGATCCATTCTGCAGGGAGTGCTGCCAAGAAGAAGCTCAATTGGAAACTAGAAAGGTGAGTTTTGGACCAAATCCCTTGTGGAATAATTTAACATGTTATGAGAATCTGGATTATAATTTCAAGAGGAAAATGCAACATTTATTCATAATCCAATACACATCTACAAGGTCTAGATTTGCAGACTTGCCCTATTGCTTAAAATCATGTCCCTGTACCAGTAGAGGAATCTTTGGTTCTTTGGCAGCCCGTCTCTGGTGTGATGTGACCATACATGGGAACTATATCCAACTTCTTTTGAGTGGAAGGTACATGGGATTTGAAGAGGGCAAAAGAAGAGGATAAGGAGAGTGGTGCTTAATCACAGCTCCTGCTTGGTCATTGAGCCCTAATGTAATGGCCATGGTAGCTTAGGTCAGTCCTGAGGAACAAAAGGCTGGTGCCTCCAGTTCCTGGAGTGGCATGAACCTGACAGAACCCAACAGAAGCAAGACTGCTCAGCTCCATCCTGCAGCAGTGAGAACAGCTGGATATTTTGGGAATGATCTCTCTCAGAGCTCATGCTATGCTTCGATCAGTTAAACTAAGGCAAAACCTTTCCTTTATCTGTAGTAAATGAGTATTTGTGCTCCTTAAGGTATGTCATCAAGGAAGCAGTTTTAGAGTCCTTGAAAAGAACACATGTTTTCTAATATGTGGCAATTTAACAGTGTTCTAGAATATATTAAAGACAAATCAGTTGTCAGGAAAGTAGAGGTTTCAAGGAGGAGAGAGGCTGAAATTATGTTTAATGGCTAGGAGATTGTGAAATAACTGACAACATAAAATTAATGAGGAAATCTAGCAGGTTTCTCCTGTCAGTTAAATTCAGCCTAGTATTTAAAAAAGAAAGTCTGCCTTTAATTTTTAATAAAACCACTCATTACAATGTTAGGTACTATATATTAAGTATCAAGAAGCAAGTGCTTGAGATTGGCAGGGAATGAATAATTAGTAGTTTCCTAATACTGACAGACTTTAAGTTATAAATTGTGCTGTTTTATACATTAACAAAGTAATATTTCGGTACAATCCTTACAGGACTTGATATGTAAGGCTTTTTCTTTGCTAGATATATGAACCTTATAAAGGAAAGTTTGTCTCTGGGGAATGCTCCAGTTCTTTTACATGTCTATACATACATATATATATATATACATAAATATGTACATATCCATACATAGACAAAACCTGAAGTTTCAGAATAAAGTCTACCGAAATGTACTAACAGGGAATGGCAAAATAGAAGGGGTCTCCAGTGTGCTCAGTAACAGTTGTGCTGGCAGCAGCAGCAAGTCTACATGTCCTCATGTAAGGAGAAGATGCTTTATTTGCTCAGGTAATATTTTTAAGAGTTCTGCCTCTGTGCATAAGATGTAGCACAAGAACTTACAGAGCAGGACAATTTCTGTTGTCATTTGATGGGGAAGTAAGCTTGAGGAAGTAAGTTGTCATTTGATGGGGAAGTAAGCTTGCATTTCTGTCAATATAACCTCTGAGAAAAAAAAAGTCTTAGTAATATGAGTAACACACTTAAGGATGTCACTTAGTACTGTAAACACTGTGTTAATAAAAGTTGGATCAAATAACAGAAATTAAATCAATTTATGTTTTTCCGAATTTCCTTAATCAGACCTAGATTTCATTTTGTTGGTAATCACACTTTGTATAAGAATAAGCAAATGCCATTTTGTGGTCAGGACTTCACACTGTAAGAATTATCAGTCTGAAAACTTATTTTTATATTAGTCATGATAAATAAAATTAATAGCATAGAGCTGGACAGGGTCTCAAGGTTGTTTGACAAATTCCTTCATAGTGAACCTGATTTCCTTGTATATTCACAGGAAGCAAGAAATGGTATGTTATAAGTTGTTTTTAATCTGTTTGTGTTGGTTTACCCAGTTTCATTTTCTGCTTGGGTTTTGTAGTAAATGTGAGCAATGTACATTTTCATCATTACTTTATCTATTCTTATTTCTGTGACATTTCTGAAGAAATGTAATACAAATGGTATTTGAGATTTGGAGCTAATATGGTAGTCATCAGCATGAATTATAGGAGGGAATATGATAGTCTTTTCATACATTTTCATGTCTGGATTTGAATGCATGCTTTCCATATTGTGTGCATGAATAGAAATATTGGATTGTTACAACATTATGATTATATGGTTTATTGAAGCATCATTTGTATTTTTTCTTATGAATGTTCTTTCAGAAAGTGGAAATTTTTTATACTGTTACTACTGCTTGGAAATGTATATTTCAGATTTGGTGATTGTCTGGAGGTTTTACTTTTTTTTTTTTTTTTTTTAACTTGTATTCAGTAACTTTTTTTTTTAAGACTAGCCAGGGGAAAATTAGTGTTTGGAGACTGTTAGTATTATCTTGACAGATTGTTAAAACACAAGTCAACCCAAAATATGATGATTCTGAATATATAGTGCTGGTTGCAACAGGTGTCTGTAATTAAGCTTGAGATTTTACTATTACATAAAAATTAACAATATAATTTATAGTAGCTTCTTGCTAAAGAATTTCCATTATATACATGCAGAATAGAAAAACTGAATGCTGCCTTATGCTAGTTTTTCCTTTCCTCCCTCTTTTTTTCCATTACCACAGAAATCTTCTTTCTAATGAAAATTTGATAGTAAAGAGTGAATGGGTGTTGAAAGTTTTTAAAGTCTTTTTTTTCCTACCCTCTTGCTTATATGCAGAATTTTTAATCTTACTCTGAAATCCTGCATCTCAAAGTAAGATGTTTGACTTTCTGATGAGCAGCCTGGCATGTTGCAGAGTTCCAGAGCAGTGGTGCTCTGGTTTGTGCTAAAGCTGTGACTACATGCTTGAAAATCATCCAAGTACATGAATCTTTCTTCTCTGAACCAGGATTCCAGTACGTGACACAGCTTGCTCATTATGTGAGCAGGTATTGGTTCCCATGAGGTGGCACAGCAGGTTGGTAGTCTGTGCTACAAGCAGACTTGCAAACTATTGGAGTTCCAGGACAGGCTTCAGAATTGTAATTTAATTCTCTTTGCAAGTATGTGGCAAATACTAGAAATAGGGAGAGCAAGAGTTAGTCTATTGCATGACTCGTGCCTGAGTTCTAAACAAGAATTTAAAATTAAACGTAATAGCACATCTATCTGAGAATTTTTGTGTAATTGCTGTGTTTCACAAATTATCTGTGAAACACCCTCAGGCCTAAAAATACTTCATGCTGCATAGTATCAGTGCAGCCTCAAATGAGATGTTCACAGATTTGAACTGTTTCATAGCCTTGAAAGAAGTTGATTTATTAATCCTGCTCTTGTTATTGGTCCAGTAGTTTGTGAATTGACATTGTGGAAAATAGCTGTGAGATATCCTTGTTACACAGAATTTGTCTTGCTCTGAGCTTCTGCTGACACCTGTCCAGTGAAATATTTTAATTACTTCATAATTGGACTGTGGGTAAAATGAAATGTTTTGGTTATTTTCTCCTCCTCTAGAGATTTTGTATGAAGTCTCACACTAATTCAGAAGCTAGCCTAAACGGTATTGCTTTAGACAGCTGCAAGTTTTAAGCTTCAGTCTGTCAGATGCAGAGTACTGCTGGTGTGTAAAACATAGAAGGATGAAATGGAGGTGAAGCTAACTGTGCATGAAATTGTAGTAGCAGGAGAGATTGTCCATATTTTTCAGTAGCTGAAAATAGCTGCACTCCATCTGCAGCTTCATTTAGGCTGTGTGATCACTTCAGACATAGCTATAAGCATGTTCCATTAATTGTATATTATAATCTTAGATTTATCTCAACAATACATGCGTGTCAAAATCCAAATTGATTTTAGAAATCAACTCTCTGATAAAATTTGCAACACATTAAATTTCACAGTCGCACTGTGCAGGATTGCTACAACCCATTAAAGTTATCAATATATCTAAATGGAGCTTTGAAATATATTTTGCTCACTAATATGTGTTGAACTTTAGCATTTTAAATTCCTACTGTCAAGTATTTGTTGTTATAATGTTAAAGTGCTTGGTGGCTTACAAAACATGACATTAGATGTAGTGACTAGGTGTTTCTTCTGTTAAAAACAACCAACACCACAAATTGAAAGCTTTCTTAAAACTCCACTATTTTACATGTATAGAATTCTTAAATGTGCTCTTATGAATTATAAGGAGGAATAAGGTGGCGTTCTTGTTCAGACTTACTTTTTAAAACTCAAAAAATAGTTTACAAAACTCACAATAATTACTGGAAGTAGAATAACTTGATGTGCTTTTAATACTTCTGGCTATGCCTGTGTGACCCAATTTACATTCGTTTTTCAGGTTTGTTTTTTTTTTCCTTTTCACTAATTAAAGTGCTACACTCAAATTACTGTTGCCTGCCTGCTTGTTCTGCCAGAGGCTCTTAACGGGAATAGTTCCACTCTCATTGGAACTTCCAGTTTTCAACTCAATGGTTAAAAACAGAGAACTACTTAGAATTCATTAACATCTCAGTGATGTTAAGAAAGTGTAAGTCATATCAATGCTTACTGAAATTAATTAGAATTTTAGTTAACTTCTTCTAGCTGTTTCTCAAAACCCCCATCTTTTTCTGTCTTTTGATGTGCTTAGTAAAGTCTCTTGGCTACTTTGTAAAAAATCAAATTGTGTTTTTACATAACTGTATTCCTTATTTTTAACATACTACACAAAATGGTTCAAATTCATTGGTTTTGTAGCAAGTGTGACTTCAAAACCAGTGTGATTCAATGACAGCATATTCTATTTAACATTCAAGTAAATAATCAGAACTCTGTAATTAAGACTAATATGTCATATGATCTCCTTTCAAAGTTTGCTTTTAATTAAGTGTCCCACATAGTTCATATGGGCTGTATTGATAGGGAAGTTAGGGGAACTGAGATGATAATTTTCTCTCTAATTGAGAAAGTCTCTTACCAGTACTGTTGCTTCAAAATACTGTTCTCAACCATTCCTTCTACTAAAAATGTGCTGCAATGGATGTCCTTCTCAAGAACCTTACTATGTACACTCTCTCTCTTCCTTCTGTACATGATGTTATTGGCAATGAAAATTAACGCTGACAAGCAGTAGTGCTAGATAAGGAAGGTGTAGTTACCTAGTCAATGCCTAAGACAGAAATTTACTGTCTTTTGTTTGGCTCAGATTCACCAAGTGCTCATCTCTGTCAGATAAACTAAGATAAAATACATTATCTGTCTGTCATAGGGTAAGACTTACCCATGGAAGAGCTGCATCTAATCTCATCAGTTAAAAAAAAAACAGTTAGGGAAACTATAAATGTGAGTTTGCTAAATGTGAGTTCAGTTGTTGATGTGCATCTGTGCTGGTGAATGGAATAGGTTTAGCTAATTAAGGCTGGCCTTCATCTAGATAAGGTACTGGCATTTGACTCTACATTTGTTGAAGAAACTTCCAAAAGTAAAAGTCTCAAAATTAATGAAATGCGCAAGGTTAAATGACTATCTTATGAGACCTGTTCTCACCGTTTTCTTTGCAACTCTAAGATGCTTTATTTTTTAACAAAAGCACAGACTGGAGAATAAAAGAGATGTTCAGGGATTCTACTTCTAGAGATAAGTAGGTGCTTCGATGGAATCAGATGGTATATTCCAGAATTGAAACTTGACCTGTTAACTTCCTGCCTATACTCTTTTGGTTGCATAATTCTGACTAGGTCCAAGTGAGAGTCTGAACATAGGAGCCCTTTTTCTAGGGAGTTTCCATAGGAGCCTATTCAGCTCTGCTCTCCACCCCACTCCATTTGGGTATTCACACCACTTAATCCAGGCTACAGCTCCAGTGGTCTAAAGTCAATGGTTGCTCAGCTTTTGCATTTTTTCTCTCACCCTTGTGCCAGATCTCTTGCTCACATGACCTTACACCAAAGTATTTCAGAGACCAAAGTTAATAAATATAGGCTGCCAGGAGCAGAAGTTCTTTTGGAACTTTTCGGTGGTTATTGCATTTAAAGAGCACAAACATTTATGAAATCCTGCAAGGAGGATACAATTTAACAAAATTGTATCCTGCAATGAGGATACAATTTAACAAAATTGGTGATAGATGACACAACTATCAAAAATAGTGATAGACACATTTCCTGTATGCTGAAGAATGTAATAGTAATGCACAGCTATGTTTTGTATGTGCAGAATAAATAGTCTCCTTAGAGTCTGCTACTCAAAGCAGAACTCAAAGTCCCGAGGATCTCCAAGAATGCAGATTATCCAGTCTTTCTAAGTAAATTATTTCATTGCTTAAACACCATCATTGAGACTTTTTTTCACCCTTATATTCAGTTGGAATTTCCTTCCCCACAAATAAATGAGCTTAGATTCTGCTTCATCTTTGTTCAGAGCAATTTGCTTGTAATACAGACAAACAGGAGTAACACTGATTCACATAACTGGTTTTTGACTGTTAGACTCTGTTTCCAAATTCTTATTTAGAGTTAGGCATCTCCCCTCACAGGATAATGAGCTGTCAATGGGAGAAGTTGCTTTGTTGCTAAATTTACTGATGACATCAGTTCAGAATGATGTGTGTGTGTAGCAATGACTTTCTTGGCTTTCTGTATTACAGAGCAGTAATTCATAATGTTCCTGGCAGTGAGGCTTTCTGACTGCTGCCTCCTAACCCACAGATTCTTACTCATGTTCTGCGTCCAGGAAAAGAAAAAACAAGTGATTTTGAAAACCTTGAGCTGTCCATATAAGTGCATTCTCTCCCATAGAAAATATTTCGTAGTTCATATCTCAATGTATTTTCTTTTAAAGTTTACTAGTTTAGAAGATTAGTTTTCTAGTAAAAGTCTCAAATGAACTGCTAATCAGAAGGGTTTAGGAAAATGCAACAAAATGTCTTCTTGCTATAAATTTCTCAGAAGAACAAATGTTAATTAACCTGTTTTGCTTTTCTGGGTGGATGGAACACAATAAAAATTAATTTTTATGCTTTCATAAAAGAGATCATTTACCTGCTTTTTCAACAGTAACATTTTGCAAATACCAAGCAACTTTGGCCATTAAGAATAATAACATCCATATTTTTTCCTGAAATTTTTGGAAGTTGATAGGAGATGAGGACCTCTCTTCTGCAGATCTGCATATATTGTAATATGAAATTAGAATTGCAGTGAATTTCGTGGCAACATTGTTTGCATTGGAAAGGGAGTTGTTGCTAAATAGTTAGTGGAAGATCATCTTGTACCTGAGGCCAGTGAAAATTCTAGAGGTTTAGCTGTAGTCTTAAGTTTGCTGTACTGCTTGTTCTTAGAGCTTAACTATGTTTTTTAAGCTGTTAAATATCAGGAGAGGACAATACACAGATATCAGAGAGAAACCAGATACCATAAAGTAGCTATTGACCCTTTTATGGGTCTGCCTTAACAGCCTGTTTAATTTCATGCTTTAAGACATGCTGGTATTTTAATTTATATTTTAAGACATGTATTTTTTTCAGCTGATTACAAACAGCTGTACAAATCCAGTCTGAATGGCAGTTGGTAACCTGTGCCAGGCAGAGTCACCTTTAGTCAGTAGTTAGAAGAAAGAAGCATGCAAAGCCTAAGTGTCATAGAAGTAAAATTAGGTATAATTTGCTGTATTTTATAAAACTTTTTTGTCACCTTTGATCTAACATAATTTTATTATGATCAAGGAACACTCTCTGTTCAGTACCACATTTTGCAGTTCAGTTTGATCTGAATTCCTGTTTGGTTATAAATGTTAATGATTATGTAGCAGGAATGTAACTTTTCTTCTGGAGTCTTTGCCATGAATAACTGTGAAGCAGCATCATATCAATGTATAAATGAAGCACTGCTGGAATTGTTTCTTTCAGAAATTGCTTCAATTCCCTGCCTAATAGCAGGTGAAATGTTTTCTTTCATGTAAGTTAAAGTTCCTTATTTTTACAATGCATATTTTTAACTAGCACAATTCTTACGTAAATGGTGTTATTCTGCTATAATTAGCACTATCCTTCATCAGTAAAACAGACATGACCAATAATGTAGTTTCTCTTCTCACTTTTGAAGAGCCATCTTGATTACATCAGTATGAACTGTTACGAGAGTTTCAGGTGCTTCACAAAAACTTTTGAATGAACTCAAGTTGATGCTTTGGAAAAGATGAGGCAAAAGTTCAGATATTGTCCCAATAACCTTAGAAAACATGGCTATTAAAATGTTGTGAAAAAAGCTAAGTTCTTTTTATAGATGCAGACATGAATCAGCCTGGAAATCATAACAGCACTTGTTTTGGATGTTAGCATGGGCACTAGTAATGGTTTAGAGAGTCTTCATTTCATTGCTTGTGGTACTGAACTCACTTTCATGAGCACTAAAACAAGTGAAGCATTACTTTGAAATGAACTGACTCATGAGTTAAGCATTGTGTAATGAACTGACTCGAGATGTTTGTGTGCCTCCATGCTGAGTGATACATATCATTCGTATTAATACTTGAACACAGTGACTGCCTTCACAAGGAAATTTGGAGAACATCTGCTCTGGACACAATGAGATGGAAGCAGCAGCAGATATTAACAACTAGGCTTTTGTGGTGGGTTAAGTGATGCAAATAAACCTGCAGTTTTTGCAAAAGACACCTTTGTTTAGAGTTATAAATGAAGCCAGTTGAGTCTTCTTTTTTTCTGGTCTAGCCATCAGGAGAGCAGCTGTTTGTCCCAGCATGAATCTAAACCTTTTTGTACCAGAACAGTTGGGTTTCAATTATGGCAGAATTACAGGCTCAAAATTTAGACATCAATGACTGAGCTGTGTTCTTTGTTAAATTTCTATCAGATATTGGCCAGGAGTTACAAACTGGGAATAGTGAGTAGTTACAAAATGTCTTGCATATTTTAGATTCCTACAGTGATCTTGTTCCATAAAAGTCTTTGTTTGGAAGGAAAAAAATAACTAAGAATAATTTGTAGTAATGGGAATTAAAAAATGCTCATTTTAGTGTTATCCTCAATTTGAGTGCACTTAGCTCATTATAGACTTACTTAAAATAGTTAATTAAATAGATAAAAGGCTATTTATTCCTTTGTCTACTTCTTTATACTGACTTCCTGATAGAAAAATGCAGATAACTGTTAGTGTTAGAAAAATCAGTATAAATGTTCAGTGGATTAGTGAGTGTGCAAAGGAGTATCCAAATTTAGGATTGTTGTTGAATGTTTTTTAAAGAATGACAGAGACAAGGTAAGTGATGTTTATAAACCACTATTTCATGTTTCTTTCATCTTTGTAATTACTTCATGTATTAATTTCAGAGCAACTTTAATTATGCAAGCTAGTATCTGAGCTTTTTATCACTGCATTTTTTTAATTAAAACCTTTAGTTTGGTGGTGAGAAAGCTTTAAAAAAAATCTGATATTTTTCATCTCTTGCATATCGTTTCATAGTAGTTCTGGGTTTTAACAGTAAAATCTTAGGTTTTTATCTTAAATATAATGTTTCGTTGAAATGTATCTGTAGTTAAGCAAATTTCTGAGATGCTGGTCTGAACAGATAATGCAGCGTAACATTCTCTTTTCAGTTTCCTATGGAAGTAATGATTACTGATTAGTTCACGCCAAGAGAGAAATTGTAATTTCCCTGCAAATGATTAGAGTATTTCTTAAGTTCTAATTTGTAGTTTTTAAGCAAATACTGATTTGGACCTGAATTCAGAATTTGAATATTCAGAAATGAAGATGTATTTCTGGCTGTCCATAATGCTTCCATACAATAGGTGACAAAATGTTAATAAAATTGTCTTTGAGATTTCTGTCCTGTCATGTGTGGTTTGGTTTTTCAGAGTGGTTCATGAAAGTTACTTTTAATTACTTGTGTTCACAGTTTTTGTATTTTAAGTGAAATGTGAATTTACTTAATTTCAGTAAGATTATATTTTTCTATATCCTGACTTGCACATTTGTTATGAAAACACTATCTAAAAGGAAATGGAAGCAGAGGTTTTAATTCTCTGTGGAAGCTAATGAATTAAAAATTTTTGAATTAAGCTCATTCTGTCCGCTTATCTATAAACAGTGGGGTTTAAGGCTTGAATATATACTATGTATTACATATATAGTATATATATTATGTGTAATATTAAAATGCCTAACTTTTGAGTATGAAGTTCTATTTTAGTAGCTGGAAAATCTGTTGTTAATTTATTTAAGATTCAGCAAACTATAGAATCATTTGCATGTTGCAAAAAAACTTGCAAAATAGTTTTAAAATATGACCATATGCAAGATAATTAGGTGGAGGTTTTTTAAGTTTAGATATATAAAATTGAAAATAACTTGTATTTTAAGAAGATTGAATCGGAGTATCTTGCATAGCTGACAGAAGTGATTGACATCTAAGTGCAAGTATCAAAGGTAACCCAGCCTGTACATATTACTTCACCTAAGGCTGGTTGATGTGATCTGTCCTCTTTCTGCAAACACAATTAATTAAAATCAACCAATAGCCCAAATGAGAAGTTAAAAGTCACTGCCTTATCTTTATTATAAGCAGTATTTTACTGTCCAAGTTAGGTTTAAAGTGGAAACCAAAATTTCATGTAGTGGGAGTTTGTTAGTATCTTTGGGAAGGAAGCACATAGTTCCCATTGTAAAATGTCCAGTTGCATTTTTTTAAATGAAGCTTTGCTTACACTAGCAGTATATCTCAAATGCTCTTTTTTCCTCTTTTTACATTTTTAGTATACTGAATGAAAATTACCATATATTTTGAGTGAACAGTTAGTTGTTGCATAAATCAGAGAGAGGTCTAGAATTGTGATTATGTTTAGGATCTTACTTGTAATTAGCATCAACAGAGTAGCATATTGCATCCTCAGAGGAAAGTAGTTCAACCAATAACACACCATAAATAAACTAGTAATTTAGATTACTTTTGTCATTAACAGCTTCTGTTTATTATTGCAGCTTTATGCAGGAGCTGTCCTGGAGGTATGTGGATGAAAATTGGGAAGGTTCCCTCAAGTCCAGGGTAAGTAAAGCCACTAGTATTCCTTCAAATATGAAATCCTGTCACAGCTGAATGACAAAATGTACTTTTATGTACTCTTACAAGCAACCATAAATTTAGTGTATTATATCAGTAAAGTTGCATTGACCTGAGACTCATAGAACTACTCTCCAATAACTGATAGATGAAATTATATTGTGCACTTATGGAATGACTTTATTCTCACTTGAATGACTAGATCCTGCCATGTAATTGTTTTATCAGTGGATAATGACAATCAACTAACAGGAATGGAATACAGTAGTGTAAAAGGAAAATCACTACCATCAGTGTCTGGTGGGAGGAAGCTACAGGAAAAGATTCTGTTAGAAATTTCAAACTGGACTTCTCTTATAAAATATGGAAGAGCTTAGGTGATAGCAGTACTATGGTTATTTTGGGTTTTTTTCCTCTAACGCGGACCCTAATACTGTACTCCCTGATACTGTACTTTACACTTAGTTAGACATAAATGCTAATCTAGCTTTAGAATTAAAAATTGCACAAACAGCAGGTCTCCATTTACCATGGGAAGTATTAATATCTCCCTGTTTGAAGGCTGGCTGACAAACAGTGGGAAAGAAAAGGTTTTAAAACAGGCTACAATTTACATAAGTTGCACTGCATTATACCCCTTTCTGCCACCTCTGCCCACACACAGTTGAGTTGAATGACTACAAGACCACAGCAAAGCTCTTTTCCACTGTATTATATGTCAAAATAAGAATTCTTTAAATGACTTGTCCTACTTCAGGGGTGTGAGGACACTAACTTCGTTAGCACAGGAGTCCATATTATCTCCATGACTGTTAAATTTAGCAAACATAAAAATGTTCCCAACTGTTGTTGCCTATTCGCTCAGCTGCCTTGTGGTTTGGATTTATAACAGTTAAATGCTCATTTGAGCCATTGGTTTGAAGGAAAAGGTCAACCTGTTAGCCTGACTCCAGCCTGCATTATGTCCTCAGTTATCTTCATGTGTAGCTCCTTGAAGGGAAAGGCCCTCAGTTTCTGCTGGGTGCACACCTTGAAACATGTTCCAAAGACTTGGAATGGTGCAAAAGAAAAACTTGAAAATTGTGGCTAGTTTTTTTTTCCCTTTCAATTCTTGGCTATTTAAACCTCCTCAAATATTTACATTCCATTAATCATATAGCTTACTGTTTTAAATGGCTGGATAAATTTCATTGTTTAAGTAGGATCTCTGTTTTGACTACCAGTTTTTCTTTGGTACAGTAAGAATTAGAAAAGGACTGAGCAGTGCACTTAAATTTCTCTTTCGACTTTTCATCACCAGTTTCTGCAGCTACTCAATCTAAATTTATCTTGACAAAATTTACTGCTAGAATATTAGAACAGATTGGAAGATGGAATATATTTTAGGAGCATACTTTGAAATTTTAAAAAGCAATAGAATATATTCTTCCTGGTATTTGTCTTCACAATGGTATTAATCTCAGAATATTTAGATTTTATCCTTTATTTTAACTTCTAACAGATACAATATTTAATGTCTCCATCTTAAGACATTTACACTCAAAAAGTGGTTTTATTTCAACTTTGCACTTGGACATTTGCTATGAAGTTAGGTTGCCTAATGGTCATGCTACTGCTTTTGAAGCATTGTCTTTGTAGGCTTCATTGAACTGTGTAGCCTGTCAGTGACAATGTCTCATCACAAATAACTGAATCTTTTTCCATAGCTTCTGTGAGGCTTTTGTTAGAGTTTCTTTGGGTGTGTTTGTGTTTTTTCCCCAGAATATACACAAAATGGCACTGTTAACGACAAGACTGTGTATATGCTGGAATTACGTGGATCAGTGTATGTTACTCCTGTATGCAACTGCAAAGTCTTGACCTTTAAGTACCTGTGTAAATTGTTTTGTCACTTGGCTTAGTCCCACGGAGTTGATATGTCTCAGACTATTTCTGGGTAATGTTTTATTTGGCCAAAGGATGAATAGTGTTGTTTTGTTGGGTTTTTTGTTGTGGTTGGATTTTTTTATTGTGAGATTCACTTATTAAAATAGTTAAGGATTGAAAACAGGTGAATTAATAAAGGTTTGTAAAAGTTACACAGTTGGAAGAAGCTGTGCATGGTTACTAAATGCAATATTCTATGGTCTATCTAAGTTTCTTTCAAAATTACTGATTATATAGTCTTTAGCTATAAACAGTTGCTGAATACACCTGTGTGCCTGAAATGTGCAAATCATTACATATGGAATATATTTGTATGTACTAGGAAAGCCAAGGAGTGAGAAGTTATGAAAAAAATCAAGTCCTCAGCAAGAGGATGAAAAAATCTGGTCTTCAGCAAGATTATCTTAGGTTTGAACTGGATGTTACTCTTTGTAGTGTCACACTAAACTACTAAATGCTTTTGTGAATATGGCCAAGGCTGTCTGTTAGGTTTTTAGGTACAGTTTCTTGTGATCAGTCTGGTTACAGACCACATTTCTATATGTATCTTTCAAATTCAATACTGAAATACTCTTACTGATAAGTTTCCCTTAAAAATAGTTTGCTCTATTATAAATGCTGTACTCGAAAATTAATTCCTATATTACATAAATTTTGAAATAGATCGGTATAAAACTGTTCTTAAATATTTGCCATTTAAAAGCACTCCATCAAAGCAGAACATTAAAAACCTAAGTCACAAGATTCATAGATGAAGCAATACCTTAATACACCAGGTAGCACAAAATGTGACAGTTTTTGGCTGACATACATAAAACTAAGGCTCTGGAATAGAATAATAAATTAACTGCATCAGTGATTAATCTAGCATATTTGTTTTAAGTTGACTTTTCAGTGGCAGCTGTGTTCTGTTTACCGTGAGATAGGAGTTCAGTGTTTAGACTCCTACATTCTTTCTAGTTTGTTTAAAAAACTGAATTAGGCTGTGTTTTTTCATTGAACATTCCTTTCATATTTCTCTCCATTCTTTTCTTTTTCAATAAACTAATTCTCACCTCTCCCTGTGTGACTCTTTAGTTAAGAAACTGATGTGGTCCCAGCAAATCTGTTCTAGAAACAAGGTCCTTAATTCTTGAATTCATGCATTGTGCAGCTACATTAGATCCTCTGACTTCAGAGTCAATTACCGCTATTATATCACCCAAGTTCTCCAAGTGTGAGGGGGATTCTTTTAGCCACTAAAATCTAATTTCTTATGGGATTGAATTGTATGAGGTAAGATCACTCATTTCCTAATTATTTTAATCTGTAATCCATAAATACTGACGAAAGAAACTTCGAAAATTATATTAAACATTGTACAGATAAAAACATTAGTAAAACTCTCACTAAAAATACAGATATTGTAATGGGAGTTATGCATTGCTTTATCATAATCTTTTGTAAATAGATGATTCACAAATTAAAACAATATTTCCCTTCAGATTCAGAAATGTCCCTTGCCCAACTGCTTATACAAAATACGCTGTCTTTGAGATTTTTTGAAGTTTCTTCTACAGGCTTGACTGGAGCTCTGTGTTGGATTCATTTCTGAAAGCATGTGGTGCTTTTTATAAAATCTTGAACAGCTGCATTGTAACTTGATTAAGAGACTACAAATAGTAGTTATTGATGTGCCATACAAATCTTAAATTTAAATTTTAATCTCAAACTGAGGTCCCCAAAAGGTAAAGAGCTATAGTTATTAAAATGTAAATGGGTGCTTGTTGTGTCCTGTAGTTCAGTCTTTTTGCTAGGCTTTCATGGTAACTTTTGAAGCAGACTCATACCCTCTTCAAAACTGCAGAGCATGTATTTGTCCCCAAAACAAGTTATTAAAAAGCCTGAGGAAAGACGTTAATGGTTTTGGCTTGCCCAGTGATTTACATACTCACATTTTTAGCAAGTATTGCCAATTGTCTTGGCAATGCTTAGCTATTGGTGGCATAATTAAATGTTGGGATTTCCTGTCTTCATAAAATGTCTCACTCTACCTTTCATTTTAGTTTCTTTCCTTTTTCATAGATTTAACACTTGATAATTGGCAATGCATCAGTAAAATGTTTTTTAATTCAAGTTCATTTCAGGTACAAAATGGTCAAGTCTATATGGTCAAGTCCTTTGTGCCTTTTTATATATGATTCTGCACCATTATGCACAAACTTGTGTCTCCAGTAAAATTTCTTTCTTTTGAACAGCTGGTGTCTAATAATCCATGGCCAAACAAGGAGACTACCCTTTGACTTAGCTGGAGTAATATTACACTTGCTTTCTGTTTATTCAAGTTTACTCAAAACAAGTGTTTTCTGCTTGGGGAGATGTGGTGTTGTGTCCATTTTGGGTCAGGAGCTTCTCTTAAGCTGTGTCCTACTGAACCTAAGAGAATAGTACAGGTGTGTGTGTGCTTATACACACATGTGCCCTTTGAACCACAGTGATTCTTAGATTCCTTAACAGTCTGCACTTAGGACTCTGGCATTTAATTCCAACAAACTAGACTTCAGAGACTTTCTTGTAACACCTCTTTGTTTTGTATCAAAACAAAGGGACATTGTAACAATGGCAGTGAGTTTTCCATTCTACTATGTTCCTAGGTAGAGGCTGCTCTTAGGTTAGGTTCAATGTTACCTCTCTTTGCAAAACAGTTTCATGGGGCCAGGCTTTAAAATGTTCATACACACTGGGTCTTTCTCTGACCTTGTAGTTGATTGCATGGCAGTCCAGTCTGCTCTTCAGGAACACCTCAGGAGTGCCTTCCAACAGAAGTGCTTTGGTACTGCTCATGGCTTGTAAGTGCATAAGGTCAAGTGATTTTTCAAAGCTGTCCAGAGAATAGCTCTGACTTCTGGTCTAGTGTTTAATTCACCAGCACATGGTGTCATGGCACCAAGCTCAGAGTTCATCTGAGAAAAGAAGTCACAATGGAAAATGCCTCTTGTGTTCACCCATAGATGGGGTAGAGAAAGGCTTCTTTCTCTGCAGTGTGTAATTTCTAAAGCTGCTACAGAGAAAAGAAAATAGGGAGATAGCTAGGATAGGATTTTAGTATTAAACACCAAACTGCTAAATAATGGTGTATGGATGATGTGCAACTACTCTTTAGACATAGAACCATAAGAAGCAGCATTAATCTCAGGGTATAGAGGGGAAACTGTTGGGGCAATGTGAAGGTGGAGCATATGCACCTCATCACATGATAAGCAAGCAGTCATGTGTCCCAAAATGTGCACTGTAGCTGCATCTGACTTCCTAGCCCCATCATTTCAAAGGCTGTTAATTCAACTTGAGGACTGATTTTGTGGAAAGAAAAAAAAAAGTGTTTGATGGGATAATCTGTGTTTTTAATGCATGTCAGTATTTGAGTTTCTCATTTTAGCTTCCAAAATTCAGAATATACAAATTAAGTTATTTGTACATTGAGTGTTTTTCTTTGTTGCATTGCAAATTCAAGTGAATGATGCAGAAAGTCACTATGATCAGCATTAGGAATAAATATGCCATAACAGAAGCTAATTTTGTTCCAGCTGTCTAAAATTTCAGGAAAAGTGTTCTGTAGTGCTTCAGCTTTCGGAAGATTTAGACATTTGACATTGATACAAGTGTGTAATAGCTACTTTTATTGTGGCAGAATGTAATGCTGCCTCTAGAATACTTTCTTCTTCCACCTAATTGTTCCCACTTTATGTGAGCTTGTTCAGTCCAACACTGCAGCCAGAGAACAGCCTCTCATGTCCAAGTGAGCTCTCATCTCTTTGTCACTCAAGTAACAAATCCTCACACCTATTACAAGCTTGAAATGCTGTAACCTGAGGTCCCTCCCAAAGGCTATTTTTTAACACAGTTAAGTTCCAGAGTTCAGATTTGCTTCAGAAACTTTATCCATTTTACTATGCTCTCTTACAATTTTGCAATGTTACCCACTGTACTGACTGCTTCTCACAACCTCCTTTTCATATAAAGCCCTATAGACTCATTTCAGCTTTAGATTTAAATTGAAGTAAAATGTGGAAAAATTCCTCCAGAAACACTTCAACAGTCTGTGCACTTAAGAAAGAACAAGAAATTTCTTTGCTGCTTTTTTGTATGTTACATTTGATGACAGCCAAGACAACATGTCACAAGGACATGGGAAACACTGAAGTTGGAAATATGTCTGAGTTTAAATTAGAATCAAACTATGGTATGTGAGCACGTACTGGTTATTTTGTGCTATTTGAAATTGTTATACACAGCTTACACTATTACATTAGTGTATAGTCCTGTAGAAAGAATAAAGAAAAGTCTCATTTTCTTCAGGGGCCCGGTACATCTGGCATCTCTGTGGGCCATTGGTATATTTTTTTTACCTTGTTTGTACTGTGTAGTGGCTGGTGCAGCAAGCAGAGTATATGATTTTGATCTGTACTGGGAGCTCAGTGGAAAAGGGAAGAAAATAAATGCCACTCTGTATAACCATGCTGAGAAAGTGTTAAGGTAACTATCTGCAGTAATGTAAAGATAGGTATAAAGATGCCAGGGGATATCTCTGCAATTACTGAGGAAAGCATTACATTTTGTGAGGCAGTGTGAAACATTAGTCCTGAGGTTGCACTCATCTCCGTGCACCAGCTGGGTGCACTGCAATTTGTGAGAGATTCATTGTTGTCTAACCTTGAAAAAGCAGCTTTCACATGCAGCTGGCACCCTTGTAGGAGTCAATCCATACTGACAGGGTTCATCCTTGGGGAGATGCTGCTGACGTACTGCAGGAGCATCCTGAATCCACTTAATGTCAATACAGATACTAAATTCAGCTTTTAGCACAACCTGACTGTAAAAAGGAGGAATGAGGACTATTATGTTCTAAATAAATTTTAAATACTTTTAGAACTCAGACATTCATTAGGGTGAAATGCTTGAAAGTAGGGGATTATGCTCACACTTTGTCCTGAAATACCTCCTATTTTCTGTTCAAAGTTAAGGTTAACACAAGGCCTGGGTTGTGCTGTAGTGTCACAGAGCCTTTGCTGCTGTAAATGTGTGCTGCCTGCAAGTGAGGGGGTGTGCAGTAGCAGCTCACCTCAGAGCTGGCCTTCTCTCCACATAGCTCCCTGACAGCCCATAGAGCCTTGAAGCTGACTGCCTTCACAAGTGTCAAGAGCTTCTCTTCCTGTTTTCTAGCCTTGTTTTCTTGCTGGTTTTCAACACGCAGTCTCAGAGATTGTCCGTGTTGTTCACCAGAATAACACCTCTCCCCACAAGTTTCCTGTTGCCCTGTCCCCCGCAGAGCTGCGGCGTGCGTGGAGCGTGCTGATGAGATGGGTGTCACATTCAGCCTCCCTCACAAAGCTTATCCTCTGCCAGATTTTGATCGCTCCAACGCTTTCCCTCACATTTGCGTAGCAGCAGCATATGGGCCAGTCTGCTGAAGGCTGTCAGATGTACGTGCAGATAAACTGCCTTACACAGTTGCACTAGTGTTGGAGGAAAATCCAAGCAGATAGAATTCTTGTTTGGGTTACTAGCAAAAATAGCTCTTCCTTTGGCATAATAAGTTTAGTATTGTTAACTTTGTGAAGGTACTAAGATTTGAACATTAAAATATCTTCTAAAGCATCATTAAAAAAATAATTTGGTGAATACTAATTTGATGTAAATCTACTTTACGCAAGTAGACAAGAATTTTATTTTCTTTCTCTTTTCCAAACCAGCTTTTGTCAGGAGTGATAAGCCAAAACTCTTCAGGGGACTGCAAATCAAGGTGAGTAGTAGCCCAGCTTTTTTATTTGTGATGTTAGGAAGAAATAAGTTTGGTGGAGAAGTCCTCCTGTGGATTGTTTCTTATTTTCTGATCAAGTAATCCTTTAGCAGGGGACATATATTTGAATTGCCAGTATGAATCTTTACAAGTTCCTGCTAGTAATATTGATTTGTTTATTGGTCAGTAACTGGTACTAATTCTTTGGTGGTGGGGGAGTTTTGGTTGATTTTATTGTCGTTTGATTGGTTTTAATCCAAGAAAAAAAAATTATTGTAGATGAGAAAAGAGTCTGAGGAATGCTTATATTCTGTTCTTACTTTGTAGATACCTTGGATTTATTCAAGCTATTCTGCCACAGTTTCCTTTTTTCCTGTTCTGTTCTCACCTAGTTTTCTTACGGAGCTGCCCTTTCCATACATTTAGTAATTCTTGGATTTTTCTCCTTCCTCTCAGAATTCCCTTGCTGTGTTCTATTGTGCTGGTTTTTCTTTATACTTCAAATGTCCAGCTTTATAGAAATGCATATACTGAATGGTGTTTCTTATGACTTGCATATATGCAAAGTTGCATAAGCTGCACTGCCCTAAGCTTCAACAATTCTTTGCTTTCAAAATCTAGCGTAAGACTTCACCTTCCTCTTAAAATCCTGTGTGAACTTTGAGTGTACTTCACAGATACACATCTTGATTCTCACATCTTGTGTTCCCATCTCTGTTGCCCAAATGGCACCATCTGGAATCACTTCATAGCTATGCATGGCTGCAATAAGTGATTTGTCTTCTTAGCAGCAGATTCTATGTAAAACAGATTTCCTCTGTCTGTCTCACGCATTCATGTCTCCGTGTCCTCCAGTTTCTTTCTTTCTTTCTCTCCTTCTGTACGTCTATCTCTTTTTTTTTAACTTTGTAGATTTATTGAACATCATAGCAGTCTAGACTACAATTGGTATTGAGTGCTACCAGGAAAAAAATGTGTAGATGAATCTGTGTTTATTTCACAAGACTTTTGAAAACTGATTAGAGGTGCCACTTGCTTCATTAAGTAAGACCAGCTAGGTTAGCTCAGTTGAGTAAAGAGAAATATTTCTGGGCAAATCTTTCCATAAACTTAAATAGTCAGAGCTTTCTGATACTGTTAAAAGCTTTTATGTGCATTACTTATTTTGTGACTTAGTGAGTTTGCAGAAGCACTGAAGAATTATGTTACCAGCAAAGCGTGGTAGGCACAGATAAAACACGGCAAGAAAGAATGTGATTACATTAAAAATTGATAGCAGAACTTTGACCTGTTAAAGTGACCCAGAATTTCTAAAATGGTAAAAAGGCTATTGATCGTATGAGAAAAATCATTCATCTGCTTGATTCAACAATCCAGCTTTGGTAACTTTAAACAGTTGGAGTAAATACCCTTTGAAAGCCAGGCCTATGGCACTGGTCCTCTGCACAAGCATTAACTGGTGTGGTGCACCAAGGAGAACAAGATTTTTCTGACACCCACCCCCAGCACCCTTCATTTGACTTGTTCCTCCACTTTCCTCCCTCTGACATTAAATGTAAGTCAGAAGTCTGAGCTGATTTAAATCACTTGAGAGCAGGGGCAGTGTTAATGTGGAGAATGCATTTCCCACCCAAGGTAACTGACTTTTCTTTTTTCCCCCACAGTATGTGCGTGGTTCTGATCCTGTACTGAAGCTGCTGGACGACAGTGGGAACATTGCAGAAGAACTGAGCATTCTCAAGTGGAATACAGATAGTGTGGAAGAATTTCTAAGTGAAAAATTAGAACGTCTATAAATAATTGCTTTTTGTCCTCTTTCCTTTTCATATTTTGTCATGGTAATCTTCTCAGATGAAGTGCGCTACAATTGAAGAAACATTCCAGCTTCTATATTAGTTTTGAAATATCTGTTGTGCTGTACTAAACATCTTGTAATTAGAAGGGAAGCTTCAGCACACACATCTGACAAGTTGACAAACAATAGCTTGTCTTAACATTATTATTTCAGCTCTTAATGCATTTATCACTAAGAATGCTTTGTTTCAAAGTTAATTATGCAAATCCCAGTTTGTTGTAATCGGGTCTGTTTTTACAAATGCTCATAAAATTGAAGAGCTTCAAATAATAGAAATTATTACCATGGTTTTTGTCTGCTGCTCTTTCTAAGGAAGTTAGAACCAAATGCAATCTATCTCCCAAAGAAACTTGGCTACTAATGCCCTCTTTTTTTTTGTATTTGAACTGTCTTTTTATAGAAGCCTTGTTTACAGTGAGTACCTAGTTCATAGGTTTGAAAGCTGATGGAGGAACTCATGCTTTGATACTGTGAAACATTTAGTAAGTACACTTTAGTGAAGACTACATAGAAAACCTCTGTGGTGTATGAAGTCAGATGTCAGGTGTGCTTTACACTAAGTGTTTTGCTTCAGAAAACATGAGCTATAACTCTTGAAAAAGCTTTCCTTCTAACTTTCAGAAGTTTATTGGAAGTTTGTTTATGAAATGAATCTTCAAACTGTTCTTTTAAAATGTATAGTTTTCTTTCTCAGTTGAAATTTATGTGAACAGGGAATATAGACAGTATGTATGATAATGAATCAAATCCATTAAAACTTGTCAGGTTTTTTCCACTTTGAATCAATAAATACGGTAATCAAGAACAGTGTGGGGTTTTTTTTCTGAAGTCTAATTAGCAAATAAGTCTTCCCTTTACTTCATACTCACCAGTTTTTGGTTGGATGGGTATTATGATATGACCTGAAGCAATACACAGTTTTTCTCTTCATATGTAATTTTATATCTCCAGAAACTTCTCTGTAATTTACAGACTTTATCCCCAGCTTTTGAGAAGAAATCATCAGCTTCATAGCAGAACAATAAACCTGGGACTGAGACAACGTTGAACTATCAGAAGTAATACACTAAGGTGATTCTTCAGACATAGCTTCTGAGTTTTTATTCCTGAAATATTCTTAAAAACCCACAGAAGGTGTGTGCAGCTGACTCCTATTCTTGTGAGTATGTTCCTGATCTTCCAGATGAGTCAGTGTGAGACAGCTACAATAGTGGTCACCACTGTCTTGGAGAAACATGATCTGTACATAAAAAGCACAAATCTTTGCAGCTTGTGCAAAGTCAGAATCAAATTTGGACTTGTTCTTGGGCTATATGATATATTAGTCAGCAGATGAGCTACAACCAGAATGTGTGGCATGACAACCCAGTCAGCATTCTGCTGGTAAAAATGTGCTGCCATCCACTGGTCTTTTAAAATACTGACTATACTTCCCATTCCTTTGTTTGCCCACAGGGGATTTCAGTTTCTATGTGGATGATTTATCAAGTTGTTTTAGCAGAATATTTCAACCTCATTCTTCTCTCCAGCTTTAGGTACTCTTTACCATTCATCAGAGAGACTGTTCACTTGATTTGATATCTACCAAATACTTCTCTTTGCTTTCCTCAACTCTTTCCTTTTCTTCTTCCTTAACATGACAGCCAGTGTTTCTTTTACCTTCAGTCTCCCTTTTATTTCTATGGCTTCCTACTGCCAACCCAGTACTTCCCTACACAGACTTTGTATTCTTTCACCAGGTCCTTCACCGCTGCTCTTGTTTTTCAGAGAAGGAAGGAACTAACTCTTGTACCAGGCAAGGACCTTGCCAGAGTGGAGGAGATTGACAGGCCAAAGAATTTCTCCTCCAGCATAATCAAGTTTTATACTGGAGTCCCAGTGCTGTTTCTGCAGTTTCTGACCTTTCCCAATACTGGTTCTCAAGTATTTCCATTAAGAAAACTGGAAATAAGCTTTTCTCCCAGTTTCCTCCTAGGTTCCTGGTTTGCTGATTCCTATTCCACATACTAATCTGGCCTTTGATACATACAGCCCCAGTTAAAAGCATGCACAAGGTACATTCCTGTAATTGCCTAAATTTAGGGACATGTTGAGAGTCCTCCATGATTCTGTTACTGGGCTGCTGAGCCCTGATCCTACTCAATCTGCAGCTTTTAGCAAAAACTAATTACCTACACTTCCTGACCTGTTGGCTGTGCTCCATGATGTTCTAAAGTGTGGAATTCATACTGTCCTGGCTTTATTCTTTCTCATTCTGTCCTTTAGATGATACTCCGGTTCTTGGCTCTACAGACATGTGTTAGGAACATTTAACATTCTGGCACAAATGAGCTGGGCTTTGTGCTAAAAGAGGCAATTAGAGTGGGGAATAATTTCTTTTGGAAATTCTTAAGTTTCTATTTATTGGTGAGAGGTTTTTTTTCTCCAGTCTGCAGCTGTGAAAATTCATAGAGCTCAAAAGGTTATTTTGGCTTGTGGCAATTAACCACACAGAATACAAGGTTGAAAGCTCCAGTTTAAAAAGGAAGTGATTCATTTTTACTTATAGCCATGATAAGCACCCAGTACTTCATGAAAGGCATTCACTCAGACTTATGTAAGAATTATTTAATCTTATATAATGCTCTTGTTGTGCCAAATCTTGAGAGTTAATGAAAGGACAAATAAAAGCAGCAAGCATGCATGACTGAGTTGGAGCATGAACTGTCCATCTACTACCCCTATATTTTAAGAAGGAAAGAAAGCAATCCTTTTGCAGGAGAGAATATCTGTACTTTTAAGAAAAAAGTGTGTTGTACACTCCATTTTACACATACATATGTTATGTAGAGGAACTTGAAGCATAATGTACAAGCCACTTTTAAGGGTTTCCTGGGTACTTACTTAGTCATAGATTCCTGTAATGTGAACCTGAATTACGTGATTGTAGCCAGCAAAAATCTGTTTCAGAGTTAAGAGAAACCTTCCAGCAGACATTAAAAGCATGGAAAGCAAGCAAGTATTCCACTCTGTATTTGTTTCATTGTTTCAGCACATAGATTAAATAAGAACAGATAGCCAACTTAATGAAAAACACACCAAAAAATTGTGTTTAGAAGCCAGAGCAGCTATTCAGAGTGTCACTGTTTTTAAACTTGAGCTTTCAGAAGCAGAATATATGTTCTGGTGTTCAGCAAGGGAGATTTGACACCACACCTCACAAAAAAGAGAAAAAACCAAAAAATGCTATAGGTGTCATTCTACTTCATTAGCATGGATGCTGGATTCTAAGGGCTGCAGTAGAATTTCTCTACATTTACCCATAAAGGCAAGCAGGCTCAAATCTAACAAGATGGTTTTCAAGAGTGCCTTGCAAGGAACATCCTCATTTGCCAGTTCTTGGAGTGCATAAGGAAGGTCAGACAAAGCATTAAATTTTCTTTGCTAGGGATGCTTTGGCCACTTAAAGTAAATGGACTTTGAAATTTTTCAAGTGTGCCTGACAAGGGTCCATCAAATGCTAAAAGACAGAGTATTTCTACAAAAAACAGCTAAAGAAAACTTCCTGAACTTGTGTGATTTTCCTTAAGTTGTTAACTGCTAATGCCCAACACAAGTACTTTAAAACAAATTTGCTGTGATGTCTTAAGAGGAAGAGCCCAAGGAGAAGACAGTTAAGGAGACAGCCTGCTGGTAAGTCACTGAATACTGTGATTCAGAACACCACCTTCACTCCCAAATGCATTGCTATAAAAGGTCTAAGAAGAAGATAGAGGATAATATTCTCAGTAATTTTTTTCTTATCACTGGTCATGAAAGATGAACAGAAGGCAGTGCATTATGAAATAATCCACCTAGTGAGCTCAGACAGGAGACAGACTACAGAAGTGATCAGTGTTGTCTGGTATTTATTGATCTAAACTGGAACCCTGGCACCAGGTGAAC
Organism: Lichenostomus cassidix; assembly: GCF_008360975.1. Lineage (NCBI taxonomy): Eukaryota > Metazoa > Chordata > Aves > Passeriformes > Meliphagidae > Lichenostomus > Lichenostomus cassidix. Next base: position 14,301,484 of record NC_139489.1, on the reverse strand, counting down.
ACAGACTGTCTTACAGAGTACCTGATTATCTGTTACATTTTAGAATAGGCCTCCTTCATTTTCAGGAATCCCCATCAGCTTTGTTGCTGTCCAAGAAATAAGGTGTATAACACGTTTCAGTTGTCCCTGGTACAGTGAAAGCCTGACATCAGCACATGCCCACCACCATGCAAGTTAAAGTGTCTAAACACTGAGACATGGAAGAGTTCTCTCAGCACTTCCCACTCCTCAGGCAACCATGATCAAAACGGTTGACCATGATTTACTCTTGCATCAATCAAGCCCTTCTTTTGATTCATAGTCCATTTGTCTGCTCTCTGGCTGAGTTGTCAAGCTGTCATGGTTTAACCCCAGCTGGCAGCTAAAGTACCACACAGCCCCCTGCTCTCTCCCTTTCCACAGTGAGATGGGGAGGAGAATCAGGAAACATACTGGGGGATGTTCTCTTGATGATGATCTTTTGAGGTTGGATTTAATTAGGTTAGTTAGGAACTTTTCTGACTCTCCCCTCAAGATTAAAGTGAGATTTGTAGGACAGACTAAAGCATTATTCATCTTAAATATGGGCACGGTAAAATGTCCACTTTTTTCTGTTGCAGAATGTAGGTAATTTCAAAGCAGGATGTCTGCCAAACCTGTCTCTTGGCTACTGTTCCTGACTGACTGGAATTCAATGGGCAAACATATTTTTGGTGCAAGATAAGCAGAGAACAGGATCAGTAGATAATATTTTTGCTCCACCTTTTCCCCTGCATTCAGTGACCTGCCTTCTCAGTGCTACTCTGGATTTTTAGGCCTCCTGACCCAGCTTTTGGAAAGCACTCATCTTTGATAGGGAAAGGTCTTGCTGACAGACACATCTTCAAGCAGCAGATTTAGGTGGCTCATGGTGAAACACCTCAGAGCCTCTGTACTCAGTGCAGACAGGCTCCAACCTGACGAGTTTCCAGTCAGACTGTGATTTCTAATACTGCCGGGTTGGATTTTTCCCCTCCTGGGTCTGACAGCAGAGCTGTAATAAGGTGACAAACCACAGCTTCCCTCCACACCCAGGAGTAAGGAAACAGCCCCATCCCTGCTGCAGCAAACATGCTCATCCTGGCGTGCCCCAGCTGAAGCAGCTGTCTCCAGAGCTGAGTCTTGCTAATGCTTGATTAGATACTCTGTATCAGTCACAGAGTATCAAGTTTTATGACCGGTCGCTTCCAAACTCCAGTGCCCCCCACGCCACACGCCTCCCTGGGAGCCTGGCCAGGCTTTCCCTGCCCAGGACACAGCCTCCCAGTGGAAGGTTACCTCATGCACAAAGACCAAGGGCAACAGCCAAGTGCCACCTTTGACCTTGCCAAAAGGTTGCTAAAGGGACCGTGACAAAAAATATCCACAACCTGATTTTCCTGGTTGCAGAGAGTAGTCAGAGCTGTGTCACTGGCCATGGGACAGTCTTTCCATGACCCCCAGCTCAGCCTGGACCTCTGACCCTACAGCAGCAGCTCCCTCTGGAGCTGGCACTGGTTCCCCATTCCTGTCACACCAGAGGCCACAGTCCATCAGAATAGCAAATACAGAGAAACTAAACCAAAGCAGATCTTTTACGCCTTAATCCTGGTGGCAAAGATTTGGGTTTCCTGATGAAAGCATGGCAGCTGTCACCAGCCCTCAAAACAGATTTGCCAGGCCAAGAAATAAGCCTTACAGATAATTTCTGCTTCAGTGGAACAAAAGGCAGATCCTGCCATCAGGCAATGCACTTACTACTGTCAAACAAACTGAGGGACATGTGAAACCCACCCAAGGAGGTGTGTGTAGGAAAGAAGGGAGAGCAGGGCTGTTCTCCACGCTCTGCTGCTCAGAGACATCCTGGCTGCCCCTGCTCCTGCCTCAGCACCAACCACTGCAGAGAGGGACTGGTCTGCACTGCAGCATTGGATGAGAACCAGTATCAGAATTGCACAGAACTGTTTATCTAAGGGGATCTGAGAGACACAATCATGTCAGGAAGCAGGTGTAAGTGGGCTTTTCTTACTTTGTATCCGGCAGTGTGTGGTCTAGGGAGAGCTGCCTATGCAAGACTGTCTATGCAAGTCTCATACATAGTGATCAAAGACTCTGGGAGAATTAAATACAGCTTCCAGCACACCTGCTCAATATTCATTTGGCACCAAAACTTAAATAGCTCTCCAGCCAATGCTACAATTTAAAGAGAGTAAGCTACCAATCTAGCCCATCACACCTATCTAAGAATTCACACACAACCAGCCTCCACTCATCTCTAAACTTAACCAGTTTCCTTATTTATGCCAAATTTAACTGAACACTTTTTATCCTTAGGCATGTCTTCAAATTATGTAACAAAAAAAAAAAGAGAAAAATGTATGATCTATGCTTTTTTACAGGATTAATGTAATTATTGAAAAGCTTTAGGTTCTTCCCTTGTTATCAGTGATTTCTCTAAACCTCCCAGCATATTAGTGAACACATGCTACCTAATGGCCTCAGCTGGGATTGCAACAGACACCACAGGATTTCCACTGCACTGACAGCTGCAGTTTGGATTTTGGTTTTCTAATCATTAATTTCCCACCATCCACAGCCCTACAACCTCTTACCTTCTTGCCCACAAATGTTGGCAGGGTTTGACCCTGTCTGGGAAGCTGGAGGGAAGAAAAATCTGCTTGTCTAAGAAAAGGTCTCCCGTGCCACATTTGGGGCAGGGAAACTTCAGGCTGTGGTGGTCAGCAGGGCAGCAGCTCTGGGGGAGGCAGCACTGGCCTTTCAGTCTTTCACAGCTACAAACTGCAGTTAATGTGAGCTCAGCCAAGTGTGACTTGCAAAAGCGTTAGGGTAGCCATGGTAACTTCACCTGATGCACTACAGTCACTATCCTGCTTTGGAGAAAAATAGTCTTGTGTCTGTAAGTATTTTAATATTAAAATCTACAGATCTAAAAAAAGCTAGAAAGCTTTGAATTGACATGGAAAAGAAAATCCATATTAAGCTGACACCAGCAGTGATTCTATTAGCACAGGTCAAAAATACATCTGTTCTGATCTAGGTTGGACCCTGTCTACTTCTGTATTCCCCTGAGTGGCTGCCAGATCTTCTCACAACTTGTGCTGAACACAATAACAGAGCAAAATTAAAGTTTGGAAAAATTGTGAAGTAATATCAAGGTCTCTTTTCATTCTGACCAGTGAGAAAGAATTCTATCTAAAGTAATTTTTTCTTGCTGTTAATAGAAAATGTAAGCAGAGCCCTCGAGAGGTCATCTGCGAGCCCATCTTTACAGGAGGATATGATGAAGGCACAAGGCATCAGGAAACAGTAGCTTCAATCACCAGATCACTAAGAGGATGTGGATGAATCATCCCCCATTTCCATGCTGTTCTCCCAGGTAAACAGAGACAATGACAGTCACCTTTATAAGCTAAGTTTATGATCAGCAATGTGGAGGCATTACACTGAAAATAATGAACAGTTTCTCTGCACAGAGAACAGGATTAGAAACCTAGAAATTCTCCTAGGTGCTCAATATTTTCAATGAAGAAACATCAATGCTTTTCCCATTGGATGGCATGTAGAGATTGATGTGGGGCAATGTGAAATTAAGCTTCAGTGACATATGCCTTTCCCTTTTCCAAAGATACATAAAACATAACTCCCCAAAATCTCAAAAAAGGGGATCTGCACATTTTCAAGATTTCTAACATACAAACCCTCCCTGTTTTTGTGAGACTCCCAATGTATACAAATATCACTGTTGAGCATATAAAATTAAAAGCAGTTTAATTCAGAAGAAAAACTGGAAGATTTCTTGTTTCAAACATTTCTCTATTTGAAGAAACAATTTCCTCATTATTCAATTTCCAGTACTTTTGCTTCTGCCTATAACTGTGTAAAGACATTTTAAAGCTTTAATTCATTTTGCAATTCCAAATAGCTTTCCTTAATTGCTCATGTCAAACACCTATTTAATGTTTTTAAAAAATTTATAAAACAATTCTGTGCTGTCAGGAGGAAAAAGTCCAGATTATTAATTGCATGCAAGCTCCCCATGCTAATGTATTTCCTGTTGTTCACTTTTGGCAGGAAACTATTTAAAAAAGGCATAACATTCATACAGTAGTTCAGTGTTTGCATTCATGGTACATTTTCTTGCCTTTCCCTCGGCTAAGGTGCAGAATTCATTAAGTTACCCAGCTTGGAGGGGTTTCTCACCACCAGATGCCACAGTGAATGCTCCATGTCACGGCTCAATGGTAAGGGCAGCAGCACAGAAGACAACTGAGGCTGTCTGTCAGCTTGACTGATGTTCTTTGCATCTTCACCAAACACAAATTCGCATGGCCAAACTAACAAGCTTGCAATGTACTGCCTTGTACTTCCATTAATAGCTGTGTGATTAATTGGTTACAGCCCATTATATCAGAACAAATAAGCTAGGAATTCTGCTTAAAGAAAATGAATCAGGATTGGGCTGCAGGCCGAGTTTAGCAAGGATTTTCAGCAATTAATAAATTCTTAAGGTGAATGAAATAGAAGAAAAAAACTAAAACAGTTTCAAGGAGGTCTGAGATACTGGGCTTCAATACCAGTCTCACAGGACTCGGCAGACTATAAGCCTAAATAGATACCTTTGGCAGTTCATGGAAAATAAGACAGCCTCATTCTGCAGTCCTTGTTTAGACAGCACCTGCAGCCATAGTGCCAGAGAGGCAATGGCTAATTTCCCTTCACCTCTTACAGGGTACAAACTCATGGGAGTTCTTGTTACACAAGATTCCAGAACTTAGTTTATTTATGGCTCATGGGGTTTTGATAGCCATATTCTCTTTCCCAGAAGTATTTATTTCAGACCAGATGACTACCTGACCCTCTAAAAGACCAGCCTTGAATTGGGATACGGGAAGCCACAAACATAACTACTGATGTGACATTTAAACACTAAATCCTTTTGCTCTAACTCTAATGTGGAGTTCCATGTTTAGGTAGAGACACTCCACAAATTCTGAAAGAGGGATTAAAAGGTACTATGTTGCACTAAAGAATTTCACACAGCTTCGCCAGCTTCCATTGACAATTTCAGTCTACATTTTTTGGGAACTGAAAATCTGTTTCCTTTTATGCTCAAGTATTTTGTACTGAATACAAATGGGAATATTTATGCCTGTTCACTCTAGGTGGAAGCATAAAAATGACTAATGGGACTCCTGCCAGAAATTTGAGTCAGAGAAGTAATATGATGTCTTTTGAATAAAGAACATTTGCTTCATAAGCATTTCATATTTGTGGACTGCCATGAGTGCCTTTCTGTGTACAACATTGAAATGGTGATTCTTGGGCCTTCTAAAATGCAAGGAGGAAGTCTACTGCTGTTCCCCTACAACTTCACAGGACTGCATTACCTGGCTAAACCCCAGACCAAAGATTTATTTCATAATGAATCAGTTTTTAAGCCCTCTCAGCTTTCAAGCTGGATGAAGTACAGTTCAGCTATTCCAATCAATACTGATGGTATTATGTGGACACCAGTACTAAATTTTTTTACAGTGAATAATACCTTTGATTCTGAAATCCCAGACAAGGTGTGTGCACAGTACAGACACAGCCAGCACAAGTCCTAACAAGCTCTATATTTGTTCTTATGTTTTCTGAGTTGCAATATATTCTTGGTCTGTTCTAATGATCAGAAAGCCTGTTTCATAACAACAGTCAGCCCTGGGGATAAGCTAAAAATGGAAGACAAACAAAACAAAATATAAATTCAAGGCATCTCTATATTCAGTACAACCAGATAAAAAAAAAAAAATCAGGATCATTTTTTTAAGACCAATGAGATAGTGTGGGGTCAGACTAATTCCTAGTAACTGAGACGCTGGCCACCACTAACCTAAAAGCATGCCACTAACACAGTTCTGTTCAACATATTATGTCTTAAACGTATCTTCCAGTGATAACTGGCACTATGCTAAAAAGATTCTACATAAAAGAAGAATTCTTGTCATATTAAACCTCAAACTTTAGCATGGTATCATAATACTGGAAGGCATAATGACTCCCAAAGAAAACAAAACCCTCCAAAAACAACACATCCCCAGTGGATTCTGCTGGAGTACCTTCATAGTGCCTGGTATTTAATAGCACTGGGTAATTGCTGGTATTGTTGGAGTCAGCACAAACTCTCAAATGCCTGTGCTTGAAAGGGGATATCATTATGTCTTTGTGGTGTTGCCAGTTCAAAAAGCCAGACAGACAGACTGCTGACAGCAGAAACTTGTTGCAGAAACCAAGCAATAAAGACCATAATTTTCTGACAAAAGTAGCTACATATGTTGTACTTCTGATGCTTATTTTGTGGCATGACTGATTCAGACAATAGTAAAAAGCATTGTCATGGAATATTAAAATGATAATTGGTCTTAAAATTGGCTCAATGTATGCCCTGGTCCAAGTATTAAGGATGAATAAAACCTTTGTCAGACTCCCAGACTGAACTTTGATGAAGCTGCTTGGTAGAAAGCATACTTTTAGAAAGACTGGAAAGCCCAGATCCCAGATGTAATATATGAAAACCCACATTCTACACAGATACACTCGAGTTGCCTATAGTACACTGAGCTTTTGTATCAGTTATTTTGAAGCACTATATAGGCAACTAATTTTCTATATATTTTCACGCCTAGGCTCCTAGAATATACCTCAGGTCACTCTTGCACAATTTTCCAAGAATCGAGTTGAGATCCAAAAGGCCCTTATTCAGTGCAGATAATCAAATTAATTGATTCCTATTTAATCTCATTTAATCTAATGATTTACAATTAATTCCCAGATTAAACTTGAAATGTTTTATTGATAGCAGAACCAAAACAGTTTTAATGTTAGCTTTTTCCCTGGGCCAGATTTAAAAGTGAAACTGTCACGTATGTTTCTTCTACTGAGAACAATACAGCAAAATGAAATTATGAAGATGCATTCTGTGGCTAAACTTAGGGCTCAATTGTACAGCTACCTGCATGAAAAGAAAAACAATCAAGCTACAACCACCTTATGTAAATATTTAATCTAGATCACTCTTATAATTTACTCTGCTAATGTTTCAGAATACACCTATACATTTTCAGTGGTTACTTACTGTAAGCCCCATGCAGAGCATATACATAAACTCCCATTATTTGCATGGTTTTGTCAAAGTATCTTTAGGTTTCACATTTGGGCTTTTCCCATTTTGCTTCTCTTCCTGAAACATCACAACCAACTTTTGGTAGCTTCTGTTGGACATGGGCTTGCAAGTCATTGCCTAAGCAGCTTGTAAGCAATTCTCTCAAGTTCGTTTTAGCAGAGCACCCACAGTTATCAAACTTTGTATTTTTCAATCTTCATATTACTGCTTTAGTCTGCCACTACAGCATCTGCATTGTAACAAGAAAGATACTCTCCTTGAAGTGTGCCTTGAAGATATGGGCTATCCTGACAACTAGAATATATGGGCTTAACTCTACCCTTCCTACAACAGCATTCAATAAACTGGTACCTGCACTAATGACACTGTGGCAGCACAGTAATTCCTGCACTGTGTATGAGATCCAGAGATGCCAGCTCCAATCCCAGCAGCAGCAGAGCTGTACTAACACTGCTGTTTGTGGGCTAATTATGCTTGCATTTCACAAGACTTACTAGTTTGGGTAGAGCCCTTGCTAAGTTCAGTATCTTTGCACAGTCATGCACTCCAAGGACATTTCTTTCCTTCCTCCACCTCCCCACACACATTTGTCTAAATTAAGACACTACATACTGATGGGTTTACCTGTGTCCAAAATTACCTTATGGTAGAGAATTTTGCTCCAAGATACACTTCTTTGGAAAGAAGTAACAAAAATGATGAAAATCTCATGGTTTGCAAAAAGTCCAAATCAGGATTTCTGTTCAGAATCAGTAGGAGTTAGTTTTCAAGCTTGGTCTGACTAAGAAAGCATTAAAACAGCAGTTATGACAGAAACTACATAAAACTAGTATGTAGTTTTCTAAAAGTATTCATTTACTGGCACTAATGATGTTGTATATTATCCCATCTGCCACAAAAGCTGATAATCTGTGAGGAAAACTCACTCAGGTCTGTTACAGAATATAAATGTGATGACTATTCTAGTTGAAATTGTTCAAAATCTTAGCATTAATTAGAATAATGAAGTAAAATGCCAGCGAATACAGAAAAAAAAAAAATATACATTGAACAGCAATGGAAGTATTTATCTTCCCCCATGCACATATTCTTAGGTATCAATTCCAAATGTACTTATCTTGCCAAACCAGTTATTAAATATAAGATAATGCATATTCTCTATGTTTTTCTGTGTTTGAAATCTGATTTCATAACTATCTAGAACTTTCACACAGGATTTTTTTGGCCTGGTTTACCTTTTTTCCTTCCTTTCAACCAATTAATTTTGTTCTAAGTAAACAGGGAATTTAACCAAAGAAATGAGAGACCCAAAGCCAAAATCAGTTCCTTTCATATTTGTTGCAAAAATCATTGAGTCAGCAAGCAAAACCAAAAACTTCCAGTCAACTTTTGCTTGAAAGTTGCCCACAAAGTGACACACAGAGAGACTGAGTTTTGGGACTACCTGCAGTGAAGTTCTATTCAATGTAACACAAGTGCAAACAAGCACTGTTCTACCAGCTCCCCTCCTCAAGGGTGCAACAGGGAATCTCAAAATACGTGAGTTTAAGAAAACACTAACAAATTTCTTTACTTAAATTACTTTTGGGTTCAAATTAAACAAAACCAGGGAGAACTGAGAATATGGATTTTCACCCTTGTTAGACTAAGGGTCAACTTCAATTTTTCTCACACACAGCTTAAGATGTTGACATATAACAAAATGTAATTCTGACTGCTGCCAAATGTTGCCTTCACATAGCTGTACTGCTTAGAGACTTCACCAAATCTCCATCATCATTTTAAATGCTGCTCTGTAACATTTTATTGCACTAAAATAGGAAGTAAATAGGCCAGTATAGCAAAGAGACTTAAAAAAATTATCTTGAATATTCTACAAACTAAGTCAAATGAACAATTTTGATTTGAATTTAAACACATTTTATAGCAGTTCACTTTAGAGAGGACTACAGAAGATCATCACAGTGGTTAAATGGTTCAGTCTTTTTGCTTCTAACCTGTAGGTTTTTGTCTTCATAATTATTTTACTTAATGCATCATGAATGATTCATGGTTATTTCCAATTAGTCAGTAATTATTATAATTGTTCCCTGTAATAGTTGCATTTAATAGACAGAATAAATTTAGGATTTTCTTGGCAGTTACCCCAAGAAGGTTGCAATTGATGAACCAATGCAATATATTTGCTTTAATGTAACCTCTGCACTGTAAAAATGAAAGAGACTATTTTTGGAAGTGAAATTCAAAATGAAAATCACTTTTTAATTAAACCGCCATACCACCTAAATTAATATAGTTTTATCCATACCACTGAAGTAATTTCTATTGCTGAAAGTTTCATCACTACATGCTTGCAATGACAATGTTAAAAATGTGTTAAAGAAATGTCATTGCAAACAAAGGTGTTGATCAGAAGCAGTTAGCTAAGCATTGGTACCAGTGCTCCCTGAGAGCTGAAGTGGACTTCCGTTAATGGTGCGAGAAGAATTTCCTTCTCAGTGGATGGAGTTTCCTTCTACAAGTGCAACCCAATTAATTAAAAATACTCAAACTAAAAGTAAAAGAAAGGAAGGATGATTCCCCTCAACTATACTTTTAAAATCTTTTTACAGCCCGAAAGATCTGCTACTTATGAAACACTAAAGGCTACAGTGTTTAGGAAAATGTTATTTTGTTTACAAATAATACGACCTTTGATGAAGCCATTTTTAGATTCAAAACATTTCTTCCCACATTGAAAGGAGATTCCCTTACAAAGCAAAATGCCTACCACTAATTGAATCCAATTAGAACATGACAATAAACTGTTGCATAAGAATTGGGGATGCAGAATTTCATTACAACCTATAATCTGAACAAATGTATGCTCATCTATAGAACTACTTAAATGTAGGGAGACAGTGCATACTTGGTTAGCAAAATGCAGTGCTTAATTTAATATAAAGGCTGATTTTCAGTTGAAAGAATTGTTATAATTACTAATCAAACTGAATTAGACTCTTTTCTGGAAAGCATTTAAAGGCAAAAAATACAAGGCAAGGTTAAAAACAAGTCAGAATGTATGTCTCTAGCTTGCATCAATGCACCTAGGTGCAGTGTAAAATTTCAGCATACTGAGAACTTGCCTTAAGTTTTCAGAGGTGACTAAATGCAGGAGACACTCCTCAGAAGCCATGTGTGCCTCAGCACATCTGAGCTCCACAAGTGTTGGTGACAGACCCACATTTTATGTTTCATGGTTTATGTTTTGGTTATTCAAATAACATGCACTACACCTGCATCAGTTCACAATAAGTTTATTTTATGTGAAGAAAAGCTTTGCCATTAATGAAAATTTCAGTAGAAAACAGTACCTCCTGCTTTCAATCTAGATTACTCAAAAGTAGAAGCTTGTATTAGTGAAAACTTCAGTAGAAACAAATCTGTAGGAAACGTTCTTGGCACATGAAGTAAAAGCTTAAAACACATTAAGTTTGAATAGAGTATTGACCGTGCAACCATGCTGGCAGAAAAGCCAGTTTTTAATGGCTGGTATTTGTCCCTCAAGACAATGACATGGAAGACACATAAACCTGCTTACATAACGTTAATTGTATATAAATATGGTGTTGCCATAATTGACAGTCTCTATTCAGGCCAACCATTTAGTTTAGCAGTTCTAAATAAGTAATAGGCACTTTGCCTTTCTGATTTCCCCTTTCACCCATCAGCCAGTCTGAATCCATGCCAGGGATACTGTACACTGTTATCACCTAAAAAAAGAGAAACACATTATCATAAACTCTGTTTGCAGGGAAGAGAGTTACAGCCTACCTTCACGTGATTTCCAATATCTTAGAATTGAGATTAAGGTTAAACAGAGCATTTCATAAGAGCATCCATGAAACATAATCTAATCCTCATAAAAATTATTTCACTGGTCCATGGAAAAGAATAGACACAGTAGCATATTTTAAAGTATCTTTTTTTCCACTGAAATTCTATCCATTACTGTTTCTTTTCTATTATATTTTATGTTTAAATCTTGTGTATCTACCATCAGCTTTAACAGGCAATCTAAAAGAAACTTCTTTAGCTTGCACAATAGAAAGACAGATGGTGTTGATGTGCTACATCTTCACAGAAAATCTAAGCCCACAGCTTCTAAGTCACTCTTTAGATAAGAAAAGAGTCAAATAGAAATATTGAAGTAATGCACATTTAAAAACCCCAAAATTCAGATTTTTTTTTCAAAATTTCTTTTTCAGCATTAAGCTACAGTCACATTACCAGGTAGAACTCTGTTCCAGCACTGTGCTTCAACATCTATCTCCATCTGCTTTGTCTAGACTCTCTGACTTATAACTGCAACTGAACTGGAACAGGAATAAACACAGCACAACCTTCACCATGAAAGCAAGAAATAGTTGTCTTTTCATATTCTTCCCAAATTGCAATATTCAACATAGGAAAAACGAATCATATTGATAATAGTGTAAAAGGTGTGGTGAAAAGTAGACAGCAGAACTGTATCTTGGCTGTCTAGCAGATGTTCTTGCAAGCTAAGATGGTGCAACAAACGTTGACTCCCTCTGTAGAATATTAGGATACATAGGTATAGGACAATGCTCCAAGGATATTACTGAAATCTAATTTGAAAATAATCAACTACACAGACTTTTAGATGTAGCACATATTAACTGGCTACTCACAAGCACTCCCATTTTACTTTCAAATAATCAAAGTACATAGAAAACTCTTACCTCATCTGCAAGTAGTGATAATTCACTGCTGTTTGCAGCATCATAATCATAGAGAACTCTTGCTTTCCTGCTGCCACTTGATGACTTCAGTTCACTGAAGCCTGAAGTAACAATTGAATTGCTTACTGAAGGCAATGAAGCAGAGGCTGAGGCTAAGACTGAGGGAGTAGAAACACTCTGCACAGGAGTTGTGGAAGACTGATTGTTGTTAGAGAGGAAAGTAGATGGAAAGCTGCGAGAGAAAAAAAAAGACTTCTGAGTGAATCTATTTTACACAGGACATTATACATGCTCCCATGCCTAAATTAGCATTCTTATTTTTATCAGCAATAAACAGCAGCAGATAGCAGTAACAGAACAGCACTGAGAGTTTTATAACATAAATATACTTGTTCCTGATAAGTAGCATAAATCAAATCAATATAATTTAAAAGAAATACTGCCACCTTAAAAAACCCTTGGAATTTGCCTCTTAAGAAAAGGCAGAACCAAGAAAGCACCGTTGGTCAAACTTAATTCAGACTGTATTTTGATAAACATTTCTTTTGACAGCTCTGCCAGGAAAAGTAGCCTCCACCTCCTCCTGCTCATTCCTCAATTATGTGGTTACACAAAAGATTGTGCTGACAAACCAGATCAGGGAAATATAATGCAACTTAAAAACACAGCCTCCCTCTGAAAGCAAGAAAAATCACACAACTATTTTTGTAATCTAAATCAGTTCATTGATTCAGCTAACTTCATACTACAAAACAAAAATATTTTTTACACTAAAAATGAACTTATATCAACTTAAGCTCCTCATTTCTAGGTCAAGCTGCTACTTGCTCAGTGCCAGCTGTAGTGCTTGCCAGACCCTCCCATGAAGTCAATTAAACTCATTAACCTGACTGAAAAAGAGGGAAAAAAGTATATAATCTCCTACTTGGTTAATGAGCTCAATCACACAAAACTGTTATGAGTGACAGAACAGATACAAGGGAAAGCACAGAACAACATGACTGAAAATTGGAAGGAGCAGAAAGGAGAGCAAAGCAGCAAGAGCTTTTGGGGCAGTGGAGTAGGAAGAATGAAACAGCAACGATGAGCTCTGAGACTGTCTGATGTCACTCTGCCCTACATCCTAGGACGCAGTTCCATGGCAGACTAAACTTATTTATTAAGAAGCTGATGTAGCAATTTCTTGTCCCTTTGCTGCCTTACTTTGTTGTAACACTCATCTGGATTCTACCCAAAGAACAGATCAATGATGGTTTTAAAAAGTGCTGATGCAGTAAAAATGCATCAGCAACTAGGAGTTAAACCGAGTCATGATGACATGCAACTGTAGCTGCATTTCCTTCCACTCTTTTGACAAGTCCATTCCCACATTCTCTCATCAGTCCTTCCACTCTGATGTTTTTTCATTAACATGTGGGACATGGACATACTACCTCCCCACTCCTTTTGTTTGCCTTCTCTTTTGAAGTAAGGAAAATCTATACATACCTTCCATATGAACTCACTAGAAAACAGTCTCATCTCATCCCTTCCCACCTCTGCTCTCCAGTTACATTCTTTCTAAAGGTGTAGTTCACCCATGTAAATCCAGACCAAGATATTCCCATAACCATGTCTGCAACATTACTGGTGCTCATACTATCATAAGAGGAGCTGTTTTAAGGGAGCTGATGTAGGTGAAAACTAAACTAATTTTTGGCTCATGTGGAATAAATAGTGGAATAAATGCAGCTCAAATCTGTAAGAGCTGCAGCAGTCCTGCACACAGGTTAGAGGTTCACACTATACTTAACCTGGTAAACGCACAGTGCCACCAAACAGGTGGATCCACTCCTGTACCCTTTGTTTGCACAAATGTTCATGCTCTGTCATTTGAGTCAGACCTAGCAATCTGCTGCTTTTGATTCAACAATCTGATCTAATAAAAAAATCAGGAAGATATGCTTACTTTCCATGAGACCAGCTTTTTAAACATGTTTACCCTGCAGTCACACAGTTGTATCTGACTGAAGGGAAAAAGCAGCAGTGCAATGAAAAGGACAGCACTAGCCGACAGTCAGGCTGAATTGCATGTAAACATAGCAAAGACTTTCAGGAGACTGTTCTGAATTTAGTTAACAGCTTACTACCATGCAAGGGAGGAAGTCCCACTTCCCCCTTTGGCTTACCTTGACCCCACTTGATCATAAAGAGCTGGTTCAACTCCCTAAGAAGAGGCTCCAGCTCCACAATTTTTTTTTCATTTGCTAGATTAGTTTTTCAAATTAGTTCACCATGTTCCCTGAACAAATCAAACAAGCAGAACAAAGACAGCCAAAACCAGACCCCACATTTCTGTAGGTAAAACTCAGCTGTGCCTCATGATGTATTTATTACTTGATTAGTTGGCGTTCAACCAGACTGATTTAATTTTAAATGACAATCAGCTGTTTCTCAACATTGCTAAATGACTGTTTAATATACAGCTAAACCTGTTCTCAGTTAACACACTAATTACTTGTAAGTCATTCTGCTCAGTCCAAAGGGTCACTGGTTTGTACAGTCAGTGGAACAGAAAGCCAAAGCTTTACAATCTCTCTGTCCATCAGTGGGACATTAAGTCTCACTTTTTTTGCAAAGCCTTATGTAGGCATTTTACTGGAAGGCTTCAGCTATACAGAGGTTGCTTGGTTTGGGCTTTTTTTTTTACCTTGAGTAACAGGAGTTTCACAGCTTGTAGAGTAGGATACTAGTAATGGATAATCTGAAAAAATAATTATGCCAAATCTTACATTTGCCTGTCAGGGAAGCTGAGAGACTTCAGAGCAAAACCAGTTATCAGGAAGAAAAAAAGCAGCCAGAGTACCAGAGCATTTGAAATAGATTTGTTTAGTTCATTCTGAGGAACTGAAAATAAGAAAAAAGGGAGATTTGATTTAAAGAATCAATGCAGCCCCACAGGAGGGTAAGGCAGTACAGAGATAAGCAGCTGGTGCTGCCTTGAAGAGAAACATCCATAAAAACATGTCTATTTATATAAAGAGAGCTGAGTACAAGTTTTCCCCCACCTTCCTTACAGCTGTCTCTGTACACTCTGCACAGTGTCTCTGCACACTGATCAGGAAGATCAGTGCTCAGCTTTGAACTTGAATAGTCTCAATGTGAACCAGGACAGCATTTATGCCCTAGATTCTGACCCAGGTAAAAATATCCATCTCCTCTGCGAACCAGGTTTCTGTTTCAAGTAACAAACTAATCTCACTTAGAGGCTGAACACCTCAGCTCCATCAACAACCTCAAAACAAAACTAAGTCCTTCACAGTTCTTGGCTTTCATATGAGAATATTGCACACCAATCTTTTATGTGTGAAAAGAACACGTGTAACTCAGCACTATGTGTTAACCAACACAGCACTGGCAGACACAACCAAACTCTAGCTGAGCTGCTTAAGTTGTTTATTTGGTCTGTATCTGCCTGCATAACATAGGGAGCACCGAACACAAACCCTACCAATCTGTTTATTTAATGCAAGTGCTACACACCACATCCCTATAAATGAAGGCACTGTTCCAAAACAAGGAGCACAGCTTGAGACACGGTCCCAGGGCTCTGTTATAGTTCAGTGGGGCTTTCTTGCACAGGGAAGGAAAGACACACCCAAGATTTAATACCATAACTATTTTAACCCACATAGGCAGAGAAACTTCATTTCACTGTTCAAGGCATTTAGAATTTTACAAAGCTTCCATGCTTTTGCCCTTCTAACAGTCATAATAATTTTATTAAAAATACTAATCAGATCACAACCACATAAAGACACCTCCTATTTTCCTAAAGGCACTATTTTCTTCAAATACACTTTTTTTATACCTGGTACCAGTTTACACAGATTTTAAACAAAGACAGCTGTTCTGGGACAAGCTATACATCCTAAAGCAGAATTTAGAGAGGAGCATATTTCTTAGAATAAGGCTACAATGCTTAAGACTTCCTGTTTGGTAACTGCACTAGGATAAGAGTACACATTTTAAAAATATCCTCTCAAAATTGCTGTGTAAATATATGTCACTTAATTTCTAATTTAAGAGTTGCTTTTCCTTAGTACCGTAAATGTTTGTTTTCAGGCTTTCAATTCTACAACTTGTATTTATGTGCTAACACACATTTTATAGTTGAATATTTGGAATGCATTAGATTGGGATGTAACTTAAAAGATGTAGCTTTTTTTTAGATCTAAGTTTTAAACACTTTAAACTACAGTTTAGTAGTTTAAAGCCTTTTTCAAGACTAAAAGAAGTCTTTACACATTCAAACAAACTAAGGAAATCAAATGCCACAGGAAGTTGCAAGACAGGAAAAGGATAAGACTCAAGAACACTTTTGTTTTTACTTCCTTGTCATGGAAAACATAAACAGAGATACCTCGGAGACAGTTACCTAGAACAAACACTACAGTAAACTTCTAAGTACAGACAATCCTTCAATGCATACACTCAAATAACATGATCTGTATAACTCTAAGAAAGGCTGGTTTGTAAAGAATTAGAACAGGGAAACTTGATGAATTGTATCTCTCTATATTCCCACCAATCACACAAAAAGGATTAAGAGCACAAACTAAAGTCAGTTTCTTCTCTTATTTTAAAAATGCTAAACCCATGAAACAGTGAAACAAGACAAACTTGTTTATTCCACTGTGTGTGCTCTGGATGATATGTGCTGTGATGTAGATTTCTACCTATACAGTATCTATGCTGGCAACTCAGTTAAGCGTGGAGGACAGGGTTTCATTGAAAATCAGATAATGACCTGTAGTGAATTAAGAGGCAACAAGAATTTATAGGAAATATAAAAACTTCTCCCACATTGCACAGAGATTTAGTAGCATGAAGCATAAGACAACCGAGTAATTACAAATAAATCTCTAGAAATTCCTTTTTGTCACATTAAATGAAGTTACCACGGGCTCACCTTCAACCCTCAAAAGGCATTAGTGCTGTGTGTAGGCTTAGGGAAGTAGTTGCACTGGGTAATTACATATTAAGTACCTGAGAACAGATATATTTCCTTTTAGTCCAGCATGCTTGTGTGTTCACTACTGTTGTATCAGTGTGAGTTTTCCTACCATTCATAAGCACATATTAAAAACTGAGCTTTTTCCTGAAGTTTATACACTATTACTACCTTCCAAGTTGTTTCTGGAGATCCAACATATATTGGTAACATTGTGCATAATAGGTCATCTGAGCTTCAACAAAATCATTCAGACAGCGGAGATGATGTGCCTGTAACACAGCAAAGAAGTGTTCAGTCTACAAGGGTTCCATGGTGCATTAGAAAGAGCAGGCCCCTAGTCAGGTCCTAATGCCAATACTGGCACTTGGGGATAAACACCAGACAGGCATAGTGCCTGGATTTATCAGGTAAACAGGATAAAATGTCACAAAAATTAACATATTTGAGCAAACAGTTTTGTGGTTTCAACACTCAATTGATCTGATGAATGGGAAGCTGGGTATAAAGAATGAAAATGAAAGCTCCTGCATTCTGATGGTTAATATGAAAGTAAATTCAATGGATGCTAAATTAGAATACAAAAATATCCTTGTGGTTTGATGCTTTCATGCACTGAAGTGAAACCTCATAGAACAGAGTTGTTCCCAAGTAGTCTACTGTAGCTATTTTTAGGAAGTGCCCTGATATTGACTTTCCCCCTCAACACCTTTTGGGTACTCACATGTGTGCTGCTGATTCCTTCCAGCAGCAGTCTGGTAATCTCTGCTTGACGGTCAAATTCACTCTGAGTAATTCGCACTTCCTGTTCAGACTAAAAATAAGAATGCATGTCAGCTACTGATACAGTGCTCTCTGCTACACCTGCCCACTGCAACAGTCCCATTTGATGCTCATACAAATGCATTAATCACAAGCTTAGGTGTTTGAAATGTGCCTTTCCTTTGCAGATCTTTACTGGGCAAAAACAGTAATTGCATTCTGGGTTCAGAAATGTTGAGGCCCTGTGTACCCAACAAGCAGCTTTATTATCACACACCTACTACACATGCAAAAGAAAGGCATTTCTTTGCCAGCAGTATTACCCCACCTCTCCCAATAACAAAGCAAGTGTTCACTGGCATAACCATGTCTGCACCAGGGATTCTGTCAGCATACCAGTGGCAGCCAAGAATAATGTATTTTTCCCTACACATCAACTTAGCAGGTCTCTGAGGAAACAATTCAGGGTAAATCTCACGTTATTTTTGCCAGGTAACTGCACAGCTGTGGCTAGCACAGGTCTTTTTCATGAGAACTTCTTCTGTGTTTTATAAACAAAGATAAAGTTTGGATGTTATTAAAAACAGTGTCTTGAGATTTGGACAGTTGAGGCCTGGCCAATCAGGCCTGGGGGAAAGTTTCTGACTGACCAATCTGGGTGACCTCTGAAAAGTCTATATAAGCTGAAATCAAAATAAAAAAGTCCTCTTTCTCTTGTCACACTGAGAACCCGGGTCCTTTTCTCTGCTAGTGGCTCAACAGCGACACACAGCAATCAGCTGTACATAAATCTTTGATGCTACATTTTACCAGGATGTCTCATAATTTAATGTCTTATACTGGCCACTAAACTACTACAACTGTTTCTGGAGGTTGTGATCAAGGAGTCTTTGAAAATAAATAAATCTAAACTATAACAAATGTTCTAACACTTGGTGTTACAATTAGAGTAAAATTTCTATTAAAATTATGTAATACAACTTTCATATTTCAATAATTCAAATTTTTTCCCTGTTACATATAGTTCTCAAAATTTTTAAGTAAGTCATCAGTGTTATAGTAGTTTTAAATTATTTCAATCTAGCACAGCTAAAATTACTTTAGAGTACTTTCTTTTGGGGGGGGGGGGTTGGAGAAAAAAGGACACTAAACACACATATACAGAATATGTGCTCTAATATCTAAGATTCATTGTTCCAAGACAGAATGTCCTCAGCCTGGAATCTGGATTACCTTGCCTCAGTGCTTATATTCATTTAGTGCCTTGTTTCTAAAAACAAACTCAAGAGCAAAAATCTACATTAAGTCCAAGATGCAGCAGTTACTATTCTCAACAAAGGAGGAAAACCATTTTCAGGAAAATTAATGAGGTGGTATCAGTAAAACACTGGTTTAAAAAGCATTTGCAATCATTTGTGCTTGCAAACATTCTGCTCTTGCACTCAGCTAATGGTAATCAGTATGAAAAGTCACACGGAATCTCAAAAAAGAGCACTGAAGAATGATAGTTACCTAAGAAATGTTTTTCCATCTGAAGTCACTGCAGATGGAAAGGTTTACACAGTAATTAAACAGTGAGGAAGCAGCTAGAGAGAACTGTGTAGCTCTTACTTAAAACTGAGATAGCAGTGCTTGTATCAAGTTCCAAACTAATTAGGTTTTCAGAGTTTGTTGAGGAAAGAATCTTTGCTTGGAATTTTCTGATTAAATCTGAATTAGTGTCAGTGAAATCCATCTGTCAGTCTTTGAGAGAAATGTAAGAACAAACAGATGAAAAAATCTAATCTGATAGCCAAGAGGGAAAGAAAAGCAACATCTTAATTTTCTTTTAAAAACCCCATCAAAACAATAAGTAAATCATTTATCTGGAGACAAACAGTTATCTCTTGCTGTGAAGTCAGCAGTTGCTAATGTGTTTCTGTCTCCCTGTCAAGTAAGTAAATACATAAGAACAGGAACTTACAAGAAGGGGACATATACATCGGAATAATTATATTTGTTTCAACAACATTCTAGCAAATCAACTACTTTTAAGAAAAGGCAAAGCCAATTACATGGTAACCCATACTAATTTAGCCATTACAGAGTGCCTTGAAATGTATTTACAAAAGCCTGATGTACTGGTTTTGTAGAGATTTACATGAACTGAATTATGTAATGATGTGTTTAATCAGTTTTGCCCACCCCTATTTTCAGTACTGCTGGGTGAACAGTAGCAGGACAGTGTATCTATTCTACACCTTGGGGTAAAGGTGAAAACCAGCTGACTTCCAATCTAACAAGTGTATGGCCTGATCACCTTTGTCTCTGAACAGAGTGAGGAGCTCAAAAACCTAAGACTAAACTTTCCAGCTGCACTTGTACTGTGTTTTTAGGACTGTTAAAAGGTCTCACTAGATAAGTCTCATGAAGATCCCTCAAAATGGTACTTGCTCTGCAACTTCAGAATTTGAGCCCAGGTTTTAAATCCAAGTATTCATATGTAAACAATCTCCCCAGATTTCACACAGGAATACAGGACCTCTCAGAAACACTGTGAAGTCCTGCAGTGAAGGGACAACACACATAAAAGCATATGAAATAAAATCACCTTCGTAAGATTGTTTTAATAGACTCACTTTTAGTAAAACACTGATAGTGGATATATTGCTGTGCCTAGTATTTAATATTCCTTCTGAAATAATGGAGTTAGAGGAAGCCAAACTGAAGAAGTTTGTCATTGCCACCATGCACATCTTTTATTCTAACTCAAAAAAACCCCAAAAAAACCAAAACCTGTAACTGATCCAGAGATGACTGGATGGTCTGAAATCTTTGCTGGGAAGCTTCCTGTGTTTAAACTGACAACATTTATGAATACCCTCCTCCAACTCTCAAACACAGAAGGACAGATTTCCTTTAAAAATGTGGATGGATTACTGCTCCGTTACAGTACATAATGTTGTAGTTTCTTCTCAATAGTCTCTGCAATTTATATACTAAATAAAAAAGGGAACCTTGAATTACATAATTTATTACAAAAGCTAGAGGTTTTAGTCTTCTTTAAGCTGTAGTTAAGTACTTTGTATTATTTCTTCTTCTTTCCAAGACACAATCTGTTAAATTTCACTATCCTTAAAATTGCTTGTCCTTGTCTCTGAAAAGCAAATAGCTTCAAGATTAGTTTTCATTAGAGCAGTACTCCTTCCCTGCCATTTTTCCCCAAAATAGTACCAAGTATAACAACAGACAGGTATGCTGCTTCCAAATGTTATTTTACTTAATAAAGTAATTCTCAAACTTTGGGATCAAAGTTGATATAACGCTCTTTTTACAGTTAACCCTCATTTTACTCTAAATGCCTCCTTTCCTCTGAACTCACACTCATCCTCACCTGTTTGTACCATAACTCCCAGAAAGTCAGAAGAGCAAAAGCCTTAATTTCTCCCACAACTCCCAAGATGTCATTTGAAGCTGCATATCCCAGCTACTCCCTACACCCTCCACAGCTGCCTAGCTAGATCCTCTTTAAAAACCATGCTCCAAAGCCCCTGCACTCCCCTTCTTACTGACTTAATTTTAATTACCCCTCCTTTACAGAAATCCACTAAGAAATCTCTCCTTCACTATTAGCACATCCCCTCACAGCCTGTTGCCAATACTGGTTTGCCAGAGCCAGTGAGCCTAGGAATGGCACCAGAGCAGCTATTGCCTAACATTCCATTAGCTCCTCTGAGTTTGTCCCATGGCAAGGGGTGGCATGACAGAGAAGGCTGCAACCCCCATCCCAAGGCTAATACTAAGTTTATGAACTAGCCTTCAGGGCAGGTGTAGTTTTCAGATGTGCCTACCCCCTAATGTGAGCTGCTGAAGATCCAGTGACACTGGGGAGAAAGGTGGCATGTTCCATGTCCTGGGTAAAACTTGAAGATCAGTGTTTTCAGGACAGCTTAGATTACTAGACCCAAGTATTTCTGAAAATTTTCACATAAGCACATTCTTAACAGGGTACCATACCAGTACATTTTAAGAGAAGTCCTGTAGGTGTCTTTCTATTGTATCTTGTCACATGAGAATTATATGGTACTAAGTGACAGCCAGAAACAGCTTACTATAAAACAAGCCCCAGGCATTATTTTGTCACTGAAACTTGGAAGGCCCTGGAGGGGTGCAGTGCACTCTGATGTAATGCATCGGGCTGCCAGTATCAGACTGAAATCAACAACATGTAATATCC
The DNA here is from genome assembly GCF_008360975.1 of Lichenostomus cassidix. NCBI lineage: Eukaryota > Metazoa > Chordata > Aves > Passeriformes > Meliphagidae > Lichenostomus > Lichenostomus cassidix. The sequence continues at coordinate 14,279,591 of NC_139489.1, read as the reverse complement.
TTTATTACAGCAACTAGCACAAGTTATGGTTTCAGAATTCTGCAATTTTAAAATTGTTTACTTACTTTTGTCACTTCCTCAGCCCATATCTAGGCAGCATTAAGAGTGGGGGAGGAAAAAATAAAAATATCCATACTTAGACATTGGCGGTACTCTATTACAGTATGTAATCATACTTTGGCTTTTAACTACTTTCCTGTCCTCAGAACTTGACAGGGATTTGTGGAGTGCTACAAGTCAGTTGTCCAAAGCCCTTCATATACAATGAATCTACAATGAATATGGATAACACTACATCCATGAAACAAGTTAGATACTGAAGAGAGTGTGACTTGTAGAACTCATATATTATAAGAATCTATTTAAAACAAGCTATTACACCGCAACACATAACTACTTAAAAAATGACATGAATCAGACAAACTAAATTACCTTAGGAGAAACTTAAGTTACCTTAATGTGTTATAATAATGGAAAACTATGGAAAGCTATTCTCATTTTTACACTGAAACAGATGAATGCTTTCTCTTGCTAATTTCATTAACAGTTTTCTATTTCACATGCACTTTTGCTGAAATGTAAATGTAATTAAAAATGCTACAGAGGTATCTCAAATTGAGTATTAAAGTAGTAGCAAGCAGCACAGCAAAATCATAGAACCGCAAGGGATTTAGTCTAAAAGTTAATTACTTCAGCTTGCTCTTCCAATTTTCTCTTGCAATGTGGTTCTCATCCCCTGCCACTGTAAGATGATGACACAATCAGGAGTAGGAACAAATGTGTATAAAGGTTGCAGGAGCAAACTGTAACAAACAAGTTTATTCGCTCCTTTTTTTATCTGATCACAGCTGAGGAATCTGAACACTAAATTGAGGTGAGATCCAATATGCTGTGCAGATCCAAACTTCAACCAGAACAGGCTGGATAGCACAGTCTGTGCTGTACATAACTAATTAATCCCATTCTCTTCCACTTTCACCACTACAGTGCTAAAACCAGCTGCACTAGCGAGTTCCTGCAACAAATTTAGGATATGTTGTACTCTAAGTTAAGGCATTAACTTCTGTGACATTATTCAGTTGCATTTATTTGTAACATATTTCTTGAAGGGAGTAAGTTCTATGTATTCCTGGCTGTTTCACATAATTCACTTGTACTCATATTAAAAAGATAGGAAAACTAAATAATTCCTTCCCTCTAACAGCTGGGAAAAATGTCAGAAGTGAAAAATCAACTCCTTTGTATCCTAAGTTTACTGTGATTCATAAAATCACAGAAATTAGGAATATAATACTGTATATTTCAAATTATCAGAAATAGTCTGATAAAAACAACATCCAATGCTGTACTGACATAAGTGCATTTAGTGCATTATACCAATCTATTTTAGAATGGAAAACATCTGAAACAAGACCAAAATGATCTGGATAGCAAGAGGAAACATTTGGCAGGAAAATGAATGAACACAGGAGGCCAACAAACCTTTAGCCATTTTACATGCAGCAAGTTGAGCATGTAAGAGACATTTACCATAATGTTATTCTCTTCAGGCTGAGAGATGTTTAGTTGCTTAAATGTATAGATAAAAGACAAAAGCAAGTTACAACACTGTGAATATAGCAGGTATTATCAGCACAAAGCACTACAAATTTAAGCTAACCAAGACTGTGAAGTGAATATAGATAAATAAAATAGTGTTGATTTTGATTTTAAACACTGATCTAAGCTGTTTCAGTTGTGTAGTAAGCATGGGACAAGTAATTTTCAAATATTATTTTACTCAGTTATAAAAATATGTAAGCACATGTAGATATAATTTATCACTTCATCCTATCAAAGAAAATAGTAAAACATAAAAATTTGCATCATAACTCAATATACTTCACTAACCTATCAGTCCAGCCCTGTTAGGCTTCTTCCTTTATATCATATTCCTTCCAGAATATGACCCATTTGCATCACACCTACATCCTGGTTAGTTCTCACTTCTGTATTGCAGAGGATAAAATAGAGCTGCAATTTTGTTATTTCTGCTGGAATTCTACAATCTGATACTTCTTAAACATGCACATTATTGTCAAAATGTAATTAAAATTAAAGTATAGGCAAAATAGTGAAGAGGTTTAGAATTTCATGCTCTTCCAGCACTAAATTATTTGTGCATAAAACTGCATATTTGCTGTATGAATACTTAGGATCAAGTAGTAGCAGCAGCAATTGGCACCAAGCTCTGGATGATTGCACTGGTGATGGAACTAAAACTTAAGTACAATATATATATGCATATTATATATTGTATATTATGAATTAAAGAGTCTCACCTCTGTTTGGTAGTGTGAAATAGTAAGCAATACTTAAAGAGAAACCACAAATATTGTTGACATAGAGAAGTTTACATAGGTTCATCAGTTGAAAGCCATTATACATATGCTTCAACATTTGCAGAGATTCAAATATTTGTATTTATACCCACACTGGCAGGTTGTAGCAAGTAATTTTTGGCAGTATAGCCTCATCTAGTATAGAGCAAGAAGAGAATAAGTAAGTTCAGTTTGATGGAATATTTAAAAGTAGAAGACTAACACCTTGCTCAGTAACTCACTTCCATTTCCTTGTGCTCCACTAAGGCATTTCTTACAAAAGTATCTAGAAAAACAACCAAGGTAAGAGGCTAGGACTGGAAACATAACCAAGCAGTCAAACTGATAAATATGTATCAGTAAATCTGAAAGTTATGGACAAAACAAAATCCTCTACTTACTGCAGCTCGAGCTTCTGCAACTTTTGCCTTCTTCAGTCTGGTTTTTGCAGCATCCAAATCCAGTCTTTTATTTTGTAACAGTTTACGTTCTTTCTGAAAGTGAGTTAGGTTACTTTGTGAAAATAGGTACACATACTCACAAGTATACACATACTCACAAGTAAAAGACATACTTGGAAATGTTTTCAATGAAGTATCATATAAAAAGACATTCTCCAGTTAAAGAGAGAGGCAAAGTTAGATCCTAATTATTCTTATACAGCTTATACTCAGTATGCATACTTTTAATAGAACAATAGTTAAAAAATGTTTTCATTATTATTTTGTTTTTACCTCAGCAGAAGAACAGCAAATACACCAAAGGCACAAATTTAACTTGAATTTTTCTATATTACCTTGAGGAAAGTAATAATGCACCATTTACATTTTGAAGACTGACAGTTACAATTGGTGTTAAATACTGAAGAATGTACAATTAAACTTACAGTAATAGTTTTGTAGTCGCCTTCAATAAAGTTTCTTAGGGGAGTGAGAAAGTTTATGGCAGAAGTTTGAATCAGTTCTCTGTCTGCAGTCCCAATTCGCTTTTGTGTTTCTCCACATTTAATGAGTGCATTTCCTGCAAAGGAAAATATATGTTAATCATATGGTTCAGGCAGGAGGTTAACAAAACAGGTTGCTAGTTAAGAAAGTTTAGGCCAGCAGTTTGAAAGACAATCCAATGCCATGAGAAGGGCCTTCAAAAGAAAAAAAAATGTGCAAAAAAAACCCCAAAACAAACCAAACCAACTAAAAAACAAAAAACAAAAATAACCCCCTTTTCCCCACCAAAAAACACTCCAAACCCCTCAAAATAAAACACCAAAAAGCCCCAACATAAAAACAAACAAAAACCACACCGAAATAAACAACCATGCAAACACCAAGCCAAACCATTTTTATCATGATCACAGGTCAAGGCAAGATTTCAGTGAGGCCACAATGTAGAAATGGTACTATGACAACTCCATGCTGAACACGTATTTCAGAACTGGATATCATACCTACTTATTTTAATCCAACAACTTCCTCTCCTCATACAACGTTTTTACACTATCACAGGAGCAGTTGGTAGCAAGGAAAAAGCTTATTTACATACTAGAAAATAATGTGCTTTTCCTCTTCCCCATCTACTCAAACTTCTAAATAGGCATTTGCACATTAATCAAACAATACTTTGAAATTTGGTTGCAACCTAGGTATTGAAACTGAAGTTAGTGTGTCAAATGGAATGTCAACAGGTTGACACAGCTTAGTCAGAAAGGACACTAAGTGTTCAGAGAACTAACATTTTATGACAGTGCATGAAACCCTAACAGTGTATCTATCTTTATGCTAATAGTTTATGTTATTTGCCTGAATTAAAAAAATTCTGCAACTTAAGGGACAGTATGCCTGTAAGTGCAACTCTGTTTGATGTTAAAAAGCAAGACTTGAGGGTGATGCTCAGAAGGAAAGCAACAGATACATAAAATCATGTGGAAGTAAGAAGAACAAAGCCTGCTATTATTGACTTTGTATCCATAAGAATTCTATAAACATTTACTTTTATTTAATTGGATTCCTTTTTTGGAAAGGAACGTCATTATTTACTGATACAAGGAACTCATTCACAGAACAGAAGTTGTCTCTCCCACTGTAATTTTGAAGAAAGAACTGGAGAGAGGGAACTATCAGACTTTGTACACTATACCATATACAGACAGCTATATTTTTCAGTAGTCTAAGTTAAATTAACAGCTGAAGTTATCAGCAACTTTAACAGTTGTAGAGAACATCAGAATTTAGGCTTTTTAACTAACACTAGGGTAAAAATACTAAAGATAGTACCCCCAACCATCCTGTCATAACTTTACTAGAGAAGGTATAAAATTTAGACTGTGTTCCACACTCTCATGCTTATCAAAATATTATATATTAAGAAAAGCAGGAATACTGTACATTAGAGAGGTTTCTTACTATAGAATTTAATTTCAGGTAACATTTTCACTCCAAACAATAAATAAAATCAATAAATACTCTCAGATGTGCAAACGTGTTCCTTGAACACGGAAACTGAATTCCAAAATTAGTTATTCTGGTAAGAAAATTATACATCCACAAAGACGGATACCATTCCAACCACATGTTCTGTTTCTAGATTTGGATAGAAATCTCATCATTGATCTCCTAATGCTCAAAGTTATACAGCAAGTCAACTCAAACTGATACAAATGTCATTAAACTGTTTTATCTAGAGGAAGACAAGAAATATAATTTTATATTGTTAACAAGGCATCTTGTTAACAAGGCAAAATCTGTGATTTTTTTTTTTTTTTTTTTTTTTACTTCTTACCATAGGCCGTTCCTGGGCCAAATTCATTCCCAGCATCAATCATATACTGGCCTAGTAACTCTGGATTATTCATGCGACTTGGTGCTTTGCGGTCCAGCTTCTCATAGACAAATTCTTCTATTCTGGCATCTAAAAAAATGTTTAATTGAAATAATTACTGTCATTCAAAGCACAAGTTAGAAAGAGAAACAAACAAGAAAAAAGGAACACAAAAAAGAATTTCAAAATCCAGCCATTAAACTCAACATTAAGTGAATAATATTAAGCTGAAAATCCTGTTCTTGGAAACTGACCGTATTCCATGTTTGCCATGCCATGTTCAAGTGTTTCCTAGATCTGGGAAAGTGAAAAAATACACTTTTCCATTAGCAGAGTTATACAACTTTTCAGAATTTTGATCAGAAGTCTTCACAGTAAGAGCAATAATAGAACACTTCTTCTTAAAAAAACCAGTCTTCTGTTCCCCCTCCAGAAAAAATAATCAAAATTGTTCTCTAGAATTAGCAGAATAGGAATTAAGTTCAACAACTACTGTAAGTTCCCTATTAAGATACTCTGAAAGTTTGGTGGCCCAAGAAATTATATCCTCTTTCCCATGCCCCATGCTCCCTTGAAACATTCTAAAAGAAATCATCATAAAATATTAGAAAATGTTTCATTTGGTATTCTGATATATTCTTAGTTTGAGCAATAATATTATCAGAAAAACTTGTCAAGAGTATGTGAGCATTAATACCCATCTATAATAATACTAACCCACAGTGAGCTTCTTAGGGGGAAAGGTCTCACACACCTAAAACAGGGGCTCTGTTAATTGAAAAAGCAAACTCCTCAGAGACAGTACCCGATTTCCCTGCTTTCATTTCCCATCTAGCTGGCTTTATTTATACAGTCAGTATGAACTAATTTCAGCCTGCAATAGTACAGACAATCACAAAGAAACTTTCTAGTGTATGAACCTGCCACTTTAATACTACTTGTTAATTAAACAATTTTCAACAGCGGTGCATTAAATAACTGCTCTCTCATGCAGGTAACAAAAATTAATCTAAGACAGACAATTATGGCAACCAATGCATTCCCTAAAACAAGTGAAGCAAAAATAATCCAAAGTTGTTTGTTTTCTTTACTCAAGCCATAATATTTATTTTTTACTAAACCACAAAAGAACTGAAAATTTACCTACAATTATTGGACTATTACATGAGTCTGATCTATAGGCACAATTGAAAACAGGACTCAGTGATTTTTTCTCCCCCAGACAGGGTCACTCCACTAACAACCAGCAAAACCAGCTCTCTGCAACATGTGATCTTTCTCCCAAGTAGGCCACCAAACAGCTGAAGTTACATTCACAAAGACCACTGCTCAATGCTGAGTATTTTTAGCCATCAGAAAATGGAGTGGTGAGCAGAACTGAGATACTGCCATACATTATCCTCCTACTGAAACATCTTTATACACTTCCACTAGCCTCCAGTTAGGAAGCTCAGCCTTCAGTATTCTAAGCTTACGTGTTTCTAAAAAAGTCCAATGGATAGTACAAATACTGAATTGAATGAAAAAGACAACTATTTCCTCTGGCCTAGACAAAAGTAGAAATTTGAGCCAGAATATTCTGCCAGTTCTACTGCATCCTTCCCACAGGATTAGTTAGTTTATTTTTGAAATACTGTTTTTATGGAACTAAAAGATGCCACAGACTTCCAAAGCCATACTTCAAACATCACTGTTATAAAGAATTTATCTACTTGGCATTAGAAGTGCTAAGAGTGTATGACTTACTGTTACTAATAAATCCTAGCTCAGTATGTCATTACAAGCAGAGTATGTATGGTTTCAGTGCAGAGGCAGAAGCAGTATTATAATTTTATCATTTGAGCAAACCTAAAGGAAATTTAGATTTTTTCAGTAAAGTAGTTCACCCAGTGACTAGAGACCAGGTCTTGACTTGAAATTTAGATCTATACACTAAGCAAATTCCTATAGCTGCCAGCTCTGGTACAACTGTAGGATGACTCAGAAACTGATCTCCTCAGCATTACTACTCATAGCAGCAATTTCAGAAACAAATAAAATTAACACACCATAAAACTTCACTTTCTTCTACCCATGTTTTTTTCTACTATTGTTAAAGACTCAACAGTGATGAAATCATATTTAAAACTTTTTTGTATTGCCTAAGTAGGGCGCCAATTCTTTAGTAATGGAATTGTTAAAGACAGGTATTTTAGTTCACCTTGCCTGCTTCAAGCTGAATTGTATTTTGCAGAGAGTTTAAGTAATGAAATAGTAATGAAGTTTCTTGAGCCACGGTATCTACCCCATGAAGAACTTTAAAATTCTTACAGATACCCAAGATACATGGAAGTAAGAGTGGGAAAGTCAATTAAACAGTAAACAAGCTAAAAAACCCATCAACCTGAGACTGACCAGAGTATGGAACCAATACTATACAATTTATAAAGCTCTCTCTAAAGTTTTCCCCATTTGAAAAGTTAAGGAAGTAACAGCAGTTTTTACAGTTTCTCCACTTCTTAGCAGCTCTTCAAAATGTGCTTTCTGTAGTCATAACTTATGCAATAACTATTGCAGTAAATAGTTACACCGGCATATCTATTAGTTCAAAAGTTGAAAACAAAAACCAGGACTCCTTACTTGGATTTGGCTGCAATAAGACTTCTGTTTGCTTCATTATTTTTTCTGTCCACAATTTAGTGCATTCTGCTTTGCTGAGAAGGTTCTCCAGATGAGCATCCAGTTCAGTCTTCTCTGCTTGACCAAGCTTTTCTTCTGTGAACTGCAAGTTAGTCAGGTTAAAAATTGTTCATAGAATTCATAGAAATAGTTTTCCAGGACAAATTTAAAACAGTCACGTGTATTAGGTTGAAGATGATGCTTTAAAAGATATAACCATTAGCCAGTCATCAATAAAAATCTAAGGAAAAATTTGAAAGTTATTGAGCTCACCAACAAATCCATACTATCAGGTTAAAAAAAGGGGCAGGAAGATGTCAGTCAGACAAAAGATGAGAAAGGTTGTTTATAACATTATGAAAAAATCCTCTGCTCAACTTGGTACTGAGAATTCTCACATGAAGCATTTTGACCAATTTTGTACAGTGTGCTTTAAAACATGAACCAAAATGAAAGAAAGTCCAGAGGTAATAACAAAAACTAAAAGATTACTTCAGTCTTGTATATTTTGTAATTGTTTGTCAATTCTTCCAGTGTAAAACCTGAGAACAAAACAGATTCCCATTGCAGCTACCTTGAATATATTGCAAAAAAAAAAAAAAAAAAAGTCCTGTCCAGGGGAAACAGGACAAAAATAGAGAGCTTAAAATTCAGTAAGAAGATTTAAATTATAATTACACATTAAAGAAAGCTTCTAATGACAAGGATTAAATGCTAAAACAAACTTTCTTGGGAAGTTATGAAATATGTATCTTTGGGAGTGGGGGGTGTTTTGCTTTTTGGGAGTGGGGGGTGTTTTGCTTTTTAGAATAGGACAAACCAATGTTTGATAAACTGTTTAGATATAACTGAGATAACTGATCCTGTTATGCATTACAGAAACAGTAATATGACCTCTGCTGTTCTCATCCAAGCTGTGATTTCAGTGACCATGAAGTACAATATAACTTCATTCAGCTAAATAAATCCATCAGACAATTCATTTCACAAGATACAAAATTCATGCCAAGTCTTACTGCCACAAGCAGTTTATTCCTCAATCCCAGACAGGGAGAAGCAACACGTTTCACATGAGGGAAGCAAGCAAAGCCGGAAGTGAGGGCTTTGCCTGCCTCTCTTCAGAGCAGCAGTTCCTCATAACAATGATGATCTCATCCCTTGACAGCCCGTTGTTCAAATTCAGGCATTTCCAGGAGAATCTGGCTTATGATTAAGTCCCTAACAAATTTACCAATTAGGAACATAACAGGACTGGAAGCATTCTGACTGCCCAGCTTCATTCTTAACAAGTTTTTTGGTGGTTAGTAAGAAACAAGAATACAATAGATGTAAATTGCATTGTCCAAGTTTGTTTTACTTTCCATTGCAGGGAGATTAAAACCGACTTTGATAGCATGCACACCTTGATAAATGCTTCTGGCATTTGCAGTTCTACATAAAAACAACTGCATTCATGAGAAAGTTCAGCTGCCGTATAGGGAAGAAGGGAATTTATTCATAGATGTATTACTACTACTACCATGTAAAAGGCTTTTAAATCTACGCCAGGTGTTCTCAAAAACTTGGTACAGATTCATTTCAATACAGTAAAAATAGTTCTGGAATTATTTTTTACTAATTACAGACAAGAGTATTTCTAAATAAAATTATTAGTATTTCCTATTAATATTTCCATAAATCTTCTCAGCAGTGTGAAGACTGCTTAGTGAAGACCACAATGTTAAGATTTCACATATACACTTACATGAAATCACAAGGTCACATCACAAGATCTTACAATGAAGGGTGAAACTGCACCTCCTTTTTTTCCCTTGTCCAACAAGAAAAGAGAAAGTGGAGGCTGGAAAGGCAGAGTCGATCTGGGAAGCAGGTAGACCTGGAAGCAGCCAGGAGTAGTGGGGGAAGCATGGAAATACCTCCACCACAAAGAGAAGCCACAATGACTGCTTTTAGGTAATTTAAATATGAACAACAATGTTTTTTGACGAGTTTGCATTTTCAGAGCTCTGCTGTGCTGCTGATCATTGCTTCTGCATGAATATTGAGTTTTAGGGCAACACATCAGACTGATCAGACCAGATAACAACGCTAATCACGTTCCAAACTGGACTGTGACCCAGCGAGAACTCGTAAGAAACCAAAGTGGATTACTGTATACTGCTGGGATGCCCATCTCCATACAGGAAATCTGTTCAAGTTTGATTATATAAAGAAAGGGGATTACAGCGCAAGACAAGCACTAAGGAACAAAAGACAGTTCTAGTGTCCTTACTGCGAAGAAAGGGGAAGACCGAATGGGAAACAATGGGCTATCAAACAAGCTTAAAAACGATACCAAAGGTGGAGCAAACCAAAAAGCTGAAGCAGACACATACCGGACTTTCATGTGTCACATCACAGCTCGACTTTTACCGATCAGGCGGCGACATGGATACATTTCTAGCAGCCAGTAAAATCCAGCCGCTTATTTGAGGAGAGACACACCTTTGTCCTTTGCATGCACAAAGTCCGGCAGTCTCTCCCGGCAGCTGATGTCTGCGCACCTCGTCCCCCCAGTGCTGGCACCTTCTCCCCTCTCTGCCTGTCTGACCTTGGGCTGCATCACCCCCGCCAGCCCCCCGAGGCTGCCCTTGTGCAGCCAGCCTGGCGAACCGCCGGGCCCGCCCAGCCCGGGCCGAAGGGACAGCTCGCAGCAGCCCATCGCCGCCCGGCCCGGCCAGCGCTCCGGCCTCGCCGGCGCAGGCGAGCCTGGCGCTCCCTTCGCGCTGGGAGCCCACGGCGGGCCCGGCCCCTCCCGGCCCCCGAGGCGGAGCCCAGCGCCCCGCGGCGGGCCCAGCGGCGGCGGCCCAACGGAGCCACCCGCGGCCTCGGCCCCGGCTGACGCGTCCCCGGCTGGGAGCGCCCCGGCAGAGCACCGTCCCGGCGAGGCCCCGGCAGGGGCGGAAGGCCCGTACCTGCACGGCACGGCTCAGGAAGGTGCCCGCGTCAGCCGCCAGCTTCTTCACATTGAAATCCATGATGTTCATCTTGGGCGGGGGCGCTGACTCAGCCCGGGCACCCGCGGCGGCGGCGGCCGCTCCGGCCCGTCCCTGTGGGAGCCGCCGGGGGCGGTGCCGGGCCCGGCCCGGCCGCAGCGGATTGGCGGGGCCGCGGCGTCAGCCCAGGGCCCGGATCGGCCGGGGGAGCGGCGCCGGCGGCCGCCCCGCCCCGGCCCCGCTCTGCCCTGGCCCCGCTCCGCCCCGGCCGCCTTCCTCCCCGGCCGCGCTCCGCCCCGGCCCGGCTCCGGCCCGCCCTGCGCTGGCGTGAGGGGATGGCGGGTGGGACGAGCGCAGAGCGTTGGCCCTGGAGGCCCGGCGGAGTCTTGGACGGTCCCGGGCGTTATCGGCGGCCCCGAGGCTGCCACTGCGGCTGCTTCGGGGCGGGTCAGCCCGCCCGCCAGCCCCGGGCAAGGGAGCCGGGGGCCTTTGCCCTAAAGACTCGCTAGCGGAGTGGGCGGCACGGGCAGAGTGCCCTCGGGCGGGCCGGGGTGAACCCCCGGGCACATCGGCCGCGCCCCGCGCGGGTCATCCCGCCGGTCCCAGGCAGCGGCCCGGCCTGTCCCGGGGGCTGGCACTCTCTGGGAGAAAAAGTCCCGCCCCCGCTCCCTTATTGTGTCCTGAGTTTTGTGAGTGAAACCCTGTCTTCACGAAAAATAGTTTTCGGATAGACCGTCGTAAAGCAAGCTGGGGATGAATTTTTAGGAAGTCGTTCAAAAAAAAGGCTGTTTAGTAAAAGATGTTTGGATATACATCTACTGAGATGCAACTAGGGGATAGCACTAAAACATCACAAAGAGAGTTTTTGAAAACCTTGCATACAGTAGCAAGACTCAATAGCAGTAATCAAGCAAATTAGGAGAAAATAGTCTCTACTTTTAGTAATTTCCAGTATTTTAACATTTCTTATCGTGATTTTTGAATGTTGAAGAAGAAAGGATCTTTGACATGGCCAGGAATTAGAAAACATTTACGTTGGAGCATCATTAGCAATGACTTAATATATCCACCTTGAAAATTGTCCTGATCATTCAGTTAAGTAATTTATTTCATAATCCAAATAATAAGTAATGTGTGGCTGAATTTGATAAAGTCAAAGGAAGTCCTATGGCATTATGACAAGAAGCGAATTCCAGAGAAGGGAAGTAACTAACAATCAGAGCAATCTTGCTTGCATGTCGGTCAGATTCCAGGAATTTAAACCAAAACAAAACTCAGGCTGTGTCAAGTTCCTATTGTACCTTTGTATCCTGATAAGAACAGGGCCTGAAAGCTATTGTGTGTGTGTGTTTGCTTTTCTTGAATCATTTTACCTTTCTCAGCTTGTATTGCCCTGCTTCTACGTTGGTATAAGTTTTTGCATATAAATCTATATGGCAAGTTTGTTTCCATTTTGTAAAAGTGTTACTGTTACATAGAAGCTCCATGAGTCTTTCCTTCAATGCTCAGTACTATAAGGCCTGATAAAAGCTGATTACAGTCATGTAAGTGCTGATTACAATTCACTGTGATATCAATTTAGCATGTGTGAAAAGACAGCAACATCAAATATTTTAAATTTGGATATACGGATGGAATTATTTCACTTCATAACGTCCATTGGCACTAAGTTCCAGCAGTTCCCATTGATGGAGTTCCACGAAAAAGATGCCAAACAACTGAAAGCAATGGTGCCTGAGCTTGAAGCAGAAGCACCACCACCTCAGCTGCGATGAACCCCAATAATGCCTTGGATGTGTAGTATTTTCAGGCTGGAATGGACAGCCATCAAGTCAGTCTAAATCTTCCCAAAATACTGCTAGTTCTTCCCTGAAGCTTGCAGCCTGCTGCTGCCCATGACATGTGAGCCTCACCTGCCAGAGAGGAAGTTGCTGCTTTCTGTGACTTTGTCTGACATTCTTGGCACTGCTTTTCCTTCAGAAAATGGCTGGATGGAAGAGGAACAAGACTCCCATCCTTTAAGGCCCCATGGGTTAGAGTGATCTTGTAGTATTTGGAACACCTCCTTTTAGTTGCTGCTCTCCTGAGGAACCCGAAACAGAGTGATACTACTTCTTAGGAAAATGCCTTAAGTAGCCAGTATTTGCACCACTAGCAGATGGGCTGCTTGGCATACGTGGGGCACTGGATCTGGTGTTTCAGTTCCCACTTTTAACATCCTTCCTCCTTTCATGAATGTTAAGTGGTCAGAATGTGAGTGAGAGGGAGAAAATAACTCTTTAGCTAGTGATTATTGCACTTGTTCAAGAGGAAGATCTGTTCCACTGCATGATTATATATTTCCTATAAAACTCTAGTTCAGATATTTTTCCCATTTTGTACTTTAATATAAAAATAAATCCAGTTAATGAATCACAACCTGGAACTCCATGATTTCTAAATTCCACAGTATTCTACTACTTGTGAAACACTACTGAGCTTCTCCCTCTCTTGACATTCCTTTTGTTTGCATGCTGCAGGCCTATTACATACTATTCAGGACAAACTCTGGAAATTTTTTTGGCATCCTAGGAGGTGTTAACAGCAAAATTTTGGAGATTGCTGCTGCCATTCTAAGAAATTATTTTTAAGAAATTCAGGCTGTCTACCCTGTCTTTATTGGACGCTTCAATACCTGATTCTAGTAGGAACTCAGGTCCCTCTCTACAACTACTATTCAGAGCCAAAAGCATGGTCAGGGATTTGGGTTTGGGATAAACTGATGTATCTGGCTCAGGTAAGGAAAGCCATACCATAGCACACAGGCTTAGTTACAACCCAGATATTCACACAGGGAGTGCTGAAGGTATATTCAAAGCATGCACAGTGTGTAGAGAGATACGCCAAAGCATTCTGATAAAATCAGTTGCCAGGGCTAAGGAGCAGTGCTGGAGGAACAGTATCAAACAGTACCTGTCCTCAGAAGTGTGGGGTAGACAGCAGGGATGGTCACTTGTAAGGTACTGGAGCCATAAGATTGTCAGGCTGAAGAATTGTCTCAGGCTGAAAAAGAAAATAAAGTTTGTCCTGTGCCCAATCTCTAGAATTAAGAATAGGGTGTGTGACCAATGTACCAGAAGGTATTGTGAACACCATCCTTTGTCTACTGTCTGATCTTCAGCCTTTCTTGTAACATACCCCAAAAGAAGAAATAACCTTTTATAACATTGTACAGTTGGATATAAATGGACCCTGAAACATCCCTTTCTATGACTAGAAATAGAATTCATATGGAAAACCCAAACCAACCAACAAACCAGCCAAAATTATATTAATATAAAAGTTTATGGTGTAATTAAAGTAAAATATTTTTATGTAAAGAATACTAGCTTATAACTGAATTGATTCTCAGTTGACTCCCAGTGCTGCTTTCTGACAGTATGGGAAGGTAATGTTTAAACCAAAGGCTTTGGAGCCAAAGATTTGAAAAACACAATCCCAGAAATGCCTCCGTAAGTCAGTTTATATCCTGTGAAAACACTGTAAATGAAACAAACACCTTCTGGTAGCACATCTAATCCCAATAATGTGGTGCCCATGTTGGAATTCATACCTATTTAGTTCTGTAATGCATTGAGGTTTATGGGTCATGTCTTGTGTCACTGCATGTATATAAACCTCTTCCCACTCACGATTATGTAACTGCAGCATATATTTGCATAAAACAGGTGTTTTATTAATATTTAACATATTAATGTAATAAATTAATGCAATTTAACAATGGCAAATTCGGAATTCTGGCAATGTTTTACCAGTCAAAACCCTGCAGAATGCCAGCTAATACTTTGAAGAATGGTAGCAATCCTGGAACCAGATTTTCCAGATAAGTGTGTATAAATTTGATTTAACATTTATTAATGTATTGAAAAGACATATAAAAATAAAAGGAGCAGAATCTCCATTTAATAACTGAAACTTGTTTTACTAAAATAGGTAAGGACATTTGTTCATGTGTGAGTCCATAGATTCTTTGCCAACATTAACAAGTGTAAGCTTAGTTTGATAATAACCAGGCAAAGATTATAAAATCAGTAGTGCCAGCTGCCTGGCCTGTGTACAATCAGGCTTTCATGAAAAATGTGGGGACTGGATTTGACAGAACCAGAAAGCAGCTGTTCTCAACAGCACACTTCCGCTCAGAAACTACAGTTATCTGAGGGAGAATTAATGCTCCTTTTCACATTAGTGCAGCCTTTCAGTGGTCCTTGTGGCAGCTGTTGCTGTTCTTCCCCTAAACACTCGAACTGGAGTTGTACTAGGACTGCATGCAGTAACTGGCAAAACATTCAATAGGCAAAAGTCCTGAAATTTCAGGAACTGGACGAGGTATATCATGTGTTGTTTCCATGGTCTTTGTCCTTTCAGTATCATACTTCCTGGAGCAGGACGGATAATAATTTAGTCCCCCACACCAGCTGTCCATCTTAGAAGAAGCTGACTATCTTATACTTGGAGAAACTGGCCCCTGAGAAAATAGAAATAAAATTTTGGGGGTTTCTTCCTTTTATTGTCCAATGATAGCTTAATAACTGGAGGTATATTTGCAGCTTTACCACTTCCTTAATGACTGTGGGAAAGTGGTTTCATCATATGGTACTACGGTTTCTCCACATGTGGCATAGGAATAATTAAACTTACCTTCTTCATGGAACATCATGAATTCTAGGTAGGAAGCTGGAAGCTGAAATTATTTTAAGAACATTGGGAAGACCATATTGAGGTGCACAGCTTTTATGGTTTTGACATCAACTATCACATCTTTTCTAGGTAATTTGAGCTGGCATGTGGCAGTTGTGTCGGCAACAGGGCCTGCAGCCCACAGAGCTTTTGAACATAAGTACATATGTATTCACATATACATGTAAACATAATAATGAAAATCAAACAACCTTACCCTGTCATTTTAGACCTGTTTGTCAGAAAGCGTGAAAGAACAAATTTTGTCTGTCTTTTGCAGAGATGTCTGGGGAGGTGCTCAATCCTGCGTTACTTGAACTGACTTCTTCAGAGCTTTTACTATCAGCAGAGCTCAGTGAACCTGAGCTCCTAATTAAAACAAATCTTCCTTGTGCTACTATAGTAGGAGACAGCCTTAATTGCTATATTCACCTTAATTGCTAAATTCAATTAATATTTGATTGTGATCTTAAATATGCATTTATATCAAGGTCAGAGCATCTCAAAAAGAGATGCTGTGACCGATTTTTGGAACATTTGGGAAAACTGGAAGTGTAGTTGGAGCCCACTAGATGTCAGTGGTGCCACACAACAGACTACTGCAGCTCTGCTCACTAGGCAGGTGGGACTGGGTGTCCCAGAGTAACGGGTGAGTTGTCTTGGATCGTGGGGATTGTCTGTGTAAGGTCTATCATATTTTTACATAACTGCAAACTAGTTACAGGACCAATGGTGCAACCCACTTATTCTGATTGTATGGTGGAGTTCCTATCAAAGAATTTGTATGCAGCAGAACTCCTTTATGGAATAAAAAGGCTTATCAGAAGCAAACAAGAGGAGATATTTCTGAATGAAGGACATTCACTGACCTAAAAGCAATTAGACGGAGCTGGTACTAGCAACTAATGCTTCATCTTTGACTCTTTTCTCCAAAGGAGTCTTTCTCCTCTTAAATGTGACAGCTATTCTGGCCTTGATATGAAGGGAAATTACAGCATTGATTATTGCTTGGGAAAATGAACTTTTAGATCTGAAAACACAATACTGTGTCTCTGACAGATATCCACTTCTGTATAAAGCAGCGAGTGTAAGGATTGCTGGAGAAATTAAATCTGGTCAGTATTGCACCAAGCAGTGCATACAAGGGTGGGAAAGGGACAGAGTCACAGTAAATCTGAAGCTTTTGCAATAGCAGGCTATTGCCAAAATTAACCAATGAACAAAGAAACACATTGGAGTCTTGAATTTCTGACGTGGAAATGAAAGGTTCAATTATACCTTTAGAGCAGATGAAGTCATGAACTGTGACAAACACTCAGCAGTGTTCCTGTGGTATCTAAAGAAGCTTCTCTCCAGCACATCTCTTTCAATAAGGCCTGTAATTATGTCATTGTGGAACTGTGTGTCCTATTTCCTTTAATTATATTCCACTCTGTGGATTGTGCTACTGTCATTAAAATGTGGTTTTGAGGACTGAAACTTGTAATTCATTCTTTGTTTACAAGGTATAGAGTGCAATGCTAATTATCATGCTAATTAGCCCTCACTGATGGGTAGTGCTTGCTTTATTTTATAAACTATGACCAGATTTTTTAAAAATTGCAAAAATTTATTGTTTTCTTTTAAAAATAAGCCAATCTTATTGCAAGTTCTGGGAAGCTAAAATTAAGAATTTTTTCTGAGGTGACTATGGGGTACCAAAGCCACAGCTCATAACTGCGGTGCTGAAGCAAAAGTCTCTCAGAGGTGGTGAATTCTCAGTTCAAGGCTGTGGGTCCTATAGAGAACAAAGCCTTAGGCCTTTTTTGACATGCAAAGACAAAATCTCCCTTGGAATTTAGGTACAATCAGACACTCACTCCAGAATGGAGAATGGAGGATTTCATGTCTACTTGAATTAAAAAGGTAGAAATTTAGTCATTGATTTTCGTTACCAGACGCACATGGCTAGGTAATGTTCTTCAAAGAGTGTGTAAAGTGAGTAACTGCTCTCAGAAGTTCCATTTCCAAGCAGTAGAAGGTAATACACACTGGCATGCTTATAACTGATGCCAAAGGATGTTTGATTTCTGATTATTTCTATCTAGGTTTTTTTTAGTGTAAGTTGCTGATGCTGATATTTGCTCAGCATATTAAAATGTAACATTTCTATCAGTATGATTTTTTTATACAAAATGTGCAAATTATAATTGTGTATGAGCTTATGTGTCTATGTACATATCTACATATGCACCTGTACAAACAATCATGTTTATATCACACGATCACTTGGTTTTGCACAATTCATTATCTGAAAGTGATCTTTCCATACATCTCTTGTAGTGTCTTAGATACTCTATGAGGTGCTGCCTCAAGGGCAATAGTGCTTTCTCCTATGGTATGATGCAAGAGTAATTGGTTCATTCTTCATCTGAACGTGGTTATTTAAAAATATGTGGCTTTTCTGCAGTGTTTGACAATGTATTGCCAAAGCAGCTTCACATACAGTCAGGTTACATCAATACGTAGTGTTTAACCCCAGGAAAAAAATTAAAAATTAATGGAAACACCCAATAAGAAATTAATTGGAGGATCTAAAGCTCCCCGGAGGTCTCCAGGTTACTGTCCATCTGGGTCTGACAGTAACCTCCTGGGTGCACCCGGACTCGTCGCTGGCTGGTGAGGGGCACAGCCGCTTCTTGAAGCACCTTGTTGTCTAGGCCCGCTCCGGCCCCAGGCGGGGGTCTCCATCCCGCTCCGGCCCCAGGCGGGGGTCTCCATCCCGCTCCGGCCCCAGGCGGGGTCTCCATCCCGCTCCGGCCCCAGGCGGGGTCTCCATCCCGCTCCGGCCCCAGGCGGGGACAGTGGGTGCTCGCGGAGAGCGTCGCGCAAGGCCGGCGCAGGGAGGGCACCGCCGCCTCCCCCCGCCGCCAGAGGGGCAGGCATGGCAACGGCGACGGCACGGCAACGGCAAGGGCTCCCGGCGGCGAGGGGTGCTGAGGGTCCCTGCCCCTCAGGAGCGGTGCTGAGGGGCCGCGACCCTCGGGACACCTCAGGGACAGGAGCCGCGGGCTGCGAGGGCTGGGGCGTTTGCTGAGGTGAGAGGCCGGGCGTGAGGCCGCGGGGAGGGCTGGCGTTGGGTGACCTGTGCCCCTGAGCCTGTCCTGTGTGCTGGGGAGCGTGGGAGTGGGAAACTGCAGCTGCGGGATTTACCTCATCCTTCGTGTGTATTCAGTTTTCTGCTGTGGAGGGATTTGATTTCTGTGCAGCAGATTTGAGAATTCAGTGCTGCCTAAGCAATTGAAAGTTGTGAGTTCTTGTGGAAGATTTCAGTTGCATTAGCTGTGTTACAGTTCTGCTGTGACTGGGGTTTACTTGGTCCAGTCCAGTAGTCCTACTGTAGTGGGAACAACCTGGGATACCAGTGATGCTTCAGTTGCTGATTTGTGGAACACAAACATATGTTAACATATACTGTCTTGTTGTAGAGCATTAAATCAAAATGTCATCATCATCACCATCCTCATCATCATCACAACCAGCCTGGGCCCTGCCTGTACATGACTGTACTGCTCCTTCATTGGAGCTTCATCTTCAGGAAAAGTTTATTCTTCTTCACACTGTTCAGGCAAGTTCATTTTGTTCCTGTCAACGTGATTTTTTAAATTGTATTTACTTTGTTAACAAGGTTGAAATATACTTCCTAGTTGTAAATGTGAAGTAGGTGATATTTCAAGAAATGGCTAAGTGACAGTGCTGGACTTAGCAACAGTATACTGAAACTATGGCAAAATTCTTATTTGTCCTCTTCTGCTTACACAGATTGGCTATGATAAATAAAGCATGATGTTTAATCTTCCAAGGTGCTGTTTTCACTGGAAATTACATTCAAGAACTTGGTTTTATACTGGGTTGGATATCCAGGAAAAGGCTACAGTTGCCCTGTGTTACACAAGTTGAGGTCTGTCAGGAAATCTAATCCTATAA
This sequence comes from Lichenostomus cassidix, assembly GCF_008360975.1. Lineage (NCBI taxonomy): Eukaryota > Metazoa > Chordata > Aves > Passeriformes > Meliphagidae > Lichenostomus > Lichenostomus cassidix. Next base: position 14,260,102 of record NC_139489.1, on the reverse strand, counting down.
TAAAACAAGACACACACACACATAAAAAAAAAAACACCTTAGCTGTTTGAGTGTGCTTATTTGCCTTAAGACAGCAACTGGAAACAGAGCAGTCTGCATTCTGATTCTATGGGGAAGGGATTATTTAAGATGGGAACTTTCCATTTGTTACTCATTTTCTAAATTATATGAAGGAGAATATGGATGTAAGAATATAAACTCTTAGTCTGACAAATTCTTTTGATGGAGATGCAACTGGCACAGGCCAAGTGTAAGAGAAATGGGTCCTAGTGGGTGAGGAAGGCAACACAATCCACTTCTGAAAAAATGAGTAGTCAGTGGAGCAATGAGTGGAGTAAACAGATAACTTTATGCTTGATGAAGGCATCAGTCATGCTGGAGTGCTAGGGTAAAGGCAGAAGAGAGGTGTTAGGAGAAGGGGTGAGGGTGATGACAGGTTCCTGGTGCTTGATAAAGAAGTGGGGGATTGGGAAGCAGTTAATTAGTAGCCCTGATATGGCTCTGGACTTGCCATGGCATGGGCAGCAGCATTTTCCTGAGCAGCCCTGCCTTTTTCCATACTGGGAAAAGAGGAAAGCCATTACTGCCTCCAAACTGGAAGTTTCCATTACTGCTCTGGAAAACAGCAGTATTGGAATCTGAGCAGGTCTTGGCCTTCACCTTCATTGGAGGTAGTCTGTATGCATTTGCCTTGTAGATTAGGTGTGTTCTGTGAGCAAACTGTTTGAGGGTATGTCCTGTAATATCACAGGCTTTTATTCTTGTTGAAAGTCCTAAGTGATTCTTTGATCTCTAAACTTTCTCCTAAAGGAATCTTCTGAGGAGCTGATTTGGTTTATGTTGATATCCTTGAATTAGCAATATCAGTGACCTAACTGTGAGTGAAACTAAATGTTAAATAATTATGAATGCTATTTCAGGGGAAAATATATGTGCCACCTGGAGAAACAGGAAAACTCTCTTCACTGAGTCAGCCATATAGAAAGGATTCTCATAGAACTACAGGTGCCACCCAACATGAAAAGTATTTTACTCATCTGAGCAAAGAATATGACAGTCGAGAATACCAAGTAAGAAAATATATAAGGCATAAACATAGAATCAATGCAAATATACATTTCTTACACAAGTCTGAAAGAAACATTTAGTCATATCATATTATTTAATAGACACACTTGGGGAAGATTTTTTTTGTTATGTCCTGTGCACTAAGAAAGTTCCTAAACATTTGCATCACATTTGTCGAACTATGTATGTTGAAACAGGAGGTGGATCTGAGTGAATTCCTGTATAACAGTAGTCATGTGCAACTCACACAGAAATCTGATGGAGTGAAGAATGTAGATTTCTCTTAAAATTAAATGTAATTTGTCATTACTTACTTAACTCTCTTTCAGAAGCTAACAAAGAGGGATGTTTATTCTGATCTTTATTTTTTTAGTTTGAAGATAGTATTCTTCATTTTCAGGTTTTCATAAACAATGATAGCTGTCTTACAGGCATAAGGCTTTCTGCTGATCATTTAACAAAAAGACAGGAAGTTCATAAAGAGCAAACTGTGTGAAAGACAATTTTCTGAGAATGGAAGGATGGTATGAGTAATTTAGGTTTCCAGTCACTTCCCAATTCTTGGAAGTCTTCTAAGCATTTTTGCTGATAAATTAGTGTCAGGTCATTAAACAGCATTCCTGTTTATATATATTTTTTTTTTTGCTGATAGCAAATATGACTCTGTGTGGTCAGGAAAGAATAGGACTTCTGCTTAATACAATATTTATAAGTTTGCTGTGCATGCCAAGGTGGAAACCTGAATGCAGAACTAAGGTCCATGAACTGACTTTACAGATAGGCATGGGATTGAGATTACAGAACATTATGAGGAATTACATGCAGGCCAGGATAAGATGAAGGAGTTGTAGTAAAATTTTGATGCCGAAGTTTCCAACTTGAGTTAGTGGGTTTATCTTCTCATTAGTGAAATTAAAATGTTTGGGATTTACAATCTGAAAACCACAAAAGTCTGCTTTTTTAAAATAGAAAGTTATGCACACACACACATACACACACACACAATTGGACATTTTAAAATAACAAGCTTAGTTGACAATATCATGGGCACATAAGTTCTAGAAAGAGTTATTGCAAACTGATTTTTGTGATCTTCCAACTTATGTTTTCTGGTTCAATCTTCAAATCCTTCCTAACAACTGAGGCTCCTGAAAGGCTGTAGCACTTAATATTTGTCTTTGAAATATTGTGAATTCTTCAAATGCTTTTACCATTCAACTACTTGCTTAAATAACACTTACCTATGGTATTTAGAGCCCTTCCAACTAAAATAAAGAAATAAACAGCTGTATGTTTGTTTTCTTCAGCTACAAAGTTCTGTGCACAAAAATAAATTGAATCTAAACCACCAACTAAGTAGCTTGTATGTGAGCTTTTATAGTCATATGTACCAGATTTGAAAATGTAGCAAAATATATGTAACCAATTAAAAAACATTGAAAAAAAGGCTAAATCAGTTACAATCAGAAGAAATTTTTAATGTTTCCTGTGTTGCAGTTAAACAGTAAAAACGTTGACACTTGGATGCAAAAGCTAAGTGAAAAGGAAATTCAGAATACGGCAAGTAAATTAAAATTAAATTCTCTTTGTTCTATGCTGTACATCTGAAACTGGCTGCCTTACAGGGCCATACAATTTCCAGTAACAGTGGCAAAGTGGGAATGTTTGTGGTTTACTATCACAAAATGGAATCTTAGTTTTACATCTGAAATGTTCATCAATGTGCACTACTGATGCATTGTTGTACACTGACATTAAAATATTTTTTTTCTTTTTTTTTTCCCCCATGAAGAATCTCAGGAAAAAAATACATGAAAGGGAGAAACAGATTGAAGAACTTTCATCCATTCTTCATTGTGAAAAGGTGAGTGACCAGTTCCATTGTAACGAATGTTTACTTCCAATGTAATAAATTCTTAATTACAAAATTTAAATTTTGAGTAAAACAATTATTTCAAAGCAAGTATGAAAAAAGCAAAATCTTGAAAGGTGTTTCTTACAGAAATGTATTAAAACTATCAAAACTGTACTGAAACCAACTAAGGATTATCCTTAACACTAATATCCTAAGGTTCAGGGAGAGGCACACATCCAGACTAACGGCTTTTAACTTCTCATTTACCGATTTGCAATAGTTCTGGGGAAACAGTACTTATAAGGAAGTAATATGGAGTAAGCTAAACAGATACTGTTCACAGTAAGTTTGGAATTTAATGAAGGTCAGTTCAGGTCTAATTAGTCACAGCACAGCTGACCAGTGTGGCTTAATGTTAGTCATCCTGTTAGCTGGATGCCTTTGCTCAGCCTGGATTTCTGAGTTCATGCTTCCAGGCCTTATTCCTACTACTTTAACTCGGATTATATATGATGCAATAATTGAACATAAGTTGTTTCAATTTGGTGATTTCTGTATAATGTTAATACAATTAGTAACAAGTTACTGTTTGCGAATATACTTACAGAGCATGTTTTACCTTTTCCAGGTTTTGAGGACATTCAAATGTCAGTTAGAAACTACGGCATAGTAGTAAAAATGCAGAGAGCATCATACAGCATAGTCCAATAGATTTGTGTTTATCTTTCTTAGACCAACATACAGAAAGGAAATCAGCTGTCAAGATCTATGAAGGAAGTACTAGCTCACCTGGAGTGTCAGATTGAAAGAAAAGAAGTGGAAAATGATGAATTAAGAGTGAAAATACAGGTCAAAATATTTTTGCTTGTGTTTATTGGGAAAAAATAGCAAAACCTTACTTCGGCCAGTTTTGAAATCAAATTCTTGGTAAAAGAAAGATCCAAAACAGTTAAAATCATAAGTATTTATATTTTGCAAGATCTGCCTGGCCACATTATTTTAATTGCAAGGTTGCTTTTTTTGTTTTTTTCTTCTTTTCTCAGCTTGTGCTCACTCATACAGTTCCAGTGAAGCAAAGTGAAACATGCATAGAAGTGTTAGCACTCACTTAACTGCACTGTCTACAAGACAGTATCCATACAGTCAGGAGAAAGAGATAGGCAAGTCCCTGTGGTGACTTTCTGTTCTAAGAGAACAGTGGCAGCCACACCCTGTTTCTTCTTACTGTCTGTGAAGGAATCGAGTCTCTTAATACTGACTGAAAGTGTAACACTAAAGACTAATGCCTAATCTCACTTCGTTTAAGGTAGGCTGAATTATTTCCATTTTCTGTTCTAAAAAGCATGAGTTAAATTTGGGCATTTGTATCAGTAACTGGCTTTAGAAAAAGGCAGGGAGGAGGTCACGTGTGAGAGGCTGGAGCTGTGGCATCAGAATACAATGTATGAAACTTGTCAAGAAAATAGGCATGAATGAGAAAATGTTCGCTAAAAATAATGTATTTCCAATTTCCAAACTACTTTTTACTAGCATACATCCCTTGCTAATTGTATCATTTTAGGCTGTTACACAACCTGATATATCAAGGCAATTTCAAATCATGTCTATGTCTGCATAAATGCCTCATGTTTTCTTCCAAATAAAAATTACTTTCTTGTTCTACTTAGTACAATTATAGAATTCCAACAACATTTTCATTAGATAAAATAGCTTGATATACAGCTGTATTTTCATTCAATCTCTATTTAGAAGTTTTGTTCACTTTCAGAAATTGCTGAAGTAATTTGCTAGCTTAAATCCCGGTGATGATTTTGTTAACATCTAGACAAAAGCTTGCAAAAGCTTAGCATTACTCTTATGAAATTAGTTCTCAGTTTGAATGGACCTCAGCGACTGATTTATGCCCAAAGCACTTTTTCTTAGTGTGATTCTGACCTCCTGTGGTTATAATAGGGGATAGCAGCTGTTTACTTATACCAGCAGTTAAAGAAATTCCTGCATAGACTGAGATTTTCTATTTGCCGTGTTTATTGAAGGTGTTTATCCACCACTTCAAATCACATCTTTGTTTATTAGATGCCCTGTAAGCACTTACATAGAAAAACTACTTTTTACATACTTGGGTTTTTAAAAATAATTTAATTTTTTGAAGTAGTACTTTTGCAGTGAGTATCTTCAATAAGGCTAGAACATTCACGTGGTCAGTAGCTAAGTATTATATCTTTATCCATGTAGTACGTAATGTAGTGTCAGACCAGGGCTAAAAAGAAGGAAACAAATGCATTAATCCTTCCTACAATTAGGATATTTATCACTGAACGGAGAAATGTATTTATACTGCTGGCTTACTACATTGCTGGAGTTTGGTGGAAGAATAGTATGAGATATGAACAGAATTTACACTAGTCTTTATGAAACTAATTGTCTATTGGTAGCTTGGTCATGTTTGATAAGTGGGTCTGAGATTCTCCTTGAAACAGAGTCTGGTATTGCTTCTAATGAACATCATAATGTAGTGTTTTGATGTCTGTTGCTATTTTCCATTCATATTTATGTGGTACATAGATGAAAAATACAAAAGTCATGAAGTTAGAGAGATCAGCTTCCTGGATGGTATGGGATCAGTATACTGTCTTCATCAAAGCGATACAAGGATATAGTTAGTCAGAAACAATAACAGCAATAGAAAAGATAATACAATGTCACTTGTAGAAACCAGTTCTCATCTTGACTGCTTTGTATATGTTTCATAATATTATTAAATGCATTAAAATGCATTTCTGCTTCATTGTGTATAAAAAATAGTTTCTTCAGTAAAAAAATCCATGTCATTAATAGAGTGGGACGATTTTGTGCATGAAAAAATTAAGAGGTCTGGCAAGAAAGTAGTATATTGTCATCTAATCACAGACAATATCATAATACATATACTCAAGAAAAGACCGCAGCCTTTCTAGCTTCCTGACTTTAAAACACAAATCCACAATATTAACTTTCATATTAAAATTTCATATAGTCTTACAGCCTATCTCCAGACCTAGTAGTGTGTGTGTCACCAGATTCAGAGCAGATACTCTAATACATCCATGCATATCACTGGTAGCATCATTAAGGTGATATTCTTTACAGAAATACTCTGATGAAACCATCTTTTCCCTCCTCATAAATGGGTTTAAGATCCATGCCATGCCTTCTACCCTGAAATTCTGTATTCATTTCCAAGAGTACACAGAGGTGGTCAGATTTCTGTCTTTCCCCCTACTGCTGCCTGCTCCTGCACCATTTCAGCCTCTTCATCTTTGTAATGACTTTCTCTCTGTATTTTTCTTGTCTACCGTTGTACTTAGTTCCTTGTATCAACCACAAGATTTGAGACACCGAGATAATGTGGAAACAGGTTATAAGTGAAACTGCTCTTCCTGATTATTTAATATTACAAAATTATCTGTAAGGTTTAGAATTTGAAGAGTTGATGTTTATTTCTGCTACAGACTATAGAAAAGAAAATAGCAGCATGGAAACATCAAATTGGTGAACACAAGCTGCAGAAAATAGCCTTAAAGGAAATATGTGTGCAAAAGAAGATTGCTCTGAAAGAAGCAATTAGGTCCCAGAAACTAAGAGCTCAACACTTTGGAGAAGCTGTGAAAAATGTAACCTCTAAAATAAGAGAACATGTGAGTGACTATGCCATGAGCAATGTTGTGTTGTATTGTTTGAAACTGAACAATCGACTTTCACCTGTGGAAAATAGAAAAAGTTTTTTGATTATGCTGTGCTTTTATGTCTTTTGTTTTGTTGCTCATTTTTAAGGAAAAGGTTGCTATAGGTGACATGAAAACTGCCTTGGTTTTGTTAAAATTTAGTGATTGTCTTAAGTCTGTTGTCAGGAGCTGATTAATAATGGTTTTTGTATTGTTGGATCTTTGTGAGAAGACAGTAGTGGATCTTTAAGTAAAACTAGCAGTATAGAGGGACAGCAACTAACTCTTGAACTTCAGATGTTTTGTAGTCACACTGCTGTTTTCTTCCTCATTGAAAACCTGATGCACTGTCAAGATAGCATGTATTGCTTCATTATCTATATTCATTTGAGGGATTTTACCTAACATTTCATTTCTTACCTGGCTAGTATTTTTCATTATTAAAATATTTTTGCCAGTATTGTTTGTTTATTAATTTATGTAATTTATATGTAGTTGAGATGTATCAAAGACAATTTTTTTGGTAAGAAAAGATTGTTATATTAAATTTTGAAATGTTGTATTCTTCAGTTGATATACAGTACCAGTGTTTAACTATGTCTCTGCCTTGAAAGTAAGTCTGTACTTAGACTTTGATTTTTAAAAAATGTGGGTAATTTTGCTGGTTTTCTTTTGAGATGAAAGAAAAATTATTTCACTTTGTACAAGAAGATCCAATAAAACCATCTTATATTAAATAGCTTTTATGTTTAGAAAAATTTGTTGAATTAAATGGCATTCTTCGGTGGCATTCTTTTGTTATATAACTTATAATTTCTACATTCTCTAGGAAGTCAAACTGCGTAAGATATTGTCAGCTTCTGATGTCTGGAAAAATGAGCATGATAGACTAGTTGAAGAAAAGACAGTGTTAGAAGTTCAAAAAGAAGATCTTGAGAAGTAAGTCAGACTGTATATGTGTTTATTTATTTCTGTATTGGAGTGTTGATATTCAATAATGCAATACTCAGTGATGACAAAGTAAACAAGTTTATTAATATTTTAAAATTCTGAGCAGAATTTAGAAGTTGGAAATAAGAACAATTAAAGATTTTTCGCCTCCTCTATGCTGCATTTCCCTTATTTTAAAGCTTTATTCCTCTTTACCAGTAAGGAACATATTCTTTTTCTTGCATACTTCTGATTAGCCTGAACTTGCTGGCAGCTACTATGCTGCCTCCACATAACCACTTATTTAATATCTGATTCAACAGCTTGAGTGTTAACCCTTGTGTTTACAGAATAGAAAAATGTTCTTTCACTTCTAGTTCCTACTTAAGACTAGTGATGGCAAAATTATTTCAGTTCCATTAATGTCTCACCTCACTAGAGGATAGAGAGGGGTTCCTCTCAGATGTCCTTTTGAACTGTTTACTCATTTGAGGAAAAGCAGAACAAAATTATCCAATCAATTATCCAATTGTACAGTGTGCTTATGCATGTGTTCTCTTGAAACTATGATTTGGTGTTCTATGATTGAGCTAGAACCCCTTCCTTGGAGTAGAAACTCTCATCTTTCAGGGAGTTTCTTATTTTAGGAGATACTCCTTTCTTTGGATGCTTAAATGCATTCTCCCTTTTATATGTGTGTATATATATACACACGTATAAACAATGAAGCGGAATGTGTTAAGGTTCAATTTAATTTTCATGGTGAGAGTTTTGCAAGCATTGTATATTATAGAGAATTTCTTTCCTGTCTAACAAGTCAGATCACAGACCTGATGAAAAACATGGAAGGAAGGGAGGACTGGAGAAGAAATTTGGAGGAGGAAATTCTTGAAAAGCTAAATTCTCTTAACTCAGAAAATGAAAAGATTTACCTTGAAAACAAAAAACTAGAGGTGAGATTATAAATAATTGTTGAATGGCACTACATTTTTCATACATTAATGAAGTAACCACATTAATTCTCTTTGGACCTTCTGTAGAATAAAGTTTGGACCAAACCTGTAGAATAAAGTTTGCCATCCATTTATAACAGTAAGGGTAAATGAAACATTGAAAAATTTTCAGTGGAAATTTATGGCAAAACTAGGAACAGGGTTGTCTGATGATATATCTGCTTAATCTGGATGGTATTTATTTTACTGTCAGTAACTACACAAATGCTTAAGTACAAACTGTTCTTTTATGTTTGTTAAACTGTCTTTCAAATTAAAGAACTGAGTTTACCTCAATTATTAATTTCAATTTTGAAAGAGTTTACAGGTTTTGTATTGTATTTATTCTCTGATATAAATGTTCTCATGAGCTGACAAATGAACTAGGGACTATCATTTTTGTTTGACAGGAAAAATACTTCTGTCACTCTTCCTAATGCTTGCAGGTCACTTGCTGGTAATATCATATTGTGGAATGTGTTATTTTAATAACACTTTCCAAATTTTTGTATTTTCTATGTTTTGATCAAGGCTTCCCTTGCTGCATTGGAAAAAAGTAGAGTTTCTGCTGAAAATGAGTTGCTACATCTTCAAGAAAAAGCAAAGCTGCAGAAAAAACTTGTAGAACGGCATAAAAATGAGGTGACTCACCATGTTTGAAATCTTTAAGTATGCTTTTTTAAAATTGTAAGCAGTTTTGAGGAAATTATAAAGATTTAGTTTGTAATAAATCCATTTTGTTGTCATGGTGATTGTCATATTTTTGTAATACTGAGTATAAAAGGAGAAGAAAGTGCTGTTACAAACCATATCAAAGAATAGTCTCCACACTTACAAAAACACATAGTCTGTACTGAGTTGTGTGAAGCCCACTTGAAGTTCATTGAAGCCAACAACTGCAAATTTGCTTTGACAACATTTGCCTCCTAAAAAGCAGGTTAGCACCTAGTAAACTATGTATTTAAAAAGTAAGTTTGAGTCTGATGTCTTCAATGGATATACCAATGATATTTTACCTCTTTTTGGCCACATTTTATTTTCATGTTCCTAAGAGCATATAAATATTCAAGTAAGTTCAAGAAATTCAAGTTAATTCAAGAAATATATGATAAGGATAGGGTAATGAGTATAGGGTTATATGAGTTTTTTATTTCAGTAGGTAAATCCACACTGAAAATACCAGTAAAATGAATAAACCAAACTTAAAATGGGCTTTTTACCAATTAATTTTTTGTATTTGGCTTTATTCACTCAGAAATTTTAGAACATTGATTCAAATATGTATGTATTGCTGCTATAGTCTAGACACAATTTCACTGACATTCTTCACTTATTTTTTTTTAAACATTGACAAGAGAAAAGAAAGACATGAAACAAAATCTAAGTAGAGCAAGTGAGCCTTGTCTGTGGAATGCATTGTCACAATTAAAGTTGTTGCCAGTTTTAAGATGGTAGATGTAGTTCCAGGTAACAGCCAGCCTTAAGCATTGAGTGGAGTAAAATTCCCCAGCTCATAGCTGTGGTGACTCCAGATGGGAAGTGTCAGTGATGCTTGTTATCAGGGGAGAGAGGTGTGAGTGACACTGGCTGTTCCTACAGCACAACTGCAGCTCATTCTCCATTGTTGGTAACACACTGCTGATATGACAGTGCTCTTTCCCTGGTAACACTTGTATACTTGCTGTGACAAGTAGGGTAATGAAAATAAATAACTTCAAATAATGACAAACTTTAAACACTATTTGGAAATCAGTGGTTTTCCTTTATGCTTCATACTAATGATTCTATCTTGCAAATGTATGTGAAAGATATATGTTGTCCTAGGTTAAAAAAAGACAAATTGCAGCAGAAGAATTGAAATGCAGATATGAAACAGTCTTAAATGAAAACAAAAAAATAACAGAAAACAAATGCTTAGAAGTAGATAAGGTAAGTTTTGCACTAATAAAAAATGTTTTGAAACAATTCTGTAGGATACTCCTATTTTCTACATTTTTGTGATCCTGTTAGAAGTCATAAGGTACAGTCTCTTGTTTTTAAATTTCTGGGAGTTTTACTAACTGCTATCTCAAGCAGGTGGCTTTTGGATACTACAGAATTGCAAACAAATGAGCAATGATTCCTAGCGCAATGACAAAGTAGTTGGGCTGCTATTTTAGAATTCCAGAATTCTTTTGTCACTTTCAAAAATGTGGTTTTATTGTTGATGATTTTGAAACTAACTTTTTGATGGAACAGCAGTGAAAGTTGTGTATGGAAGCAAACCTACTGTAAGTGTTTTTTTTTAAAAACTAACAGAATTGAGAATCCATACTGAGATGAGTTACAAGTTTTTCAGCAGATGGAGCTGAACACTGAAACACAGCACATTCTTAAGCATCAGAAAAGAACTTGAATCTTTGTCAGTATTTTATAAAATAGGTGATATGCAACTTCTGTAGAATTTTAGCTTTATTACTTACATGAAAATCCATTCAGTATTACACCAATTAATTTATGGTTTTACACTTACATTTTTCTCCTGTGATGCTACCTTGCAGGTGAGGGGCAAAATGGAGGCTGAGTTAAAGAAGTTAGAACATGTTTGTGACTCGCTGAAAGCAGCTGAGGAAAAGCAGCAGAAGCTTATGTCCCGGGAAAGGATCCATGCAGAGAAATGCAAAACCCTTAGGGAGCTGGAGGTTCAGGTGGTTAGAACATGCTGGTGTCTAAAGATAAATGAGAAAATTATGTGGAAAAAAGTCTCTGGGACTTTTTTCCTTATTGGTGTGTGTGACAGTGGTGAGGTTTCCTTTGTTATTTTCTTCATAAATCAAGAGCTTTTTCTGTAGAAATAGCATAATGCAAATACAACTGTTGCCAACTATATTTATGTGAATTCATTATGTGGTAAGACACATTACTTTTAGAGTGAGTATATTTTTGATCTTTTTGAATACTTATGTCCTTAGATGTGTTTCAGAATTCTTCCCTGGAAATAAATGCAAGTCTAGATATTGTTTGTACCCAGTAGAATAATTAAATTCTACATTAGTTTTGGTGTTAATGGCTAATTTATAAGCCATAAAATATTTAATCAGATAAATTATATTCTTGATGTTGTAATTAAAATTGCATTTAATTGTTGCAATGTTTTGGTTGATTAAATATTTTTTAAATATGCTTTAATAGGATAATTTCTATTTTTATCTGTATTCAACACTTATGCTTGTATTTTCTCTAAAGCAAGAATCTGAATTTTCCTCGGCTCTTGTTGTCTGTGACATCAATTTCAATGGCAGGGTAGGTTTGGGGTTTTTTGGTATTGTCTTTTGTCTTTGTTTTAATGTGCTTTTTAGTTAGAAGAGCACAAATGACAAAGGTTTTTAAGTTAGTAGGGTGGGAAAGGGGAATAATCATCTTCCTGTGTCTGTGGGAAAACTACAGCTGAAGTACAGTGAGTCTCTGTGCTCCTATGAATTTTATATGTTTATAAAAATCATAGCTCTTGATTTTTGATTCGTCCAGGAATGTTCGTAAACTCTCATGTCTATCATTGTTTGGCAAAGTACTTAAGCAATAATTAATTTTGGGTGCAAAATTCATACATCATAATAAATTCTGTGTTAGGCAGATAAGCTTAATTTGCTGAATGGGACTGCTTGAGGTACTCCAATGAATGGTGGGGGTCACCCCTTTGAATGATGGTGCCAGTAGGCAGTAAACAGCATGTTTATTGCTAACATGCTGTTGATGGGTGGTAGAAGGAGCAATAATCTCATTGCTACTGAGGTTTGAAAGAAAACATGGAAAAGTTTGGCACTCTGGATGCTGAGCAGGAGAAGACAGTTTGTCTTCTTGCTTCCTTCAGCTTCTGCTGCTGCTCTTTTTTCATATTCACTTCTTTCTGAAATCCTTTGCCAGTGCTGCACTGTTCTTCCATGATAACCATATATATATATGCTATATATATATATATATGCAGTGTTATTTTAGTGTCTCCTGTGACTGTAGTGTGAGGGAGCATTTTTTTGCTGGGAGATAGATAGACCTGACCAGCTCCTAATACACAAGGCTGCATGAGCAGCATGTGAAGTGGATTTTGTTACCTAGCAGGTTTTTAATCTAAATTGTTCACACAAAATTTTAGTCTGCTACTTTGGCTGTATTTTATTAATTTTAAATACAAGATAACATTTACTTGAATATAACATTTGTCTGAATATAGCATAGCATTTATCTGAAATTACAGTTAAATTGTTTGATTGGGTTTTAATAGGCAAGCTTACTTTACTCTGGTAAGATCCTGTATAGAAGTCTCTTCAACCAGAAACAGATTGTCATTTTCACAGGATAACCATAGTGTAACTTCTATGGGAAATATTTCCTTAGAAGAAGAGAAATATAACATTCAGAAGAAATATGATCATCTTAAAAGGTAACTTTAAAAATCTGATTGAAATTAATTCCTACATCATTTTGCTATAGTGAATTATAATGCATTAATCTGTTTTGTGTAAAGGCAATTAGGAGAGGTGGAATTTCAGAATGAAGGACTTGCTTGTCAGCTCAGAAATGTAGATGAGCGTCTTCAGCGCAGCGAATTGCAGCTTGAAGAGAAAATTGCAGAATATAATGCACTAACCAGACAACTTGAATCTGCTTTGGAAGAGCAGAGAAAAATGGTATTGGTGATTTAATATGTTTCTCAGTCTTGTTTTCCATTTTCTATTTTAAAACAGCATGAAAAAGATGTGCTTGAGAAAAAATGGTGGGACAAGACTGTTTTGCATATAGGGAGCAATACAAAAATGTTACTATGAATTTCTGCATGTTTTAAATATGGCTTGAACAATTAAATTTCTTTGTCAAGTTTGGATCCTACAGAAATTAATAATAAGTTTCAGTGGACCAAGTATGTTTTTGTTTTTTGACAAATCAAAATGTTTTAACCACCTAATCTTAAATCTGACAGATAAGGCAAAAAGTTTTGGAACAAAAGCTTAATCTTACCTTTTATTTTCTCTGGTATAGAAGCCCACAAAAACTTTGTTATTGAAATCCATCTCTTTTTAGAGGAAGAGTTTGCATTCTTTCTATATTAAAACAAATTTTGTCATTTGTAGAATCTATGCAAACAGTAAATCAAATGCAAGAGGAACTTTAGGAAATTAGATTGTAGTGAATTATATTAGTTTAATCAGAAAAAATGTATGAAGTTGCAATTTCAGATTAATCACGTTGAAATAAACTACCTGATTTTTTCAATACTGTCTGAGGATATTTCTTTGAAAAAAACTAAAATTTTGGCTTAACTTAAAAATGAGCTAAAAAGTGTTGCACTCCCACTAGTATTACATTTTTTCCAAAATTGAAACATTTTTCAAACTTAGCCAGAGTATTTCTCAGGTTTGTTTAATTCCTGTGCATGGGAAGTAAGTAAATTATTAGATAAAATAATAGGAAATGTTAAGGTATAAGAAAATAATTTGATTTGGGCTTTAAGAGTAAATGTGTATATATAATACATACATACATATATATATATAATTTCTCAATAATTTTATAGGTAGCTGAAGAACAGGAAAAAATGTCATACAAAGAAAAAGCCTTTCAGACAAAACTGCAACTTCTTGAAGCTGAAGTGAGACAGCAGCAAGAAGAAAAAAACCAACTCCTCTGCTTATTTCAACATGTGAGTAAATAATGCTCTTTGAGACTTAATAAATCACTTACCACATCACCATTTACAAAAAAAGTTCCTTTTACTGAAAACACACTACTAATACAGTTGATATACACTTTTCAGGACAGTAAATTAATTCATCTTGACAATATACTTTGTACATTGACATTTCCTATTAACCTGACAGATGCCCAGTCTAACTAAATCACTTGAATGATATTGAGTTTACAACTCTTACTCAGACCAGTTTGCCCAGCAAGACAAAAATAAAAAAATGTATATGAAATTGTGATTTCCTTCTCAGATCAATCATGTCCAGTAAACATATCTAGATTTCATTTGATGCGTAACAATTCCATAACGATGTAGTGGTATCTTTTTTTTTTTTTTTCCTGAGATGATTACAATAATCTGAATTTACAATTATTGTAGGACTTTCTTTTAAGTCTATCCAAACATGTTTAGTTTGGTCCTGACTGAACATAAATAAATAATAATTTGGGACCTTTTTAGCACCTTTGCTTTTGTGGAGCCCCTGAAAACTTTTACAGGTAAATAAGGCTATAAGAATTAGGTACTAATTGTCTTAGATTGTTTTTTTGATTGATTTGTATTTTATTTCTAATTGTCTTTGCACTTCTCTTTTTTCATTAGAATGAAAAGCACCGTGAAGTACATTTGAAAGAGCTGGAGAACAGGCTACAGAAGTCAGAGAACAATAACCAGAGCATCCAGAATTACGTGCAGTTTTTGAAAGATGCATATGTTACAATATTTGGCTGAAATCTTTATTTTATAGTGAAGAAACTTGTAAGGATTTGGCTCCCAGTCTTGCTGGAAGCGAAGCTGTTGAGACCTTACACTATTTTGCCAGATTGAGTTCTATAAAGTTAATTCTTCCCTAGGAAAGCATCTGTTGTGGGCAGGAGAAAGCAGGTCAGTCATTACTATATATCCTCCTGGCTGGTCACATGTGGGAAATGGAGCTGATATTAGTGATATAAAAAGTTGTGTTATCCATGGCCCAGCAGTGCAAAGGCCGAGTGCATGGCAGTAGCAGGTGCATTAGTGTGGGGTATGCACACAAAATTGGCCTGTGACTGTCCTGGGCAGTAAAATCTTATATGTGTCCTTTTAGTCCATGGTAAATGCAGGTGATCACAGATTATCTTTCAGTTCCATGATATCTAACTTATTAAGACAGGCAAAAATTTGGATCATTAGGTTCCTCCCCTTTTTCCCCCTGCAGTTTAGCACCAATGTAGCACACACTGCTGCACTACATGGGAGAGTTGCCACCACAAGGCTGTTCTATCCAGCCTTTTTCCTCTACATCTCATTATTCTCAGGAATATACTGTAGTAATAATTTATAAATATAAGAGTAGGAAAATATTTTAGATACAAATATAGTTTAAGTATGAATGTGCTGGAAAGACCTGGTGACACAGCTTGGGTAAGATATTTAAGTATTTGTCAAGAGTTGCTGTTGAGCAAGACTGACTTGTGCCTCAGGTAAAATACACGTAAATATTCAGCTGATATGGGACTAATACAAAAAACAATTCTGAATGTAGTTTCTGTTATAAAATTCTAATTGGTTTTGTAGATATATGCTGTGATCTGGTTTTTGAAAAGCAGTACATTCAGTTAAATATAAGTTAATCTACAATGTGTACTTAAATAATACATATTTTTTGACTGAAAACATAAGTTTGTTCATGCATGGACAATACTCATTCTATTTCATTGTTAGTTATTAGTACTGTGTTGAATATGGACTTTTTTTTTTTTTTTGCAAATGTTTATCCATCCTAACAAATACTGACATGTGCTAATGATCTGCTTCTGTGCACTTTTAAAAAATAAAATTATAATTTATTATATATTACATGTTAGTAGCAACTATTTCTTTTAAATCTGGGGGATTTGCATTACACACACACACACACACACACACACAAACATTTGTATTCATATAGTTCTGATTGTGCTACTTATAAAACACCAAAATTTTTTGAAAGTCATCAAATATAAAGGAAAGAGTTCAGAAACAAATTTTTCAATCCAATCCATGAGTGATTTTTCCAAAGCTCATACTGAAAAACTGTACGCTTTTCATTGAGACATGATACAAAGTTATACAGCAATTTGATTTTGGTCTACATTTTACTCTCC
This sequence comes from Lichenostomus cassidix, assembly GCF_008360975.1. Lineage (NCBI taxonomy): Eukaryota > Metazoa > Chordata > Aves > Passeriformes > Meliphagidae > Lichenostomus > Lichenostomus cassidix. The sequence goes on along the minus strand of NC_139489.1, from coordinate 14,243,711 downwards.
AGGAAATTAGATTTTTTTCCCCCTCCTTTTTAGTTTGTTTTGTTTCTTTTTATTGCTCTCCATTAACTTTTTGTTTGGGGATCCTTCTGCATTGTAGAAATAGAGCTGCTAGTCACAAAGATCACTTGGTTTTATTCAGTTTTAAATCAGTTCAGTCATTGATAGTTGGGTGAAGAGAGACTCTGCTAGCCAGATATGCACGATTGAAAAGGATACTTCAGCTGTTGACTGGCCAGCACACACAGAAGGTCGCCAGGATTTAATGAGCTGTTAGGTTGAGTGTGCTCAAAATCCCTCATGAGAAACATGCTGCGAGCTGGCCAGGCAGGCATCAGCTGGGCAGGAAGAGTTGGGCTCCAGGAAGCAGATCCCACTGTTGCTGGTAACTTTCAAACCCACATTTAAAAATGTTATTCAGAGATGATGCCACGTTTAAATCTGAAGGGTGTCCCTTGTCAGTGTGGGAATACACTGCTGCATGCATTTCATAGTGGGATAGGATTTCAGAGTTACAAGAAATGGAGTGATTTGAGGTTGTCAGATACACTTTTTAGCCAGTACATTTCTATATTCAATTACAATTTCATGGCTTTAATTAGGTTAAATTGTAAGCATGTAGAGTCCTGAAACTGGCAGATCTTAAAGAGGTGACCTGGACTCCCTACTCCGTTCTGCAATCTTACACATTTTAGATTTGTTAATGTGTGGGAACACAGAAACTATACCAAACTGCGTAAGTCTTAGGGCTACTTGGGACCCTACCTCTTTAATCCTGTCTGTCAGGTAGTTTATTTGTGGCTTATGTTTGATAAAGATCTTTTTCTGTTTCCTATCTGTGTCACAAAAGCTGCTATAAATTCTCCTGTGAGATGGAGTCTTTCCAGCAAGAGCAGAGATTCTCAACAATTTTGCACCAGACACATGCCTCTGTAAGGGATATCTTCATAGACGATACACAGCAACCACTGAGCTCCATATGGATGAGGCCTCCATGGAGTGTGATAGGTTACTAGCATAGCAATCCTTTTGAGAAGTTATTTTAATAGTAAATGAAATCAATGTTTGGCTATCTGGGAAAGTTTAGGGAAGGACTGCAGCTTAAAATGTCTTCTGCTAGAAATGTGTCCAGTGTTCTGACTCAGAAAACAGCCAGATTAGACTTTTGTGACAAAATCACTTTGTTGGTGATCTTCCTACAGGACAAGTGACCTGCTTTCCTCCGCTGATGAGCTGTTTAGCAGTGTAACATCTGTGTGCAGCCCTTTCTGCACTGGGAGGCCTAGAGCTGGCCAGCACAAACAGGGATCAAAGCAGGGCCCCCTAGGAAAGGGTTGTGCAGCGTGTAAAATAGACACAATGATTTCATACAGATTTTTTTTTTTTTTTCTTTTTCAGTGAAAGTTTCCTGTGGATCACTTTGAGGCTGACATTGCTCAAACATATTTTGTAAAGCCAGAAAAGTGAGAGCACTGTGTTGATGTCCACTGACTGGGAATTTAAGAAGTCAAAAACATGAAATTATTGCAGTCCCACAGGTCATGCATTTGGGTTTTCCTGTTTGCTTCTGTCTGAACAACAATCATACAGCTGCTGTCACTCAGTAGTAAAGCTTCCAAAAATTGAAGGTGGTCTGTTTTGTATTGCCATCCATATCTACCTGCACCCTTCACTCAGTATTTCTGATATAATGCTCTTAGCTTGCAACCTTTGAATAAGGCTGTTACAGCTACTAAGAGTCCAAAGGCAAATAATCCCAGTGATAAGTAATTCATCCCCTGTCAGAAAAATCTAGTACTTTTAAAATGCTGGGTTTATTTGGAACATTAATATAGTTTCCAGGAAGTAACTTGTTTGACTCTTTTGTTTGAGCGTTTGATAGACCAGATCAAATACCTGATTAACATATTGTAATGCTTTCATGGCAGATTAATCTACTGCATTTAAAAGCAATAGGAAAAAAGATCATTTTATGTGTAGAGACTGCTGCAATCCTGCCTCCCTCTTGCAGCAGAATAAACACAACATTCTGTTGGCTGTAAAACTGTACCTTCCAATTTATTGGCAACATAAGTATTTCATGTGCCACTCTGCCTTTCAGTAGTGCTACTAAAAATTGAAACCAGATCTTACTGGTTAAGTTTTGCATGCTTTTCATCCAGTTCAATCTTTCAAACAGATCTTTGATAACATCTAATTTCTAGAGCAGCTGTTAAACATCCAACAACCGTCTCCCAATCTCCCATCAACGTTTCAGGCATGCAGAGCCCTTGTTCATTATCATCGTGACCACATTCCTATTCTTAGCAAAAACTCTCCTTTGCAGAGCAGCAGCCTACTCTGCTGTGGCAGCAGTCCACTTACTAATTTACAACTCCACCCACTAAATGCCACTGTGAATTATAAACTACTGAAGTAAACCATGTATTTTTAACAGCCTCAATTTTACCATCATAGCTGTTTATAAAAGTCAAAGACATTTTTGATGTGAAAAATGCTAAGTTGGCATTTCAGGTTGTTCTTAGGACATTGGCTGTTCCTCCATAGTAAGGTTTCCTCTTCTTCTCTCTCCTTGAGAAAATCAGTATATTAATATGCTGCAAAACACAAACTGGTTTGTATCAACATTTCACTCTCTTTCTGGAGGAAAAAATGTGAAGAAATCTGAAGAAAGAGCCAAACTTAGGAACTTTCAAGTATTTGTACAAATCCTTTGCAAGAGTGGGGGAAAAATCCAGTTTCTTTCCATTTCAAGTACAATTTCTACTTTTATTAAGTCTTGTTTTATTAAGATTGTGTTTCAGGAAAAAATTCACATGGATATTTATGAATAGACAAAAACAGTTTAAGTTCTGTGAGTGTTCAAATATTGTTCTGACATTTACTGATGTCATTCCAACCCTTAGTAACTCAATGCAGTTATACTCAAGCACCAACATATTATGAAGCATGTGTGATGCAGGAATAGACATTTATCTATTTCTTTGCATATTTGCATTTCATGGGAGATTTCCCCAGACAGGGGCGTTCAGATGTGGCAGCCTTGTTGATTTCTCTTTCAGCGTGCACATATGATAAGGGAGGGGAAATCTTGTCTTCTGGTGACATTTCTAATAGACCCATCATCCCAAGAATTAAAACAAAAAGAAGCTCAATAGAATGACATAAATCCCAGTAACAGAAACAAACTCCATGCTGCTATGTAGTGGAAGATATTCTTTGACTCCTACTTGGTACTGCTTGTTGATAGCATTCTTGGCATGGTTCCACTCATGAACTTAGCATGTTCAAGCAATACTCCCATCTGCTAGGGATACTGGGTACAGTGGTACCAACTGCAGTTCCTAATTTTTATAAAATACTGCTTGCTATGTTTTAGCTCTTCTGGCTTCAGTCAACCCAAGTTAATATCTGGAAATAGATCAAATTTTATAAAATAAGTCTTGTTTCTTTGTAGTAGCCTAATAATTTCTCAGTTCTTAGTGTTATACATGTCTTAAAATGGGGAATATCAAATTTTTAATTTCTCTTCATCTTCTCACTGTATTTAATGAACTACAGTTTTGTGTTAATGTAGGAACTTTGTTCCGTCTAACTCTGCCTACTTTGGAGCAGTTTTCAGTACCACATAATGGAAAAAAAGTGCCTCTTTCTGTGAAGGTGTTTTTTGAACAGTCAGACAGAGCAGAATAGCTTCAAGCGCCCAAGCACAGTTTCTTACAAGATCTCTAAGCATCTTTCTCATCATGCCTTTTGGCAAACTCACATTTACTTGATCTAATCAATCTCCAGAGTTTCAAAAGAACACACTGGGGATGTGGTTGGGCTTTCTTTGAACTACATGGAAACCCTTGAAGTGGCTTCCTTCCTTCTAAATTTTTTCCAGGCAGAAAAAGCCAGTTTTTAATAATTTTCTAAAACCTATTTTGGAAGCCAGATCAGAGTTACATTACAGTTACCTTTGCACACATTAGAGTCTAATGCCTGAATATTCTAGTCCAAGTGAAGATGTAATGTAGCCCCAAGCAAGACTTGTTACTCAATTCCATTTTGTCCTTGCTATTTACATTAGCTGTGTAAGTTTCAGAAACTCTAGATGATGTACTTCATAGGATTTACATGACTCTACAGTGAAGAGTTTTTTTCAAATGACCATTTAATTTTTCTCAAAAATGGCACATTTTAGTGACAGCTGTAATTTGCCCAACCAAGTATTGGAAACAAGGCAGTCGTGCCAAAAATTCCTCAGGGTGAACTCAGTCATTATTCTCTGGTGAAAATTTTCCTATTTGCCTCTAGCACAAGTAGCCCAGATCTTACAGGAAGACTTCAACAGCCACTGTCCCTGCACAATGTATTCTCTACTAATCCCCTTACTTGTTTGGGACCATCCTAAATTTTCAGATTTTCCTTCTTTTTTTTTAAATTATGTTTAAAAATCTTATTAGTCTCACAGTACCTTTTACTTAAATACAGGAAAAGTGGACTTCAGTGTAACTATTACCTCCTGGATAAACATTATAGTAGTGAACCTCATACTTCATTATGCATGTCAGACTTCACTTCCCCAAAATATGAAGAGATTTATCTAAGAATTGTACACTAAACATGGATGAATTATTTAGAGTTATGTCCAAGGTTGCCAGGTTTGATTCTGGATTTTAGTGATTTGACATCTACTTTGATCTAGAATGATATAAATTGAGTACTTCCAAAAGGAGATCAAAATGAAGACTCACATACACTTTAAAAGTCATGTGAAAGAGCATGTGGATTACAGAAATCCTTCCAAGGTGAATGCCCAACCAGTTTGTTTTGGATGGATGGCTGAATGTGGATAGTTTTAGGTGCAATGTCTGACTGTGCTGTCAAGTTGCTTCAAGAATAAGATTATATTTTATGATAGATGAGGCTTCTGGTGGGGCATGTGAGATGTGATCAGAATTCCTGCATTATCTTACCATTTTATGTATTTGATTAGCCATGCAGAAGCTTAAGTTCTTGAATCTAAAAACCTGGAATTAATTATCCTTGCTTTACATTTATCACACTGGAACAGATTATTCATCCTCTGAACTAGATTGTTTCCATACCAGTACATTACTCAAGATTAACTTGGGCTTATCAAAATTTTATTAAATTAAAAACCATAGGCCAATAATAGAGGTTTCTGGGTCACTACCCGTCTCAGGCATTTCCTTCAAAGCAATAAACTGCTATCAGTAAATGGCTGTGTTTATTGTGCCTCTGCAATGGTTTTTGATGGTGGTGCTCATGGAAGGTGCTCCCAGCCACTGCGAGTGGAGAGTGTGTTCCCAGTGCTTACAGATGGAAGCACACATGGTGGCAATTCCCAGCCCCACACTTGTATAAGAAGTGTGTTGTGTAAGAAATGGGCAGACATGTAATGAATTCCAGGCATGGACAGAAACTTTAAAAAAAAGGGGGCTGTGAGCAAAGTGAGAGTGTGAATGTTTGTGGTTGTAGCTATCATGCCCTCATGTCAAAATATACTCCTTTTGTCTGGCATACCCACTATTCCTGGCTAAATGAAATAATACTCTCATACAGAAATATCTTAGAATGTTTGGTTTCATTCCTCAACTTACCCTCCCTTCCTTCTTTAAAAATAATGTTTGTGCACTATTTAATGGGAAACGAAACTCAATGGAAACTTCAGTAAGTTTACTTGGAGGTTCTACGCAATTTCTTCCACACATCCTCAAGAAACAAAGACAAAAGTAAGTCTCAGTTCACACAGTGTATTATATTAAATGAGGCAATTCCTACTCCTGTGCTCGGTCTCTGTCTATAACATTTTTTGATGTTATAATAGTTACTTTTAGAGTCAGTGGACAGGGGTTTATTAAAACTCTGTAGGAGTTTTGCCAGTGACATCAACATGGCCAGGACTTTATCAGGTACTTTTTGCTCACTGTATGTGAAATAAAAGTCTGTAACTGGTTTCTGAAGCTGGGACTTTGTTTTATTTAAAACTATAAGCCAATTGTGGTTCTATTCAACCTAGCCATAAACAGGGGTGTCACACCTTTTTACTCAGTGACCCTGTTCAGACATCCTCAGCTTGCCTACTTCAAAATGCCTGTATTAAATGCTCACAGAGGCCATAGGACAAAAATATCCATACATTAAGCCATTTAAATCTGTCCAGCATGAGAAGTTTTACCCTGCATAATTCAATGTCTGAATTTGGCAATTTCAGTGACATATTGCACCACAAATCATATTTCTTAAATATGTCCTTAATTATGTGAAATTCATAGGGTAAGGCACCTGGTAACCATCCGACAGTGTCAAGGCATTTGATATTAATTTTAGAGCTCTTACTGTTCCACTGTGTAAAACTTAGTATTACCATCTTCACATTTAATTTGCATATGTGCTGGCAAATATAAATTTTATATTTGGCCTGCACACCTGTCTGCGGGTGACTGTTGACTGTGGCTGTATTTTTTAAATTAGAAACAACAGGCTAAGTGTTCATATGAATGCCACTCAGAACATATTGCTGACAGCTGTTTTATTCTCTAGGTACTAAAACATTAAAAGAGGCTATATTTGGAATCTTTTAAACAATCGGGGGGGTGTAATTCTTAACATAATTTTAAACTCTGTGAAACCAAATGATGAGTTGGGATTGACCCATTGGAACATATGCTCAAGAAAAAGGATGTTGAATAGTCTTTCAATTATATTGAGCTCATTAGCTGTAACCCTTCTCACTGAGTACACTGATCTTATGAAAGAGAGGAGATAATGATTGAAGCTGATAAAAGTAGAAGAAAATTTTACTTACATGTCAAACAGTAAAACTTTATACAAGGCACACAAAAAATCCCAGATTCTCAGCCAATACCCTGGAAGAAATTACTTATTTGTTACTCTACTTTATTGTTCTTAAATATGCTCTGTACATCTGACTTAGCTCATTTGCCTCTGTTTGCTTTGAGACTATGTTTCATACATCAGACAACTCTTGTAAACCTGTGTTTGCATGGAACAGACCCTAATTTTAGTAAAATTGCATTTAATGCAGGTTTTGGTGTTAGCAGCTCAGGCACATCCATCTCCTGTGTCTTTCCTACCAGAGCACCAAATTGGATAAAAGGGATGACAGTGTTGCCAAAAACCCAGAAAACTGTGCAGACGACCAAATGCCCACCTGTCAGACTACTGAGATATGTCCAGTAAAATTGCTGGTGAGAGACATGAGCACTCATTTCCCTGATGAACTCTGTTTCACCCTTGAGAAACTGCCCTGCCCCACCAAAGACATGCTCTGTGCCCCAGGCACAGCCAGCCATGGTGAGCAAAAAACCCAAGCCTTTCTTCCTGCCTTGAGGATCAAGAAAAGCTGGAAGCATTTGAGCAGCCCTTTGCTCTTCCTTGGCACAGGATATTCTGTCCCTTGCATCATCAGTCGTGGCTGGGAAGTTTTTCCCAAGGAAGGACAGTTTGCTTGAATCTGAAAAGCTTCTTTGCCTTCCTCACAATTTCAAATAGACTTTCAGAGCTGGAGGGCTTGTGAACCAGAGAAAACTAGACAAAGTGGAAGTATCTCTGTGCGTTTTTTTCAGTCACAAAGAGTTCATTGCAGTCAGTAAGGCCAGGAACCAGCCCTCAAACTATGTACCAAGCACCTGGCTAAACTTAGAGCTTTCCTTCCTTCCCATTTCCAAGCAAACCCAAATTCTGAGGAATTTTTGCATTTTCTAATCACAGGCATGTGTTAGGTGTTCAGTGGACATGCAATGCACATACACAAGATCCAGTTAATGACTGGTAAAATGTTGGTGTAACTTTTCTTCCAAAAAAGAATTGTCATTCAATATAAGCTTGGGAATGGTTTCTATGCTCTCTTCAGCTGTGTGCTTGTGTCAGTAGCTCTCTTCAAAATGCACCTCCAGTCATCCAAAAGCAGAAATGCAACAGACTAGGAATGAAACTAAGTCCCTGTAGCTGCTTGTTTGTTTGTCTCATGCCTAAATCTCTTGTTTGTCATGATTTGCTCATTAAAGCTACCATTCATTCTAGACAGCCCTACAGTTTGCCTCATCCACAGTCATTTCTCATACAGAGATACTTGCAAGGGCAGAATTATATTAAGGGTGTTAATAGCCTGAATTCCCAGCAGGGATAATGAAAGCAACCAACTTTACCATAGAAGTACAACAGCAAAATACCTTCATGGGGAAGTTGTTTGATTGAATTTTAGGAAAGCATTTATTATGTCTTTGACTCACATACTTCCTATTTTTCTGCACAGTAAGGTTTTACATCATTGTGATATGGTGGCTCATGCAGGAATATTCTTGGAGGTATTTTTTTCGTACTAGCACTGGAAACAGGGAAGGAAATGAAAAAGCACATTATTATTTCTGTCTTTTATCTGATGTAACTCTCAAATCAGGTTGTTTCTGTTCAAATTTCAAAAACACAGTTTAGAAATGGGTATCACAATTAAACTCTCCAGGCTGCTGTATCAAAGCTTCCAATAAAATTAATTATTTTTCCATATTATTAATAATTTTTGATAGTAGTATTTCCAAAACTGGCTGTGAAAACTCTTAGCTGTGAAAAGTTTGGCAGCTGTAACATCCAAGGAAAGGTCCCAAAACAAATGGAAAAACCCTGGTTATTCTCCCTTCTGCATTACACTATATATCAATACCTTTTCCACAATAAGTAAAAGCTCGTTCAGGCCATATGTGATTTGTATCATATTCATTTATACCAGATGTTAATTTAAAAAAATTGTTTGCTTACTAATGAGTGGTTCCTATAGATTTCCTTTAACCATCACCTGCAGGTATATACATATATACAAAATGTGAATGAGCTCCTAATATATATATATGTATTAGGAGCTCATTCACATTTTTCACTACATAAAAAAAAGAATGGATTTATGTGAAAAAATCCTCCCAAAACGTCCAGAGAATACAACTATATCAAAGAGTTGCTGAAGAAGTAGAGTCTCCACTTAGGTTTAGTATTCAAAGCAGCACTCACCTATGTGTTATGTTTTTAAGAACTTTTACAAATTTTCTGCTACAAAACTGAAAGGCATTTTGAGCAGCACCCAGTTTTTGAAAACATATATGGGCACTGAAGGATATATTTTTGCATCAAATGAAATATAATCCTGACTAATTCCTTGTTATTTACTCATTTCTCTCAGATCTCAGAGTCTGAGCAGTGTGGCAGCAGGACCTTGGCCATGGATGGTTCCTGCACTTGGAGCAAGGGATCCCATCCCAACAGGTTTTGTGCAGGTGCTTTGCTTTGCTCCTGAGTCCCCAGCTCTTCCCTGCAGGCAGCTTTTGCAGAGCTTTGACTGGAAATACGGTCAATAATGGGCCTTTGTTTCTATCCCCCAGTAAGCAGAGGCACATCCTTGGACTTTTGGCAATCAGCTGGGCACAGTTTGCATCTTTTTAAATGTTCCAAACATCTTGCTTCTTATTTTGTTCCTTGCATTCCGTACTAAAATGCTGAATTTTATTTCCACCAGTAGTAATGGTGCTCCAAGGAAAGTTTAAACATTTTTGTGACTACCTATGATTACCATACTTGCTGTTTTATTCACTCTTGCACTCTTATGGAATTATCATAACCAATATCTATATCTGATTGAATAATTTATATTTAGTCCAATAAGGACAACCAATTTCTGTGTCATGTTAGCTTTGAATTTCCATCAGTTTGTAAAACATAATGAAGCATTTGTGATCTCATTCTGGTGGGGGAAATCTCCAGATCAAAAGAAACTCTTTTATGTTTCCTTCATTTTACTATTCACAGTTTTAATTCTATAGGCTGTGACCCACCAGATGAAGATGCTTAATTAACAATTAGTGAGCTGTTTTGATTTCAGTGAAATCATTAAACAACTTACTTCAAAGATGCCAGCTGCATTATGTTTACAGCCATATTAGCACCCTTGATCTATTTTTAGTTCCTCAAAAAATATATGTACACTTCCAAATGGGAATTAAGAACAGTCTGTGATAAAATTAAAAGGAATAGCAGTTATCAAGTGCACTGTGCTTTGAGCCAAGCACTGCTGGCTCCATTTTACCAGAGAGTAAAGGTGTTCTTTCTTGCCTACTGATTATGGTCAGTGATACTTGAAATAAAGCAAAGCCATTCCAAACAGCCTCCCATTTCTTTCTTTCTGAGTGAGAAGGGTGTGGAGGAAGCAGGCTTTGCACAAAGATCTGATGTATAAACAGAAATGGCAGGTTCAGCACAAGTGTAAGCAGAAATATCAAGTGGAACACTGTAAGTCTGGCCACTGAAAGAGCCACTTCTTTACTCGCTGGATGACAAACCATCCTCAGAAACTTTTGCCATTGAGTGGCATCGATCCAATCATCAGCACTCTCCATAAGGGTAGTCTGAAAACCACTTTAGAAAAATAGCAGGATATTTCCATGTTTATTTGTTCTGAATTGTATGCCTTATTTACTCACTCTGACTTTTCAAAGCTAATTGCTGCCCTGTTATTCCCTCCCTGAACCAAAATCTCAGCTTCCCTATTCACCTATGATTTTGTAAACATCCTAGAAGATTATTATTAGAAATTCAACTGGTGGAAAAACCAGAAGTCCCTCAGTACCCCATTATTTTTGCTGCATGGATACCTCTTGAGAATGCATTAACTAATAGAAAGGACCAGCAGAAATACATATCTGTCAGTAAAGAAAAAGCCTTTCTTCAGACATAAGAGGAATTTTGAAGTATTTGCAGTATGGCAGGAGTGAAATCTGACTCAAAAATGCAATAAAAGCAGTTACTTGGTCAATCTGATGTTATATAATTTCAAATCTTTTTTCCCCTGTGCCTTTGTGGCTTACTCCTGATCTTCCACTGTATGCCAAAGCATCAACACTCAGTCCCTTCTAGAGGGCTCAGAAGAATGTAAAAGCCCTTCCATGGTGACTGAGAGTTTCAGCCTTTTACTTGAGAAGGGTTGTGACAAGTTATGCTCACTCATGCACTACTGCTGCTGCAGTTTCAGTAGGATTAATAATACAGAGCATGCTGCTTTTTTTTACTGAAATACTCACTCCAGAGTGTTGCAGGCTATCTGCTGGAAACAGTCTCCAAAGGAGGTTTTCTCCCAAGATGAATACAGACTGTCATGAGGAAATAAATTATGTTCCATATTCCATGCATGCTCCATTCTATCAGATCAGGTTTCAGTAGTTCAACTTTCCTCTGCTGCAACTTTTCTCTACTGCCAGAGAATAGATAAAAGATTCAAGGGTTACAGATTGCCCTGGAAGGATGATCCTACTGTAATGAAGGGGGAAGATGCTTAAGTTCCATGTGCTCTGCATCTAATAAAAATGTTTTGCAGGGAAAACTGCAAGTATGAGAACATATGGCACAAATCATACCATAAGCACAAAACAAATCTTAAACTATAAACATCCTCTTGGGTTAGAGCTATTTAGCAACTTTCTGCTGTCTCTGGGATCAGCCAATGGCTCCAGTAAATGTTATTTTACTAAGAGAGTTTGTTTTGTTTAGAAGTTCTATGTAAAAAAAGTGACTGGGCTGCTGTGAGAGGTTCCTTGGCAGTGGCACTTCTTGCATGTCTTCACGTGCAGCAGGAACAGCCTCAATCCTGAGTGGCTTCAAGCAAATGGGTGGTTGTGTGACACCAGAAGATGCCTCAGCTCCAGCTCTGCTGGAAATAGTCAGCAGGAGCTTGTCTTCAAGATGGAGCTGCATCTGTGAGTTAAATATGACTTTCTGTGGACGTGGATTGTGTCTTCCTGTGCAGAAGAACCTTTCTCAAATCTTTTAAGCTTTTGCCAATTAACTGCAAATCTTATTTCTAACATATGTGAAGTTCCCAGCTGGACTCAGTCAAAAAAAGGCACTCTTAGAGTGTTTCTGGAACACTTTTGTTTGATTAAGTGTATCCTGTGGTAAGCAGAACCATTACCTGCACTCCACATTTTATCTAAATATATTCAATTTTCAGCAAAATCATATTTAAATTTCTACTTTTAGGGAATATTTTCTGTGGAATCTTTGCAAACCTTTTGGTATTAGTCACATCTCTCTAATAAACAACACAAATGAGCTGCTGTTGGTGTTTTTATTGTCTTGAATGATTTGATTTTAAGTCTGAAGCACTTTTTTCTTTTTTTAGCTATTATCTATTGTGAAAAAAATCTCATGCTTGGCAATATATCGGTATATGTTCTGGAAACAGAAGACACATGTTCCCCTGACAAAAAAATCTTTACAGCAGAAAGAATCCCTCAAGAATTTTGTAGCCTGTAACAATAAGAGAAAAATCTATTAAATGGAGAAAAATTTTTTAATAAATGTTTTTTAAAAAATATCAAAATCTATTCATACTATTCATTAGTAATTACTGAGAGCAGAATGGTGTAAGAAATTACCATGCAAGTTTTGTCAAGGCAAGACTGTGACATCTTCTTCACTTTGGTTAAAAGGTTCATATTGCTTCTGTTTCTGTATTTGCCTTTTTAAGTTTACCGGAACTTTAACTATAGGAGATTGAATCCCAAAGGGCACATCCTGCAGTGAAATACACCTTTGGGGTGTCACATTTAGAAAAGACACTCTCAAGCCCTTGGTGGTAGTGAAATGTGAAAAGGGAGGTCAGCGCTTGACGATGTCTGGACACAGAGCTGCTCCCCCAGGGCCCCATGAATGGAACCACCAGCCAGTGCCAGCCTGTGCAAAAACATCTTCAGAAGCAGCTGGAGATGTAAAGACACTCTGATGCAGCTTTTCGCTGTCTGACAGGAGTTCATCCCCTCTCACACACATCTGGTGTGGATTTATGTGCTCTAGAATGTGGAAAAATAAAAGCTAAACATATGGACTTAACCCATTTCACCTAAAGAGGTGAAAAGTGGGTGTTTGGATATTATCAAGTCTGTAGCTGGAAGTCATATACACATTGTGTAAATCTCAGAGGCACCTGGCTGGAGAGGCATCCCCTGAGAGCAGCCAGCAGACACAGCAGATGCCAGACCCCCAGTGTGGGTGGCACAGGGAGGAGGGTTTGCACAGATATGCTTCACAACATGTCTGGTGAAGCTGCTAACATCCTAGCATGGAAAAATCTCGTGTTCCTTCAGCTGACAAGTGCAAAAAGATCCAGGAAAAAAGCTTGGGCACAGCTTCTTATGTACAGTGTGTGTTCCAGGCTACTGTGCAGTTTGGGAATCCTCTCATTAAATCATGTTTTGAGTAACAATATCACCTCTAGTAAGACAAACCTGGGTTATCAACCCATTGTCCTATTTTGGCCCCAGACGTGGTTTAGCTAAGCAAACCCAGGACTGGAGACATGTAGCAAGACCCTTTTTTCCCTGTCATTTGGCACAGTAAAGTGTATTATGTTTAAGAGAAACATTTTGATTTTTGCAGGTGGCAGAAAACCACCAGTGTCATAAATAATTTTGGAAGATACTGTGATGGTGCACAACACTGGATATAATTGTGAACCTAATTTGGAAGTTGCCATTGACAATGGCCCATTCTCACCCTTGGTACATTGAGTCTCTCTGTGGTGTGGACAAACACTGACCTGCATCTGCTTACACCAGGGTATTTATCATTCTCTCTAAATAGCTGGTTTGCTATCACTGGTTGACTCTACTTTAAAAGATGCTTACAGGCAAATGGCTTTACCACATAAATCACTCTAGCATAAAGATGGATGTGCTTTATGCAGAGGTGGAGCTTGTGCCTTCTTTTCTTGCTTACTCATATTAACAGGAATGTGTATGCAAATTTCCTGTCCCCCAGCATTTACACTAAATTGCTCATGGGCACTTGAACTCCTTCCAGCTTGATTTAGAAGTTCAAAAGAAATGTAAATATATCTATTCTGCCCCCTCCAAAAAAAAAGCCGGCTGAGGAAAAGAAAGTTGACTGCTTGGGTAAAAGCTTTAACTCCATGTTAGCAGTTTTTTAAGGGGCTGTGGTTTGGATGACATAGGGCTGTGGTGTCTCACCCCTTTGCATGTGAGTTCCTGTTTAATAAGCCAGAAAACCATAAATAGCATAAATATAAAAACCACAAAACACAGACTAATGATTAAATACATGATGGCCTTCTATATTAGGCTCCAGCTGAGATTTATTGTCTCCAATTACAAGGATCATCCCCAAACAATCACCTGGTGTCCTTGCATACCCTGCAGGCCCTGAGGAGCCTCCTTCTGTTGGGGAGGCTAAGGAGATGATCTCTTGCAGAACTGCTGCTCTTCAGATGGGTGAATGCTGCTTCTGGGAAGCTCTTTTGGGTGTGTCTCTAAGGAATGATGTGTAAGTAAAGCTGTTATAATGTGTTGTGGCTGGAGTGTCCTGCTTGTTAGTATGGACAATATGTTGGAACAAAGTTGATTCGTTGTAGAATGATGTTGGGGTTGTTTCTATCTTTTTGGGGAAAAATGGATGTCCAGTTTTTAGTGGTTGGTTGAACACAGCAGCTATTGCACATGGATGGGGGCTTTGAGCCTTATTTGGTTTATCTCTACTCAGTTTCTTTTCTTGATACTTGTATATGAGTATGATAATACTATTCTATGATACTGATATATGAATATGATATTTTTATGGTACTTATATATTAATAGCTCAAAGCCTATTTATTCTACACACAGCTATTGGGGATGAGCAGCTCTACACAATGAGCTTCCACCACTGAAATCACTTGTGCTGCATGACAGAGAGTTGCAATTCTGCATTATAATTAAATCATAGCAATCTATCTTGAAATTCATCAAGATGTGTCTGTCTCCAGCACAGACATAATGCTGTGATGGGGGTGTACAGGTTCAGAGCTATTTGCCCAAATTCTCTCTCAAGACCAAACCATTTGGACTGCTTCCTACTGAAATGTCCACATTTTTTACATCCGAAGTGCCTTTGCCTCAACTTGCATCACCATGGGAATCAGTTTAAAAACTTTAAAGCTTTCTTCAGATATGTCTCACTACCTCAACTACATTTTTGGGTTCTGAAAAGTTCAGCTTGATGGGAGTTGAGAGCATTCTGATGTATTAAGGACTTTCTTTGCCATGTTAAATGTATGGAATATATTTGAGTGAATACAGCATTTGTCAAAACCTACATTTTTTTGCCTTTAAAGGCAAGATATTCTAGGTTTGTTTCAGAAAGCTGATAGGCAACTTAAATTGACTGCTGAGGCAGACAGCAATAACTATATTAATGCAATTTCAGTCGCTATTATGACCACAAACTTTATCCTGCAAATTGATAAAACATTTTAATGAGATTTTACAGCTTTTGACAGAAAAATAAGGGTCATGTGTAGTTTTAGGGCAGAAACTTCTCCAAGAACAGCTGGTGAGAGTAAGGCATATTGCACAATATTCCCACCTTTTCTCATGCCATACCCACTGCAGAGAGGCAGACAGATCAACCTCACCATGGCCTCCTGAGGCACATCTTTGCTTTCTTTCATGCTCTTGCAATAGAACAGGCAGCCTTCAATGGCAGCTCATGAGATTTGCCCTACTAAATCTGCAGCAGATGAGTGGAAACATTGGCATGTAGGTGCATTAAGGGAATTATGCTCACCACTGGTAGTATTTGCATTCACTAAGCTGGTAATAAAAATAGCTGCCATGGTCTTGAAAGGGCAGGGGAAACAGCCAAGGAAGAGCTGCAAAATAGCAATCCACCAATTCTGCAGTAGCAGCATTATTTCTACCCCTTGCCACTGCAAGGAGTGAGACAAGGCTGGATTTACCTCATCCACCTTTAAACTAATTGCTCAGCAAGAATCACTATTATAGGAAAGTATTTCCACTGTTTTGGCATGGCTGCTACATTACTTGTTTCTCTCTGGGAGTATAATTTTGATAACATAATCAAGGAGGACTGTGGTCTTTGCAGAAAGAAGAACTCTGAGAGAAGGGGAGTGAGCTTAAATGTTGCATTTTGGTGAAAGGAAGCTTTGCCCTGAACGACAATTTGCATCCCAAAAAGTTCACATAAAGATTGCATTTTTTGGTAAGTAATGCCTGCCTTGCCGTGACTTCCTGCAGAGGTGTCCCAGCACTCTGTTTAATTCTCCCCTGCAATGTGGAGGATCGTGGGACACTGACCCAGCATCACCTGTCCCAGGCAGGGGAAGAAATTGGCTTCAAGCAGGGGAAAGATCCAACTTGCCTTTGCTTTTGACTGAACAACTGCCCTCAAAATAAAGGGCTGATTTTAAAAAGCAAGGCTTTCAGGAAGAGGTGAAGCAATACAGAAGAGAACAAAAGGCACTAAGTGCAATTCAACTGTGTGCTTCCATCTCTATTTTTCCAGCCTGCTTTTTCACATCTAGCCAGTGAGAAATGCTTTGAGAGACAAATATCCCCATGTCACTTGTGCTGTCAGTGGGTGTGGGTGGGCTCTTCCAGAAGTTTCAATATACTGAAACCGTGGTGATCTGCAGCTGCCTGGTGTGTCACTTATTGTTCTCTGCTGGCTTTAGATTTATTCCTGGCACAGGAGCAAAACCAGGTTTTGCAGCAAATGGGTAAACTGAACAGAGCTCCTCTTTCATCCAAACTATTTCCATCAAACATTGCAAACTGCATGTTTGAGAGCTGCATAGTACAGGCTTTTATGTGAAAGAAGAAACCTTTCTCAAATTTGATGCTCTCACTGGCCTTGTCAGCCTACACCTGCATAAAGAAGGAAAATGACAAATATCCACAATTTCTATTTTCTCACTGAAACAGTCTTGCCTGGTCTGTATCAAAAGGGCTGCACACATGATTTCTTCATGTAGTGAAGTAGTAGTTTCATGTAGCAACCACTGTGAAATGGAGTTTCACTTAAGAGCAGTGATGTACTGTGGGTGTTTGGAGTCTGGCAGACGTGTGAGTGCTGAACAGGACTGTACTGCAGGTCACAGCCCCACTGCTGCCCCCACAACTGTACCCTGAGGAGCTGGACACTGTTCAGTAGCAGCCCTGGGGGAACTACTACTTGGCAAATTCCTGTCCTGCCATGAAACATCAGGTAATTTGATAGTAATTTGTATTGTAGTGAAAGTGATCCCCCTTTTCCCCCTCAAACTCCTGAATGAGCTCAGGGAAGCCTTGTACACTTCAGCCAAGCCTGTCTGGGATGTCCTCACTGAAAGCTGCTGGGAAGCTGTGAATATGGCATTTCAGCCATACAGGATTCCCTGATCACAGTATCTAAATTCAGAAGGCACTTCTTCCTGTCCTCCAAGTCTTGCCAAGGGCACTTGGGTGAAGACATGCTCCAGGCAAAAAATATGGCAATGCTGGGAGGGGAAGAATGTGTCACTTGTGTAATGGGGGCACTGCAGGTGCAAGGCTGCTTCATGATCTATGGACAGACATGTTCCCTCCTTCCTTCTATAAATGGTTTTCTCCTTGATTAGTGGTCTGTCTTACCACTTCTGCTTCGATGGCCCAATTTAGAGCAGGACTACAAATTTGCATCCCTACAGCCAGCTCAATGTCCTTAATTATATGTGTCTTTATATGTCTAAGGAAAATTTCAGGTTTGGAAATGGATGGAGAGAGAAAACGTTTCTATCTTTGTAGCACTATGCATTTTTTCCCACATAGTATTTCCTGTAAAGACATCTGGGGCTGATTCTTGTTTATGGTAAAGCTGCTTTACATGAATGCAAAAGGGAATTTAAAGCCTGAGTGATGGTGTTTTCTGCTAAAGGGATGCTGGGGGACTGGCAGAAATGGGAAACCCATCAGAGTACCAGTGTCTGAGTACAATGGCCGTGTTCTGAGATATAGTGACTGGAACCATCTCCATCCTCCCCATCTGGGATATTTCTCATGAAAGTCACATTTATAATAGTGAAGGACACATATAGTTTATCCTGGTTTTGTGAGAGATAAAAGGGAAGCCTCCTCCAAAGCATAAACCAGTAGAAATTAATTCCTTCAAAGTGTTTCTTCATTGTCAATTACAATGTTTGCCATTACAAGATTCCTATTGCATCTGGCCCTTTGAACAGTCTTTGACCATCAAAGGTCATCTGCCACAAACTGTTAGTTTGTCAGATGTTAGTTTCCAGAATATCTGTAATACTTGCCCATTCTCATAAGCTTCCTACAAGAAGGAGTTCATCCTTGTCTAGAATTAAGAGGAAACATGACAAAGCTTACACAGCTTTCCCCTTGTCTTTAATGCATCAACCACAGTCTTTTCCATTTCCTCTTTTAAAACAAGGCTGGAAAAGTCATCAAGGAGATGCATTCATTCATTTCAAGAAGGTTGTTGAATCAGGATGGAAAATGAGATGGAAAATGAATTAATGCTGGGTTTTACTATGCGACATTTTGGGAGATGGCTTCTTTGCTTTGTCACCAGTTCAGTTCTGTCCCACTCCCAAGCCAGACATCAGTATTTAATATGTTTTATAGATATCAACTGTTTTTGTTGGATCATTTAACACCCTTCTCTTATGGACATAATATCCTAGCAAATTATGAAAAGTACCTGCTGTTAAATGAAAATGCCAGATGTAAAGAATTTTTCTTCATTTTACAAACGTTTTGTAAAGAACAGCAATACTTCCTTCAATTATTCTTGTTACCGTCAGTTGTTGGCCAAAGAAGTGTTACTGAGTAAGTCTGTCACATGTCTTGTTATTAGATGAGCTGAAAAAAGCCAAAACCAAAATGAAGACAACTTTCAGGGATTTTAGCAGGTCTGGTTCTATTCTTCTCATTAGTGTAAATCTAGGAGAGTGTCATGGAAATTGGCACAGTTAGCGGAAAATAAATTTAAGTGAGGACAGAATTGATGGATTATACATGAGAAATATAAGCAGCTGACCTGACTAGTGACAGCATTTTCAAGTACAAATGCCTGTGACTCTGCTGTCCAGAGGGAACACTGTCCACTGAACCAGCCCTGCACACCTGTCTGCAGAGTCTGAAATGCCTCTGCAGTCAGGACTGATGCTGTTGTAGAGCCTGTGTGCCAGCTCCATTGCAATGAGGTTTGATGCCAGCAGTAAAAATAGGCTTCAGCCCAATTTCTTGGTGCTTGCATTGGTCAGATCAAATGAGCAATGTGCTGGGAAGATAAAGTGGCCCTTCAGGTAGGAGATGTGCCACTGAATTTGAAGAACTGATGTTCTGTGGTGCTGTTGGACCCCCTCACAATGCTGACCTGTTACCCTGAGGATGGCATGACATGATTCACCTGAGACTGGCAGTGAAAACTGCCCACCAAATCTGTCTTACCCCATTAGCCCATGACACAGCAAGGTATGCCAGGCTGACACCTCAAGTTTTCTGATTCCCACTATTACATCAG
Organism: Lichenostomus cassidix; assembly: GCF_008360975.1. Classification (NCBI taxonomy): domain Eukaryota; kingdom Metazoa; phylum Chordata; class Aves; order Passeriformes; family Meliphagidae; genus Lichenostomus; species Lichenostomus cassidix. Next base: position 14,224,346 of record NC_139489.1, on the reverse strand, counting down.
CCTGAAACACCTCTGAATCTTTAAAGACTGAGGCATTTTGGGTTTAGTGGAGTTTTCTTCATGCTTTTTTCCATAAGCAGCTTTAATGTTCAGTGGAGGGAATGTCCTGGTTTAGACCTGGCCAGGCCAGAGGCTGCTGAGAGTGTAGTCCATTTATCTCTGCATCATCACATAAGGCAGCTCTGAGTGCAAGGTCCTGGAAATTAACTTCCTGGGTTTCTTTCTCCCTGAGAAAGCACAGCATGAGGTTCAGGCTTAGAAACTCCCCTTCTCACCTGAGAGATTCATGCCCTAAATACATGTGATACTGCAGCGTCCAAGTTAGGCATGTATCTTCTTACAGATTTAAAAGGATTTGAAGTTGTTTGTATAAAGCTCTGCAGTCTATAAACTAACCTTTCAAAGGTTTGGGGCAGGCATACTCTTACAATTTTTCTTCACTTGTATGACAGGTCTGTGTAAGGGTGAGAAAAGTTATTCTAGTACAGAGTAACACCCAACAGTGCAGTTAACTGTTCTCTAAAGCAGTCACATTTAACCATAACATCTATAAAATCTTGTCTTAGTACCGAAAAAATCAGAGAAGAAAAAGTATTTTTCAGTAAATATGCATACTTAGATGATGTATGAGGTGTTCCCAAAGAAGCTTTTAAAGCAGCATCTTCATGTCATTTCCCTCACATTTGTTTCTCAGGGTTTTTTTTCCTATTCTGGTCACAGACACACAAATATCTCACCAAAATTATCTGTAACTTCTCTTGACCTGAAATATGTTCAGCTTTCAATGATGTGTGGTGGTGAGGATGTTGATAACATATTGGCATCTATTGCTTCAGTCATGATGGTACAAAGAAAAGTAGTTGTCTCCTTGTTTTTACTGAGGTTGAATCCAAAACACAGGTGGAAAGCACTGAACCCTCATTCTCCTCATGGACATTTGCTGCTTAATGTAAATATTTCACATGAAACTGATAGAAATGTGTCCCTGTGAGATGCCTCTGAGGAAAACAAGTTAAAATCTGTCTCTTTGAAAAGAATATCATAGGCTGCAACTTTTTCCTTAAATGTTTGTAGATTGAAAAGCAATAGGTAGATTTTTGCAAGTAGAAATTCCTCAGAAAAGAGAATGTACTTTCTCAGCTTGATTAAACTTCAAGTAAAATAGGTTCATGAATTTCAGATCTGCTGTTTGCAAGGAGCTGCAGCAGCAGCTTGCAGCATTTTACTGTCAGTTTAGGATGCTGAAATATTGTATGCAGTATGAAACAAAGGACTCATGAATATATCATGTTTAGGCAAAAATGAAGGTTCCTTAACCACTCTTCTTGAAGATAAGTGCAAAGTATGAGCTACACTTCTGAATATCATTCCAGAGCATGGCTTGACTCACTCTTCTGAGAGACTAAAACCAATCCCCTGCAACATAGTAATGTGTAAGTACTTATTTTATCCTTTACATGTGAAACAGTATCCATGTTGTCTGGTGGAAAATTTATAAGTTATTTGCTATTCCTCTCACTGTGGGTTCCTAGTGTAGTACATTTAGGATTCCACAATTGCAAGGTAAATTAAAACTGAAAATCTGAAAAAAGGGAAGCAGACCAAAACAAAGCCCTGGTGTGAGATGCCATTACCTGCTGTTGGGAAAGCAATTCAAGACTTTCATACAATTGGCTATAACATTTCCTGAGGTAAATTATGCTGTCAGCAAACAATATAGAAGTAATTTAACAAATGTCAGAACATCTTGGAAAAAGAGAGAAAAACCACAACACATAAGTACAAGGGCAGGATAAACCTATTTTATCATCTGTCATGAGAACCACCAAATGGAGAGAGCTGTTTCTAACACTTTGAAAGCATTTTGGGCAGCTATAATCCAGCTGGCTGAACTGCTCCAAATATGTTCGCTGGGGGAAGGGCAAGATTATTTTTTTCCCCCTAATATGATGGGGGAAGAAAATGTTTTTAAAAAGTTGTCATAGTTCCCTTTGAGTTAGCTGTGGCATGTTTAACCTCTAAATGACATTGTTGGGTTGCACTTATGTTCAATGAATTGTAATAAAATTATTTTTTTAAATTACTAAAAATTCTTTCGACTTTCTGTTTTAAATCCCTATATGTAGTGGTATAGCCTGGTATTTATTGATGAAACTTTAGTAGATAGGTAGGCAACAGTAAGAGAGGGGGAAAATCAGTATGGAAAAGAAGTTTATGCTTGTATACAACCAAGAGATAAAATACTGGTTTGGTTTGCCAAGGAAACCTTTCCTGATTATGCTGAAATCTTTTGTGAGAGCTCATCAAAGTATCCTTCAACAAGGCTATTGCCTGAGGACCACATAACTTACAAGCAAAGCCATATATGAGACACAGCTCTATGGCTCGTTGGTCAGAGTGCAGCATTGTTTGGCTCCCTAATTACCTCTGTGTGTTCTTCCCCCAACAGGGAGCACAGGGAAGCTCAGCTGTCAATGGAAGCAGAACATCAAACAAGGTTGCAGCTTTATTGCAATATTGCAGCTTTGCACAACACAGATGGAGGGAAAAGGGACAAGGCACCTGCAGAAAATTAAATATAGAAGGGTGGGCTTTCCTGGGGTTCTTTGGACATGGTCATTAAATGGGAAAACTAAATACCTTCCTATTGGTAGCCTCTTCCTGGTTTTATTTTAAAATGGGCAGGAATATCAGCAGTGTTGTATGCTGCTGTTTGACAACTTTTTGGAGGTGTGAGCTCAGGCAGACAATAGCAAACCTTTGTTGTGGACTCTAGTGTGGTGTTAGAAATGTCAATCCAAATAAATGACAACTAAAAAAGTCACTAAAACACTTGGTATTGTTTGGGAGGAGAATCTCTCTGGATTTTATGTAATTACAGGACAAAAAAATTGCCCAATGCAATTTGAAGTGCCCCCATCCACCAATATAATTACATACTTGTTAAAAAAAAAAAAAGAATGGAAAGGAAGCAATCTTGTGTTAACAAACTCCATGCTAGTATGCTGGAGAGTTTGTAGAGGTGCAAGGTTGCAAAGGGCAAGACTCTGCTATGATGCATTTATCTGATATTACTGGGGGGAATTGTTCCTGCAGGAGAGGAAGCCACTGAATGAGATGAAACAAATCTTGCACCCCACTGAGAACACAGTGTTACTGATAGATGCTGGCTGTGCTGTCAGTTCCTCTCCTGAATTGCTCATTTCAATCAGGCACTATCTCCAGATGCCAGGCTTAGCTCAAGCTCTGCAAAAAGTGCATTTCTGAGAGTAAGAAGGGATTTCAGTGGCCCAAGAAGCCGTTCAGTTTGAGGTGACTGGCGACTACCAGCATCTGTTGTGTTTTGCATGCATTTGATACTCTGCTTTGGAGTTACCCAGTGGTGCTGAAGGCTGGAGGATAACAGGATAACACACCTTCTTGAGCTGGGTCCACTTCCCTCTGCATCCATCTCCTCAGCCTGTGGCTAGAAAGTGCTGGAGGCTCCTCTTAGCATCATGCATTGAGATCCTCAGTAAAACAAAATGGTTTGAATTGTACCATTGAGGGTTTGTTCTGTATTATGTTATTCTGGGAAACACAAGGTGAGAGAATTAGTTATATTTTAGGCTACAGGAGGTAAATCACGGAGGTGTGTGGATGGAATGTGTAAGTTCAGGTTTGCTGCTGTTTAATGGACTACAGTCACATATCACAGCATGGCATGTGTGACACAATACGTGTGATTGTCTCCCAAACTGAAGACTGAATCTTTCTTTAAAGGTTCCCATGTTACACATTACTTCTCCAAACAAGAGACAGTGATATACAGTGGTATTACCAAAGCAGATGGCTCATTCTGATATGCTGCTTAAAACATGCCAAGGACATCAGCTGCAGCTCAGCCAAAAGCTCCCTGTCTGAAATAAACATTGATCTGATGGAGTCCTGCATTAATTTTTAAAATGTAACAGCAGGGGGCAAGGAGGGACAGGGTTTTTCACTGAGAGCTAGCTGCTTACACAATAGAAGTGAGGTATACTTTCAGTGCTCACTGTTCTTTTTTTCTGAATAATTCTCCCCAGAAGCTGTAATTGCAATGGCAAAGTTCTGAAGAATTCTAAGGCTTTTAAAGCTCTTATTTCAGAATAATTCAGTTTTCAGTATACAGTCTGGAAAATTCATCCTGCATTGCACATTGTGCATAAGATTGCAGAAATGTATTTTTAGGGTCATGAGCTAAATTAACATCTGGCCCGATGGATATTTCAGATGTACTACATGCATTTGGTCTGAATGTAGCCCATTGCTTACTTTTTCCCCCTCAGGTTATGCAGTGGCATTTATGCTATGTGCATGGACATATCCTATGCCCATCCTCATAGCATGCAACCTATCCTCAACATCTGAGTAAATCTTGGATTTTTCAATCATTTGGCGTACTTTTAAGTTCTCCACATTTTTTTATTACTTTGCTTACAGCTAATTATTCTGGATACAGCACAGTCTATTTATATGCTTTGTAAACACTCGCTCTTCCAAATGCCTTGTGGTATCATTTTCTTCAGTGTCTTTATGGAAGACTGTCAAATGAGGGAAGCAGCTGAATGGGAGAGGCATAGGAAAGAATGGAAAATAAATCCCCTAACATCAACAAGGAAGCAACTTAGCAGTCTTAGTCTTAGCAATTATTTAGCTGATAACTATTCTGTTAAATTTATTTACAAGTCTGGGGTAATATGTTACCTGCTGCTATGCAGAATGATGATAACACCTTTTTTTTCCTGTCAGACTTGTAAGTGAAATAATGCTTTCAGAGATGGTGACCCCCACCACCTCCTTGGCCAATTTATTCCAATGCCTAACCATCCAGCGAAAATTTTTTTTCTAATCTCCAATCTGAACTTCTCCCAGGGAAACCTAAGGCCATTTCCCCTCATCCTTTCACTCGTGACATGGTAGAAGAGACTGACCCCCACCTCATGACATCCTCCTTTCAGGCAGTTGCAGAGAGCAATGAGGTTCCCCCTGTGCCTCCTTTTCTGCAGCTGAAACACCCCCAGCTTCCTCAGCTACTCCTCATGAGACCTGTGCTTCCAACCCTTCCCCAGCTCTATTGCTCCTCTCTGGAAGGCTCCAGCTCCTCGATGTCTGTCTTGAAATGAGGGACACTTAGGTGCCACTGGGATTCTTCTTGATGATGGTCTGACAGCAGAGATCAGACTTTCAGTGCTCCTGCTGGCACCAACATTTCCCCAAAAGTATCATGAGGTTAATAAAATTATCTTCTTAAAATAGATGCATGCCTTCATTTCTTTGGATCAACACATCATCTCCAGCACTATGTGTAGGGCAAGAGTGTTTGCCTGGCAGTTGCTAGGACATGTCATTTCTTCCAGCACTCCATATGAAGCCCAAAAGTAAGTCTTATTCCAGAACTTGTTAAACCAAAGGTCTTCAAAATCTTTTCCATCCTCCAAAGAACAGAAGATGTCTCCTTTGAGAGGAGACAGAGTTGCTGCTGGCTGTCAGAGGCACCTGTGAAATGCCTTCATTCCATGTGACCAAGTTCCTGAAATCTGGAGTTCTGTCACAACACAAAACCCATGGGTGCATTTGACAGTTACTGGTATTTTGCTAAAGTAAATTGGACTGGTATAGATTATATTTCTGAAAATGAAAGTTATGTTCATACGAAGATGTGTCACTGAAATCTCCAGATGGATCTAAGAGAGGCATTTATTTATTTATTTATTTATATTTTTGTTAAAAAGATTTAACACCTTTTCATTGCCGTTCTTTGCTCGGAGTCTGCCTCAACAAACATGGTTGTTTAGGCTCTATGAATACTCCAGAATGAACTGATCCAAATTCAACAGTAAACGACAAAAAACCCACAACCCCAAACAAAAATCAAACAAGCAAAATCACTTGTTAAAAATATTATTGATTAGAAAATGGTTTCCTTAAGCCTAGGGTCACTACAAGAATGATGTAAATATTGGAAAAACATTTACTGATATTTGACCAACTTAATATGTCTTTACAGAAATAATTTCTGATGTACAAAAATATTAATTTTGTTGAGAATTTTTATTAAAATCCATTTTGTTCCACCAGGTAAATAAGAATGCTGTTATATACGCATACATAATATTGAATCACTGCAAGTGTGCTATTAAGATAGATAATTTATCTTTGGAAAAGGGCAGCCAGCTTGTATGTGTTGGCTGACCAATTTAAAGTTGAACAACCATAACCATAAATGCTATTTTTCATATGCATGTTCTGTTGCCATAAGTACTCAAGATAAAACAGTGATTGCCAGACTATAAAATAGAAAAATAATAAACTGCAGAATTTTCATGATTTTTTTTTTTATTGATTTTAGAGGTCTCTACATTTTGATCTGTGTGAACTGCTGCCTAGGCTGGATAGTTCAGAAAATTTTAAGCAGCCTCAATAGTTTCTCAAGGGAGGTAAAAAGCCTGTTGTGCCTGTGGTTGAAAATGGAGACTGAGGTAAGGTTTGGTGTCTCCTGTGTCAAAGAAAATGTCAAAGTCTGGTGGTGCAGAAGATAGCTGTGCCTGATGTCTCTTGCCTTGCCATTGCAACCCACACAGGTTGGGAGCCTTTCAAAGAGCAGCAGCTCAACCACATCCAGCAGAAATGCTGCAGGGTTTTCCCCCTATGCTTCCTGGAGGTCCTAAAGTGCAACACCCATCTGGAGGACCTATGGAACCAGAAGAAAGTTGGAGGCCTGTGAAAAGTAATCCAGGACCCTGTAAGGACTCCAGTGTGCAATGTGCAAACAAAAATTAGCGCCACTTCTTTGACAAGTTCTGAACTTCTCAGCTTAGAAGAAGTTAATTCATTAAACTGTTGCATGTGTGTTTGGGTCAACATGGTGCAGTTACTCATCTGTTGTTCAACTTTTGACTATGTCTAAGCCAACACTGGATAACTAAACAACCATGAGGTTTTTATGGCGCTCTGTAATAAGAATAATGCAGGCACATCTGGCTTAATGAACTTTGATCCAAGCAGAAAAAAGAAGTCTCATCTCTCAGATGTATTTGTATTTTTTTTCTAATTTTTTATTTTTAACTGAGTGTTTATAAGAGGTTTTTAGTCAGTATTTTTACATTACATGGGTGGGGAGGAGCAGGGGGAAGGGTTATCTGAAATAATTCTATGCCTGGTGAAAAACAGTCCTTTACCTTCCTGCAACAGTAGTTCTTCCTCACATATCAATTTTAAATGACTGAAGAACATGATCAAAATTTCATCTCTAAAAATAAGGTGATGAAACAGCCTATTCAAAATACTCTACTATATTGGTGGTACAGCTGTAAGGGATTTACAAAAATTAATTATATAACTGTTGTAAAAATATCAGCATTGAAGTTACTGCCAATGTATTTTGGTCTTGGACTCCACATTTTCATCTGTCTGGTATTTTCAGAAAAAGCAATCAACTTAAAATCTTTCTCTATAGAATTTTTTCGCTGCCATTATACATGTCTGATCTAAATTTCTTCATTTGAAAATTAAATGTTCATCATACAAAAATACCATGTTGTTATTGACAGCACTTTTGGCTCTCTTAAATCCACAGATTCCAGAAACCAGACAACAATAAGCCACATTTTTTTCCTTTATTGGGAGCTCAAGAGTACTGAAGAAGTCCAATGATGACTTACTCGTGTGAGAGACAAGAGAAGTGGGAAATAGTACAATTTCTGGTTTCATTGATAATGTTAAAACCTGCCTGGAAATAGTCTGGAAACTCCTGTTCTGTTGAATATCATCAACAATTGTTGTCAGTTTTAAATTACTCCATTGTTCCACATGATTAGGTAGGCTGTGTGTTAAAAGACTCGGGATATTTAAAACTAATAGAGAGAATTGGTGGGAAGCTGGAGGAACCTTTCTGACACATCAGAGCAATCATTTATTGTTCATGGTTGAACCAACTAGGTGAAATTGGTCAAATTATTTATGTTTTATGATTAAATTTCTTTCTTCCAGAAGATGGAGTTCAAACTATTCATGATATCATTTCTCTGTTTCAAAGTTTTAATAGGGAAAATGAACATCTCGTGGCTGTCTCAGTCAAGTATCTTTTGCATCATTTTGAAGCTCATAAACAGGCGTCTCATGGAATTTTTTGCTTTTGTAATTGGTGAGAAAATTCTGGCATGATTTCTAATGTGAGAACAAGTCTTCTCATTCCGAGGCAGAGATTTAACAGGGTGTTAGCCACTAAGCATCAGTATCTCACTTCTCATCAGGTGAGAAGGTAGAGGCCCAAGGTTTTTGTGAACACCCCTTGCTGTTGCCAGAAGCTAATTTTGCAGAAGCAAACTAAAACTATACCTTTAGTTGTTGCAGAAGGAGCACATATTTTGGCTCCAGGGCAGCAGTGTGAGAACCCATGCAGCCCCATGGCTGGAAACAGAGCTGATCAGGAAAGGCTTTTCTAGGACTGCTGAACTGCAGAATGAAGCATCTCCCACAGTTGCTGAGAAAAGAAAGGGAATGTCTTCAAAAAGCACTGGCCTGATGCAGAGCTCTCTGTGGCTTGGGAATGAAATAATTCTCAGATGACTGCACTGATTCTTCCAGATGTGCGAGCAATTTTTAGTGCTGATGAGATTTTGCTAGCCAGCTAAGAGCACCATATGAGTGTGGATGGTTTCACTCCAAATGGGCTCCATTTTTATTTTGCAGAGAATGGTTTTCAGGAAATACCTGCAGATTTTAGCTGTCAGAAAGATGTCCTATACGATGCCTTAAAGGGTTTTTTGACACATCCTTCCCAGTGTGAAAGGGCACTACAGAGACCTACCAAGGAGGTTAAGTAAATGTCCTCAGGTTCTATAAGCTTGTGGGTTTTTTTATCTAGGCCAACTGCAGATTTATATTCTTTTGCAAAAATAGTCTTTTACTTCCTTTTACTGATGCATACAGCAAGATTTAGACAATAACAGAAAACCAGGACCCTTCAGGGAAAGCTCCTGCTATGGACAGGAGGCTTTGGGGATACCTGCTGAGGAAGCCCTGATGCAGGGGACCTGCAAGGTTTCTGAATGTCCATGGGAGGAGGTCAGAGCCACCATACTGCTGGGGGAATGCTCCTTAAACACACCCCCTGATGCCCCTCTTGCTCTGTGTGTCTCTCAGCACACACCAGTAAGGGTGGTAGGAATCAGACCCTTAGTCATGTTTATGGACTTCGCCCACAAGGGGTATTTCAGTTCAATGAGTATCCCAGAAAATACCTCATGTCTAATACATCTTCGTGCCTGTAGGAGTGGGTGTCTCCACTTCCTGCCTGGTTGGCAAAACACTCCATCAATGATGGGATAAAGATTAACCAAAAATGAAAGTCACTGGGTTTTCTTTAACTCCTCCTAATTTTGGTTTCATCAGTTGTTCTTAGGCTCCAGACTCCCTCTTTAAGATGGAAATTTGTCGTGCTTCTCTCTTGGCAGTTTGGCCTATTTGGGAATTAGAGTCTTCTCATTCAGTGAGCTGTTCCCATGGTCCCCTAGTTGAACTCGATCTTGCTCTTGTACTTTGTGTTCTGTTATTACTTTCCTAATAACTGCTCCTCAGGCTCCTCTCCTCCTTTAACGTTTCTTGTGTGTTTGGCTAGGCTTCTCTGCATTCCTGGTATGGCATATGATGTGCCATCACTGGAACAAGATGTCACAACTTCTCAGTGGCTGTGTGTGTGGTTATTCCTCCAGAAGGCTTTGCCTCAGTCGCCTGTTTCAGCTCTCTCCACGTGAGTTTTTATTCTCCTTCATGGTTGTTTTCTACTATAGCAGTGACTGTCCAAAATGGATAATACCTGGACTTGTAAACAATTGCAAGTATCTTGGCTTCAGTGAGACACCTTTCAGTTGGAGCCACTAGAGTCTTGTGGTCTGGAGTCTCTACCCTGTCTTGTGGTTCACTGAGACTCTCTTCTTGCTCCTGGCTGAACATATTCCCTTGTTTGCTTTAACTAAGTATCTTAAGGAATCTCACTAGTCTATGTAATTATTTGTGGCTTGACATTTTTGCCAGTCCAACTCTACCATGCCATTTTTTTTGCTCTTTGTGTCAGGATCTTTGGTGGCCTGTATCCACAGCATGTCTTCTCTCCTCTCTCAGCTCCTTCCTCCCACAGGTTTTTGTGTGTTGATCTTGTGAGGCAGGAAAATCCTCTCCACTCCAAATGCTTCAGAATGTAAATTTATGTTAATTTTCTCATTAGTTTCCCGGCTGGAAATTAGAAGGGATAGGATTAATCCAAACAGTCATCAACTGTGCTCTTTAAAGGCATTTCCAGACTGTTGGCATATTCAAGACTGTCAGAAGGTAACAGGCATAACTAGGGTTAGACATAACTACAGAGAAGACAAATGCTGGTCATAACAATTTCTTTCAATTTTTACAAAGAACAGGCAAGTCTAATGGTTTCAGACCTGGAGTCCCCCTTTCTTCAACTTTAGCTGATTGTCGTCAAAGACATGCTGTAATCCTTTCCATTTCTTGTATTTCTTAATCCCATGTGATAACTTGGTAACTTTCTTTAACCAGAGCAATGTGCTAAACTTTTTTTTGGCCGCCACAGAGAATTCTAAACAATTTTGCTGAACTAGGTTCCAGCAGTTTTGGTACATAGCCTAACACCATATATTGTGGTGTGCAGAGAAAATCAGTCCTCCAAAGGGAACTCAATAGCAGCGTGGACCTTCTGCCAAAAATTCCTAATTTTGGGACAGTACCAGGAAACTTGTGTGGGTCCCATTCTGCTCCTTCTCAAGTAAAGGCAAAGCTCCTCCTGATTGTGGAGGGATAAAGTTCAGGCTCCAACACTCAGTCCTCACATTCCCATTTCACACATTTTCCTTCAAATTCTTTTTTTCCTCCTTTATTTTTAGGCTCTGGCAAAACCCTTGCACTCTCCTGTACATTTTCTGGAAGGCAAATCACAGATAGGAACCATTTTCCTCATCTCTTACACTGTTTAAGAGTAGCTCCTGTTTTGTGCCCCAAAGCACGGCTGGAACTCAGCAGCTGTAATCTGGAGTGACAGATGAGCAAGTCAGATCATGAAAGGAGGGAAAAGCTGCTGGTAAAGGAGCAAACAAACAGAAGAAAAGCTTGTAGTCATATCAGAAAGGCAAGAAGTGTTATCCCAGAAGAATTAATTTTTTATTTCAGTAATCTCTGAGTTTACCTGGAAAGATGATAAACTGGGGTTAGGCTGTGGACAAACAGGAGATAGCAGATGTGGAAAAATGGGATCTTGAGACATTTGCCATAAGAAATGAAACTCCAGCATCACTGTGTTGCAATCGGTGCTAATAGGTTTGGAGCTTGACCATGTCTTATGTGTGTGTAAGTATACAGACTGCTATATATAGCTCTGGAAATAAACACATGTTATCTGACAGCTTTAAACATAGTCAGTTTTCTTATTAGAGCGTAAGAACACTTGGAAGTAGCGATTGTAAGAATAGAACTGATACTGATTTTTGCCATGAAGCCTAGAAGAGAAGCAGCTCTGAAGGGTGTTACTATGGAAGGAAAGCAACTGAGGGGCAGAATAACATCAGTCACTTCTCATAAAGCAGAAGTGCAAGAGCTTCCAGATAGAGAGACACAGGGAAGGGAAGAAGGAGCATCCCTGGTACATTCCTGATCCATTTGTGGATACATGACTTAGAGATGTGTGAGCTGCATGCAGTGAGGCAATGGAAGGGCACAGGTAGCCCTTCCCCTGGCCTGTGTCTCCCCATGGCCAAAGAACCTGTCTGAACATCCTAGAGGCTGTGTTCAACCCCAGCTGGGGTAGTAACGTGGACACAAAGAGTGAAGGGTCAACAAGAAGTCAAGAGTCTGAAATTAATTTGGTAGTTTTGAATATAGAAAACTGAACAACCAATGCTAATTTTTAAACTTTATGCTGTCTTAAGTAAATGCATAATCAGGGTCAGCAAGCTTTACCTACACCCTGTATATGCAGCTGGCAAGAATCTCAAGCTGTGCCTTCTGCAGTGCAAATGCTGCTGGAAAGAGAGATCTCTGCACGTAATGTCCCCAGCCAATCTCACCATGTGTTGCAGGATGGCTCCTATACTTGTTGATATGCAATGCAACACGGCAGGATTTATCCAGGATCACTTTCAGGGAAGAATTCTCTCCATAATATCCCTAATGCTGACGCTAAAGAGTTAAGAAAACAACTATTTGTCTACTTCATACAAGATCTCTTATTAAAGAGATTGATAGACTTCAGGGAAGGGCACCAAACCCAATCAGTAGTGTATGTGTGTTAGGTCATCTTAATGCTAATAAACAAAACCTAAATGAAATATAATACTTCTGTTGTTGGAAGCCATTCAAGTGGGATTTAAAACAGAAAGGCTGACAAATACTTTATTGCAGAAGTGTCCAATATCTGCCTGGGCAGGCACATGCTCTCTTCAGTGAAAATATACATTTTCACATTTTGCTGTCAGTATGGTTAACATAAGGTACATAGACAAGAAAGTAAAATGCTCTCAGCTTTTATCTTTTGCTTTCAAAAAGTGAAGTAAATAGGAAATCCCATCGTAGTCTATGAGAGTGTACAAATTCTGAATGACTTAAGGTACTGAAAGTTAATTTGAGTGTTAATGAAAATTACTCAAAATTACTTAAGTTACTGAAAATTAATTTGTGCAACTCTGCTGCATTGCTGGAAAATAACTTTTCCCCCTATAACTTTGGGTTCTTATCCTCCATAACATCCAGCAGTTTAGGTTTGCTCTTGATTCCCTCACAATTTCCCCCTCCCCCCCAACTCTTTGCCAGCTCCCAGCTACCTGGATCACCCAGAGAAATCCTTTTCAGCAAAGGAGGGCATCCTCAGTGACAACAATATGCAATTCCTGTCTTTTACCGCCTTTCTTTGTGCTTTAGCACTTCTATTACTTTCTGCTGTTTGGGAATATATTTGCTTTTATTTCATGACATCTTTCTTCAACTTACCTACAACGGGAAGGTATTTGCTGCATGTCACGAAGGTATTTGCATGATGTGATATCTTTGTTCTTTTAGCACCCAGTAAGAGACAAGTACCATAACCCTAACTCACTTCAAGCTTCTTCTGAAGTCCATGCAAGGTTTGCCTAAGTAAGGCTGCAGGATTTGACCACGTGTTTGCTACACAGTGTGTACTGCAACGTCTGGTATTGTTTAACTCGGCTGTGCTTGTTTTCAGTGACAGTTTGCATAAAGATATCTTATGGGATAAAGTTTGAACAGACTGTGTTACTGGGACAAGGTAAGAAAACTGGAAATTAAAGCTAGAAAGACCTTTGTCTCTCTAGGAAGACAGTGAAGGGTGTCATATTTCTTTGGCATTGTAATGCTACTAAATTACATCTGCTCCTCAAACATTTTTCAGAGGGAGGATTTCTAGACCCAACTCCAATTATATTTGAGATACAAAAGGTCCAGAGCACTCAGTTTTTTCTCTTTAGATAGTTTCATCATCTCTCCCCGCCCGTGCCCAGATTTTCATTTAACTTGCAGCTTCCTGCCGAGTCTCCCCAGCTGGAGCCCAGCGGCAGCCGAAGGCTCTTCTCTCCCTCCGGCTGCTCTAAGGGCATCACCTGTCCCGCCGCACCTGGGCCGGGCGGGGCCGGGCTGGCCGTGCGCGCCGGCGGCTCCAGGCTCGGGGCTGCTCCAGGCTCAGGGCGGCTCCAGGCTCAGGGCAAGCTCCCCCGGCTCGGGGCAGCTCCGGCTGCGGTGGGCGCCCGGGGAGCGGCGCGGGGCAGCGCGCACCATGCGGGGCCGCGGCCCGGCCCGCCCCGGGGGCCGCGTGTGCTGATGTAATCGCCAGGCAGCCAGCGCTGAAATTCAACACCGCGGCGGGCGGGAGCTCCGCCGGTGCCGGGGCAGGCGGTGCAGCGCCGCTCCGCCGCCGGACTCCGCGGGCAGCCGCGGGGCGCCCCCGCCGCCCGGCCCCCGGCGCCCCCCCTCCGCCGCGCCCGCCCCCGCGGGCTGTACGCGGGCCGGGCCGCCCTCGGGCTTGCGCGGAGCTCGGCGGAGACCTCGGGGCCGGCGGGCTTTCATGGACAGGAGCTGACCCTGCGGCGGCGCGGCGCTCGGCTTTCCCTCGGACCTCCGCTGCCCGGGCAAATGCATACAAATGCATTTAGGAGCCGAGAGGACAAGGCGAGGATGCATCTCTCCCGCGGCACAAACGTAAGCGGCAGCCGGCGCGGCGAGACGGGGCGCACCGCACCGCACCGCACCGCCACCCCGCGGGGCCGGGCAGGGCATGGGGATGGGGCTGCGGCTCGGCTCCCACCGCGGGCAGGGCACGACGAGCCCGGCGGGCACTGTCCCCAGCCCTACCTTCCGAACGGCAGCCGTAACCCCGCGGGGTACCCGGTGCCCCCGGCGGACCGGCGGGGCTCTGGCTGCTGGGACGGAGACAGCCTGTAGCGCTGGTTATTCCTGTCTCTCTGCTCCGCACCCCCGTGTCGTTCTGGATGTGTCCCGTCCCGTCCAACACCCTCGTGTAGTCCTTCCCCCGCCCGAGCCCGCACCGGGCAGCCTGGCTCTGGTGTTCCGGGACAGCGTGACCCGAGAGCCAGTGCCCCGCTGATCCCCGAGGGGAGCGAGGATCCCGGAGCAAAGTGTGCCGCCGTGCCCATCGGAACCTGGCAGCTCGTGCGCCCCTTTGGTACCTAGCTAGCAAAATGCAGCAAACCGACAAACAAAAAAGTGCAGAATTTATGTTTAGGAGTTAAGGCTGCTTTCTTAATAACAGATAGCCAGATGAGCTGCTCTGTATTCGCAGGGTTTTGCAATTGAGGTATTTCTAAGGCATCCTCACCTGTGATCCAAAGGTAGAGCTCTGCTCTCTCCAGCTTACCTAAAAGCAGCCTAGGCAAGACGAGTGTGAATTTATGGTAGTTGTTAACAGTATTAAAGATGTTACTTGTATGTCTATCTCTTTGTAAAGTGTTTATCTAGTTCTAGATGTGTCTTAAGTTTACTGAGGACTCTGACTGGGACAGAAGATCTTGTTTTGTGTTGTAGTGAGATTATGCTTCTAAAGTGTGCATGGTGCGTAATCTGGGTGTACTTGAATGCTTGTGAGCAGTTAAGGGGCTGCCTGAAGGTGGCCTTCCCAGGAGATCTGTGTTTAATGGCTGTGTCTGTGGGACTTCTTCAGGAATTGTCTAAGTGCAATTTAAATGAATGGTTTTATTTTAAATCTGTAAAGGGGTATTGCTGATGGAGAATCAGAAACATGAATTGAATTACAGGAAAGAGGTACAGTAGCAGAGATGCAGTTTGCTCAAGTTCAAAATCTGAGCTAGCGTCAGAATATATATCTATATGCTTCTATAATGTTTACCTAATTAACTTGTATAGAGAGAGAGCAACCTGGTCACTTGACTGTACTAAGAAACCAGAATTCCTTGCAAAAGGATCAGGTTTCCTTATCATATGTCAAACCAGTAAATCCCTTGCAACCTCAACCACCTTTTTGTTGAAATGCCATTAGGTCAGGCCTGTATAGGGGTGTCTCTGCAGGTTAAATAAATAAAGCAGCTGCATGATTTCTAAGTCTCTCACAACATTTATTGACAGAATATTTAATTTTAAAATATGAACAGCCTTGCGTCACCCTTGTTTCTTGCAAGCACCAAGTTGTAAGAAGGTTTGAAGAATGATCTACAAATATAGAGACAAACCTGTGAAAGAAGAGTGTTTCACATGAGTGAGAATTTAAGCAGTATACTTTTGCCTTAATACAGAGGAAAACAGTGTATGCTGTCTGGAGAAGAGAACTAGTGTAAGCCATCAGAGATTAAACTGTTCTAAAATCACATATTTTCTTTTTTTTTTTCTTCTTTTAGAAATACTAACAGAGTTGACTGTTCTGCTTGATGTGGTAGTTTCTCATTTTAATCCAGATGCTGTCCAGAGAATGTCTGGGCCACCAGGCAGGGAGTTTCCTTTCTCTGAAGCCCAGCCCTGTTGTAGAACTCTCCCTTAGCCACTGCCCCTCCACCACTCACCTCATCCTGTCTCTCCCTTTTCCCATTCATTCAAATGTGAACTTTGGCAAAGGATTCAGGAGCTTCCCCCCTCACTGGCTAATTGCATGGTGCCATCTGTGACCAAAGGCCATGTGACTGTCACACCAGAGAGGCTTTGTAGGCTGTTGTGTTCCCTCAAACCATGTTGCTAGTAGGTTTTTTTAAAATTTGGGAAGCAGCACTGGACCTTCTGGCTACTTTCATTATAGCAACAAGGAAAGTTATCTTTATTTTCACATCTTGAAAGATAACAGCTGTTTCTAACAGCTTGAGGTGTTTGAGAGGCCCAGGGCATCTCTGTCCACAAGGTGCTGTGATGTTTCCCAAAGTCCTTCTCAGGCTCAATGGACTCAAACTGGGCCATTCTGCTCAACAATCCCCAGACAGATCCAGCAAAGGAATGTATGTTGGGTAGGTGCTGGAGCTTAAACCATCATCCCTGAGGCGTGCAGGGCGGAAGGCACTGTGGCAGTGATACAGGAACAGGTTTTCTGGTCTTCTCTAGCAGCCAGCTAGTGGTATTTCTTCCTTTAAACTTGGTATTTAGGAAACTAGGCTGGAATGAAGAGGATGCTGCTGCACACTGACCAAGCCTGAGCTCTGTATGCTGCTGAGTTGTCTTCAGAGGGTGGAATTTTTCATTGTAGCTTGCCACAACTTGCTTTGAAGCTTATCAGTTTCCTCATCTATCCATCACCCCTGATGCAAAAAAAACCCCATGTGTAGTTGCTGTCCACTCTGTAGAAAGAGGCGAACAGACACAAGATGTCAAAGATTATCAGAAAGATAAACTCAGTTTTTAGTGGTAGAATAGCTCAATCACATTTGGTGGGGCCTTCCTCCAAAATTATTAAACAGTGGCCCTCAGCTTATGCTTTCATGTAAAATAGAGTGCGTGAAAAGGTAGGAAAAGTGGGGGAAGCTTAAGAGATGCCCCTTGGCTATGCCCTAAAGCCTAGGTATTGGAGCAATTTCATGTGTGATGTTAAATAGTGAAAAAATAGCCAGCATTTGAGTCAGCTGAAATCTTCCATGCCACAAGATTTTGCATTTTTTTATTGGTGTGTCTAACGGGACACTGTGGACTCAGCTAAAGGAGGAGCAAAGTTCCATGCAGCTATGGCAGGTGATGGATCAAGCTACATACACCTTATGCAGCAGGGAGCCTGGTGTCTTAGGGGCTCTGCTGATGTGACAGTGAACAGAAAACTGACTGATCTGCAAATGTACAGAGTAGAGATCTCAACCAAGAGGGAGGGTTTGCATGAATTAGGTTGCACATGGTTTCGTTTACAAAAAATTGTACTTGTGAAAAAAGATAGAAGGAAGTCTCACTTTTCTCACGCATTAGAGGACCCCGAGCCTCATGGATGTTTCTGGTCCTGTTTTTTCTCTTAGTTGATCACTCATCTGTTCTTGACATTAGCTGGAGAGCACTGTGAAAGCCAGACGTTTGTCTTTACTTCTCACTAAATGTTTCTGTATATCCAGTTACATCTGTATAATTTACAGCCCTGGGAACATTTTGGAATTTCTTGCTTTCTTACAATGTTTGCTGGGAGGTGACAGGGGCAGACCTGTACACACTCCTTTATACCTGGCTGGTGTTGTAGAAGAGGATTTTGTAATTATTAGTGGAGTCATCTTTGAATTTTGGATTCTGGGGTTCTTTGATCATCCTTATTTTGTAAAATGTTTTACATGATTTTTAACTGAAAATGCATTTTGCACCTTTGAAAGTCAAATAAAGGGTTGTCCTGAGTTTTAGCTGATACAGTGCAATGCATGGACTTTCTTTCTGAAACAGCTATGTCTTGTCACTGAGCTTCTCATTTGATCAAAAGATAATGCATTTTGTGATGCAGAAACTTTGAACTTGAATTCTGGTCTTTAGAACTCTGAAAAAACTGAAGTGAGTGTCCTGTAGTGGACATGCTGCTTGGACAACAGTCAGTATTAGGTCTTTTTTAGCAGTGGCAGAACTGCTCCAGTAGATATTTCATGATTGTAGCAGAAGAAAACTTGAAGGGAGGAATAGCTAGGGACTGCAGTGGTGGTTAATTAAAGAACATGCCCCTACAAGCCTCTTGGGATATGTAAGGCATAGTTTCCACCTTTCCCTTGCTCTGTGATCAGAGCTGAAGCACTGATGCATATTTTTGAATATCCTATATGTTCTGTGCATTTTATTCTCAAAAACATGATGTATCTACTGTTTTACAGTGGCAATGATGATTATCATGTCTCAATATTCCTTAAATTATTCTTTTGTTCCGTTTGCCAAAATTTAAGCTCTCACAATATACAAATCCTCTTGATAAAACCAGGTTATTGCTCTGTGGTTTTCATGCACTTGGATGTTTCTGAAATGTTTGAATTCCAAACCCTTTAAAGAATTAGTAAGACTTTTCACTAAATACTGCTATATGTGTATGTGTGCATATGTACTTATATATCTGTGAAGGACCCTTTCTTTTTAAACCATATGTTCCTGTATAAAGTGGTAGTGTTTTCTTCGTGCTTTTTTTTTTTTTCTGTGAAAATCTAACTAATTAGCTAGCAGAGTTAGGTGACATGAATTTACAGGTGTTTAGTTGTAATTATGTTGCTTTCAAATATTCTTTATTCCAGATACTCAAGTGCTCTGTGACCTGGTCCAGGAAACATTTTCAGTCACGCTAGCATTCCTTATTATGAAAAATCAATGAGGTTGCATACATTAATGAGTAAGAGGCTTGTGAGTTGAGTAGTTAGTATCAGAAGTGTATTTCTGATATTTTTGAAATATTGCTTCTTGGAAGTAAGTAGCTAGAGCTTACTGGAATTTTTTCACACATTATGCCTGGTTGTTCAGCATTAACAAAAATATATTTCTCATTTATTAAAAGATTCAGTCAATTATAAGAGAGTGATTAGACATTAATCTGGCTAATTAAGTAAGAAACAGCAGACAGTCTGTTTTTAATCACAGTAAAAATGCACTCTTTACAACATTCAACACTTCTAAAGCAAATTTTGAGCAGATAATCTAGATCAATCTTATATATGTTTGTTGGAACAACTGAAACATCAGTGTGCTATTGACATTATTTTCATACTAAATCCAAAACACAACACTCCACCAGCTACTAAGAAGAAAAGGACAGTGAGCCTATGATAGCTATCAGTATTACACTTTTCTACCTGAGCATGGAGTTTTAAGTTAAAATGTGATGGAACTTTTTTTTTAATTTGTCAAGAGCATGTCTTGCTTGTAACATGATAAAATTTTATAATACAAGAACAAAAGTTTGACCCAACATTTTCGCTTACAGTAAGATGATGTGATCAAGTGAGAAGACTGATAGGAGGTCCAAATTATCTAAAGTATATGATGATCTCTACAGGAATTAACTTGTCATTTATTTTCTTATTTCTTTACTATAACATTTTTTTATTTCCAGGAAGAAATTTACTACATAGCAACATTCATATTTGAAAGCTGCAAGAAAATATAAAGCAGATGCACTCATTTTATTAATAAAAGCCAGTGTAAAATATATGTACTATATATGAGGGCATATACAACCTTGATCTTTGTGTGAAACACTGTCTCAGTATCAGTGGAAAGCTGTACAATGTGATAGCTTTGATTCAGGACTTGCTGAAGTCAGTGGTATCCCGCCATTTGGATGTGGAATCAGGCTTCTAAGTTCTTGGAGTTCTCAAACTGTAGATGTTTTCTAACATGTTTTTGTTTCTTTCTTTCCCTCTTTCCCTTTTAGGAAAGTTCTCCTTTTTATCGCAATATGGATAGCTGTGGGTGTTGCACAAATACCCAAACCAGGTGAGAATGCTTTGTTTATAACAGGACATTTGTATAATCTGTTAGTTGATGGAAAGAGTAAATGGCTGTTGTTACTGCTGACCTTGGTTTCAGTTCCTTAATTCATATGACTTAAAGAAAATACCAGTTACAGCATAATGAGAGCAAGAGTTTAAAGCACCAGTTTGGAAAAGATGACCTTTCAAATATTACTCAGATTTTCTGTCTATGAAATTGCTTACATATTTAAGCAAGCTCTTCATAAAAAAGAAGCCTTGTACAGTGAAAAGGCTTTGATTGTGTCTTCACTGCAAGTGGGTGTCCTTGGGGGTGGCAAGCTATGACTGAGTTACCTTTGCACTTAAGGCTGTGCAGGCAAACCACTGCATATAATAAAGGCTTAGTGTAGGCTGGCATCACTAAAGCAAAATGTGAAATTTGGTATTCATTTGGCTTTACATTCAGATGCAGATGTTAGTGAGGAAATAGGGTTGTCTTGTTTTCAGTTTCTTTTTTAATCTGCCAGCTGTTATAACAGCACCAGATGTGCAGCTCACTCTGGAGACTGCTGCGGGAATAACAGTGTCCCGAAGTGGCGGAGGCTAACGTGCCATTTAGTCACTTCTTATTTGCCATGAGAGTGGCAGCATCAGTTCTCCACCATGGTCCTGTGCTGTACAGGTGAAGCACAAAGTAGGTCATGCTTGGCCTGGTGACTGTGTTAACTGCAAATACTCATCTGAATACAAACAGCTGGGTTGCGTGGTTAACACAAGACTCATTCCTGATAATGTTTTGCTAGAGCCCTTTGGGATATCTCAGCAGCCTCCCACCATTATTCTCACCAATGTGTTTTTCCTGCTTGTCATTCCCAGAGATTGGCAAAGCTTGGTTTTTCCTTCAGTTGTGTTTTTTTATTTTGTTCCCCCCCCCCATTGCCTTTGTAGTTTTGCCTTCCAGTGTTGCCCATTGCTTGCCTGGCAAGATTGGTTGTTGATTTTTCACATCCAGCTCAATGGGGGCCATATGCTTTTGAGATGATGGGATTTTCCTGGATTTCTGTAATAGCAGAGCCAAGTTCCCATTGGAGGAGGGGCAGCACCGTTAGATGTGTGTGGCCTGCCCTGCTCCAGGCCTGCAGGGATGGAAAGGGAAGAGGCTGCTTTAGGGAGGCAGTTTGCAATATCCCAGTGAAGTAGGAGCAGGTGAGGAATGCCAGAGAAAGCAGTGTGGTGACAGTTTGAGTGTCTTCATCCCTCCAGTCCACCCCACTCCTCTGCAAAGAAATAAACCTTTTCTCTCACTTCTCATGTCCCTCAGCCTGAGAATTGCTCTTCTACTGAAACTGCAGGTGAGGACTGTGAAAGCTGTGGGACTGGGGCTGCAGTGATCCAGGGGAGTGGGTGCAGGCTGAGGCTTACCTGCCTCTTGGCTGAGAGTGCCTCTATGCACAGAGCTTTGCAGAAATGGGGTAAAGCCTCCAGTCTCAACATGGTTATATTGAATTTTTTTTATTTTCTCACCAGCAGATGAAGGAGTTTCCTTTTTTTCTATTATTATTTTGTTGCTGTATTGTTATTGTTATCCAATAGCATTTCTAGATAGCCATATAGGAAGCCTTACTGAATGGAAATTCTTCTCCATCCCTGATGCACTAGTGCCATACATGACTTTATTTTCTTTAAATGCTTGCTTGGGATCAAAATGAATCTTGATGCAACTTTCTTCCCATGAGTGAATTTGGTTCCTCTTGCACTTTATTTGCACAGTGTGTAAAGAAGGTTGAAAAAAGCAGTTCAGAGGAGGAAAACTCAGGAAAAAAAAAAATAGAGCAGCTCAAGATCCTTCAGTCTCAGTATACAAGCTGCAGAGCTAGCATTACTGCATTTGTGGTTCCTAGTGTTTGTCCACGAACAGGATTGCCTGCCCATTAGGAACATGTTAACACTTTGGTTTATAAACCTTCTTGGCAGTTGTATTTTGAACAAAAGACTATTCTGCCAAATACAAAGATTGCTAGCTAATTAACACGCCTTCTCTCTTGAGTGGAGGAGACAGCCTCTGCATGCTTTACCTGAGAAGATATACCTAGTTCAGTTTGGTATGCTGCTATCAATCATGTTCAGTGAAATATATGTAAAGATACAGTCTCAGTCTTTGAGGAATAGTACTTTGAGTGGGGCTCAAGGACATGAAGAACTAATGTGTCTTGCTGGCCTTCCTATGCCAGTCGTCTGATCTGGTGTCCAGGAGAGCATTTGTTGCAGCCAGGTATCTTAATGTATCCAATTGCAGATGCATCATCACCTAGAAAATGGGCAACCTGATGAGTAATTACTCTTGTTTCTGGTGGAGCTGATGAATGAATGGCCCTTGTCTTTTTCCTTTTCCTTACCTGTGCTGGAAAAGGGAAAGGGAGAAATGTGTATGCTAAGATTGCTGAAACAGAGAGCATCTGAGAGATCCTGCCTTCAGAGTAGTCGTGAGTATGGAGAAACATGGGAAATGAACAAAAGGGACTGAATGGAATACGCATGTGAAACAATCCAATAGTCAGATCCCCTCATCAAAGCCCCAGTTCCTTTGTGGCGTTACTTTTGTGCCCCAAGAGGGTCAGAAGGCTTTTTGCCAAAGCTGGTGTTAGGTTTTGCCTTCCCTCATGATGCAGTAAGGTTGTGAATTTTTAAAATTCTCCTGGAAGGTGGAGGGAAAGCACTTGACACCAAAAACCCAAAACAACTTTTCCTTCAAGAAGTTGAGCTGTTACAATTTGGGGGACTAATGGGTTGAATAAGCAGTAAGTGAAGACAGATGTTTTGTAGACATGGGTAAACAAAGAAAACTGACAACTGATAGGTAAAGAAAATAGTGGTTGTCATGCTGGGAGGAAGAATGAGTGGGCTGCCTGCTCCCAAAATCCTGTGTGCTGCCAAGAGCTTCTGAAAGCCTTAAAAAAAAAAGTAAAAATACATGTTGGATCAGAAATTAAATGACTGGCCAAAAAAGTTTGGAACAGCCTTTTGGCTTGTCAGTGGGTTAACAGGCAGCAAGTCAGCAAGGAATAATTACTTCATAGTTGCTTTTTTAATGTAATTTTTCACACAACCTATATTTATGTTTAGCTTTCTCAAGACCTGTCGTTTGCAACAATCTATTTACAGGGTAGGAAATAGTCTTATTCATCATCATACTTGCTGATGATTTTTCTTCTTTTAATAACTTTTAAACTATGTGTTCTTTTCAAATCAGAACTGCCAAAAATTTGGCAATTTTGCTTGCAGTTTGAGATTTAGTAGCTATAGGCCTAAATGTCATTTTTAAGCTGACTATTTTAAACCAATTTAAGCTTTTTATATTATACTTGAATTATAATACTTTGGATAGATCACATGCATTATTATTTTAAAATAAAAATATATAATTAGAAATTTTAAAAAATGCGAGTACTTGCCAGATATTTCAGGTTAGGATGTGATATTTAGACACAGCCTTAGGTTGGACTGGCTGCTCTCCTTGTGCAGTCAGCTGGCCCAGCCAGGGCACAGCAGTACTGGAGCATTGTATTCTGCCTTGGAGATTATTTGCATGTGTAAGACTGCATTGCCCAGAGCACAGGGTCTGTGTTTCTTCCCAGTTTCCCTCCACAAGGGCAGTGCAAGCCCAGCTTTCTCCTCCAGAGCCACAGGCAGACCAGGCAGGATGGGGTCCTGGGAAAGTGTGGTGGTTCATTAGCAGATGCACTGTGCTTTGGAGCTCTGCTATAACCTGACCTCTACTATCAGCCTGACAGATAAAAATACAGCCGTAGTGAATTAATTGCTCTGAGGCAAAACATCTTGAGAAATTGGCGTATGCAGGACTTTCTGCAGAAATACTCTTTCTCCGTACCTCCGTCTGCCCTGGCTACCTGCCAGGATAATCTTGGCCCATCTGTGAATTTCAAACATGACTAGAAATGCTACAAGGTGTGTAATTAATTTTCAAGATGTACATACAGTGCATTCAGGTTGATGCTTTTGGTTCCAATTTGTAAATCACTCTCAAGGAAATCTCAGGCACTTCTCATAATTTACCACTGAAACTAAGCCAACATCTGTCTATTCTTAAAGTTTGCTATGAATACATTCAGTAAACAGAGAAAGGGAAACTGGGAAAGGAGACCTTTTTTCCACTTAAAAGTGTAAACATCCATTTGTTTCAGTGGCTCTTGTATTTTAATATAGCAGCAAATCCTTAACTTCTTTACTCCTAATTTTTCTTGTGCCATTTAATAGCTTTATTTACTTAGTATAAGCATGTCCATAATAAAAGTACCCTCAGCCAAATGCCGTAGAAAGTGTCTGTATCTGCCTAGCCAGGCTTATTTGATCAGTACAACCATTAGGTACAAGTAATTTTTAAGATAGGTGTTTCATGGAAGTTGTTCCAGTGAGGGGTGGAAACAGATGATATCATATGCTTCTGTGCAGTGCTGTTTATGAAAATTAGTGTTCAGTTTTCCCTTGTGCAAAAAAATTCAGAAAAATTAGGTTAGGGGGATCTTGAACTCATCTGGTCGTAACTGCTGCTGAGATCAGGGTCAATGTTGAAGTTACTTCAGGTTGTTGGGTCCTGTCCAGTTAGTCTTTGAAAATCTCCAAGAATGGTGATTACACAACGTCTCTGCCCCCCTGGTCCAGCACTTAACCACTTTTGCAGTGAAAATGCTTTTTCTTTGTGCGGAGCTGGAACTTCTTCTGATGCAGCTTGTGCCTGTTACTCCTCAGCTTTTCTCTGTTTTACCTATGGCCTCAGTTCAGATAATGGACAATTTTAATTAGATTCCCTCAAACCTTCCCATCTCTGGGCCAAGAAAATGTTGTTCCTTCAGCCCTTTCCCATGTAATATGTTTTAGTTCCCAATCATCTTGTTCCATGTTTCCATGATTGCATTTTGATTCAATGTCTGCAATATTTCTATAGCACATTTCACAAACATTCAGGCAAGCAGTTTTGCTAATCAATCAATGCCATAAATGCTGTCTTATTTTGAGACCCTGCTGAAAGGCTTCTGGGGGTGTGTGGTTTAGCTCCTATTGAGCCTTTGTAGTGTTTCAGTTGCATCGTAAGGGGTCTAACAGTGTCTTTGTATTCATCCTGAAGGAAGTGTCTATGCCCACCAACTCCAACTTGCCCAAATCTGATTAAGGCAATATGAAATTAACTGGGTCACCTTCAACTGTTGATTTACCCAAAGGTGGCTTTGATTTCTTATCCTAGGACATACATGATTTCAGTTTATCAGGAGGGATAGATACTTGTGTTTCTGCCCATTAGGTGAAGATATTTAGTTGGGTAAAAGATGGAAACACTGTAAGGCCCAGACTAAGGAAAGGGTTAAAGCATATAGCTCACATTGAATGAGAAAGTAGAGAATCCAACGGTGAAAAAATCACTGCTCATACTGCTCTGTAGGAAGGTCTATCCAGACTTCCATATGCCAAAGTCAAATCTATAGAACATAAATCAGTAGGACAGCTGGCTGCTCTGTATCCTTAATGTCCCCTGCTGTGGAGTACACTCTTAATTCAATATCTTGTCAGGGTAGCTGCAGGCTCGTGCACTTTAGGGGGAGAGATGAGCCAGAAGATGGGAGCACTACCCCTTGGGTCCTGACAATTCTTCTCTTTCCTTGCTCCTCCCAACTCCCACTGCTCCAGAGTTCACCTCATCCATGGCCCTAACAAGTAAACTGTGTTGAGGGGAAGGAGGTGATGGCAGTGCACTCAGTTGCATTGGAGAGATCTTTGTTTTCTTTCAGTCAAACTAACTTTGGCACAGATACATACAGTCATCCCACTGGGAAAACAATTCCCTTTGTAGCCAGCTTTGTAAAGGCACAGGGCCCTGCTTGCTGGATGGAGACGTCCCTGTGAAAGCACAGCAATTCTTCCCAGATACCAGCTGAATTACCTCTGCAGCTCCTTGGCAAGGCTTACCTTTGCATTTTGTTTTGAGCCAGTGACTATCTGCCAGTACTCTGCTGAGGTGTTACTGTGTGATGAATAGCTGGTCCCTCCTTGTAAGCAAAGCAACCATTCCCTCAAACGCTTTCATTCAAACTTTTCTGATAAAGAGGAAGAGTATGGGTTATTGCAGAAGGTTTTTTGCAGAAGAATTTTTTTTTTTTTTTTTAAAAAAGAGTAATTCTCTGCTCAGAGAGTAGACAGGATTAGCCAAATAAATAAGGAGCTAACCAAAGTGTATTCATTGATCACTGGAAATTTTCAAGATAGAAAATGAGGATTTTTCACTTTCATAAGTCATTTAACCTACAATGGGCCTTTTGTGGACATTTCTGTGTGTTTGTTTCATTTGGTTTTGGGTTTTTTTTAAGATGGAAATTTTTGCTCTGGCTTTAATTATTTGTTTGATTTACGTGAAAGATCAGTGCCTTCCACTAGGGATTTGGTGACCTTACTGTGTTAATTGTATATGCTCTGGGAGGTACAGATTCATTAAAATGTTGTGTGTACATTTGTTTAAATGGATCTGAATGCTTGAGCTTGTAAATGAAATCAACAGTGTGCCTTTATTTCTTTTTACAGCAATAGATGTTCTTCAACAACTAGGCCTTGTGAAAGATGTCCAAGAGCCATCAGAGACAACAGTGCCCTCAACATCCTCTCTGTTACCTCAGGGTGTTCGTCTAACTGCATCAGGAGTTGTACTGAGTAGTGATGCACATATTGAGTCCCCCATCACTCAAGTCATACCATCGAATCTAGGGCATCAATTCACCTTACTGGTTGGGTTGTACTCTTACAGAGTCAGTAATGCTTTTCTTTTCAGTATTAGGAACAAAAGCAGACTGCAGTTTGGTGTGCAGCTGCTACCGAGAAAGGTAGCAGTGTACACTGGAGGGAAGCAGCCTGTGTACTTTGATTATAGTGTTCATAATGAACAATGGCATTCATTTGCCATTGGCATTGCAGACAAGACTGTCTCCATATTTACTGAGTGTGGAAACAAGCACCACACCAGTGAAGTACTTTCTGAAGCAGAGACATTTGATTCAGAGGGTGTATTTACACTGGGAAGGATGAACTCTCACTCTGTCAGCTTTGAAGGAGTTATATGTCAGCTTGATATTATTCCCTCTGCAGAAGCTTCTGCACACTATTGTAAATATGTGAAACAGCAGTGTCGCCTGGCTGAAACGTATCGATCTCTGCTTGGGGCTTCACTTGTGTCGGATGGGCTGGATGTTTTTTCAAAGATGATCATTGATGAGGAAAACCAGGAAGATATATCAGCTTACAGATGGAAGGAAGTATCAAATATGCCTGTTATCAACGTTGCTCAGATTCATTTTTTACCAGACCACTTTGAGTTAAGAAATGCCTCAGCATGGGAGTTTGCAGAGACCAAACCTCTGTTGCTGGAAGCTTGGCCTCAAACAGAACTCCAGGAGAACGTCAATGTGGCTCTTCAGCAGCAGGAGAGGAGCAAAAAAAGAAACATCACTAAAACCCCTGCAGGATCATATCCAAATAGTTCAGCTAATACCACAGGAGATGCAGGCAGACATAGTGAGCTTTCTCTGATCTCCCCTGTAAAACAGAGTAAAACTAAAAGCAAGGGAATGGAAAAAGCAAAACAGCATTTAGATGAACCAACCAAAAAGCAGCAAATCTTCAACACAACCCTGTACAGTTGGCCTGCTGAGCTCCCTCTGGATAATCAACTCCATCCGGGGCAGGAAGGTGCATTTGATGCTGATGAGACTTATCATACAGAAAACAGTTATGAAAATGGTATTGATAATAATGCTTATGACTATGAAGATCTTGGCAAAATGTTTGAAATGGGAAGTGTCAGAGGTCCAAAGGGGGAAACTGGACCTCCTGTAAGTTATCTTTATTACTCTTTTTACTATATTGCAGCAGCATACATTTAACAGAGGCTTTGAAAGGTACCTCTCCAAGCATGCCAGAGCTGTGACTGTGACTTCTCCCAGCTGTGTTGTACACATGTTTGTCTGCCTTAAATATGTCTTTTTCTCACATGTAATTTTGGTGTAAGTCATATACGTTTATTTACTGGAAAATATAAAGACATCCAAGCCATTCACATTCTGTTCAATTGGTAGGCAACCCAGACTTTAAAATTTGAAATGCAGCTGGATGTTTGTAACTGCTAATTACAGAGACTCCTCACTTAATAAAATTGCAGGCTAAATTAATGCAGCTCACAAATAGAGGTGCTGATCCACAAAAAGAACAACCAGGCTGCTTGGAAGACTGACACAGTTTTCTTAGTTGAGCAATGCTATCAAAATTTATCATTGTAGGAAGAGACCAGCTGCAGAATCTAGTCTGCAATCATTCATAACCAAAGGCCATTGGGTCAAACAAACCTGTATGTAAAATGGTTTTTAGAACAGTCTTACAAGATTTTGAGGTATTTTTTCAGTTCACAGGGTAAGTGGTTCTTGACACAATTACAAATGCAGAGTAGTATTTTTAATAGAAACTTGTTTATCCTTTTGTATTGGGTTCACAAGACTCATAAACTTTTTAACACATAAAAATGTGTCCATATATATGAAGCTACAAACCAGAAAGAACATCAGTTCCTGCTTAGCTTGGGAAATATGATAGATCATGTTTCATGCTTGTGTAGGATTTTGTTTGAAATATTTAAAACATAGCATGAAGTAAATAATTTCACTTGCTTTTTCTTTGTTTGTTTTTGTAAGTGTTCATCTGTGTGGTCATTACTGGAAAGCAATTTGATATGTGTTAAGCAGCTCCTAATATATATTTTAATATGCCCATAAATTTATTGTGTCTATTCTTTCAGCACTGAAATATTTTTTCTTAAGCTAGACAACAATTAAGAACCTATTCAAAAGTTCGGTTTTTACTCTAAACAGGATCCAAACACAAAGGAATTGTTACACAATTGAAAAATGTGTTAATGAGTAATTTGCACTATTCCAGAGGTGCTCTTGCTTAATCTTTTTTTGATTGTGAAGTCGGTCTTTTTTTCTCTCTTTGTCCCTTACAATCGCATTTATCGTGACATATCACTAAGCATGTAGCTGTCGTCAACATGAGGTTAATTTCCATTTTTGGAACTTAGGATGCTTAGTAACTACTAATGGAAGGTTGTAATTTTAGCCTGTAGCTAGTTTGTTGTGATTTCAGTCAGTCACAGCCAAGAAAGTTACATGTGTTCTTTTTTTAAGTGTCACAGAAATGGCTGCTGATAATGTTGTTGGTTGTTTGCATTAGTAAGAAACTCCAAGCAAATGCTCTGTTTTGCTTTTTTTCTAGACACAGACACTACAGTGGCAAAGATGACAGCTAATTTAAAGGGTTCAAAGATGTCTGAGTTACCATCTTCAATGCCTGTCTTACAGACTGAGGATGGAGATGTTTGTCTTGCTTAGGAATGCAGACTGTAGTCTGTAGGGAATATGGTGCATTTGTGCTGAGGTGTTGTGCTGGGTCAGAATTTAAATAACATGACCAAGGTCTTAAAGATCTGTGGCAGAGCTGGGAAGTTAATCTAGACCTTTGTGGGCACCAGGTTGGGTGAAGGGGCCAGCAGAACCTACTGGAACAGAGGCAAAGCTAAAATGCTGCACTGCCAGAAAGGCTGACACCAAAGGGAGAGGAGGTCTCTGCATGAAACTAAGAACTGTGCTTTATGGAGATTGTTTCTCAGTATTTGCTACTGTTTTTGGCCTCAGACTTGAAGAGATGATGTTGGTTTGCTTTCTCAGTCCAATCTTCCCACGTAGAGAAGATAAGAGATAAAGCAGCTTTTATATGTGTGGCTCTAACACTTTAGTACATAAGTACTCACAGAGTCTTTGCAATGTGGAGCCTGAAAAAGCAACACTGAAGAACTTGAAAACTTCCCTTGCAGCAAAAAGTCCTGATGAGGCATGAAACCCCCCTTTTTAAACTTCTTTTACTATGTTGTGGTTGGTTTGAATCTTCTTTCAAGATTTGATTAACAGAAGTTAATGTTCGTTCTATTGGAATTGACAGGCAAGAACTAGCTTTTGTGGCTCTTAAACTACTCAGCTTCATTTTAGCTTTTAATCATCTACCAGAACTGATTCTTGCCTTGTGTAATTAGGCCTCTTATATTCCATGATCCCACAGCTGTGGAATTCACCCACCGCTGCAAAGCAGGACTCCAGAATTCAAGCTTTCATTTACAGACAGCATATAAAAAGGGGGCAGCTATTTCTTCAAAACTATTAAGACCCCGATTAAGATTCTAGCAGTTTCAATGACCAAAATTCCCTTAGAAGAATATAAAGTGAGTTTAAACTGGAATAGTACGATCTCCTGAAACACTTCTTCCAAGGGAATGCTGCTCTGTTCATCTGATAAGCCACTCCTTTTTGGGATGCAGAGGGTGTTGGCAATCTACAAAGATTACAAAAATAAATGTGGTGTGTATTTTTAACTGTTTAACTTTCAAGCTGATATTTTTCATCGCAAAATTCTGAAGTAGTTTGCAATAACATGGTGCATAGGCCCGCACTGGTAAAAGGAGAGGTTATGTGAGCTGAAGAGCTGATTTATGTTACTTGCTGGTCTGTAATTGCACCTTCAGGCTTATCTGCACAGGATGTGGCCTTCCAAGAGAAAGGAGCTAGGAATTATTTTCCTCTATTGGGAAAGCATTCTGGATATTCAAGACACTCTGTCAGAAGGAGGAATGGTAGAGGACCAAACCGTGGTTGTCCCTCTAGTTGGTAAAGAGAAGCAGTCTGGAATTGTTGCCAGGAGGAATGGGAAATGGCAAGCCCTGCAATAAGCAGAATTGAGTCCTGGATGAGATGTCCTATTGCAGCCAAGAGGTGTGAGAGTGAGAACACTGAGAAATTAGTTCAGAGACCCTAAATGTGGTGCTAAATGAACAGCAGTAACTTCCCTTTTATACTTAGCTGATTTCACTTATTTTACTGTTAGCTAACCTTTCACACTTCCGCTTATTGCACTCAGCTTATTTCTCAGTTGAACAAAATTGCTTGTTGAGGCTCTCCTTGACCACAGGGGATATATTGGTCACTTAATCCTTTTCATGCATTTTAGCTCTGCAGGTAAGCCTTACATTTCCCTGCCCAGGCTGAGAAGTCTCTGTATCTGATGATTCAGGTTAAAACCTTATATTCTTGTAGGTTTATTTTTAGTGGCAGAAAGACCGTGTTATTCTTAAATATTCAGACATTTCATTTAATTCTCCTAAAACTGCTGTGTTATTAGTGAAATTTCTGTTCATGGAGATGTTTTAGAGTAGGTTTGGAACCTGATGCTTCCATTTACTTCCCTGCTGCACTGCAGGTATTTTGGTGAAGATGTGCAGAAAGTCTCATGGGTTTTTTGTTTTGCTGAAGGGCTGCCTGTCTTCATATTTGATGAATCAAGTGTTAAACTGGTATGTTTCTTTAGCTTTGTCTTTTAAAAGAGAATAGTTTGACAAACTTCAGAGTTGTTTCACAAGAGAAAGTTCCATGATTAGGATTTAGATATTGAATGGCATGAGAATCGACATATGCCTGTGCAGAAGTTTTAACCACTTAATGCAGAATTTATTGCTGTGCATCTGCAATCTTAGAGCCTTGCTATATGTAAATGAAATGCTACCTATTACCTCTGGGTAACAGGGCAAGTTTAAAACACATGTATCCATAGAAGGGCTTCGGTACCTAGGAAATGTCTGGAGAAGTTCCTTACATTCATTCCACTGACCATTTGAAAGGCAGTGAAAATTTCTGGAAGAATAGCATTTACTGTTATTATTTCAGGATTAATCAATGCTTATTGGATCTTGAGCTTCTCTGCTCAATAGCTAAATGAAATTTTTATAATTCCTAAAGACAGTAAGTTGTAGTACCTTTCTTAAGGTACAAATGATCAGTTTTGAGCAAATTGACTTTATTAAATAAATTAAATTAACATCTATGATATTTATACAAAGTAACTCAGTTTTGTTTTGTAGTGGTTGTTAAAATGTCAAATTCTGAAGATCACATTAGCATTTCTAATTGCTTCAGGTTTGTTTAGTTACTGTTTCCAGTAGTTGCAGGAAAAGCTATTTAAACAAGTGACCTATTCCTTGGTTTAAGAGAGATTGGCTCACTCTCAGATGTTGATTTCTGTGGTTTACATGGATGCCTGAGAGGCTTAAGTAGCTTCCTAGCAAGCATAAAAATAGTAATGCTGATTTGAAGTTGTAGTTGCTTTCACAGATTGTAGAAATACATGGGACAGAATAATGTCTTACTGCTAGTTGGGAAAGCATGTCCAGGAAGACCTAGGTGTGCTCTGCTAAAGTCTGCTCTCAGCAGAGATGTTGCCTGAGTTGCAGGGAGGAGTCTGTGCTGGAGGCTAAAGAGTAACCCGCTCTGGTTAAGGAGAGTCCTTGCTAATACTTGAATCAAACCTGGATGGCTGGGGCTGGCTGCTGATTGTTGTCAACCAGAGACCTCATCTACAACAACTGGCTTTGTTTTAAAATGCCCTGAGAAAACATTATCCAAATACGGTTTCAAGTATATTTTGCTGCCTCTTTTAGGGGTTTCTGAGGGCTTGGTTGTGATTAGATTTTCCTTTTTTTGTGGTTTTCTTTTTGCATTAAAAGAGACAGTTACTTATGAATTAGTTTAATCAGAGTGAGAGTGGGTTGGATTTGGGGTTTTGTTTGTTTGTTTGTTTATTTGTTTTCTGTTGCAAAGGAAGCAGAGAGTTTTTAAAAAATTTAGAAGCCACATAGGGAAAAATGTTCTCACTGCCCTTGTTCAATAAAAAAGCAACAAAAGTCAGGGATCTTAATACTCAGTAAGATTTCTATTAGGAAAATGGTGGGGTTTAGCTATTAATGTATTTTTAAGGAAATGTCTGAGAGTGTCTGAAACAGGATAGAGAAAACCACAAATCACAAAAGAATGCTCAATAGTTGCAACTATTTCACTTAAAATATGTTTTCTTTTGTAGGCCCGGTATAATTTTCTAATCAAAGGTCATCTCTTACAATTTGAGAGGAGATATTAGAAAGCATACTGCTTCAGCAGGGTGGGGTGGGAGCTCTCTGTGCCCTTTCAAGTGCATTTTTGAACCTGGACAAGAATGCCAGGTCAAGAGTTTTCCATTTGTCTCTCTGCTACATGTCTTGTGCCATTAAACATGGGGTCCTTTTACCTCAGAAAAATGAGGATGTTAGTGAGCATTTATGCAATCATGGTGAATAGAGAATGTCCCATGCTAAAAGCATAACATGTTGTGGTTTGATCTATTTTTATTTGAGTACAGCAAAGTAGATAATATACTAGCATTTAAATAAATCTGAATTATCTTTAAAAACAATTATATTAATTCTATAGAAGGGCAATCGTGCTACCAGTTATTCTAATAGGAAGCCTTTATTAGGAAACTGAATAGTAATTTGTCCACATTTATTTTCTCTATTTCATGTTTCTCATTTATGTGAGGTGGTATCTTATTTTTTCACAGTTACTCCAACCTTTCTAAAGTGTTTGGCATGCCAGCATACTTATTGTAAAGGCTTAATTATTCTCTTTCCTTTGTTTGGAAATACATTGCACTTGCTTTCTTCACCTGATCTTTTCTTCCTTTAGTACCTATACAGTTGAGTAAGAGTTACTACCCAGATTGTTAGCTCCAATTTCCCTGACATGAGATACTTTCTAAACAGTTATCTGATTTGGATTCAGATTAAAAATGCACTTTCTTGTAGTTTGGAAATTGGTTTTCAAATTGAAGAGGCCAGCACAAGCAGAAGGTCACCAGTTAGCAGAACTGGTCTCATCTAGAGTTGTGATATTGTCCTTGTGTCACATTTTAGCCTCAACTTCTTTGATTTTCTATCACCAGGGTCCTCCAGGTCCTCCAGGTTTACCTGGTCCTTCAGGGAAGAGAGGTCCTCGGGTGAGTAAAACAACTCTGTTCTTCTGCACCTCTAGGCAGGTCAGGAAAAATCAAACTGGAGTTTGCATAACTTTGTTTTTTCTCAACTTTATTCATATGCTTAGTGATTGTGAAAGTGTATGATTCTTAACATTTGGCAGATAGGAGAAATGCTTGGTTTGTCCTACTTTAATTTGCTGTGAGCCCCCAGCCTAGTTAATTCCATGTATGGGTGCTTACACTGAGCATTGTTATATTTGCACTTGTCTTTTGCTGCTCCCAATATTACCTTCTAGTTTTTCCATGCTGCTTCTATCTGCTGCAATCTAAGGTCATGTTCATTTGCTTTTAGAAGGAGGGGGAGTGAGCAATGCAGGCCACAGCCACAGAGGAGCCAGGTGCAGGCTACAAAATTAACCACTGTGAGACAGAGAGAGGGGGGAAAAAGTACTCTCAAAAATCCCTTTTAGTCTCTTGAGCTTCAGCAGCTTGACAGATATCAGAACAGTTGGCTAAAGAAATGAGCTACAGTAGGAAATGCTTTTTTGTGAGTGGGCACACCCCAACAGCCGGCCCAGCGGCCTTGCCCTGAGCCCAGGGGCAGAGCAGGGCCTTTGCCACAGAGAGCACAAACCTGTGCTGCTGGATGGATTAGCTGACCGGGCAAAAGAGGGCGAATCTGTGTTTGTGCAATTGTGCACAAAAAACGTTTTCTTGAGGATTCCCTGAGGTCAGGGCTGGTTTGCAGGGGTTCAGGGATGGGCAGCTGCAGGGAGCAGGTGAAGGTTTGTTGTGTAGATGATTTCAGGCCACAGTAGCTGGGGATGGGAATGTTTGTGGCTAGAGTGCCCTCATCAAGGAAAATCCAAAGTGGGAGATAAGGGAGTAGTTTATATGCAGGCTCAGCAGATGTGTGGGAGGAGTTTTGATCCAGCCTTTGAGGAATGATTAAACAAGATGCTGCTCAAAGCATGTTGGAAGCCAGCACAGCACAGGATGTTCTAAACTTGGCCTGACTGGGTAGGAAGTGCACTGGGCAAAGAGGCTGAAAACCAAACTGATGCTTTAGTGCAGTTGGAGGCAAGGGAGCAGAAGAGACACATTTAAAAGTATAAAATGAAAGGCAATCCTTCAAATTCATCTCTTTGTGACTTCTTGGATCCTTCTGTGTAAGAGCTGACAATTCTTACAGTTCAGCTCTTTTACACTGCATACTGCCTGTGGCAAGGATATGTCTGGCATCAGAGGCAGGATCTCATGTACTCACATAGATCCTTACATTTGGGAATTTGTCCTTGTTTTAGAGCAGGCTGCCCATCTGTTTAAAGCCATGCCTGTTGGTGAGATTGCCCTTGCCCAGCTGCTATTTGTTTGGGACTTTTCTTCTGCAGGTCTTTTTACAGGTATGGAGTACTTAAAAGCACAGTGCTCTACTGTGTGAGTTCTCTGGATTAATTATCATGTAGGATATGCTTTCCAATGTGAAGAGACAGCTTACAGTAGGGTGCCTGGAAAAGTATGAAAATGGCTGAGGTTAATATTTACCAGAAGTTCTGAGTTTAAAATATATTGGCCAAGAAAGTCTATAAAACTATTTGATAAAAATTAAATTGTCTTGAAATATCAGTGTTCTTCAGTTTGTACTATACTGATTAATTCAAGCAGTTACAGCTAGTGATGATGTATGCTATGACAGGAGTTTTGTGACCCAAAAAGTCTCTGTGAAAACCTTGTTGACTCAAAGTTCATTTCCTCATCTAGCAGCCTGCCCTGTGACTTCTGTATTCTTTCACAAGAAGAAGACTTCTGTATTCTTTCTGCCATTTGTGATCCTGAAATGTGACTCAGGGTGTCAAAGGGAAGCAGCAAAGTGCAGAGCTGCATTGCCTGGGCCTTCATCAGAGTGTGTGTCCAAATCTGATCCTGACAGAGATCCACCTGGTTGGGACACTTAGGGAATGTGTGATTAATAGTTTGAGATTTCTATTGACAACTGATTTTGATCCCTGCAATTTTATGGTAAAGAAGTCCACATCTGACAATTTTTGTAAGTGTCTTGGCTTGTTCCAAGTTTCTTGATAATGACATTTCAGCAATTTCAGAATTGGTGATGACATGAAACTCCTCTGATGCCTCTCATTCCATGAAAATACTTTTGCACTTCTGTGTTCCAGTACTGTGCCCCAAGACAGTACCACTGCAAGCAGCAAAAGTAGGAGCCACTGTAGCATTGCAGCTATGTTGGCAGTTTCTATTTGTTTCCTTTCTCCTAAATCCCCGAGAGTGCCTCCAAAGTTGCCAGTGTGCAAATTAATCTCTCAAACAGTGTGCAAATTAATCTCTCAAACAGCACATGGGATTAGCATTTCTGTGGAGTTATGTCAACATTGTCATTAGTGAGAAGGAGCATTTAAGAGATACAGATTTCAGAGTTACTGCAAGGCATAATTGTAAGTTCAGCATCGTGTGGGGGAAAGCTGAGTTTATCTGTTGTTAGACCACTGAATAGACAAGAAATTTGAAAAGTATTATTACTGCATTTGGTATTTGGATTAGGGAATTTTGGCCTTAGTGAATTCAACAGAAGCTTTGTTGCCAATTTACCAGGGACAGGTTTTTGCCAGTTCAGTCCTTCAGCATTTGGAGGATGAATAGCTGCTGACAGCCATTGTAACAAATATTTTCCCTAATGTGCAATTTTTCAAGGAGTGAGGATTGCTGAATGTGTTGCAGGAACAGACACTTATACTGAAAGGTACAGATAGTTTTGATAACTTATTCAATTCCTGGAACAGGATAAGTTGAATTTTTTCAGTAATAAGTCTGATTTCTACACTAGCTGTGAGAGAATCAGTGTTTTTTGTCTTTTTTTAAAGAAGGTGGAATGCACCTTTCAAGTCACTGAGAATTCACCCACTTCCTTCCCTTTGCAGTGTATAGGTGGGTACCTCAGAATGTGATTTTATTGATTTTATCCCATGCCTTCAAGTGTTGTAGCTGGAGAGCAACATCGCAGTGACTGTGCCAAATACCTGTTAAGAATTACCTGGGAAGAAAATAGAAATAGAGATTTGTGAAAGAAAGGGGGGTACTCAACTTCACTTTTAATTTTTTAGGAAGATGTGTGTTTCATTTCTTGTGAATCCTTTGAAAATGCTAACCAGTGATTCTAAAAGCAGGAAAGATGCAGTAAAATGATTCTCTGCAAAATGTTCACATTTGTTTAGTGGTGTACTGAGTAATCCCACTCATTCTTGATTTGTTTGGGGGTTTTTTGTAGGGTATTCCAGGACCATATGGTAACCCCGGTTTGCCAGGATTGCCAGGTCCCAAGGTAAGTTTATTTATCCATGGTGCCATGTAAATACAAGAAATTTTTAATGACTTTTTGGAAGCCCCAGAACAGTTTCCTATAATAACAGTACTTGGCCTTTTTTGTTTATGGGGGAGATTGCTACTATAAACGTATTTTAATTAAATGTAATCAATCAAATTGAACTCCATATCAAAACAAAATAGCAGATTACTCAGTGGAAACGAAAACACCTATGTGTGTAGAATGATGACTTGGAAACTGTTATCTGTGCTAGTAATCTGTACTTCCCAAAAGAGTTCCTGTAAATCAGATCAGCCTCTGACAAACTGAAGTTTAAATGCTTAATTGCTGTAACTTTTTGCTTTGCTTTTAAAAAAAGGGGGAAATATAGACTATCATTCCTCATAAATTGCTATTTTATTGTCCATGTCCAGCCTTTGGTATTGAAATATTCTAACATCTCAGACATTATTATTGATTAATACACCAGAAGAATTTTCTGAAGATTTATGGATGTCGTATTTAAAATCAAAGACAAAATACTGGACTGAAAGCTCAAATAACACCTTCAAACTTGTGTAACATAGGCCCTTTAAATAGATTTGACAGATTTGTGCAGTTGCAGAATGCCTTCAACTCATATTTACTTTGAACAATTTGATAGATCTGTTAGGAAAAAGGCAGCACCATGATTTTTAGTATGATTCCTAATTGCAGGAATCTGACATGTCATGACAGGTGTTAAAATCTGCTGGAGGACATGAAAAGAAATTTAATAAAGCTTTCAGTGCCAAGTGCTGTAAAACCAAGTGATTCTATATTTTGTGTGTGCTTTTGTTTTTATTTTGTTCTATAGGAACAGTTAAACTTCGCTTCATTATTAATTTTCACTGTATTTATGCTGGCTATATTATAGAATACATTTCTCAAAAAATAATTAATTGGAATCAGTTACTCCTAGGCTTTATTTTATAATTTATTTTCTCCCTCCACTGGATGATAATTCTGATCAGTTCTGTAGCTCTGTCCATGATTTTAAGAATAGATTAACAACTGGGAGGTGTTTTTAAATTAATTTAAGGATATCTATGAGGTTTGGCTCTCTAAAAAATGGATTAGTTAAGGAGATCTGATTTTGTGGATTCTGGCAGTGTGGAAAGGCTGAGCCTGAGGAAACCTGTGCAAGGTTATGGCTCATGCAGTAATACAGCCAGATAATCCTGCATGGTGTTGGAGGAACAGCTGGTGTCCTGAAGTGATGGAGACATGGGCAGAGCAGTTTGGCTGGAGTGCCTGCCCTAATCCTGCTTGGATTTACCAATAAATCTGCTTTTCAAATTTTTGTGACATTAAGAAATTTTGAAAATGTGAATCTGATTTCAGTGTGAGCTTGCACTATTTTACTTTTTCAGTAAAGAACTAGGAAAAAAGTTATGAAAAAATGTCTACAATAGGAAGCATATTTACATTTGTTCTCCTCTTGCTGTAACAGTTGAGAATACTTGTTTTAGCATATATTATTAATAATTCTCTCCCCACTGGTATTGATGAGCTTAATTTCTCTGCAACAGGGCCCTAAAGGAGACCCAGGATTCTCTCCAGGACGGGCAAAACGTGGAGAGAAGGTATTATTTTCTTAATTATAGTAAAGTGTTTAGTCTGTCCAATTTTTTTGTGAAGTCTCATTTAATATTCAGACAAATTATAACAGAAAAAACTATGTTCTTTGTCATGAACCCAAGCAGCCACAGAACAGTCTAAAGCCCACCCACATATTTGTATGACTAACCTTAAATACATGTAGACTGCATCTATAATCCAAAATTATGGGGTGATCAATATGCATTTTTATAGTTCTCATTATTTTGAGTTCTTAATTTTTTCTCTCAAGTTAAATTTGCTCGCTCTAATTAATGGACATTAATTTACTTGGATTATAACTGACTTCCAGGGTGCAGTCTTTGACTTACTGAGTTTGAGTTCAGACACTAATCATGAAAGAGTTGAATCTCTTCACTGTGAGTTGTGAGCAAGAAGAAAAAGAGCTGAAACAACCTTCCCTGTCTGCAACAACCATAAAATCTGCAGCTTTTTTCCATCTCCCTAGCATTTGAGATGCTCTAATTCTTATTCCCATATATCATCATGTGGTTGTGAAGTTCAAAGAACCTGAAGAGAATAGCAGTATTCCACCACAGCCTCTGTGTCCATATGCATCTCTCTGGTCTTTGACACAGAATAGATTGATGCTGTGTTTTACACAGCACACCCATAACGGTGTGCTGTGTAAAACACAGCATCAATCTATTCTGTGTGCTCTGTAAAACACGGCATCAATCTATCCTGGGCCTTGGCTGGGGAGTGTTGGCATAACATAGGAACAAACAATACCGGGAGTAGTTAAATATATATATTAATTTGAGGTGAAACCACTTGCTCCTGAGGAAGGGGTTGCCTCAAAAACTGTATGGCTTCTTCACTACTGTTTGTGTTGGCTAAAAGTAAGTGTTGTGAGGTTGTGAACTGAGTCTGTTCCAGCCATGATTTGACCATGTTGCAGGAGCAGGAATGTTGTACCTGGTGCTTGCAATTGAGGAACTGTTGCCTTTTCAATTTTCTTCCTTTAAAAAATAATAAAAATCTATGCCTAATCAAACAACATTAGCTGCTTCTTCATACTAAATGACTGAGAATGCAGAGAAAGTGTTAAGTCCTACATGTTCATAGGCCTGTGTCATGTTCCAGTGAAACATATTGATTCTGCATGTTTTTGTTGTACAGGGAGATTCAGGTCCCATCGGCTTTCCGGGCCCTCCTGGGATCAAAGGCCAGAAGGTAAGATTCTATTTCCATTTCCATATAATTCATCCTGGCTGAAATCACTGCTCATCAGGTGGATGTGAAATGAAACCATTTTAATTCCATTGTGTTCAAGTTCAGAATAGTTATATGCTTTAATACAACATATAATAGTTTTTTCATGTGTTTTTCTGTATTGTGTGTTTTGTAGTGTAGAAGAAGTTCTGTGGGATCATGAGCTCAGTATTTCTGCATTTGAATTATTTTTCTTTTTCCAAACCTGTGCCAGAATTGCTAAAATACAATTCAGGTGGAATAAGTTCCAGGTTTAGATGTTACGTAATGCAATATTTTTTAATGTGAGAAATGTCAGGTGCCATTTACTGCATTTAAGAAATATATCCAAATTATCACAGTCCCATGCATACAGGAAAGCAGAAGGTAGACAGTTTTGGGAAGGGACCATCAAGAATGTTGATAGACAAAATGAGACAACCTGAAGAAAATGAACACATTGGATAGAGTGAGTATAGTTTATGTGGAAGGAGAGGTCACCTCGCATTAATCCGATAGGCTTCTCAGATGATGATAAACTAGTGACAAAAATCAGCAAGAAAGATGAGAGGAAACTGCTATTAAATGATATCTTTGCAGAAGATAGTTTTGTCTTACAAGTGTAATAGAAAAATGTGGAGAACAGGTATCACAGCAGACTTTTTAAGTAGTGTGTAACACTGAAGACAGCTGCAAAAGGATGGAATGAATTGCTAGAAGCATAGACCCTGGTATTTTTAACCTTACTCTTTGATATATGGAGAAGGAATATTAATTAATGTTTACCTGCTATTGAATTGAAAGAAAAATGGAATTGCAACAAAATTTATAGTTGGTAGTGTTATGTTGTAGGGTGGTTTCATTCAAAGTTGTCTTGATCTTAAAATGTTTGACTTTTTTTTGCCATCTAGTCATCAGTTTCTAGAATTGACCAAAACAAGTAAAAATGTGACCAGAAGAGGAAGTTCTCATTAGCACCATGAGAAGCATGGAAATTTATTTGCTAAACATGTGGACCACTGTTCAGTGAACTGGGAAAATATATGGCTGTGACAAGAATTTGCATTCTCTCTGTTGAGAGTTAACCTACAAATCTGGACACTGATAGGTTTTGTCACTGCTGATCTCAGACAACATTAAGATTCTGCAAGTGCTGTATTTTTAATCAGGTTTATAGTTTTGCTTTGAAAGCACAGTATTTTTTGTTTAAAGCTTTTTAGATGGGAAGCAGCTGTCACTTGTTCTGGATTGAGACTGACATTTGGGGGCAAGGAAATGAAAATCTTATGGGCATCATACTTTATTCCTGCCACAAGAATTCACTCCTTGTCTGATGGCTAGATTCTGTGGAGAATCATGCTCACTTGATCACTGGAAATTTTACTCTCTGTTTCCATGTTGTGCACATCAGACACTAACTAGAACCATGTTTGAGACACAATCCAGGTCAAGCAGAAGTTAAGAATACCAACTGTTGAACAGCACTACACCTGTAAACAGTTAAAAGTATTTCACACTTATTTTTTTTAATGACAAGCCCATAAGTTATTGTGTTTAAAACAATTGATCTGTGGTTAATGCTTTTTGGTATGTGTAAATAGGTAAACGTGCTGTTAGCTCATTGTGATCTCAAATTATTTTCAAAGGGTTGTGAGCAAAGTAGCTGTGAAGTAAACCAGCTATAAGAAAGAAACTGCAGAAGAATCAAATACTTCCTTTTTCCTTTGTACCACAGCACTACTGAGAAATTATTAGATATTAAATATAATGAGATATATTAAATAATTTTATAAAGTTACTCATATAATTAAATCAATGTTTTTCAATATTATATAATTATTGTGTATAGTAGTTATGTTATGATATAATGTTATATTTCGATATACAATATATATACTGAATAGATAGAATGTTGGAAATATGCTTTCTCATCCAGGTAAGAAGAAAGATAAAAAAAGTCCTACATATGAGTGAATGGTGTGCCATATTATTTTTTTTTATCATTTCTAAATCAGCACTCGAAACTTTCCTTATATCAGTCTGGAGACCTCATAGAGCAGAAGGCCTCTTTTTCCCCCTCCCCTAAATGGCCCTGCTTGACTCTACAGAGAGGCAAGTACTTGTCCCTGCAAACCAGAGCACCTGGGGGGTGTCAGCCAAAGGCCAGCACTCCTGGGCATGATCTTGCCTGAGACCATGGCAGTCCATCAGAATGACTGCAGTGCTGGGGTTGCAGGGACTTTGCAATGACACTGGAAAAGATTTTTACAAAGGCTGGCTACAATTTTTGCTCTAGCTTATTTCCTATCTGTGTGTAACAGTAAATCATGAGGACCTGGGTCTATAAAATCCTGAGAAAATTTGTGTACTGAAGTAGAGCATGGTAAGAAAAATGGAAGGAAAAGGCTTTATTTCAGCCTGAGAAGGGCACCATATTTCATTTTGTCTTTAGTTTGGCATCATGTAATGGTAAGGCTGATAAGCAAATTTCAAGAGCAGTATACCTATGGTAGTGACAGCATTATGCTACCAAGTGTCAGCTTTATGCTCCTGAGTGTCTCCCAGTGCTTCTTCTACAGAGTCCAATTTTCCTTGAGCAGAAGGAAACTCCAGTTCTGTGAGAGAAAAGTGGTGTTTCCATTCCTTGGGATATTTGGGCTGAGTTGCTAGGTGAAGTCTTAGTTGTGGAATAAACATCAGCAAACAAGATAGAATGGAGCTATGAAGGAAAAATAAAACAAAGCCATTCTCTGATGAAACATTTTTTCAGAACTGGAGGCAGTATGGTGACTGTGTGGAGCTGATAAGTAAGCATTGTGAGGACTCATGTGACAGTGCATGGGAGTCCATTTATTTGCTAGACATGGCCTGAACAGTCCTTGCTGATATATACAGACTGCTATATACAGCCTTCATTCAGTCTGGGTCCCACTGTGCTGCATATGGTAGAAGTCAGACACTTAAACTTTCTGCGTTTTAGTCGGCAGTAAATATTTTTTCTCTCACGCAGACCAAAGTGTTCTTACAACTTGCTATGTTTTTGAAATGTGCTTGAAGTCTGTAATTGGAAGCTTCAAACCATTCTGTTCCACATGGAGCTTTTCAGTCAGAGAATTAATCTTCATTAGAGTTTGGAAGGTAATTAATTTTTCAAACTGGTGCATGTGAACTTGTATTCTTATTCTTAATTTTCATCTTAGCTCAGACTAAACTGCATCTTAATTATATGGGTACGCTCAAGAATACAAACTCAAGCTAATAAAAAACTAAGAATTTTAAGAGGATTAGCTAAGTCACAGGAAAAGAAACCTCTGTGTGAAAACTCTCTCTTTGGAATGGTACTCA
This sequence comes from Lichenostomus cassidix, assembly GCF_008360975.1. Lineage (NCBI taxonomy): Eukaryota > Metazoa > Chordata > Aves > Passeriformes > Meliphagidae > Lichenostomus > Lichenostomus cassidix. Next base: position 14,181,008 of record NC_139489.1, on the reverse strand, counting down.
TTTTAGCATGGTTTAGCTCCATTCCCAACCAGCACTGAGTTAGAATGAATTAGGACCATGTTAGCTCAGAATAAAAAAATGGACATATTATTCTAAAATATGATTTCAGAGCAGTTTTCCTCTGACAGAAGTAAAATGCTGTTGTATAGAAATGCTCACAGCAGTAACCAATCCATCTCACTTTCTTGTGTGCCTTCTTTTGCGTCTGTTCATGCAGGTGGGAATCAGCAAAACTGACCTACTTTGAAACTAAATTGTGATAAACTTTTCTTTGAGCATTTCTGTGAATAGCAGCATTTTCTTTCCTTTTTTTCTAGTATGAAAACCAAGAAACTACTGATAGATCTCTTCTAGATACACCTACTTTAGTTGATTATTTAATTATAGAGAGAAGATAAGATTCATTAAATAAAGGGTTGGCTGGGACTGTAAAAATTGTAGTTTTCTGAGACGTATTTCAAAAGCTAAAAAGGAGTTACTGCTTTATGCCAAAATTCTCACCAAGTAAAATAATTTTATCTTTTAATTTTGTATATGATAATAAAGTTAATTTCATGCAGCAATACTATTGTGGTCACACAGAAGCTTATCTGAAACTTTGGAGTACCTGATCTGCTGAAATCAGTTACAGAATTTCTTTTTATTACAGTGAGTCTCAAGTCTCTACTGACTGATGAGTATCATCATGCTGCAAGGCAGACAGATGTTTAACATCAGCCAGGACACTCCCGCTGCTCAGTCAATGTCTTTGTGTCCAAGTTTATGATAGATTTCCATCCAGAATAAGATTTGTTTTGGTCTTTGTCTTTCAAGCTGTAGCTTTTGGACTTGTGTATTCCCAGTATCTCTTGCAAGGGATGTGGAGACCAGACGCTTGGCTTCTGCATCAGTCATGCAACTGTTACAGCCTCCCTTTTAGGCCTGATTGTCTGGGTATGTTTAATCCAGTGTAAAGATGTTCAAGAAGGAGGTTCCTCTTTTGAGTGTACTGATGGGCAGATTCCAGCACTATTTTAGGTTTGTTTTTTTTTTTCTTTGACCTAAAATATGCTGGAAATGGTCAATTTCAAATGTTTTTACAGGGAGTAAAGTTCAAGAATTTAATCTCTTTTTGTGGTTCCAGCACCATAGAGAAGTTTTCTAGGATGAGGCTGTTCTCGCTACCAATATACATTCCATAGTATAAGAGCCCAAACTTTTTCTATATTAATTTTAAAAGGACGTTTTGTGTCCTGGAAGGTCTGTCTTTCCTGTGTCCTAGAATAGTCTGGGATGACCCTCTACTACCACCCTTTGAATTGCCTTGTTCAGAAAGGACATTGTGACAAGGATTTCGGATGGGGAAATGCACGGTATAGAATCTAGTTCTTCAATTTCAGCAACAACTGGTGACAGCGTCCCATGTACTCAATTGTTTAAAAGAGTACAAATCTGGAACTGTCTTTAAGCATACTGATACCTTGAAATTGTCTAAACTGCCAAGAAGTTTTTTCATTCTTTTCTCTAACTCAACTTTCATATGAGGTGCTAAATGTAAACAACACTAATGCTACAGGCAGACAAGACTGGATTTTTTTTCTTTGATAAAGGTAGTAGAGAGTAGGAAAAGAAGGTCCATTTTGTTTAAGTGGATTTATCAGGGATCTCTTTCTCTACCTGCAGGGTCTTAAGGGTTACCCAGGACTGCAAGGGCCACGGGGTGAGCAGGTAAGGGATGAAAGCACAGTGCACTGTGCTCTGCAGATGGACAATTAGGACAGGGGAATGTACAATCTGTTATAAGTGTTCAATATAAGCAATCAGTGTAAACCACTAACTGCTTAAGGAAATATTGGACAGTTCTTGAGCAAGAATTCAGATTGTTTAGAGATCAGTGTGTTAAAAAAGTGGTCTAAATGAAATGGAAAAGACCAGCTTGTTCTTCAACTACCACATCAGCTTGGATGTTGATGTAAAATTCTTAAAAGAGGCACTTTTTGCATTCTTTCAAACCTCTACTGATTTAATGCATTTTGCATCTCCTGGCATGTAGGAAATTAAATAGTTATTCAGCACTTTTTTACACTTCCAAGGCAGTTCTAAAAGAAATCTGAATATAATTTCAAAGACATCCAATTGCTAATGTCTCTTGTTAGCATTGATGAGGCTCCTAATGGCAGAGTAGATGGAAGGACTCTCCATTTGGATCACACTGAAAAGGAAATGGTGATGATAACAGATGGTAGACATCTGAGGGCAGATGAAAACTCAAGGACATCATCCATGACTTTCATGAGTTTTACGCACAGACCTTAACTGAATGTGTGGTGGTTTTTATTACAGTTTCACACGAATTTTTTGGTGATAATTAATCTAGCAGTGAGACAGAGATAAACAGTGGAAAAAAAAAAAGTTGATTCTTAACATCAGGAGAAGAAGGTGGAGAGAATTGTGTACATTCATGATTAATGCAGTGCTATACTGACCTGATTCTGGAAGAAAAAAACCCAAAAATTTGCTTTGTAAGGACAGAAGATTCTTTAATGAAAAGTTTAATGTATTTGTTTCAAATACAACTAAGACCAGTGCAGTTACCTCATTATAAGGACCTACCTCCTATAGCCCTCCTGAATTATTTTTCACAAATAGCTTCTGAGTTTTTATTATGGAAATAAGGTGTGCTCTCCTGTATTTCACAAAATCTTAGACTCCTTTTAAAGGGTATGTAACTGAAATTGGCAGTGTTACTTATGTATGATGAGTCAATTTTTGGGTGTTGTGTGTAGCTTGTTTAAAGACTAGTTTTTCCGTGCGCTTAAGCTGTGTCATACAAGTAAATGGTAAGAGAGAAATGATAAAACAAACTCCAAACTATGACATTAAATGTGTTTGTTGTTTCTTTTCCCTTTTTTTCTTCCTTTTCCACTTAGGGAATTCCAGGAATGGCTGGCAGTATTGGGGCAGTTGGTTACCCTGGCAGGCAGGTGCAGTAACTATACTAATGTCTTTGCTTTTTTTTTTCTCCCTCATCTATTCTTTTCAAAAGTATCATATCTAACTCATTTGAAACTCCTTTTTACTTGTAAAAATGTATTTGTTTACATCCTGTAATTTTTCTTTGACACAAACCTCTTTCTCTGGTAGTACCCTGGAGAGAATATTGAGTCTTCTGGCTTTTAAACTTCAATGGGTTGAATGCAGTAATGCTGTTTCTTTCTGGAATATGTAAATGGCATTACCAATGTACTGAATGTCTGAACACTTTAAACTCCCTTCATAAACCTCATGTGGTTCTGTGTGGTTTATCTTCTTTGTATTACAAGTCCAGAAGCAGTAGGAAACTGCCTGTTCTGATTTTTCACCAATGTGTTTACTTCACTGCTGAAACTATTTCTTCAGTCCTTTAGGGAAGCAGAACATTTAAAGGTTCTTTTTCCCCCCCGCATTGGGATATTTAAGAAGAACCAATAAAGCTAGAAAGCAGCTTTCTTTATACACAAGTACTTATATAAATATTGATTTACTTATAAGGTAACAGATACCTCAGTGCAGTAATACAAGTAAGATATAATGTAGAAATGCTCATTATTTTCCCCATGTAAAGATATATGAGCCAAATCAACAACGATTGGCTTTGTGGTTTTGTGTCTGCTTAAAGGGTGAATTTGACCAATACTTCAATGTTTTGTTGGATTATGTTTGTACTGGCAATATATTTTAAAATTCCACTACAATATTTTATAGAGTAATGGATGATAACATTTTTGTGTCGAATCACGTAAGATGTTTAGAGCATTTGGGCCACATATGCAATTCTGACATTAGCTTGAGCATAATTGAAATGTTTCCAAATATAAAAGCTCATAAAAAATCCTGTGAAATTATGTCACTCTAATGCCTGATCACTGTGTCTGGAAAAAACTTTCTCCCATAAGAAATAATTTTAATGTAATGGAAGCTTCAGTCATGGTCTATCTTTCAGCCATGCATTAATGGGAGAACTTTCTGAACATGGTCACAGGGGACTACTTGATGACACTTCTTCAGTCTTAAAGATTTCAAGAATGTGTTGCCAGTTAACAGTTAACATGTGCTGTTGCAGTTCTTTTACACAGAGCAGTTCTGATGGTTTAAAATTAATTACAACACATGTATTTTTGTAACAGGGCTTAGCTGGACCAGAAGGTAACCCAGGTCCTAAAGGAGTAAGAGTAAGTAAGCACCCTTATCATGTTGATATGAATGTCTGTTTTTACCCATACAGCAGATAAGAAAGGAGGTGAGGAATTTAATTCAGCTCTGCCAGTTGTATGCCTGCTGAACCACTCTGCCTTTATAGAACCTGTAAATGAGAAATCAGTTTTTCTTTCTAAATATGTGCAAGAGTTTATTTTTTTCACATGGTGAGCAGTGCAGAGCAGTTTTCCATAGTTGCCCTTCCTCTCACTTGCATGCAGGCAAGAGAAGAAAGCAGTGCTGGGTGTGTGAGGGCTGGAGTGAAGAAAAGTGGATGTTTCAGGCCTGAAGCATTATATCCATAATGGAAGCTGTCAAGAATGGAGACATATCTGACACTTGCAATCTGTAACAGCTACAGAAGCTGATAAAGGGAAACAGCCTTGTCACATAAAAGCCACAAAAGGGATCTTGAGATTTTAGAATGATTCAGTTGTAGTTCTATGTATGACAGGGATTGAAGGTTCTTAATGATCTGTGCAGTCAAGATTTGGTTTTGGTTATTCTTGGAAGTAAAATAGGTTGTTTTTTTCCTCCTGGGTGGGGGTGTTTTTTGCTGTTTTATGGTGCTCTTTCTCTGTTTCTTAGTGGTTTGGGTTTTTTGGGGGGTTGTGGGTTTGTTAGTTTGTTGGGTTTTATTTTGGTTTGGGTTTTTTGGGTGGCTGCTGTGTAATTTTGTTTTCTTTAAATAGGCACATGTACATGCCTGCACATGCTTGTGCATGTATAAGTATTTCTTCAGACTGACTCTCACCATCAAGGAGTAGACTCAGGTTTCCAGAAACTTGTATGTTGCTGGCTGCATCTAGGATTTGAAGGAGGCTTTTTCTGGGTGTTTTCAGGCCCTCAGCTCATGTACAGGTTGCTCAGCAGTTTACTGTGTTCTCAAGTATCTATTAATCTTACTGTGTTGCAAGTATTGTATTTGTCTTGTTTTTTTAGTGTAGTTAATAAAAATCTTTACCTGCAGCAGCTTCTTAAACGTATGTCTGGGGGTTTTGGGGTGGGTTTTTTTAATGTCAGTTTTCATTACAGTGATGGGACAAATTAGTTGGTCAGGATCAAGTGCCAACAGATATTACACCCTCAGGGTTGTTTCTTTTATGTTTCTTCAGTTTATTTTTGTTCAGATTCTCAAGCATTTTGTCTTATTCTCGCTTCAACCAACAAGACATAAGTGATCCCAGTCACTTCCTGAAAAGTCACTGCTTCTCTGTTTACACAAAGCTAAAAATGGCCAATGCATGAGTAATTTTAGGGAGAAACACCTGTCATGTCTTAAGGCTAAGTCCTGTGTATAAATTCTAAAAGTAACTTCTAGTAAAAATGATGACACACATCTCTTGACACAGTCCTGTGCCGTGGAGGTATATAGCAACATGATATGATTTATCTTCAGAGCTTTAGGTTTAAAATATTCCTGTAATCAAACGGAGTTCTGTTTCTCAGCTGTTTTAAGAAACTGTAGAAGGTAAAGTGCCTTTGTTTTCCTTACTCTCATGAGGTTTGAATGACAAGATGGGTACATCTTTCGTAATTAAAAAAAAGGTCAACCCTCAAGAAATGAAATCATTACAACTGGACAACTGGGGAGAGATATAAAAGCAAAGAATTCTATTTTAGTAAATAAGTTAATATTTTTATTCCAATCTCAGTTTGAATCTGGTAGCGCAGAATCCATTTCTCCATACAGGTGAGGAATGGTGGGAGAGAAATGCATTGTGACTGAACTATAAGAAAAACATTCTGCTTATATTAGGATAAACATTTTATTGTAAGAACTCTTACATATACTAGTGATCACACACTGTTATTAAAGATGAGAACTTCTTTTCTGATGGAGTTCAACAATAAGGTTAACTTAAGAAACAAGTTGCTGATTTCATCTATTCTAATAAACAATGCATCTGCTGCAACCTTGTCGTATTAGAACACTTTCTTAATACTTTTTGATTAACCGATTTGTACCCTTATAACAGGAAATTGTTATTGCTGTTGGTTGGAAAGTAAATCCTAGTCACATTTAAATTTCTAGAGCTTCACTGGTAGTTTCAAATGAGTCTGAATTTAATCCCTGTGTGATGAACCCATAGCTGGCCAATACTGAGGGACAAGCAGCATTGAAATCAAGTACTGTTCTTATGTTTTTAGGGTTTTATTGGACCTCCAGGTGTGGCAGGACCACCAGGACCTGAAGGAGAAAGGGTAGGCCTAATGGAACATTAATGAAATGTTGATGTCTGTGTGGCAATGCAATAGATGCTAGAATGTGGGAAAATGTGCAAGGTATTAATTCAAATATTTTTTGCTAAAAGCAAAACTGATGTGAAGAAAATAAGATGTATAGGTCATACCAAATTTGTCTAATCAATTAAATACCCTGGTGCTGAAGTAGAATGGGGAGCAGCTGTAAAGTATTATTTTAACTTACAGTTGCTAGAATTAGGGTTATTTTTTCCCTTCAACAAAGCCTGAATGAATATTGTTCATTGAAGCAATTTCATTTTGTCAGTAATTAATATTTGTCTCTTGTTGGATGATCTTTGCAGTAGAACCAGCCATGGAAGTCTTAATCTCTATCACTCTGTACTTGAGCATTTTCTTATTTCATTTGAGCAAAAAGGTTGTCTGGACATGTACTTTGATGGAAGCAAGACAAGGTCCTTCTTCATAGTTGTTCTGACATTAGCACAGTAAAGACAAGCAAAGTTTGTTTCTGCTATTGTACGTTGTCTCTCTGGTACTTTGCCCAAATCCTTTTTCAATATTTTCTTTAAAATGGTGGTGCTTCTCACGCTTTTTCCAATCAAATGAAGGTTTGATTACTTGAATTTAAGCATTGAAGAAAAGAAAACCTACTTATGATGGGTTATTTCTTTCTCAGGGTATCCCAGGCCTCCGTGGACAAAGAGGTCCTAAAGGGAGACAGGTAAATCTTCTAATACTTGTTACAATTCTCACTGCCAATGCAAATCCACCTAAAATTAACTCCGTAACTTTAATCAGCTGAAAAAAAGTTAGGTGTTTTTTTTGCCATGGATGACTTTCTATTGTTTTCAATCAGTACTTTTCAAAACTGCAGATTCTGTGGAGGTTAAAAGTGCTAGATGTTCTCAAGTGTAGATGACTTACCACTACGAGCCTTGTGGCAGGTTACTGATATCAGCTATGAGAAGGGTTACAAGGTGACAGAAACACATAAATATATTGTATAAAATTGGTGTTACCACAACGTGCAGATATAATGCAGGCTTTTAAATCTGGTGTTGGTTTGGATGTACATCAGCTGCTTCTAATGTCTGATGTTACTGGACTATGGTAAATTAAAGCTGTCCTCTTCTTAACATATATTTCTACAGCTGAGAATAAACACATATTTGCCCAGTATACATTATCAAGGTTTACATATTTCCTGTGGTGTATCTTCAATGCCAAATGTTTTGTTTTCTGCTGCAACCATATTATTTTAGCTCTTTGAAGCTATCCAGGAGTTTCCAGTTTTAACTTTCTTGAGGTTTGAGATTGGAAACCACCATGGAGTTCTCCAGTTGTGCAGTCAGCTGTGCTCAGCAGTTCAGATGCTTTTCATCTACAATGTTGAACAAGTTTGCTCAACAGTAATATGATTGGCATTGTTTGACCCTGGATGTATGCTGTGAAACTTGAATATGGCTTGAAGTACTTTGCTGATCACAAGCTTAGAGAAGATGTATTATTTTAGCCCCAAACAATGACAGCTGTGATGAGAAAGTCTTTTGGCTTTGTGCCCTGGAGTTAACAATGCTTTGGGGCAGGGCACTGTCACTAAAAGAAATTTGGCATGGGAATTCTACAGTTCCTGAAGTCAGACTCTTCACCTTTTTTTCTATGGTGCAACTTATTTCTTTGGATGAAACTGTCACTAATAATACTTGAGATGATAAAAACCCTGTCTGAATGGCAGAGATCGTTTTGAAAGAAATCAGATCTCAAGTGTAATCTCATTTTTGGAAAGTGACTTCAAAGTACAAGTGAGGTGGATCATGCAGGGGATTGTAAACACCATTCACAAAATGCTGCTACTCAGTAGGTTTATTGAACAGTTGTTCATATTTGTAACATTTCTGGCATATTTGAAATGGAACAAAATAGTCAATTGTCTGCATCTATAGAGTGAGGATTTGTTTGAATTTTAGATTGGTTTTGGATACAATGTCCTTTTAAGAAAACATTTCATAATAGAAGTATATATGTTCAGTTTCTTTCCATTGCATCATCATAATGTGAAATTTGGCTAGTTCTGTAGTATTTTAATGCATTGTCTGTCCTGTTAGTATGATGCATTTTGCTTTTTCATACACATTTGGTGGAAGATTTTTACATAATTTTCTTCTATCTGTGATTAGTTAAAACCAGTTGTCTGTGTGTCAGAACAGACATTGTAAATTTTAGCAAGAATTTAGTAACCAAGCCCATTGTAACTGTAAAAACAGTTCATGTTCTGTTTTATATTAAAGTTATGAATAGACATCCTTTGTATGCTTAATAACAATGTTAAATGATAATACTGATTTAATAAAACACTTGTCACACAATATATTATTATATTGCTTCCAGTTTTAGACTTCTGTGGCTTTTCATTCTGCTTTCATTTTTCTACTTACTAAGATAGATTTTTCAGTATCAGTTCAAAGATACATGCTTTGTATCTTTGAATTGTGAGTGATTTCTGTCCCTTTTGTAGCTCCTGTTGTGCTGGAATTGTGCTGTATCATTTGTGAGCAGCATCTGTGATTCTGTGGGGTTGTTAAAATTGTCCCATTGTATTCTTCATTTCCCCTTTGAGTTTCAAATATATATATGTGTGTGTGTGTATGACAATTCTGCCTCTTCCAACATCTACCAATGGTAGGCAGTACAACCAAAATATTCTGTTTAGGAAAGGGTCATAAATTAATCTTTGTCTATGTGCTCTCAGTTGGTAGCTTTTAACAATATAGACACTCTCAAATATCTATTTTGTATGTGTGAAATTTTATACTACATTTTCAGAGTTGGGAAAACATTTGACCAATGGTGTACACCTTGAGAATCAATTAAATCTGCTTTATTGACCACTATTCTGAGATCCTCGACTTTTTAAATGATAAGGTGGCAACAACATGAAGAACTGTACTGTCAGTTCTTACAATTATGGCTGTACATTCTAATTTGTGAGTTCTGTGATCAGATCCTAAACAAAAAATTCCTTGTGAGAGGAATTCCTATGTTTAGCTTTTCTGAATTAACAGGAGAAAGCAGAAAAAATCTCCACCTAAAATCAATCCAAAAATGCTACAGAAGCCTGTCTCAGATTACTTCACCTTATCAGGCATGATGATGGCAATTCATAGCTATTAAATTGTTTCAACATATTTTGGCAGTGTGCATGCATGTATATATGTGCATAAAATGTTGCCTTTATTTTTATAGAATTTTGGCTTGTTGCTAAAGCCAAATATGGCTTAAGCAGTGCTGAAACTACTCTGATTTATTATCTGATTTTTCCATCTCCTTGACACAGTTATATATTGTTTTCCTGACTACTGTTCCTACAATATTGTGTGGTGATATATATCCCCCATTCCATTAAGAAAAGACACTGCTGTATCAAGTCCTGAGCTGGACAGCTCTGTGGATGCCCGCCAAACAAAGTCATTTAAAAAGGCCAAATGAGTTGTACCTTTGCCCTGGAGCAGGTTTGAACATGGTCTTACAGAGGTGAAAGGTTAATGCTTCAAAGTACTGTTCCTGATACACACAGAGGGGTGAAAAGATATTGAAACACTGAAAAGACGTATTGAAACACTGAAAGGACATAGAAGAGCATTTAATGTAAAAATTACTGTAAGAATGGAATTTGTTCCTTTTCCCCATGGAGATGGATTAGTAATGCTCAGGTTCTTTGCGGCTGATTTCTTGAGGTCAGTGCATCTCTCAATTACCTCAGTACTCAATACTGTGAGAGATTTTTCAGTTCTAAGAAAAGTCTATTTGCTTTGAATGCCATAGCTTGGATTTTCCTGGGTAGAATCCCTTTCCAGCTTAGTATTTTGCAAATTTTCTGGTGAACTCTTATATGGAACTTACACTGAAATTAAAAAAGGTTTTGATTTCTCTGTAGGACTGCTACATCCACTCTCTTAATTTCATACAGTGATAGCAATCATGAAAATATTTCAGGGTACTGCTTGAAACTAATAGCATGAGTTTCTAGCTAGATACATATGGCTTTTCCAGTAAAATAGTGAGATCTGCCTAGCAATATTAAACTGATAAAAATTAATTTTAAAAATCCTCAGCCTTCCCCTACACCACCCCCTTCAAAATTTTAACACAAAATTAAATCACTTTTCCCCAGCAACTTATATGCTTCTGCAGTGGGCAACATCTGAAAGAAGTAAAGCAATTTTCAAAATGCTAGCAGGAAGGATGAAAGATTACAGCCAGTAAAGTGGTGGAATTCCATTCCAATTTCTTTCTCAAGCAAGAAATGGAAATTCTGTTTTAAGCTTCGATGCTTGACTTGGCAAATTAGGTTTCTTTACTGTTCTGATAATCTAGTCTCTGAAGTCAAAACTCTCGTAAAATAAATGAGGCTTTACTATGTCTTGAGTTATTGTTTCACTGTCTAGATGCAGACTAAGGCAAGTGTTCACATTAGTAAGAAAGATGTTGTGCCAAAAAGATGAAAATTTTGATTTCTAATGAATATGTGTCATACTGAGATGCCAAGCAGTAATATTTGGGGATGAGTTAAGGAAAGAAGGACATGTTTCAGTGAATGTTGAAACTAACAGGAAAAAAAAAAAAGTTAAAAATAATAAATAGGCAAACAGACTCCAAGAAAACAATTGAAGTAATACTTGTTTAATGTTGTTCTTAAAGTAATTCAGTTGTGTGATTTTTTCATATGCTTACATTGTGTACAGTTGTATCATTTGGGGTTTATGATTTTAGGAGACAAACAAATATCACTGTTCTGCTCATTTGAACTGTGTAGCTGAAACTTTCTGCATTTTCCATTTCTCCATCACCCTCCCTGAATATACTTACGATATCTTGATTCCCCCCATACCCATAGGAATTCAGTGTTCAGACCACCTTTCATGTCTTGAATAATGAAAAACAGATATTTTCTGTTATGCTCTAGGGTTTTCCAGGTGACTTTGGAAATAGAGGCCCCCCTGGTCCAGATGGAAGCCCTGTAAGTATTGAATTGTGTGTTGATTAATATGATAAAATTTGTAACACTCAATATTAACTCCCCTTCAAAATTGAAGGAGACTTTTGCTTCAAAAGAAATGTCTTGAAGTCTGCAGGAAAATTTTTTAATGTTAACTTTTCCAAGGAAATTGCTAGGAAAGTATTAACAGAAGTATAAAAAAGAGGAAGAAAATATTCAGAAAGCTGCCGAGAGAACACATTTTCCACTGCTGCATGTGCTGACAACCTTGAGAATTAGATCTCTTTTTGTCCTCATTGCATTACTGATGAATATTCTGTCTTCAAAAATTCTCGCATTAGATATGACTTTGTGTTGTTTATTTCAACCATTATTCTAAGATCACCTTAACAAAACAGGATTCTGTCTGCATGTAAAACCCCAGCTTTTGTATGCTTGTGCATTTGATGGTTGATTTCATCCTTTTAACTGGTAGTGAACACAGTTATGCTAGCATGTCATTTAGTGCATTATAATCAGTGTGATAACAGCTTTGTCCTTGGCCGTGTGTGCAGGCTGAAGTGCCCTTGCAGTTTGGTGTTCAGACTGTGGCACAGTCACATCACTTCACAGGCTGCCCTCAAAGGAGCTTTGCTATCTTGCTCTATTTGTAGGCAAGGTCATGCTGCAGACTCCAAACTCAGGTTTCCTTTGGTGTCAGAAACCAGTGAAAGGCTTTGGACAAGAGAAGAGAATAGCAATAAGTGTTGGGTAAAAGAGCAGCTGATTTAAATCATCTTGTATTGTTGCATGCTTCTTTGGAAACTGCTATCAGTTTGCGTTCAAAGATTTTTCTGATACAGAACAGAGTCATCAACTGGACAGAATTTATCTCTTTGTTGAAGGTCTGCCCTGATACCCATCTTAGAAACTTGTTTCAGAAAAGCTTACATGAATTTTGCTGGTGGGTTATCAATGTTGGTGTCAACATTTTGAAACACAAAAAAAAAAAGTTATTTTATATTTCTGGACCCCAAGGCAAAGTTTCCCTTGTTGGAATGTCAGGTGATATCAGTATGGTTTTTATCTTGAAAACCCACTGAGGGGTCGAATGTCACCAACTGCTTTGCAAATGATATTAAAAGGTGAGTTCTTGCTTCCCCTCCTCATACTTCCAAGTCTCCCTCCATTCCTGATGAAGCAGATACTGTGTTTCCACCAGATCTGCAGAACAGTACTTTAATAGAAACAAGCTCAGAAAGCCTGGATCTGAAATTACAGACTTGCACTTTACAAAGAAGCCTGTTTTAATTCAAGCATTTGCAAACAAGTTCCATCTAATCTGCCAAGACAGCTGCTGCTCTAACTGCCTTCTTCAACAGGCAACAACTTCTCTCCCCTCCTCCCCCAAAGCTCACCCTGCAGGGCTTGTTCAGGCAAGGGGCCAGTGCTGCAGCTGCAGTGGGCTGCAATGCTCATGGCATATTTACAGAGCCTCTCTGGGAGCTGGCACTGCAGACCACGGGCTGCCTGGGAGGCCTGTGGCAGCAGGAACTTGAAGGGAAGACATTTCTTCCTGTGTGCTGACTTGACACTAATGACATTTGTCTCCATGCCTGATTTCTTCTGCTTAACTGACTAATGCCATCCTTCATTTCCACAACACCCTCTCAGTTCTCTGAGGATGTCAGTCTGCCTTGGAGGATGTTGTTGGAGCATTCAGCTTCACCTGTGGATAGTTTGGTGCAGGTTGGAGAAAATGTGTAGGCACCCCACATAGGAGGGAGGAGAGCGCAAAGGTGTCCTCGGTGCCATGTCCAGTAACCATGCCCAGCTGGACACTTTCAGAATGGGCTTAGATTTGTTTGCATAAAACTTCCCCTTCCCTGTGGGTGCCATCAGGCTGCAGTGGACCCTATGGATGTTATCCGTGGAGTAGCAGGTCCCAGCTTTTGGGACAGCTTGCATGAGACATGGTGACCTGGAGGGCTACAATACCTGTTTGACACAGGGCAAAGAGATTTAGCAATTGTTTTCTACAATTTTAGCCTCTTCTGAGTTAAACTGTGGCAGAGGCAGTAGTAGAGTACTATTGAATTTTAAAGTTTTGTATGAAGTGCAAATACCATAGTTTGTATCAAGAAATAATTTTTCATAAAGAGAGTGTAGCCTTTCATTTGCAGAGCTCTTTTTGTGAACTGAGATGGTGTTCTTATTTATCTTTCAAAAGAATCCTTATAAATTTGTTTTTCACCCTCAATTTTTTTTTTCTTCCTTTCACTTTAAGTATCATGGTAAAAAAAAAAAATTCTCATATTCCTACATGAACAGCAGAAATGTTTCCATGATGCAATTATCTGGAGATCTAATTCCACAATCCAGGGATTTTACTAAGCATATTTCTCTATTCAGTGATAAGTAGTCACTCTTTGGGGACTCTATAAAAATCCCAACTGACTTGCTTTGCAGATCACTTTTATCATTGGGATTTCTTTTTAAAGAGTAAAATTCAGATAATCTAAGGTTAATTTTCTTTAAAGGGAATTGTTGGTGGTGTTGGTCCTCCTGGATTTCCAGGACTAAGAGTGAGTACGCTTTTATTACTTACTTTGATATGGCTTCATTAGAGTATTTGTCTCGTGTGTTTGTGCCAGAGAAGCTCTGTGATGTCGGTGAGTCCTACAGGAGGTGGGAAAGACTTTCATACTGGGTAGTCTCACTCCCTTGTTTTTTTTAATTCATGTATTTACTCATAGAGGACCTCTGATTCTGGATGTTGTCTCAGTGATGTCTGGCTACAGAGCCATGTCCTTAAAGAGGGAGAAATAGCATGTTTACACTCAAATTAAGAAAGCTATGATTGTCTCCAGTGTTTGCTTTGTGGGTTTTTTTGATATCTGCAGATCTGAAACATTCTTGATAAGTTACTTTACACTGATGGCCATCTTTCTTTTCCTTTGAAGCACAACAGTTGAGTTCAATTGTTACTCTTTTTAATTATGTGTTCATAACAAAATTCCTGTAAGTCATCCCTCGCTGCCTGATTAGGATTGTTATGGCATTGCTGTAGTGAAAACAAAAGCTTGGTCAAGAAACCTCTGAAGCTTCCAGCCTTCATCATGCAAACACAATTTACTGTGTTCTTGTCAGCTGATACAGGCCAGTTGAAGCACTCATGAGACTGCAGCTTGCACTCTTGAGAATTTGCTTAGAATTATAGTTTGCTTTTCTCTCTTACGTGACTGTCTTTGGAATTCTATTTCAAAGACTATGATAATTGTAGAAATATATCTGAGGTTTTTAAAAAAGCCTGCTATATATGTAACTTGTAAAAAGATGTTGTTACTGATTATTTTGGCTAAAACTTAGCAGTTTTGCCCTACCTAGAGGTCATGAGCATAAATGTTTGCAGGGTCGAAGCTGTATGTGCCCTCTTGCTGAGTAGCAGTCATTTACAGAGATTGAGTGTCACAAGTTTTTTGTGAAATAGAGAAATAATTTTCAATCACCAGTCCAAAGCTTTTGCCACTTTACATAGATGAAATATAACCATAATGAGAGCTATTTCTTGGGGGAAAAACGTTGACGGCATGTTTAGATTTTGAACAGCATGAATTAACAATTGTTTAGTGTGTGAGCTCCATTTGAGTGGCCTTCTCTTGTTTATATGTGGGACTCTTTCACATGGTTCCAGCAACATCATATTGGTTACTCTGGTTTTCTCTTTCACAATCAGATAATTGGAAGAGCTGTGCTTTGTTCCAGTTTCTTTACAAGGGACCATTGCACCCTTTAATCTGTAGCAGAATTTCACCAGGGCCCTGGGGGAATTTCAGGTGACCCCAGCATTCCCCAGTACAGCCTGTGTGGTACAGCCCTGTTCCTCGACCACACCTGCTCTCCAAACGGCTTTGTGCTCCCTGGCCTCAGTTGTCCCTTGTCCAGGCAGATGCTAGTGGCCATGCAAATCTGAGTAAAGAACTACAGTTCTTTAGTTCTTCTTCTGCAGTTTACAGAACTGCGTTTGCTTTAAAATACCTTGGCAATTATAACGCATTATGCTATTACAAGATGCAATATTGAACATGAGATTAAATATATTTTTCTAGCAGAAACCAAGAGCATTAATTCAAGTAGCTTGTCCAGCCCAGCTGTGTGCAGTGTCAAGAGTTATATTTTTGACTTTGTTCATGAGAACAATGGCAAAATGAGCAGCATCAGCAAGCTGAGTCCAGTAATTCATTCCATCCATAATTTTTTTCTGTACACAAAGCTATTGCCAATTTCAGAGCTTTGGCTGGCCGAACAGCCAGTCTTTCAAGACTTAGCAAGGTGATGAGTTTTAATAAGATGAAGACTTTCAAAAATTTACTGCTAGATACCAGAACTGGTTTATCTTTTTAATTTTTTTTTCCTTTTAAGATAGCCCACTTAATACTAGGAAAACATTAGTTTTCCTTTTCTGGTATTTTATCTTTTTGACTGGAAAAAGCAATTGGGTTTTAATTTCACTTGTCACATAGAAATGTTGGGAAAGGTACACCTTATGTAGCTATAGGTTTTATCTATCAGCAAGTTTTATGCCAGGTAATAAGTGTGTGTTAACATATAGCAAGGCTGTTGTGGGTGGAGGATGATTAAAAAACCTGACAGATTTACTAATTCAACACTTTTCTGATCAGTGAGATAATTTTTCAGTTTTATTTTTGTGTAGTTCCAGTTCTTTGCTGTTAAGTCACTTAATATATCTGGAGACTATGAGAGGAGTTTAATGAAACTGAATGTTGTAAAGCTGTTTTGGAATTTCTTCCCATTGCTGTTGTAAGCTAAATTCCCCAGCACAGTATTCCTCTGTGATTTTCCAATCAATGCTGCTGTTACCATAAGTGTGCATTTCAGCATTCACTACCATTAATGCAGAAATGCCTTGATGAAGCAGAATATGTAGAACAACTGAGAGACAGCAATGTAAACAATTTATTTGTTCCACTACCATGACAGAATATATCATTTAAGCAGTCATGGAAAGCTAAAGCAATGTAGAGTGGCAATTTTCTTGGGAGCTCTACCAAGCACCACTAAGACACTAAGTGATCAATCTTCCTTTTTCTTCGGTGAGGCACAAGTCTGATGATGGCTGCAGAAAAATGTGGTAGCTAACATTGCTGAAAGAGTCTCCAGAGAGTAATGAATTTGTACTCAACTGGAAATGCATAGATGCCCATCTCACCTTTTCCATGTCACTCTCAGCAAGTGGCAAAAGATTTCTTTATACATATGTGTTGCTAAATTCTTGCATAGCCACAGAGATATAACATTGCCTTTTTGGTCCTCCCCTCCTCCCCCAGAGGATGAATAGGCAGAAAGTAGATAGACTTTTCCCTTTGTAATATAGTTTTAACTATTCTAAGTCACATCTTATGTTTAGCGCACTGGTTTTCATTAATATTATTGCTGTTCTGTGCTGATCTTTCAATATTCTTATTTTTTCCCTTTTTTTTTTTTAACTTATAAAAGCCACTGATAGGTAAGAAGTCTGAGTAAAAGGACCATAAAAAGGTCACTTTTTATGGCCCTACTCATCATAGAATAATGAATAATCATAGAATATTTTCTTTAAGCCAAATTTGATGCCTACAGAGAAGTGCTGTCATGTAACGCTGAGGACAGCAGCAATGGCCACTGAATGTGCAGCTGCAGTACAAAAGAAAGCTTCCTTAATATGCATTGCCTAATGCATGGTGATCTTCTCTTGAATTTATAATCTGCAGGAGAAGAGGCAAGTTTTGTTTCTGCTGATTTTGTTGGGAACTGTAAAGATGGAGGACTTATGATATGGATACCTTTCTTTCCCTAAGAAATTAGCCTGAAAAAGATTTCAGTTTCTCTCTGTGGCACAGAAAAATGCCCCATTCTGCTAGGATTCTTTCAGTTACTCTGTTTCACCAAATACAGTCACCTTTCTTGCTGTTTGATAGGGAGACATGGGGCCAGCAGGACCAAGTGGACCATCAGGAATTCCAGGGCCCACGGTATGGTATTCAATCATCCCACAGCCTGGTGCCTATGCTGTTTCCCAGATTATTATAGTCAAACATTGGATTTTCATTTTCTTTATTTTAACAGGGTTTCCCAGGGAGTGTGGGACAGCCTGGAATGAAAGGTGATAAGGTGATTTAAATATTTTCATTATCCTGGAGATATATAGTTCTTTCAGATTCCCTTTATTAAATCTTGAGCATAATGTATTTGGCAAAGCCTTCCCTCTTTCCTTTTGATTTCTTTTCTCTTCTGACATTTATTTTTTAAAATTATGTCAGACTCATGATCTGGTACTTTTGACAAACTTTTTTCTGAACAGAACACTAACTACTGAACATAATAATATCCAGGTCTGAGTCTATAGAGTTTCCTGAAAGAAGTATTTCAGTGCAGCACCTTGCATTTTAAAAGATTTGTGTTAATTTTAAATAGTGAATATTGAATTAATCTTTCTCATTCACTGTTTCTGAAAACTGCCCCATTTTAAGCCACATACATATGTGTGTATAAAATTATATGTTGTTTAGGGTGAACATGGTCTTGCAGGAGAGCCAGGAGATCAAGGGTACCCAGGAGACAAGGTAAGTTATAATTGCGTTGTTTTACAAAATTATCTAATTTCAGCAACTTCATCAGGCTTATGAGTCTCATAAAATACAACAGGTCAGTTGCATAAAAGTAGGATGCAGTAGGAAAAATTTCTGGATATCACTGAATTAATGCATTTTTAAGAAATTCTGTGCTAATAAAAACTCAGTTATGGAAAGTGTGAACAAAGACCAGTAAAGGGCACAGGTAGAATTCTGGCAGCTGTGTGTATAGAGATGCATCAAACAAGAAAAGAATTATGGTATGATCTGAATCTTGCTAAGAAACCATTGTAAAAGGTATTTTTCTCTTGACCCTTGAGGTTCATCTGCAGCTCACCTGGGCCTACTGTGGTTAGCAGCAGCACACGGTCTGGCATGTTCCTTCACATCATCAAACTGACATAAATAAGGATCTTCTTTCCTGTTTGGCTAGCACATCAGAAGTCACTGAAATAGCACATCCTGTGAGAACTCTTTTGATGAAAGTTGTATGTTAAAAGATAGTTTTCATCCTGCAGAATTCTTTTGAAGCCTGTTTCAGGTGTCAAAATGTAGCAATTTATTGTTTCCAATGCAACACAGCGATTCATTTTCATGTGTATTTAATAGTTGGGGTTTTTTTCCAGGGTGCTCTTGGTTTACCAGGACCCCCAGGGATCAGAGGAAAACCAGGACCCCCAGTAAGTTTACACATCAAATTTTGCTCTCAGTATATCACTGTATGTTGTTGATACTTGGTATTTTATACTACTGTTGATATTTGACACTTTTGTGTGATTATGTTCACAGTGCAGGTAATCCCCCAGAAGTGACCTAATTCAAAATGCACAAAGAATAAGGTCTAAGCTGCTTCTATGTCTAGTGATTGGTGTTAATGAGTGAGTCAGATCCTAAGATGTGAGACTTTATTACAAAGATCAGTTAATGTGTCAAATTTTAATAGAGGAGTCCTTAGGATATTAGAAATTATGTGACAATTACTGTGTGGGGGAGTAGACATGTTGATAATATTTAAAACAAATGCACTGAGACGTTTGGGAACTTCAAGATGACTATTTGGACTAGCTAGGTTTGGAGGCAGTGTGTGATATGTAATCAATAACAGCCAGTCATTTCTCACAGGGATGGGAGTAGTCATGAATTTCAGTATTTTCTGATTTTTAGCCACTTTCAAGGCATCTATGCAGGGCTGCCATTTCTGCTGGGTTTGTAAATGCTGAGGCAGAAAAGGCATAATGCACAGGGTTACCTGGCTTTTCCTCACCTGTTTTTAGTGCTAATATCTGTTTCTTTTCAGTATATAATTAAAAGTTTCCAATACTCACTCCAGTGTCAGCTTTCTTATGTGCAAATAAGCCAATATCTGGTAAACCTTCTTAGACCTCATGATTGTCATAGGCCCTTAAACACAATAAAAAACTCTTCCTTTGTCCTATAATTTATAATATAAACATTAATCCTGCAATAAACTTTCAGAAATTTGTTTAAGCTTAGATGGGAAAACACGTCTTTTTAGCTTTTAAAGATATAAGAATTTTCATTTAAAGATAAACATGTGAATCAGCCTGTTCCTGAACAGTTGGGAATTTTAAGCACAAGCTGAATGTGACCAACTTTGTGACTTACATTAAATTAAGCTATGAGACCTCAGTTCTGCAAGTAATAGAGATTTAACTTTGTAGAATAAATTTACAAGTAAATCATTCCCGTTAAAAATTAGAAAAATGTTTTCCAGGTCAGACCTTAATTTTGCTCAAGTAACATCTAGTTATGGTGGTAGAAAGTTTATAAATGTAGAAGAACAAGTACAACTTAAAAAAATATTTTGGCCCATTTTTAGATGGGTTGAAATTTGTATGTAATGGAGTCACTATAATGTGTGGATAGGATATAATTTTACTGTTATTAATCACAAAAATGCCATTTTTTGGCTATGACTGGATACTTAAAATATATAGATAAGTTTGTAAACCAATATCTGTAGCAGTTACTTTTTGGACATTTAAATAATATGCCATTTTTATTGTGAAAACAGCTATGTATTTCAATAGTTTTTCATATGGTTCCTGCCAAAACTCACAGTTTTCTCTGTCTAAAACTAATTTGAATTTTTTTTTGTTGTGACTCAAAGGGATATGAAGAACTAGTTTTAATTGTATACCAAGAGAGGCAGCTATAAAATTTCCTATTTAGTGAACAAGTTATCTCAACACTTGTGTTGGCCTTTTTGTTAATAAATGTTTTTAAAATCTCCATAACAATCTGTTGTTAAAAATTAATTATCATCAGAAATCTTAACTGTTTGGATTTTTTTCAAGGGGAAAGTTGGAGAACCTGGACCCCATGGACCATTGGGTCCTCAGGGACCTGAGGTAAGAAATTGCTTGATAGAGGTAAACTGAATGTCAGCTCTAAATTATTAAAATAAGAGGTAAATGTGTTTGCTCCATAAAAGACTGTTTTCTTAGTTGATTTAGGAAAAGTTTTTTATTCAGTTAATGTGATGAATTCATTCTCCTCCATAAAGTATGAAAGATTCCAGCTCATAATTTTTTTCTGCAAAATATTAATGTGCAGGATCTTTGAATGCAAAGTAATCTTCATTTGGTATTGTGATCAGGATTTGCTCTCTCTTGAATCATGTTGTTGTGGGTTACACCTGGAATGATGTGTAATATGATTTCATGTGATTTCTCAGGCACACTTCCATTTGTAAATACAATGGCACGTTTACAAATGGGATTTTCCAGGCCTGGTTGCATATCTATCTCTTGCAAGAAACAGAAAGAATAAACACCAGTTACCTGGGAAGCATTGCCAAGCAGGTGAATCTAGAAATGAATTTTCCTAAGAACTCCTTAGTGCTATGGAATTCAACACAGAAACTGTCAGTCTCCAAATAGCCCTATTTTGGTGCTTTTTTGCATTTATATCATGGGCTTTAAGGAAAAATGCTGTGGTCTGTACCAGAAAGACATATGTATATACAGACACCACATGCTGGAGAGATGAAAGCAGAAATTGTGGATTGTTCTTTCTAATCAGCCTCCTGCAATGAGTATGTTTTGGGTTTTGTTTGGTTTGTGGTGGGGTTTCTTTCTTTGTTTGGGGGTTTTCTTTTTAAAAAAAAATGAATGGAAGACATATATTAACAATGATCTTTTTTTCTGCCTTTACGTGTCTTTGAGCATATCTCCTCAATTGAAGGCTCTGTGTTCTTACCTTTCTTATTAGGCAAAAGCCCTCACTGAGAGAAAACTCATTGGAAAGTGCATTGTAGCAACCCAAGGTGGTCTTGTCAGAGTAATTCTCTCTGTTTTATTCAAAAGGATGCAGAAGACACAAAGCCTGTGCTTGCTGTCCAGAGCTGCCACCTTCTGTGGCTCAGGATTTTAGATTTGGCAAGCCTCATTATTAACAAAAGAGGCCCTTGCATCATCTCTTTGTACAGCTTCCAGCAAGGGAGACCTGCATCAGGTTAATCCCAAATTGTTGGTCCTGAAGCCTGTGTCCTGCTGACCCTGGTGCCTGTGCTGGTAGTCCTTCATAGTTCCTTGTTCCAACACAGACATGGTAATCCTTTGTGTCTGGGGAAAAGATCATCCTTCTGGGCTAGTTATGCTTAGGGCAGGTACAGATAGGAAACCTTCTGTCTGAAAAGCTCAGCATTTCCTCTCGCTCAGGAGATCAGAATTGCTTCGTCATTAGAAGGTAAATAAAGTGCATGACGCTAGATAATTAAAACTTGAGTGACCAGGTACGTTTTTTTTGGGTAATTGTCTGCAAAATGGCAGGTTTAAAACTACAAAGCAAAATTTCTCTTAACTTCAGTCATGCAAGACATGTTCAAAAAAAATAAAAGAGGTTTTTCCACCTTTTACTTCATAAAAATATGGTCACCATATGGCAAAATAGAAACAGAAAGGATGTAGGATAGCAGCATACTGGGATTTTAGACAAATTGAAGATACTAGAAGTTCTGTAATGAAAGGAACTTAAAATAAGCAGTTAAAACTGAAGAGTGTATCTTGCCCTCCCGTTACATTGTCTTATAAAAATGAGCTAGTTGTTGTTGTTGCCAGAAGTTATTTAGACACAAGTGAATGTATGAAGTATGAGCAAATAATGTAGATTTTTCCACAAGAAAAGCCTACTGTCACGTGTTTGATCATGTCTCGTCTTCCAAAACCAGAAAGCTAGCAGGTCAGACAAGGCTGCTTTCCTTGTTCCTATTTCATTATCTGAATGGTCAGACTTCCTGTGATGCCATGTAGAAAACACACATTATATCATATGCTGAATGTTCCCTTGATGTTTCTGGAAATAGAAGAATGTGATGAAATAGTGTCTTACAAGGAGAGTACTTTGAATTTGGTATAGACGTGACAATCCTTACCATATGCCTTCTACAAAAGATTTTATTTTAAAACCAAACCAAACCTATATTGGGATTTGTCGGACATTGCTGTGAGCAGGAGGAACAAGGCTGTGTCTGCCCAGTAGAAGAACCTCTCAGAGTCTACTTCCAGCTATTTCTCTCTCATTTTGTCCAACACTTAGCACAGTGGGATTTATAAATGTGCCCTGTCCCCATATTCAAGTATATTTTGAGTACATGTGAAGTAAAAACCTGGGGATCCTTTGGTCTTTCCAATCACACATTCAAGTATTTT
Source organism: Lichenostomus cassidix (assembly GCF_008360975.1). Taxonomy (NCBI): domain Eukaryota; kingdom Metazoa; phylum Chordata; class Aves; order Passeriformes; family Meliphagidae; genus Lichenostomus; species Lichenostomus cassidix. The sequence goes on along the minus strand of NC_139489.1, from coordinate 14,158,305 downwards.
CATTTCCGGTGTAAAAAATAATTAGTCCTGTTGCTGATTTTCTTCCCATGTAAACTGCTGTAACTCTGGCACTACAGCAGCTGAAGTCCAGAGCTGTCTCTGCACACAGAGAGGTGGGAGCAGGGCAGGCAGACTCCAATCATCCCCACAGGGTTCTGTGGTTTCGAATGCAGATCACCAGTGCAGTGCTTCCTAATTCATTGCTCTGCAGCTGTGCAGCCAAGGTGCAGCAGGTCAGAGTTGAAATGAGCCACACACCCGTAGCCAGGGTGCACTGGAGACCTGCAGTGCTGATGGCAGGAGCGAGCAGAGGTGGGGACAGAGGTCTTGTCACTCTCTGGGTGGCTGTATGAGGGTTGGCTGCCAAGGGATGTTTTCAGTGCTGGAGTCCTGCAGTGTCAAGGCAAATTCTCCTCTGGGTCTTTTGCTGCAAAGCCAGTGTCTGTCGTTTGCTTGAATGCCTGCTGCTCACAAACCACTGGATATATTCAGTGAGCAGTTTATGGAGTGTATTCTTCATCAGTTGACACATTTTGCTGCTTTGTCATGCATCTGAAAATGAACTGCCAAAATATGAAATTTCTGTAGAGGTTTTTTTTATTGGTATGACAACTGGAAAGTGCTGATTTGACTGTTTTAACCCACAATGTCTCTGTTAACTGTGTACAATGAAGTATGCAGTGCTTATTGTAAATGTGAATGAAATTAGACAAGCCTTTAACAGGCTTCCACATGCATGCAGAATATTTTATAGTTAAATTTTACTCTAGGAATCACATTATCCCCCAAAATGAGGGTGATAGTTTCCTTCAGATGTGCCTTCAGATGTGCTCTGAGTTTTATAAATAGGTTTTATCTGAAGCGGAGAGAGCATTAGTCATTGTCTTCAATAGAACTTGTTTCATCTGTGCTGTATTTTGATCAGAAGTCATTAGTATATTCCTTCAGGAAGGTATTTGTATGAGATTCAGCTGGCGTGTTTCATGCTCAAGGCAGTAGCCTTACAAAGGAAAAGGAAACATTCAAATAACAGTAAAGAGTCAAAAAGGCACACATTTTGTGAGTGAATCACTGGCTGCTTTGAGGTGTTAGTTTAACAAAAACTTTATTTTTAATGCATGTTTCACGTTTTTTTGAGTTTTTGCGAGCAATGCCAGGTGTGCAGTGATAACATAGCCTTCTATTTCAATACTGGATCAAATAACTTGCAAATAAATAATTTCTAGGAAATACAGAAATAAAGACAATTGAAAGGCTCTCTGGGGCACTGAGACATGTCCTAACAGTAACAACTTGGCCATCTGTGTATTTTTTTGTTAATTAAACATTATATAGATAAATGAGAGCAATAAATATGTTAATTTTATATTTAAATGTTCAGTACAAAAAGCAACACATCCACAGCATGATTAAAGCACATTTGTGTTAAGATAGTTGGCACTTCAGATTTTTCTGATGCCACATCTCTTTTGATTTGATGAAGTGAATTCTAAAGTGCTTTGCTGGCAAAATGCCACAGCTCTAGCAAGATTTTTAAAATTATTTGTGTCCTACCAGCTGCCAGGCTTCTGGCTGATGGGAAGTTAACACTGCATTTCCTTAGAAGAAGTCAATATCAAGGGATGTTTTGTTTTGAATAGTCTCTGCTGAAAACTACATTGCAGCTGGAAAATATATGAAAATCTCTTGGCCTTTCACTTATGGAAGAATAATGACTTTTTAATCTGGGGTAACTTCACAGGCAGCTGGCTGCTGAATTACTCATGGCAGATTTAGATATTGCTAAGATGTGTACCACTTCACTGCAAGGAATCTGAATGGCAAGTGCCCTTGCTGAGGTGTTCAAGGAAATCCTTCCTGGTTCATTCTTTTTCTGGTATTGTCTTAAGTGGCTGTCTGTGCCCTGGATTATTACACTTATTTAATGGATTATTAACATGAGAACATCTTGGAAACAGCATTCTAATACTGCCATAATATCTGCATTTTCTCTGTAGTTGTGCTCAGGTAGAAAAGTCTTAATTCATCGTCACAGAAAAGATAAAAATTATGAGGATTTTAATACTTAAAATGCATTGTTTAATGTTGATGCTCTCAGGCCAGGAACCCTGTTGTATGCTAAGATTTTACCTGACGTGAAAAGGTTTCCAAATATCATGTTTGTTTTATCTGCAATAGTACTTGTCAACACCTACATCACATGGTACTTACTGAATTCCTTCCAGAAATATTTAAACAAACAAATAACTAAAATAAATATATTCCTTTACAAAAGCATAAGAATGTTTCTAAATTAACATTTTTCTGGACAGATTGTTTTCTGGAATGTTTATCGATAAGAGGAAATTGTGTCAGCATTTAGCACATTAGAAACTTAAAGATTTACAGACATATGAAGCAACTCACCCCTTGGTAACTATTTAAGGTCTATAAATAAGCAAATTTAAAATTAAGAAAGGATGAACTAAAAATTTCCAAGGAATTAACCTGACTCTTCAACATATTTCACTGGATAACGGTGGCCAGGATTTAAAAAAAACACATCCTCTTTTAAATATACAGAAGTCAAGGGTAATGCAAGTGAGTATTTTAGGTATCAGTCTCAGTATCTTGGTCACATGGAAATAATATGCTCTGTGCCACCTAGAGGCATGCTGGATGTGTTGCACAGTTCTACTTGTAATTGCTGCTTTATGGCAAAAAGAAGTGAAGTCATTGTGATGTATTGTGAAATATTGAGTGTTAGAGTTGCTCCACATCTTCTGAAAACTCAGACCATTTTTACCCTTTAGTGGTTTACTTTTAGACTCATTAGCATCCAAGTGCTAAACCTGATTTTTTTAAAAGTTGTTCTGAATGTGTATGTGCTTTTGTTTCCATTACTGGAAAAAGTATGTATGCAAAGAGTGGTATTTATACATTTTAATCTGTAATGATTTTCTCTTAACGAAAAAGGAAATTTGTTTTTCCTAGTGTTAGACTGTGGGTGTGCTTAGATACAGTAATAAATCTTTTGCTTGGAGGAAATGGCAATCTTGCTGTTTCCAGATGGTCAAAATTTAATTAATGTAAAAGTTTATTAAAAAAGCAAAATCAAATGCTATCTTGGCAGGGCACTGAATGAACCATGTGCTAACTAATTACCAACACTTTATTTTATACTACAAATGTAAAGATCAGGTATCCTCTCTGGATAATAATTAAATTTACCTTACTATTGTATTGCCTAAGGGTTAGCTGCATCATTTTCTTTCCTTAAAATGTACTCATTCCTTATAAAGCAAACTAGCTGTAGCTGAATTCTGCTGACTCAGAGGTGTCCTCAAGGTGTCCCAACTCAATGCCTACTGGCCAAATGGCTCGCAGTGATATTTTTAATTGATTCCTTTTCTGTGCATATTTACTTTTTCTTAACAGCTTGATCTATACTACAAATTGTTTCACAAACAGTGAATAATCTGTTTATGAATTCTGAATAATGTTCTGTTTAATGAATAATGCTGGTGATCTTTGGTTATTGCCAGCCAGCCCTAGATTATCACCTGCTGATTTGGAGGCAAAAGGCTTCTTACCTTTTTCTTAATCTTGCAGTGATCTTGTCCTTAAAGTGTGGCCAAGGATTAAAGGGCTTCAGCTGCTCTCTAAACTTTATTAAAAAAATAGTTGAATTCATAAGTGCAGGACCTGGTCCTTTATGGTGGTTTTTTGTGCCTCAAAACCAGTCCAATGGTTTAATTTCAAACATTGTTTAGCGGATAAAAAGTCTTATCCTAAGAGAAATTAAATCCATGCTGACATCTGCTAAATTGAGTTTAACGAAAGCTGCCTAAAATCTGTCACTTATCCAAGTTCTTTCAAGGAAACATAATGGATTTTGACATTTTTTGGGATGGTAGAACAAATTTATTTCTTGTTTCTGTGACTCAGGTTTATTAAATGAATGAACAGAATCAAAACAAGTACACTGAAAACATTCCTACTCTGCAAATAATTTGTCTATGATTTATTTAGGGTTTTCCAGGAGATATTGGTGTACCTGGATTAAATGGCCCTGCAGGTCCTAAGGTAAGATTATATAAAAACCTATTAAAAATAAGAGTAAATAGTGCAAATCTCTGAGGAAAAGGCTCTGAGAGATGGACACTGGCATTAGAAGATAATCTTACTGTTAGAATGCAGATATTTTGCCTCAGATATTTATATGAGAAAGTTATTTGAATGTTTAATGCTGTCCACACAGTTCTGAGAGCAATTAGTGTGTTAGGTGGAAGCTTGCAATGGCAAAATAAGTGTGAGAAAATGCTGTGTGGCTAGAAACTAGCATGTGTTTCACCTGTATGTAAATAAAATGCATGCCAAATATATGTAGATCTTTGTATTACTCGGGTTCCACCTGAATACTAAAAATTGTTTTTAACAATTTCTTAAAAAAATAGTAGTTGAAGACATGGAAAATAGGTAAAATTCACTTGCCAGATGAAATTATGGATAAAATAATAAGATATAACAATAAAGGACAAAATTCATCAACAAAACTGTGCCAGAATAATTTAGATTCTGCTCTTTGGTAGGCTAAAATTTTAGATCCAGCTTAGGCAATGAGTCACATGAATAAAGTTTTCAATGAAGCTTTGAATAAAAGCAGATATAGGAAAATTTTGTTAAATTGGAAATGGTGGAGACTAATAAAAAAAAGTGCAAGTGACTCAGAAATTAACCCAGAGGAAGATGGTTGAATAATATCTAAAGATTGACTACTTGTTGGAAGGCAAGTACCTCACTCATCAGCCTTGGGACTATTCTTACATTGTATTTTCTGTGGTAAATAGCCACAAGTATGACAGAATGAAACATGTATATGAAACGAAGTTGACCATCTTTAGATTATCTAAAAAAGCCACACTTTTTGCTAATTCATCCCACTTCAGTTATTTCAGATTGATTCAAGCAAGGACTAAAATAATAAATCCTACTATAGACTTAGACCAAAGACATTGCCAGACCTCTCTGAAATAAAAGCACAACAATGCAGCTGGAAATTAAGTGAAATTGTAGAACATGAGGCAAGGTATCTCATTAATGCCACTGCACAAAGCATGAGATGGCTTTATGTCCATAGTACAGTTTCTGGGCAATTTCATTCTCACTTGACTCAATCAAGTGAGACTAGATGCAGAAAAGAACACTTGAATGGCTTTATTCTGAGAGGCAGTTTGTTCATTGTACCAAAATGAAGGCTTTTTTTGAGCTTTGAGTAAACCAGAGGGCAGAAACTGGTGAGGCAAAAGAACGGTATAAGACCAGCAATATAATTTGTCCAAGGACAGAACATACAGGGTGTCTATGAATAAACAGACATGGAAATTACAACATTTTCTGTCAACAGAGTTGTGAAATTCTATAGCAGACTAGTCAAGAAAACATAGGATGGGGAGCAGTAAATGGTTTAAAGATATGATCTTATTTGTACCTGAAAGACTGTGACAATGCCCCCATGCCAAAGGTGATCATTCCTAAGAACCTCTCAAATAATCCAGTTGCTGAAGCGGTAGCCAGTATTTTCTGTATCTCTTATCTTTCAACCATGTCAAGAGCCTTTTACCAAAATAGACAGAATCTTCCAGGAAGGCTGAGAACTAGTTATCTGATGGGGCAAATTGAGAAGAAGTTAAAATGTGTTTCTAGAAAGAGGTGTTGACCTTCAATTCTGATTTATTGCTTTGCAAACTTGTTTGTATGCATGTATGTATAAAGTTAGCTGACAGATTAATGAGTTTGTCTGACCATTGCAGTGGCAAGTTGCTCTTGTGTTTCTGAGTTACCCAGGGTGTTTACAAAAAAAACCAACTGTTGGTGAAGGACTCTGTCTAGGGTCCAGGGAAAATACTAGAAGAGAAATACAACAATTCTTGAACTGCAGTTCAGATTTAATTGTCCAGGGGTATACGTGAATGATGTAACAGATCTAAACCCTGATGCTCAGTTTCTTCAGTGAGATTGTATTATTGCACATTATATCCTAAGAGTTTTTGGTAGAATTCTGTTGATGTTTAATACATGTTACTGATTTGTTGCCTTTTCACAGATTCCAGAAAAATAAGGTACTAAGAGGTGGACTACAAAGTTTAAGACTCCATGTTCTTTTGATACAGAAATTACATAGCTGAACCAGATTCAGTGCTCTCCAGCACACTTGGTGACAAAAAGCTTAGACAGCCTGCCCTAGTCAGGGAGAACTGATGGCTTACATTTGAAAAGAAGGATTACCAAACTGGAAAAACTCTTATGCTGCTCCCAGTGCTGAGGGAGATGGTCTGCATAACTTTGGAAATGTTTGGCTTTTGGGATTCCCAGCTGCCTTGAGTTGACAGCAATTCTAAAAAATTTCCTCCAGTTTTATTTTTAGAAAACTGTTCTCACTATGCTGCTATTTTCCTCATGTTTTTGTTTATGCTTCCTCAGAAGCAATACCCATTTTAAAAGCCAAGAAAGCAGGGTAAGCTTTATTATTTAGCAGTTAATGTGGGATAAATTAAAACTCTTGGAAATTGAAGCTCTATTGAGTATGATCAGCTGTCTCTAAATGCCAGTAGAAGTCCTGAATTGTAAATTTTTTCCAAATTAGTGCAATAATCAGCAAATCTGATCTCTCTAAACCAATGTTCAAAGGATTTATTATGTAATTTGGTCTACAGAACCTTACTCAGCTTGGAAACAATATTTTAGAAGGTGTTTGATCTTGATCCACCAGTAATTAAAGAAAATGAACAACACACTTTTTGTAAAAAAGGAAATAAGAATGTTTTTAAGAAGTTCTGAAGTAACTTTGTTTGTTTCCTATGTTATTCTTTGCAAGTATTTATGCTCTCTGACCAAGAAAAGTGAGAGGAAAAGATGGTCAGAATATGCTGACTACCACTGTAGTTTTTCTAGCAGTGTGTGTTGTACCATAGACACAGCTGAGAGCTTCCTTCCCCTGTTAATTTATGTTTGTTTGTGTAACACATTTTAATAAAGTGATTATTAGGAGTTTCACCTCTTCTGGAAGGGATGGTCACCTGGGAATTTATATATGGGAAACATGGGATACCCCATTTGCTGAATCCCATTTTTTTTTCCAGGCACTTTGGCACATGTGTAAATGACTACCTTCATTTTCTCTTTGTTGTCTGAAACCTCAAGGAGGAGATGAAAAATTAATTTAGTATTTATATTCAGTTTACAGTCTAGAACTTTTTTTTGAGCACAGTTAAGTGCAGTGGAAGGCTGTGTACAGTAGCAGTGATGCTGCCATTTCCACTGTGCTGTTCTATTGCACTGAAAGCCTAATCTCCTAACGGGCTTTGCTGTTAGAATAAAACAACAGTTAAGCCAAGGAGCAAATTTCATTGGTAACCATATAAGAATATTGCTTATGTAGTGCTACTGAAAGCCCTCCTGTCACTTCCGTGGTGGTATGTCAAGCAGGACTCCACCCCAGTCCCTCCCAGATTGATGGGCTCTTCAATGAAACTCACTACCTTGAGGTGGCCTGTTCCATTTTTCTCTTCCATTTTACTTTGCCTGCTGAGTAAATTGTTACTGGACCAATGCCTGGACCAGTGTCTAGACTTCAGCTTCATTAGTACGCAGTTAATAAGGCTTACACTTTCCCACCATTGCTTTCTTCAGAGGCTAATCATATCTCTCCTAAAGGGCAGTTTCTTTGTTCTTGTTGCTTTATCTGATATTGTTAATCTTAGGTTTCCCAGAACATTAATATGTTTACACTTTTTTTTTGTTCTGTGCCAGGTCAAATGCTTTTCCCAATTATCCCATTGTAATTGGGATGCCCGAGGATTTTGTCACACTGCTAGCTGCAAACTTTTAAACAAAGTTTTGGAAATGTTGGTGTGAGCAGTCATGAAAACTCTGAGTTGGCAGAGGTTAAGGTGCTTTATCTCTGGGAAGCTGATTATAATCCAACAGAAAAGTAAGGGTTGAAAATCACAAGTAGTTTTGGACAAGCTAGTGGTTTAAATTCACTCTAGTTTCTTTCCATTGTAGTGTTGTCAACACATGTTGTTCTAAAGACTGCCCTAATAAAAGATCTGCACCATTGATGATTCTTTAATCTTAATATGGTAGTGTGCTTTACCTCTTTAAAAAGAGAGGAATTGTACTATTTTGTTCGAATGATTTCTTATTTCCTTCTCACAACATCAAAAGAATAATGCTTCAGCTAAATCTATGTAGAAGTTTCTAAGATGCTTGGTTTTCTGCATCTTCTTCTGGCTTTCTGTATGAATACTGGTAAGAAATTAAGTCTCCTACCTCAGTTTTGCATTTTAGTCCAGATTTGGCTTTTTTAGAGGAGATAAACTAGACCAACATGATTGTCAGTTGATGTAAGTTCTCACTGTGTTTGTTTGGATGTTTAGGGAGCTCTGGGTGACCGAGGGCCTCCAGGGCCACAAGGCCCCAAAGGAGTTGAGGTAAGATGAAAAAATTATCCAATTAAGAGATAATGTTTCAAAGAAAAAGTTGTGAGGGGTAAGAGGGTTAGACAACAATAGTTAGGTGTGTGTGGTGTTGTCATGCAAAATTTGAAGTTTCTTTTGCATTTTGGGAAGTGTTTCAAAAAGTTTTTAGCAGCTTTATGGGGCTATGCATCCATTATATGGTTTATTTTAATTATTCCAGTGGAATCTCAGATTATATACATCCAGCGTTGGATGTGGTTATTTTAGCTAAACTGGGGAGATAACATGTATCAATTTGGCTACAGTGTCCTAGATGCTTTTAAGTAAACAGCTAGACCCCTATTAACTGAAAGGGGAGAAAGACAGTTCTTCATCTTATAGATGCATCAAGTATTCTTAATTCATCATCATAAAAATAAAAGCTCATGTCTTGTAGGCTACAAATAATTAACATTAAAAATAATTTAATTGGTGATTCTGAAGATAGGCATCTAGACTTCCAAATAGCTGAATGATGGGCTTCCATGACAGACATTGAATGAATAAAAGCTAACAGTGGCAAGATGGACTGTTAGGTAAGAAGCCATAAAGCACCAGGTAGGATTTCATAATTCCCAATTCCTGTCACTTGTAATTGCAAAGGTTGTGTACCACTCCTGCCAAAACTTGGAGAAAATTGGCCATGTTGAGGAGGAACAATGAACTACAAAAGGATCTCAGCCATGACATCCTGGCATGGCATTGATGCTAATTCACACTTTAACTGTGTAATGAGTGAACCCTGAAGACTTAAGGCTGCAGTTCCACATTGTGCATAATTATATCAGGTTGCTGGGCAGCACAGGCACAGTGTCTCATTTCTTGCCTTACACACCTGATTCCCAGCCTCCCTCCATCTCTGAGGAAAGATAAGAGTTAAACCTTGGCAAAATGCGATAGCAACATGGAAGAGAAAAGCAGGAATGCTCCTACTGCTTTCGTAGTTTTAATAGTCAAATTCTGCTTGAATAGAATAACTGCAGGGCAGACAGGGATTGACCCATAATTGCTGAGTCCGTCCCTGCTCAAAATTGTAAAACTATTGCTATCAGGGTAGGTATACCAACAGTTTCACTGCTTTTCTGATAGCATCCACATGGGTCATGGCTTTCTGGCTAATGGATATGTCTGTGTTTTATAGTGTTTCTATCAGACTTGGACTCAGACAAATACATATGAAGTAAATTTAGGATGATATAATAAATACAGTTATCAAGATCACTGAAGTCTTGATTTCTTTCAGGGAGAAGTAGGACCAGCTGGACCTATTGGAGGAGTCGGCCCAAGAGTAAGTAATTCTGCTAGGGCAGGCTATTTTTCAGTCTTGCTTTAAAATGTAAGGTTACTGTGAGAAGTGACTGTGATAAAAAGGCATCTCCTGAATAAGCATGTTTTTCCTCAGAACATGCTCAAAGCAGAGCTGAGAGGAGAAGTGGCTTTCCGTACAAAGGGTTTGAAAGGAAATCACTGCCATAGTGCACAAAATGTAGTGCTCCTCTGAGATAAATAAACTGCCATGCACTTCCTACGGACTGAACCAGCTGATATATCAAAATATTTAAATTGGAGAAGAACCTGTGCAGCTCACAGAGAGAAATATAAAGGATGTATGCTTTAAGAAATCTACCAGAAACCTGGCAGATAGTTGCTGAAAACAGTAAAGCTGGAACATCACAATGCTGCTTATGCTGACATGTTTTAAAATATAGGTAATTAAAACCATCATCCAATTTTTTTTTGTTAGTTATAAAAACAAACTAGTGTATAAGAGTATTCTAGTGAACTTGAAGCTTATTTTTAGAAAATTTCCAAGGTAATATGGATACTAGCCTGCACTAGGGATTATTGGAGGGTCACTAAGTTTATTGAATGCAATTTGATCTTCTGCCTTTACTTGATTATGTGTGAAAAATCACTGACTTGGTTTTCATTCTGGATGACTGTCCATTTCTTGCATGAATTTGAGAGTCTTTTCCACTGTTTTCTGCTTTTAGAGTGCGTATATTCCTATGCCATTTTTCCTGTTCGTTAGCTCATCAAAGCTGGGAATTTGCTTGCTGTTAAAAATTATATTAAAATATTTATTTGCCACATAGATTAGGTGTTAAGACAAACAAACCCACACCAAAACAAAAAGAAAAACAAACAAAAAACCAAACCCTCCCACAAAAGTCCCTTTGTTTTTCAGCTGCGGAAAATATGCAAGAAATTGAACAGAATTTCAAAACACTGTAACTTAGTTTAATATTCAGTTTAATCTGCTTCTGCTGAGAGCCTCATGGAAATTTTTATTTTGGCTGCATCATCCTTTGAGCCTCTTCCTTGGGCAGGGCTTCATGGCTGGACAGCAACTCCCATGTTGTTCTGTGGAAATTGGAAAAGAAGATGCTGTAGTGGGTGACTCATGGGCAATGAGACACCTACCTTCACATCCTCCACGTCACCAGGCATGCACAGGCCACCATCAGCTGGTGTCAAAGTGACCCAAGAGGAAACATTTTTGTGTAGCCTAGCAATCTGAAATATTTTTAATCTATTTTGGGTCAATTTGACCTAAATTATTTAGGTTTTTATTTCTCTCAGTGGGAAATGTGCACACCATTGGCATGACTTACAGCTCTCTGGTTTCTCTCTCACAACAAGTTGTTGAGAGAAGAGTATGTGCATCTGCAGTGGGCCCCAGGGCTGCTGTCTCTAGATATTTTTTAGTAGCTTGCTGGCTAACATCCCCTCCTGAAAAGAGAAAAGAGGGAAAAAGGGAATTTTGCTTGATGGGCAGCTCTGCCTGTTTTTCCTCCTTGTCCAGGGGCCCACATGCTCTTGCCTGGATTCTACAGCTTCTCTTGACTCCAGCTGTTCCACAGCTCCAGGCTGACCTATTTGTGCTGCTGCTCTGAACTCTGCTCCCATCTCTGCTTGTCCCTGGGGCTTTGCTCCCACATGTAACACAGGCTGTGTGACTGTGTTGGTGAGAGTCACAACCATGACATTGTTAAATCTCACATAGTGTGGCAGGACTGAGTCAATAAGCTGCTGAACACATATGTCTTTTTAAATTATGCTTCCTTTATTGCAATTTGACATTCATTTGATTTACATAGGCTTTGTTTCCATTTTCCATGAAGGGAGTTATAAAAAGTGAATGTTACATCTGAAAGTAAACACTGTCAAAGCTGTGTTGTCCCTGCACTAACTAAATAGCCATGGGGGCAGAGGAGGTCTCCAAGAGGGGTCTGAAGACAGTGCTCTGGCCATGCATGGCCCCAAGGCACCATCCGCTGTTAGCTCTGCCTTCAGCTGACAGATGTGTTTAGCTTGTGTTTTTCAGCCTCCAGGAGTGGGAATTCTTCATTCTCCTTGTCAGTCTGCTTCAGTTGTTTGCCTGGTTTACAGACCTTTTTTCTAATGTCTAGCTATTCTATCTGAAAGTCTTGTCTGTGCTTTTCTCGCTACAGCCTTGCTTCCTGCCCTACAGACCTTATTTGTGGGCATGGTTAAATAGGATAGTCCTCTTTTCAGCCACTGTTACCTTAATTTTCTAGGGCTTGTCTAAACTAGGTAAAGTATCCTTGTAGGTGATATATCGTCAACCTTTGATTATTCTCATGAAACAGCACTGAAGCAGGTTTCTAGTGCTTCTGGAATCCTTACCTCTTTTACAATTTCAGGTGAAAAAACCCTATCCCCAGTTCAGGTTTAGGCATGTGCCAAGCTGGCAGCCATAAAATTTCACCTCATTTCTCTCTCTCCCCCCTCCTCTGCCCTTGTTTCTACATTTACTTTAAAAAATGTGCAAGAGACCAAAAACCCCTGGAACCCACCTGACCAAGTCTGCCATCAAAACAGATCATCCTCTACTGGAACAGAAGTGAATATGAACCTGCACAGGGCTTCTCAGGCCCAGCTCAAAACAGAATTTCCATGTGTCTAAAGCAACTGGAGACAAAACCAAGGATGTTCTCCTGCTTATTCAGGATACACCATTCTATTCCAAAGACAATTACTTACACTCTCTTAAATCAATCCTTGTACATTAGGAAAAATGCTGATTTTTTTTTTTAATTTGCTTATGTGTCCTGTGAAAATACAGTAGTTGCCATACTAAAGATGTGACTGTGTTTTTTCAGCTTCCTCCTACTTAACCCTCTCTCTCAAAGGCTATCAAAATATTAACACTGTAACTGTCAGTATAGCTCAGCTCAGTCAGTGCAAGCATTGGTGCTGCTTTTTTTTTTTTTTAATCTTCATTGCTGGAGAAGAAAATTCCTTTAAAAGAGTGGAGATTCTTTTAAACCAAAAAGTAAAAAGAAACTGTTGCACATTGATGACTTTCTGAGCTACATGTGTTAAACAGAAGCTGGAATTTATATAGTCATAAGATGAGCAGTTTCTCCTGACGATAGTGGAAAATGTTCTCAAATCTTCCCCACACCCCTAGTGCAGTGTTTTCTGAAAGTGCCTTCCTGTGGGCTGAAGGCATGTGGGGAGCTTATGGAGGGATTGAAATAGAGTGATAGTTTGAGATATTTACATTAACATATACACACCTGTACCTACCTGTTGTGAGGTGAAAGGAAGCACAGTTGGTTGCTGTTTCCTGAAAGGGAATGGTAGATCTTTCAGTTAATATTTTAGGAAACAGACATTTCCTTTGGGATTACCCTGCCCTGGAAGAGTAATTTTCTCAGGGGTTTGCAAGCAGAAAAGCAGACATCCCTAGTTTAATCGTCTATCAGTAGCTTTTCCTCTATGTGTAAATGTATTGTATTTCTGTTTAAAGCCAAATCCATGTGTTTCAGATTGCTTTACCAGTTAAATCCACTTGTTCCATTTTCTGATCAACTTCCATCTGCAATGTGTCCTTCGCAGCTACTACATAGCTGGGGAATGACAGCCAAGAAACCTTTACGAGCTGTAACTCCAATTCAGTTCTCATAAGACTAAAATTATCAAGGTAGTTAATAGGGGTCACTAGTTTTCTTTCAATGAATTTTGCTTAAAACATTTTTATGTTATGGTCTTGATGTATGGAAAGACCTTAAGTTTCTTTACAGCAAAGTGGTTAAACAGCATGTAGTGACCTGCAGAAACCCATCACTTGTTCTTTGTTAAGCTTTGTGGAAAGACATGACTTGCTTTATCTGGATCTCCCAGAACTTCTCTGAGTACTGCATTCCTGGCTGTGCCATATTTTGATCCATTGACAAAAACAAAAATACATTCCTAAAGTGATTTTATTTGTTGGAACTTGTTGCAAAATGAAATCACTCAGGTAGGCAGAGACAATGAGAGATAGAAACTGATTAATATGAGAAGTCATGGAACCTGATAAAAGAATATACTTTAAAGCCATATAGAGAATTTCTCAGATGCCCAGAAACTAATACACACATTGTGCTCTGAAAGACAGGCACAGAGCAGCTGAAGCAAAAGAGCCAGATGAAAAAATGCCATCTCTTTTTAAGTACCATTTTATTATCTGTTGATTTAGTTGCTCTATTCTCAGGACAGTTGATGTGGATTGGAAAGCTCTTATTACAGATGCTGGCAATTCCAATTATTCAGTTTGCTGGAACAGCCGCTGATAATTTCCTTTTAGCAGAAATCTGCATCTTTTTGATACTGAATCATTAAAATGTTGAATTAATTTTCTTTTTCTGGTTGTCAGCCCCCAGTGATCTCATCAGCAACATGCTCAAGAGCCATATCCAGTGCACTGGACCTTTGTTGCTGGTCTAGGGACTTTTTCTCAGAGCAGATGGGGAAAGTTTGTCTAGGCAGGGCTGTGCTCTCCAGATAATGAAATGGTTAGGCCATGGTTCATGTCTAGAAGAAGTATGCTGGGAGGGAAAACAACCTCTTGAAAGAGCTGGGAGAAATAATTAAGTTATAAATATCTAATTAAAAATTGAGAGAAAGCATCCTGGCTTGTAAGCCTTTGTGCATCTGTGTGAGACAGCAGAGAGAGGGATGCATGTTGTAAAGTGCTTCAAAGATCTGTCACTTTGTGGCCTCCTGCTCTGATTGATGTTGCTGCATTTCTTCCAGCTAACAGAGTTATAAAGTGAATATCATAACAACAAGATCTGTCAGCAGCAAAATGCTGGTGGAGAGAAATGAGGCTTAAAATCATCAATTTTCTGAATAAAAAGGAGAGGGTATTTGAGCTGATTTTGTCTGGTTGAGGAAGGACAGTTATAAAACACCAGTCCCTGAAGTCTAAGCATCAAATTCTGTTAGTGTTGAGTCCCTATTCTGCTGGAATTAACCAGGAGAGCATAAGGCCTTGCCTTTTTTTATCTCTTTAATATGTTTTTTTCAAAGTGAAATTGAAATGTGTTTCAGTCTTGGGCTGTGACAGTTTTTCCTCAGAGTCAACTGCTGTAAGACTTAATACAAATTTTGCTTACTGTTCCAGTATTTGATGTAATATTCAACAGTGTATTTTCAGATATAGATTTCTAAATACACTTGCTTCAAATTTTTTGCATTAAATATTACTAAACTGTACATTTTTAGTGCACCTATTTTGACAAATAGATAAATTGAGTTTAAATTATCTTTTTGAAATAAAATGTTTACAATATTTTATTCTAACCCTTATTTTAGGGAAAGCCAGGACAGAAAGGTTATATAGGTGATCCTGGACCAGAAGGTTTAAAGGTAAGTGAAAGTTTTATGGATGAAATGGAATGTGTTTGGAGTAGGGTTATACACTGCTATTTACACTGACATACAAGTGAAAGGGTACAAGTACACTTGCTTCCAGAGAATATAAATATGTATCATACTGATGATTCTGCTTTCTTGCAAGATCCCATTTTACAAAAGAAGAAAATGATGCAGTTCTAGGAGACAGGGATGTGTGAGCAAAGACTACTCCTGCTAAAATGACATCTAACTGCCTGGGACTGTGGGAATGCCTGGACCAGGGACAACAAGGAACTCAGGGCAGTTCCTACACTGGCAGGATTTTGGCATTGTGAATGGGGATGAGATGAAGTGCTGCAGTTCAAAAGAGGATTTTAAACTGCCAAAATTCCTTGGCAGCAGAATTTCCCAGTGGTGAGCTGCAATCTGCATAAACAGTATGCAAATAACTGTTCATCAATTATTAAATAACTGAGGTTATAGCCATAGTCAGATAATCAATCGTGCTTATACACCCAGCTTCCACCTGTAAAATACACATGAAAATGTTCCAGTTATGTAACAGCATTATTATGGAGAACAGGATTAACACATACTTAACAACAGTTTCAAGATTTTGCGGGGAGGGGGAGAAGTTTGTTAAAATGTCATTCAAATGTCAATTTTCCTAGTATTTCATAACAAAATTGCAGTTATCAATAAAGTGTACAGGCAACATTTATCTTTGAAGCAGTGAAGGAAATTTGCTGAAATGAAACTTCGAATAAAAATTGAGTAATTATTTGTAGTATTTGCTGACTTAATGTGCATTGTGAGCAATTAATTGATAGTTGGTTTTGTTTTTTTTCTGGCAAATTCTTAATACATTCGGATATCATTTTACAAAATCAAAATTAGCCACTGACAATTTTTTTATTACTTAATTTTAGCTTTTGAAGTTTTAATTGGCAGATGTAATTTAGAAAATAAAGAGGCTCCTAGGAAAACAGAGGACTTTAAAATACACATATGAAAGAAATTACTTTTCTAGTGAACTACATCATCTGTTTTCTGCATTTAACAGGGAGAACAAGGAGACCAAGGAAACCTTGGAAAAACTGGTGAAGCAGTAAGCCTAAATTCTCTTTCTGATTTGATTTTTAGTTCTTTTTTATTTGAGCGTGAATGAATAATTTGTTGCAGGCATCAGCTGATGAAGTTTACCTGTATTTGAAGCTCTAGTATGTCAGCTATAGCTTTGTGGTCTTTCAGATTTATCCTATTTAAAGAAATTTCACATTTTAAGCATTTTCCAGAATTAATTCTGCTTTTTTTCCCAACATGTTGTGTGAATATTGCAGGTGGTTGTAGGGATTTTCCAAGGCACGTCCGTGTAAGTGAACAAGTGATCCTTTCCCAGTTAAATCATTTGAGAGGCTAAATTTAGCCTGAGATGTATTTTGCAGGCTTGTTCTGTCTACCCTCCATAAAATCACAAGGTGACCCTGTGGTGACATGTAGTCCATCCTCTTCTGCCTAGGCAGGATCTTTTATCTTTCCATAATTTCTGACAAATGTTTGTCTAACTGGTTACTAAAAAGCTCCAAGACCAGGGCTTCTCTATTTTTTGAAAAGTTCTTCCAGTTGTGTAACCTGATTCCTTTCTGCTGGAAACAGCATTTTACATGTGATGGTTGTTATTCTGTGCCTCTTTCATTCTTTCTTTTCAGGCTTAACAGTCCCAATTCAATTAGCCTGTCATGTTTTTGAGATAATTTAAGTCACATTCTAACTCCCCTGTAGTCTGTTTCCAATTCATCCAAACATCTCTGAAGCCAGCTTACTGCCCAAGCTGTTCAGAATACTGAGAGAAAGGAAATACTGCTTCTTACAAGCCTACTTCTTGCATAGATGTGCTCACTCTTACAGTAGTGTGTTGTTACTCGGTTTGAGATCCACGGTCTCCTATCCTTTTTTTTAAAGGCATTAGTTCTCTCAGTTCTTCCACTGTAGGTCCTTTTCTCATTGATAATTGTCATTTAAATATACCACCTTCAAATTCTCTCTACTTAATTTCATCCCCTGCCCTTTTGTATTTTTAACATTTGTATGGGATTTATGAGCAGATGTGAGCTTGTTGGCCCATGCCTGAGTTACCCAAATGTTGTGTAGAACATGACTAAATTGATTTTATTTCTAGAGTTAATATATGCTGAGGAGAGACATCACACACTGGTTTGGGCTTAGTCCTGTACTACTCACATAAACTCTGTTCACCTTAGTTGGTAGTTAGAGTCAGAGTTAACTCCCTGTTGTCTGCAAATACCAAGCAGATGTACTTCAGGCAACTCATCAAATGGTTGGTTACTACTGAAATAATATTTTCTATGCCAAACAAGGGGATGATGCAGCCCTGTTATAGTGTTACAAAGATAATTATGGCCAATCATTAATTACCATTTCCCACATGATATTTGGAGAATTTGCATGTGCTACAGGATCGCACACGATATCTGAAAACTGAAATAGTTTCTAAGTTATTGATAAATATCCTTCATTTTTACCGGTGGATTGTAGAATGTCTTCTGCTTTATGTACATGGATTTTAATCAAATGAGCTTCATAGGCCCTTGATCCTATCTTTGCATTACCTTTGCATTGTCTGGCAGCAGAGTACCCACTACATGATCTTGAGGAGGATAATGCATATTATGTTGTCATTAAGGCCAATGGTGAAACACCAAGAGGACACACAAGCACACTCAACTCTCAGGCCCTTCAAAACCTCTTTCCTTCACCTTATTCACTACTGAAGTCTGTAACAGTTAAGTTTAAAAAAAAAATAAATTGAAAAGTACTAACAGGAAGAGCATGTTTTTTCTCATACGCATAAAGTGCTTTTCCAGATGTGAGTCTTGATGCAAAATATTCACTTCTGTAGGCTTTGGACGCAGGTTTTACTTCCAGCTTCTCAACAGCTTCTGTTTGTAACAAGTAATTTCTCTTTCCCTTGGCGTGCACATAGAATATAAACTTCTTAATTCACAGATAAATCCACTCCCTGTTCTTCGGTATTGGCTCTGGTGGCATGAGGACATCTCTGGAATCACACATGCCACACACAAACAAAAAGTTTGAAAAACAGAAGACAAAGTAAAAGAGCAAAGTACAAGTGCTACCAACCGCTGGGACAGATTTTGAGAAGGAGTCAAAAAAAGGTATGGAGTAAGGCATTGGTCCTTACTGATGCCTTGGGGAGTTTGTGTGTTACCAGATGCTCGGTGACACTAATTACAAAGAGGAATTGTACAAGTAGCAGTAAGCAATGTGCAATTATTGTACTCTTTAATAATAAAGGCAAAGGGAAAAAGAAATTGCTGAAATGTTGATAAAAAGTCCAATGTCTAAAAAATTCTGTGCATCCCTTCTGCACCACAACCCCACCAACCTCCTTCTTTGGCTTGTCTCTGGTTTTCTGTTTACTCATTATCTCTATTGACAGACTTCTTCAAATTACAGGATATAAGACATATTTTTAAGCCCATGGTTAAAATATATGATGTTTTTTAGCAATGGGGAATCCATCACAGCATTCCAGTTTTCCAAATGATAACGAGTGCATTTCCTGAATAAGCTGTCCAAAGAACCAATTTTGCAATAATAAATCCTGTAAATGCTGAATTCATAGCAAATTATGCCATGGCCACATGTGCCTGTCTGCTATTGATACCACAGGGTTGCACCAATATTTTTCTTCTGTTTCTTTCAATTGTCTTACTTTTGCTGGTATAATGTATCTCCTGTCTTTCACTAAAACGTCTGCCACTGCTGTTTGAGGTACCAAAATAGTTATTCCTTTCTCTATCAGGATTCCCAGGTCCTGCTTAATATCTGCTTAGAAAAGTACAGATGGCAACTCTGCACAAGCAGGGAAGTTTCAACAGTAGGAGATTGGACTATAACACTTGGTTGTTGAGTCTAGCAAGGTGCTATATGTGCTGAAGTACAGCTCTGTCAATAGGCTAGAAGCCACAGTATCCAACATTTCTTAGGTCACATTAAGCTGCTGATTCTTCAGAGCACATTTCTGCCAAAGTATTTCTGTATGCTTGTCCACTGTGGAAACAGAGTAGATCAAATTTATAAAATGTTCACTGTGCTCATAAGCTTAAATGACACACAGTTAAGAGTAGATCAGGAATGTGCTTAAAGTCAGACTTCACACATAATTCCTTAACCAAGTCTTACAACAAAAACTGTTTCTCTGGCTACAACATACTTTGTGTTTGTTTAAAGGGGGAGGGAGGCAGGTTCAGATGGGGCTGCTTGGTTCAGCAGAGCCCAGAGCTGTGCTAGAATCTAGCAGCTGTTCCTTGTTGCAGGATATTTGGTTTACTGCAGGACCATCAGGTCCGATTGAAAAGGGATTGGTTAAGATAATGAGAAGTAAGGGAACAGCAGGCAGAGCAAAGGTACACTGCTGAAGAGACAAAATCTTTTGGAAGACATGGCAAAAGAAACAACCCCTTCAGCTACTGAGATAATTCCCCTTATATTTCGGGGGAGGAAAATCTGACTTTGCTGACATGTGCAACTGGATTTTTTATGCTTAGGTAAGATACTGTTCAGTGATGGAGAGCAAATATTTGAAACAAACTTCAAGCATCTCATACAAATGATTTTTTTTGTTAAAATATCAGGGATGATTTAAGAAAATTATTCACTGCTCGGCTTTTATGGCACAAAATTCAACTAATCTGAACTTGAAACAGTTCCAGGATTGCTTTAGTGTTTGATAATGCTAGTGTTTACCCAGGCTGTGCCACTCTCAGTAACTAGATGCAAGCTAATTCTTATTTCTCCTTGTCACACCCAATTAAAGAAATTCAGCCTGTACAATTCTGAATTAGAAATCACTGACATCTATACACACATTGAGACAGAGTACAAGGGCAGCACTGTCAGCTGCAGTATGTGCAACTGGTGTCAAAAGGCAGAGTTCATGAACGCAAATCCTGGAAAAATAATCTTCAGAAATTACATGTCAGCAAATTTTCCTGGTTGCAAATGCTTTTTAAAACAACAGAAGGAAACCAAGCTGAAATAAAAAGTGCTTTGCCATGAAAAAAAAAAAAAAACCTTACAGTGCAGCAAAGGAAAACCAGTGATGTTCAGGCTGCTAATGGCAGCTCCAGAACAGGCTGCAAATGGTCAGGCTGCAAGAGTCTGTGAACAGCAAGAAAACACTGCAGTCAGGCCATGTGCCTTACAGCTGAGTTGTTTTTGGGAAGGATTACTGTAAAGCAATTACCACATCTTTCAGAGAGGTAAAAATTAGCTGCATTAGGCACCAGGGATGCATAATTCAGGGATAATGGAAACTGCAATTCCTTTCACTTGAAGAAAAGATTAAGTGAACTTTAACTGATGTGTTCAGGATGCTCAAGAGAGTTCTTTGAATTATCCTGAAAAGTCTGGGCTTTAGGGAAATACAAAAGAGAATTTTAAACCATAGGCCAAAAGATAAATCAATTGAAGAAAGTGGTTTTTTTCAAAGTCTGGTGAATGCATGGGGCATTGCCAAGGGCTTCCAAAGAAGGAACTGCTTCAGCTGCTTTAGAAACCAGTTGGATAGAGATTATTTTAAGTTCTTTGAAAGACTTAACACTGAATGGTAATGATACTTCTGCATCTTATGTTGTGCTTCTTGTTTTTACCCTGTGTGACCTGATATACTATAATTCCTGCAGGGAAAGAGGTTACAGTATCTAGAGGTTAGCTTTATCAAACAGTTGCTCATTTTTCTTGAAGGATTTTTTACTAGTGGTTCTTCTTATCATTTGGTTTCAGCTAGAGAACAGCACCTGCACGTGTTATCTGCAGCTTACCTTCCAAGGTTTTGCCAGTGAGCACATCCTGCTGCCACTTTGTCAGGTAGCTTCTTTTAAATGCAAGCATTCCTCTACAAGTGCTATCAAACAGAATTACCCTACTTTACACTGGTGCCTCTGGAAGCAAAATTTAGCCCATTTTTTCCTTTCTTAAAACTGCTGTAGATTAAGCAATTGGTACCAGTACATTTTTGCCTTCCAAATATTCAGGTAGTTGAATTTTTGACTCCTTTAAAGAATTGAGCAAAATATCAGCTGCAAGGTACAAATATAGTGCATCTCTGTGCTTATTCACTTCCTTCACTGGCAACAGCAAATCACAGATTTTCACTCAGGTTATAGCCTCTGGCTGATTACTGAGTAACTTTCTCAACAGACAGAAAATTAATAGAAAAATGTTATTGTGGCAAGATAATATTTTAAATTTACTATGTCATCTCATTAAAGGACTGTTGAATAAAAATGTTTGAGAATGCTGAACTGTAAGTGAAATAATATTGGATTGGAAAATTTTCAATTATCACAGAAGAACACATCAATGTACAACCTGGCAGGTAACTGCTGCCATGGGAATGTTTGGAACTGGCTGTATATTCATTTCTCACTACCAGGTTTTTCAATGGATTACTCCGTACTTGGGTTTGCATAAAAGGTACAATGTGTTTTCAATTATTCAACTACAATCCAGTTTCTAACACGGAGCATATGCCCTGGCAAGATGTTTTTGTCTTTCTCAGGCATGTGTTAGTTGTGAGATCTGGTCCCTGATTCATTTTCCACAAAATGCTCCTGTCAAGAAGGCTTCTAAAATGCTGTTATTATGTTGTTATTGTCACTGGAGACTTTTACACAAGTCCCTGTAAATGAAAGTTGATGACTATTTTTTAATAAATTGCTAATTTCTTTTTTTCAACAGTTCAGGATTTTTTTGCTTCGCTTTTTTGTTTTCTAATACATTCAATTTTATATTTGGAATCCACCACTGCTCCCCAGAGGATTGAAGGGATGCTGGAAGACATTGATTCAACAAATCTGCTTTGGACTGTATTCGTTCTCTTAAATAAGATGGAGAGAGAGTGGAAATCTCAATCCAGTCCTAGTGGCTGGTCTTTCTAACAAGCCAGTCCAAATGTGGGATTTTAAGAGCCACATGATCTTACAGAATGTCTGTAGGGAAAACATCATTTTATGGCTAATATGTTGATAGAACAAGATGTTTTGCTCTCTGTACTTTCTTTTCACTGAATGCTACCAACTGTTTGAAGATCCAAAGTTATATTCCTAAGTAACTTTTTTGGCCCACTTGCCTCTGTACATACCAGCCCTAGCATTTTCTCAGTCTCAGACACTTGATGTCTGTTTTGAATTGAGGGGTGGAAGAGCATGTAGTTAACCTGTCATGAACTTCTTTCCCCTTCATACCTTCTGAAATCCCTGTTGCTTTTAGCATTTCACTGGCTTTATGTCTAGTCATCTTCAGGATTGTTTTGCTTTCCATACATATCCAATTCCAGTTATGCCAAGTTTCTTTTACATCTTCTGTATCAACCTTCTTTGTGCTTTTGCTGTAAATTTTCTTTACTTACGTACTCTTGAGGAATAGCCAATGTATAGGAAATGTTCTATTTAACAGACAGCTTCTGTCCTCACTCTGGAGGGTGCCGTAGGCTTGCCCTAATGTGCTAGGGAATACAACAGCACATTCACAGTCACTGCTTCCTTGTCTTTCCTGCTCTTTCAGCCTGGAGCAACCAAGTCAGGAAGACAGAACTTCTGAATTGAAAAGAGAACTTGATCAGAGACTGTATATTAAATGGTTCTCTGCTGGGGCAAGGCACAGCTCCCCATCTTTCTGATCAGTGTCTTTAGTCCTGTAGACAGCGTGGCATTGGCTGGGAGATCAGGAGTGTCTCTGTGGAAAGAGAATAGGTCTGAGTTTCACCTTGGCTCTAATTATGTCTTCTGTTCTTTCTGGAATGAGGGAATCAAAGTGATTAGTCTGTAGCATTTTGAAACCGTACCTCCACACCTCCTACCTTGATAAGCAAGAGTACAGGGTAATTCTTTGTCTCACAGATTTCTACCTGCTACTGAGGCCTGCTGTTGGCTCTGACAGGGAGCTCTCACTCTCAGAGTTCATCACAAGTCCCTCATTGCTGCCAGTGACGTCAATATCACCAGGACCAATCTGCGGCTGTTGCCAAGCCAAGATACATCTCAGTTCTGACATATAATACACAAGTTCCCACACATAGTATATCAGTCCAGCTGCCATAGAGATGCCTGTTTATCTCTTTAGTTCCTTCCATAAAGTAATTTGTGCCAGTATTGTCAGCCTCAAAGGCAGCTGTATCAATGGCTCATTGCAATATATTTAAACTGTGGGATTTCCAGAGTAGTTAGCAGTCCAAGAGAACAAGTAATCATAAAATCTCTACTTACTTTGCACCTGTTCTGTTAAAGTACTTGAGGCTGAACTGTATTCAAATTATTCAGATAAAGGTTGAATTTTTATTTTTAAAAAGTAATGTTTCTTTTTAAATCACACTTCAATGCCAGTGTAGTGCTACTAATGCTAGTTCCTTCCTACACACATAGAGATGGCAATGCCAATGTGTGAATTGACATAGTTTACTTTTTTTTCTTTTTAAAGTGTTACAGACATTGTACAGTTGTGTATTACAACACTACTGGGAGCGTCTACATTTCTGCCATGTCCCAAGAGCAGTCATGCAATGTACTCTGGGCACTTAGTGCTTTTTCTTCTAGCTCAATGTGCCATATTTTTCTCAGTTGGAACCTTCCACTATAATTTCTTTTTCTTTTAGGTTTCATAATAAATCAGGTATTGTAAGCACTGGGAATAAGGTTTTTAAAAGTACTTCCTGTCATGTTTCCCATCCCATGTGGTGGTACTTGTTCTATCCAGTGAAAATTCATCAGAGCCTCAGAAGAGAATTATTTAATTTTTGAATGCCTGAAAGGCTCTGATTCTCTGACATCAAAGCTGTTTCGGGCTACTACTCTCGAAGGGAAAATTCTGACAACACCTGATCCAATATAATTTTTGTTTTGACTGCATTTTACTTTGTTCCACTGAATTTTTATTCCCTTTGAAATCTGTGGTCAGACTGAAGTGCTAGCAGCGCTATTATCACCCTTAATTGTACATTTGCAAAGCTTTTAGCAGCGCAAGGTTGAGCTCAGTGGCAGATCTGAGGTGGTAGGGTAGTATTGTGATGAAATGAATGTAATTTCCCTTCTGGCAGTAGCTATTTCCTGTGGGTGTGTCTCGATGCAGTGCTCCTTCTGCATGGTCTGTGAGCCAGGTGACCTCGTACAGCCCTCACTTTCCCACAGGTGCCCTTAGATGGGCATGGAGTTCTCTGGAACAGAGAAATGGGCCCTGCTCTGGTGCTGGAGAGCTGCTGACCATGTACTATTGACATCATGCAAGTAAAAGTCTGCTTTCTTTTTATACAGGGATCAGCTGGCTTACCTGGAGAAGCTGGGCCATCTGGAAGCCTTGGTGAAAAGGTATAATAATGTCCCTGACTACTCAGCAGCTTTGAAAACCATTGGGGAGGTAAAATACTGGTGAGAGATCATTTACTAACCACCATCAGAGCTAATATTCTCGTAGCTATTTCAGAGCATAGGGGTGTAATAACTGGTAATCCAGATGTTGTTATTTGAGGTATGTATCTGATATCCTTGATTTTACTTCACAGTTAATTTAGAGTTGATAGATTTGATATCTTACTTATATCACTTTATTATACACTGCTATTGTTTCAGAGAAACTGGCATAAATTATACTTGTTTTATACATTAGTCACTGGCTTTGCACTGCTACATGATGAAGACAAAAGTAGAAATGTAAAATTTGGCTGTATGCATTAACTGAATAAAAAAGACAAGACTGAGTTTTGTCTGCTGTGCAGCAACAGTTGTGTTTATGAAAGCAAAGTTTGGCAAACTCAACATGACTAGAACAGTATAAATAGCTTAAGTGTAGTTGACATGGTTTTATTTAGGTGAAGTATTTTAAAACTGAAAAACAGGAAACTATTACTGGATTTCTTGTCAGCTTCAATTATGATAAAAACATAATTGTATGTCAGAATGGTGCAGCACCATTTGTATTTCGTTCCTGCAGGGCTGAATTATTTCACCTAGACTGGTGTCTGCTACTTAAATATTTTATTGAGAAAGTCTTAATCTACTATTAGAACTTCCATGAAAATCTGATTATAATTTATATAATCTGTGTAAGGACATACATCAGTTGAAAGCACTGCTTGTTAAAACTAAAATTTAGACAAACCTTATATGGTTTTAATCATAATATAATCTTGGAATTTCATGTCAAAGTATTCTTGTTCATAATTACACTTGTCCCAACAAAGGTTACCTTGTGACACTGTTCCTGGTATAGCTAGGAGGGGAAAGGCAGTAAAAGACTAATTAATTTATCATCAGCAAATGGAAGGAAGCTTCTTCATCATGCAATAATTGTCACTGCTATGCTGTTTCTGTAGAATTTGCCTTCCTCTCTCATGGATTAAGTTGTACAAGGTAAACATTCTATGTGAACTTAAATAGCAAACATATTTCCAGCATAATTGCAGTATGCAATATAAAATTATAGTGTTTACTACTATGTCATGTGTACTATCTGTAATAAAAGTGGAATCTTTTGAAGATAATTTACAGCTATATCTGATATTTGGGCTGGATGTAATATGAATGGAAGGTGAAAAGGTATGTAAAACCAGAAAGGAAGGGACCCTTCCTGCTTCCCCTACTCAAACGTCTTCAACAGCCGTTGAAGGGTTGGCCTTCCATTTAGATCTGTGCTTTCCTAATGCATGCTGAAGAAAAGGGGGACAGAGAAGCATAATTTTCTTTTTTCTTTGTTTGCTGTTGTGAATTTTATGGATTAAGGAACATACTATAAATACGATGCATCCAACAGAGAGAAAATGGATCTTCTAGCAGCAGGTCTCAGAGACTGGTGTAGTATCAAACCTCTTCTTTAGTCTTCTACTAAAAGAGAAGACAGAAACTCAGTTTTATAGTTTTTTCAAAAGATAGATAAATTTGTAGGAGGAAGGAATGCAGAAATGAAAAAAAAAGTTATAAAAGGTCTCTGCAGTGTTTCTGAAGGGTAATCTCTAAACCAATAGTGTTATGCACTGCCAGGTATGCTCATGGGACATGGAAAAAGTCAGGGAAAGAATATTTAATGTTATTCTCTTTTTCTTCTTTTTTTTGTTGTTAAAGGGAGAGCGAGGCAGTCCAGGACCTGTAGGTCCTCCTGGAGAAAAAGGTGTAATGGTAAGTTATAAGTAATGTACAATCCACAATTATGTTACTTATAAAGGCACTGTAGTCTCTAAAACAGTAATAACTTCTCACCCTTCTGGATGTGCAGGCCTTAAGGGAAAGGGTAGTATTTACGATGCATAGTTCCTACAAAGTTTCATTTAAAAGCTCTTTCCCTCTGTGGCAGCGATATTGCAAAATGATCTGCTGAATGAAACAGCAGAGCAACTGCCATTTCGAAAAATTAGTCTAAGCAGCCTTAATAAATTAAAAGGAGAGAAAGTAAAATCAAGCAAGACACAGCACTTCATGCAGCACTGCACAGCCCAGAGGTCACTGACATGTTGGTGTGCTGGGGTACAGATGTGCCCATGGCCACGCTCTTCTTGAAGTTCTCTGGAAAAGGTTAAGCTTAAGGCTTGGTTGTGTGTGCTTGCAAACACTGTGAAAGCTCCAGAATGTAGAGAGAGCACTGAAAGTTTGACTGCAAGGAGATGACAGGGAATTTATGTGTTATGTAGTAGATGCTGCATCCTCTAACACTGATGTGGTTGGCAGGGCTGAAATCTCAATGGCCTTACACAAAAACTGCAGCTGTGGGCCCCAGCATGGTGCAGTGGGTGATGTTCCTGTCATGGACAAGGATATCATTACACATTTGCAGTAATTACTCTTTGGGCATCTGTTGGCAAAGAAGAGATCAAGGACCCTCAGGCTACAGACCAGCTTAATGATCCATGCAGAGCCAATGATTTTTGAAGCATTCTGTGCTTCATTAAGTCTGTCTAATCTAAATTTACCTTCAACCTGCAGCTTTTGATCCAGGAAAAAAATCTTATAAGGGAGATTAATAAAAAAGGATTTATTGATATTATATCCAGTCTTATCAACTGGGTTTTTTGACTATTATTAATGTTTATTGCCATAGGTAAATCCACTTAAATCATAGCAGAGAGAACCTTTCCCAGTAGTAAGTCATTGTAGTCCTCAGAGAAGATTTGTTCTTGGCATTTGGTCTTGGCCAGTTCTGCCCACACCAGGATGTGTCCACTTTTTGTTCCCACTGTCACAACCTTCTTGAGAGGAGTTTGAAATTCATTTAGAACTCAGCATCTTTTGTTTCAGTACATCCCTGCCAGCTAGTGCCTGTGTGTGGGAAAAGTTCCTAGGTTGCTTTAGTGGTTACTGGGATATATCCAATTAAGCATCTAGTTTTCAAACAAAATTTTGGGAATAAATTTTGCAAAATTAAATATTTTATTAGGTTACATCCAGTTATTCAGGTAAGTAACTGGCTTTATTACTGTTGCTATAATAACGATTTACATGAAGATGTTCTATCTTTTCTATGTTTATTTTAATTCTAGGGCTATCCAGGACCTCCAGGAGGCCCTGGACCTGTGGGGCCAGAAGGATTACCTGTAGGTATAGAGGGGTGCTTTGGTTTGAATAAAATGTACTATTTTCAAATTGTCTTTTTGTTTTGCTGAAGCTAAGAATAGTTTGTAGTTTGTTCTGCAGTCTATAAAACTGTCATAAAAGTGTACCCATCCAGACAGAGTGTGTTCACTTGCTCTTTGCCAGGATGATCCATGAGAAACAGGAAAAGTAATTATATGGTTTACTCATCCATTTAAAGATCAGTCAGCTGAGATAAGAAGGGAAATAGAATTTTTCAAGGATGGTTAATAATTGCATGACATTTTTTTAATTCATTGACGCCTAATATAATTTAAATATATTCATTATGTGTTTATTTTCATCGTTAATAAAAAATAAATTATATTCTAATTTGCTGTGTATAATTGTTAGAATTTGTCTACTATGGGTCTCTAATACAGAAAAAACTGGACTTTTTATCAGAAAATATTCATGTTTTTTAACATAATGTTGCTGAAATACAGGATGCTTTTAAAAATTTTGGGATGATAGACAGAAGCAATCTTTCCAACAGTCACATCATTTTTTTGTAAGAATAAAGTTACATATAGTCTGTTATTTTGATTTTTTTCTATATAAATCATACAAACATGATTAATTGAATTTGAACCATGAGTGAAAGTGACTGATTTGCATTTCTTGCATTGATTGTTCCTCAGGGTGCATAAGCCTTGTAATTTTCAGAAATCTGTGTTTAGAAGACAATGAATAATGAGTTTGTTTGACATGTAGGGACCTTCAGGGACACGAGGACCCTCAGGGCCACAGGGACCTAAGGGAAGAAGAGTAAGTACTGTTGCTCCTTTATGTTACTTAGAGCAGAGAGTCGCGTGTTGCAAATACAGATCTGAAATTTAACCCATTTACAGCTGCTTCCTTTGTTCTCGGGACTCAACTCACTTGTATTGAAATCAGATAGATTATACTTGGATTTCTATGTAGGAGACAATATGAATCTTGGTTTCTCCTCACCTCACAGTGAAATGGGTTTTGCCCTTGGTTTCAGCTGAGAGCAAACTCAGAACCAAGATGGCCACTGGTCTGTTTCCTGTATACATAAACATGCAAAAGTAATCATTTGTAACTACTGCAGGACTATTTCAATGTTTTAAGGACTATTTTCTTTACCTGCATTTATGTCCTTGGAAATACAGTCAAAGTCACCCAGACACAGTTCTGAGAGAGGAAGAAGTGATATCAGAAGATACTATATGCTAGAATCTCAAACCTCCACTTGTTAGACTGTCATTTCCATTTCATTTTTATCAGGGAAATGGGAATCATTTTTTCACTTTAAACAAAACACAAATCCAGAGCCCACATCAGTGAAGTGTCTCTCAGCTTACCTAGCAGTTTGAGAGCATATCCAGGATTCCTGTGAGACTTGTTCAACTCATATCAGTGGCTGGACCAGTGTGTCTTCATAGCTCCATTTATTCCTGATAAATATGCATCTATGATTTTTGCAGCACATCACAGAGTACAGTGCTTATAATTAAAGATCACTCAAAATAAATCCGAAATACCCCAAACTCTGTGAAAGTCCCATTTTGGAGTTGTGGTTTAAGCCTTTGCCTCTCCCCAGCATGACTAGGAATGTTTCATGAAAGAGGGTCTTAGAACAGAGCCAGGTCTTCAGGCTCTGAGAACAAACTCCCACTGAAGCCACTGAGAATTTTATCTGCTTTCAAGATCAAAATATCAGACCAAAAGTGGAATCTCACATAAGGAAAATATCTGAGGTGCCCTGAAACCTGGGGTTTGTCATCACTGGATTCAGAAAGAGAAGTGTCAGAACCCTGAGCTCTGTGTGGCAGGCTTCGGAAAAATGCATACCACAGTCATATACAGAAGTTAAGTGGAAGCATATGGAAATTTCCCTTCGCTGTGTATGGAAACAAGAACGTGTCCTGTCTTTGCAGCTGGAATCTGTGGGAAGTCTTATGAGCACTGACCCTCTGCTTCTGCACTGTCACAGAGTAGAATTCCTTCACTTCATAAATTCTGGACCTTTTAGCAATGGGTTTGCATCCAAGATTATCCAGCAGCTAACTTCTGTCTGAGAGTATCCAGCTGTTCACTCTCCAGTACATCCAGGAGTTCTGGCCAGCTGAAGGCAGACTCCATAGGAGTCTGTGGAATGTCTCACTCTCATGGGGTTTCAGGGACTATGCCATGAGCATAGTACTAGCATGGAGCTTCCTCAGCTCATGCTTGAGACTTGATGCAGTTGGCTAGAATCATGTGGAATGTTTATTACACTTCATTTTTTAGTGTTAATCTCATGAAAATAGAGAGGGAGAACACCATTTTGTAGATACTTCAATGGCAGAATGACACTGAGGGTGAGTATCTATGTATAAGAGAAAGAGTTTCTTTCCATTACCAGAAGGAATACATTCGTCTAGAAGCCTGGCAGTGTAAGCAGCCATGAAGTCGTTGTTGCATGATTTTTTGTTGTTTTTGTTTGCTAATGTGTGAAGTAAAACACAATGTCAGAGAGTGATTCTGCTTTCAGTTCATACCCTGATCTTGGACTAATACAACTGTAGCTTCATGTTTGGAAGAAGTCCTATATTATTCAATTAATTTCATGAGTGAGACCTAAGCAAATTCCCAATAGATGCTAAAATTCTTAGCAGTTAGTATTCTTCAGATTGGCATTTGCTGTTTTAAAGCTCAAAAGAAGTAATTTTTCTGCTCTTACTTTCCTGGAAAGCAGATCAAATTTAGACTTGAAAAAGGAAATAAATGACATAAATGAACTGCTATAAATTTGGGATCAGGCAGCAGCAGCTTATGTCTTATAGCAGGCAGTAGGGTTGCCCCTGCTTCAGCTGTGTCTGTACTGGCATGAAGAACCTCAGTTGCCTGAGAATGTGTGTGTTTGGTTTTAATGAACGATATCTTTCATACTTCTCACAGCAGGGAATATGGAACCCAGCAAATTATGTGCAAATTGTGTGAAACAAGTCTCCAGTGTGCTTGGTGGTACATCAGTAGCTGAATGTGTTTATCTGTCTTAATTTTTCAAAGGAGGGGAGACTAAATTGGTTAGTTTTCTAATACTATACTGTGGCTAGCACAGACCTTTCCCATTAGAATTCTTTCTCTCTTCTTCCTGTGTTTTATAAACAAAGCTAAAGTTTGGATGTTATTAAAACAGTTTCTCAAGATGTGGACAGTTCAGGCCTGGCCAATGGGCCTAGGGTGAGGTTTTGAACTGACCAATCTGGGTGACCTTTGAAAGTCTATATAAGTTGGAATTAATAAAATATCTCTTTATGCCACACTGAGAACCTGGACTTCTTCTCTCTGCTAGCAGTTCAACAGTGACATTATTCCATGTCAGCTACCAAAAAAGAGAAGTAGCTATATATTAGATTTATGTTATTTTCACTCTTCTGGTATTTGGGAGCCAGGATGATAAAGAATAAAAATAGTTAATTTGTGCTTTTTACCTTCTTAGATGAACTTTTCCCTCAGATTATCATCCTAGAGTTTTCAATGTAAAATGTTCCATTTTAGAAACATTAGAGCTGAACCTATGCCAAAGAAAAATGTAGTAGCAATCATTTGGCAGCCTTACTCCCCAGCTCTATTGCAACCTAATTTAAATAACATCAGGCAAATCAAGTGTATCTCTCATTCTGTGCTAGCTATAGTAAGAAATTGTACAATCCAATTCATCTGTGCCAATAAGGAGTCACACCATACTATTTATAGGAATGTTATGGTGTGCTTTTGTTAGGTTTTTAAATTGCCTTTCCCTTGGATTCCTGCCCTTCGTTCTGTGGCTGGCTAAAGGCAGGCATGGCCCAGAGGATCATGTTGCTTTCTGTTACTTTGTTTTCAATTCAAAGTTGTATAGTAAAAGGTTGGTGTTTTAAATGGTAGACTTTTTCACTTAACTGTTAGTGATCAGATCAGTTGTCATGGGCTGCCAAGGTGAACTCCATTGAAATGGAGATCTGTGTGAATACCAGAAAGGTTTTGGTGTGCTTTGTGCATAACATGCACTGAGAATCTTGTGTAGTCTCCTGACAGGCCAGTTTCTCAAACTGTAAGCTGTGATCCTCTTTATAATTAAAATTATGCAAGAAGTGTTCAAAGAATTTATCTGGTAATTCTTAATGACAGAAGATAAAACCTAGAAAGACAATTCTTTATTGCGCAAATCTGTAAAATGAAAACATGTCCTTTTTCTTCCTTGAATATTTCATCTTGAGATTCTATCATTTAGTCAGCCCTGTGGAGAATGCACAAAGAGAAATGACAGGTCAATGTCTAAAAAGTCTGAGAAAATCTAAAACTATTCTGCAACTGCTCAACAATCTCAATTTCCGCCTTCCTGTGTTGTCTTAGGTGATTCTTGCACAGGTCTTGTCTGACTTTCTCTTCCTTCTATGCCCACAGATCAATGACCTGTCCTCATCCCATCTCAGTATCCTCTTGTCCCTTCTCCTCCTATTTGAGACGTTTCAGATCAGGGGACAATAAACCTGCTAAATCTGCCTTGAATTTTCATCACAACCTATTTTGTGTGTACTACAGATACTAGTTACAGAAAAAAGTGCAGAGCAGTATCCTGAAATTATTGTGATCAAGATGTTTAGCTTTCTTTTGAATTATGCTATATAATAATTCAACAATTGAGTTACCCAATTACGTAATCTTAACATGAGGCCAAATAGAAATGTTTTTGTAAAGGTCTCCACCTTTGAAAACACTACTAGTGTTTTATTTCTGATCTCTGAGTGCATTGAAGTCACAGGTTTTTTTCCATACTCTTCAGCATTCTTTGGTTTGGGACCTTTCTCATTGATTGGCATGTGGCAATTCAGAGTGTCTTCTTCTGTAGCCTCTTCTCTAGCCCAAAAAATGGCTATAATTGCTCTCTCCTGGCTTATATCAAAACAAGAAAGGTGGCCAGACTAACCCAAGGATTGCCTCACAAAAGCTGTGTCCCAAACTACAGAGGTATCAAAAGTATTCAGTCAGCTTTCCCTGCCTGCTCCTTTTCCTTTTCCTCTGGTTTTTGTGTTTCCTTGTTCTGGCCAGAAGTAGCAGTGCTGAAATGATGACAGATGAGTTCTCATGGGATATTTCTGGCTCTGCCAGGGGTTGTAATTATGTATCAGCTCACAGGAAAGGCCTGTTCCTGGGGGGTTTTCATTTCAGGAAAAAGCCTAAATGATTCTGGATACACACTATTCTTGACTTACCAGTCATCCATTTTCACTTTTGCTCCAGAGAAAAGTGGATAGGTGTTCACCACATGTTCCAAGAGAGGTTTTTGATATGGATCAGTAAGTCCAAGTCCGAGAGAACAAATTCTGGTATGTTTTTTCTCCAAATATTCAAGAGAGATAGGGAAGTCACCGATATTTTTGCAGGGAAAGTAATCTAAATTAAATCAGATGTGCTTCCAACAAATTTTACAAGCCCCTAGTATTATCTATTAGAACAGTATTATGACTCTGAAAATCAGTCATGACTAGATGCCTTCCACTATAAACCATGATCCAAGATGTAAGGATCTCTACAACTCAGAAATTCACCATAGAAATGGAGATTGTTTTCCTCTAGACACTGCCATAGTAGTTTACTAACTCCCTCTGATGCCAGCCCAAACTCCACCAGGAAAGCTGTTATGTCTCATCCTCACAATTCATACTGCTGTCAAGAGCCTGTCTTGATACTTATCTAGTTCTTCCTTTGAAGTGGCCATTAGTTTTAAGTTGTTATTAACTGGTTTTAATTTAATGTTCCATACCTAAACAGTCACGGTTTTTTCAGTTATGGAAAGAACTTCCTAAGTCTGCATGGGTAAAATATTCTTTTCCATATTGCTCATAATCTATTTAAGGATTTTTCATTTACTTGTAAGCTAATGGATTTGATTTCCAATCCTTTTAATCTATTTAAATAATAAAATTCTGTATGTTTTGGCAATAAGCATTTCCTATATTATGCTACAATAATATAACAGGTTATCTTTGTTCATCTATTGGTTACTTCTAAGTACGTGTCTGTTGCATGAGTACAAGGTAGATGAAAAAGAGAGCAGAAAATACCAGCCTGTCATCTGGCTCCAAGAGAGACACTGAATGTTTTGTTTACATACTTTTCAAAAAATATTTATTCTTAAATTCATAATTCAGCAAACCAGAAACTTGTTTTATTCTTGGAAGCTTTATTTCACACTTGACATACAATGCAAATTGGTTTTCCTGCTAATAAAATGTTTTGCCTCTCCTAAAACTTACGTAGCATCTCCTTAATGACAACCAAAACTAATGCATAATTAGTATTCCAAATCACTTGTTCAATATTCAGGGGCCAAGAGGTCTCGATGGTCCTCCGGGAGACCTGGGAACAGAAGGAATTAAGGTGAGTGCTTACATTGCTCAGTACTAATCAAACACTGGGGCAGACCATAACAGATAAAAGAAAACAAGCAAATGCCAACGCATCATGGCAAAAGCCACAGAGTTC
This sequence comes from Lichenostomus cassidix, assembly GCF_008360975.1. NCBI lineage: Eukaryota > Metazoa > Chordata > Aves > Passeriformes > Meliphagidae > Lichenostomus > Lichenostomus cassidix. Next base: position 14,124,017 of record NC_139489.1, on the reverse strand, counting down.
CACTTAATGCAAGAGATTTGCAAATTTCTGCCTTTTCCAGGTACTTCCTTATGACAGTATGAGCACATCTAAGCTTGAATCTGCACTTTCCATAGTTACCCAGCATTTAAACTCAAAGTTACTGTATGCAACTTACCAAGCAAATGTATGTAGAATTTATGCGTTGTTCATTATTTATCAGGGAGAAAGAGGTGATCCGGGAAAGAAAGGAGCTCCTGGGCTCATTGTAAGTATTGGAGCCAGTCTTTGTAGTAAGCTTTAGCATAGTAACTACTGATTTCTGAGCTGTGCTTGGAAATTACTTGAAGCTAGCATTGTCTTTTGATATTTCTCTTTAACCAGGGTAAAGCTGGAAATCCAGGAGAAAGAGGAGATCAGGGTACACTTGTGAGTATGAAATTTACTAGTACTTCTACAAAAAAACAAATCCAGAAAATTTCACCCTTTGTTTGACATTCAGATGAAGTTTATCTACATCAGAGCAGCTGGAAAACTGTCAGTTTCCATTTATTCATGCAAAGAACGGGGGACAGACGTGAGAGCAAGTGGCGTGGTCTAGCCTACTACAAGACCAGTGTTGTCACGGATGATGGTCCTCAGAATACAATGTGACAGCAAATTGCAGCAGAAGAAATGGCCATTATGCTTAACAGTGCGGTCTTAGAAGTTTCTTCTGGTTTTTTTTATAGTTTTATTGCAGTTTTAAGGATGAAAGTCATTGTGACATACAACAATAATTCTTTGCTAGATTTGGGGTAGAAATGTGTTATCAGTGTAGGGATAAATGTAGAAATGTGTTAGATGTATATTGTGTGTATGGGAGAAAATTCTTCCTTTTAATTCTTCCTTCCTTTGAATGGAAATTTAATGTGTTCTATTTGAGGCTTTTTTTTTTACAAAGCAGGTTATCAGTCAGTCCAAATTGTACTGGATTTTCAACAAAGAAGAAAGCAGAAAAACAGAAGCAAAGCAGTAATCATGGTGGTTTTGTTCTGCAGTAGAAACTCAAAGTATTGGTTGTCACCATATTGTCACCATACCTCTCTTTCCTTTTCTGCTCACATTTAGGAGCTTGTTGCCTCTCGCCTTTGACATAAGAGGTTTTCATTTCCTCTTCATTCACTAGAACTTTTAGATGTATTTATATACATAGAAATGAATGAAGCAAAATCTCATTAGGCTGAAGTGATGTGAAATAATACATTTACTGCAAAGTAAAAGATACTGCTCTATTACTCCTAAAGCTAGAAGGTTTCTAGAAGGCAGTGTGAGATAGAAATGCTATTGGAAAGGTTGAGCAGAGAGAAAAGTGTGCTGTGAACCTGACTGATTATCTAAAATACAGCTTGTAGGGCAGTTGGGGCATACAAGCAGCACATGGTTCTAAGGAGAATTACAAGGAACTGGTAAATGGTTGCTCAGCTAAGATTCATTTGTATGTAAAACGAACTGAGGAAGGACTTATTCAGGACTCCCTCACCTGCCACAGAAGCCAGTGATATGTCAATGCATACCAACCAGAAAAAAAGGCTGCACATATTTCTTGGATATTTCTGTGTTAATTATTGTGTTAGCAGAAACAAAAGAGGAGGTGGCTGTTCTCAGAATATTAAGCAGCTTGTTTCCAATGATTTTTTATTTAATTTTAATCTTCCAGGGTTTGCTTGGGCCTCCAGGAACCACAGGAGATAGGGGACCAATGGGAGAGCCAGTAAGTTGATCCTTTTGCCTGCTTCAAAGTTTTTCCATGTATTATACAAGCTCCCTGACAACTCCAGGTCCATAACAGAACATAGCATAACAGAACATAGACCACAATATTTTGTGGCTTTACACCACATTGAGCTAGACATCTATGTCATGCATTATGTAAATTTATGTGCCAATACTTTGGTGGTGTTTTTTTAGGCAAATATTAGGATCGTTGTTCAGGAGCACAGAGACCACATCTATTTGGCAGGTTAAATTTTCAAGAAGAGACTGCTACAATAAACCTCAGACATTCCTCTGCTGGATGGATTCTTGTTACTCTGTCAAAGCCACACTCACTTTCATGTGGCTAATATTGTTACAGAAGATCACGCAGAATCTGCAGCAAATATATACAATATACTGCAAGATATAACTGTGACAGGAATAGTATTGCAGCACCTTCTCTGGGGGTAAATCAGATTCTCTAAATACAGTGAGTGTATGCTGGGATTTGGGAGAAGGCGGCCATTTTCTGGTGCAGAAATCTAATAGAGTTGTCAGAAATTGTGTGTTTACATTGCTTCTGGAAAGTAATTTTTCACAATAAATTGCACATAGTTAATTTAAATCTTGGAAGTGAAGTGTTGATAAAAATTATATTATTTTTGGTATTATTAGTATTTTTTCTAGTATTATTTCTACTAATCCATAGGCTCACATGCTCACATAAAATAATTGCATATTTTGAGGGGCTAGAAAAACACCAACAATTATTTTGGTAAATTTTCTTTAGTATAGAATTGCCTACTTTACTTGAGCTGCCAACCTGTAGGAATGGCAAAATGTTTCACAGAAAATGTATTTTCAAATGGCTATCACTGAATTCCTGGTACCTCATCTCTTTCATTTATTATATCTTATCTTCATGTTGCAACATCTGAGAGCCTTGCAATGAGAGGTTTATATGTCAAATTTCCGCCATTTTCTGGTCAAATCTGAATTTTCATTTCAATAGAATGCCTGCCTTACCTAATCTAAGTGGTCTACTCTTGTGCAGCCTACATTTCTGTTGTGCTCATCATCGTAGAAACTACATAAGCAGTGTCAGAAGAAAAACTTATCCTGTGAACAGGGTATCTTTTCTATCAAGCGTTGAAATAGTAAAATGTGTTTGGAAAAGGGTCTGTGGAGCAAGAAGGAAGTCATAAAATGACAGAAGATGTTGCACAACAAAATGCATGGCTCCTTTTTTTAGCTGCCCATCCAAGCAGCTTGATTTTGTCCTCTGTCAGCTGGTCACTGTGTGAAAGCCATCTGCTGAGGTTTTCTGGCCCTGTCATTAGTTCTACACAAAGCAGAAAAACCCTAATAGTTGCTGGAGGAGCAGAGAAATATAAGCAGTTGGAACTATTTGTATTAACAGGATTATCTAAAATGCCCTAAAACTTTATCTACTTATTGGACATTCCAGTGAAATAATTCTTTGAAAATTACCTGATGTTAATGGCTAAAAGGAGTCCCTGTACTGCTATAAATTTTTGGCTTCTGAAAGTCTCGGGAGAAAGACACATTACCAATCCCGCACCCTTATCTCCATGATAATGTGAAGAAATACTTGTGAATCAAACTGAAGCTTTTTGACACTTGCCTAGTGGAATTTCATGGAGTTGCTGCAAATTAAAATCAATGAACTTAGTTTAGGGCCAAGTGAATTCTCAAAGGGAAGTTAACTGCAGTTTTAGTTGTTCATATTTAAATGAAGCTATAAGGTCAGATGTCTACATCTGCTGGAATTCTGTCAGTAATATGCAGTTTACATTGTTGTTACAAGGGAAGAAAATACTTACATTGTCATTGTCAGGTCGTCAGGAGGAGCAAAACCATATGTATAGTCTGTAAGAGGAAGTGAAACAAAATAAAGTAAATATTGGTTTTAAAGACTTCTATCACAAAGAGAAGCGGCATCTTTCTTTTACATGAGAATAGTAGATCAAGAAAATGTTTTGAATTTAGAATGTATTTAGACACAGATGAGTCCCAAAGGGGTAAGTAGATACAAATTTTCATAATGTTCAAAGATTGATTCTATCCAGAGGGCTGATTTGTCTTGATGTACATTCACAGTGGCTATAGAATCAACAAATCCTGCTCTGTGAGCCCAGATCTTACATGTGCGGAGAATTTAAACATGCCACTTTGGGAAGTGATCCCTGTGTGTTACTACTGTGTGTTAGGAAATTTAGTTCTTACATGTAAGGCTTATAATAAAATGCTTATGGAATAGTTATCAATATTACCAAAAAGGCTCCAGCCTTTAGCCTGTTACGCCTCAGTGACTCTTCTGTACAAATGCTGCTAAATCCATGGTGAAGCAAACAGTAGTTGTTTTCAGTTAATTCCATACCAGACTGTAGGCTTTTCCACAAAGCAAACCAGACAGTCTAACAAACCTTAATTAAACAAAATCTCAGTTTGTCAAGAGAAGAGCTTAGTTCAGATAATAATTTATTTTTGGTCTGAAAGGAAAGACATCTGTGTTATTACTTGAGATCTGTATTTTCAGTGTGTCAAGGTTGGCAGTGAGGTGTTTGGTACTGTATGCCATCATGGGACTTAGATACATTGTTGAATTCAGGAGGAAAGACAATGAAATACATTTCTTTATGCCAGTTGAAAGAGTTGTGAAGAAAAAGTTGAACTCTGTACAGTGTAATTTATTGTTAATTGAATGATGCATCCAAAATTTTGTTTAATGCCAGGGTCCAAGAGGACAACCAGGGGATGTTGGCCCTATTGGTGAAATTGGTTTTGAGGTGAGCTTTTAATCATTTATATAGCAACTACACATACTCAAACAACTGACTAAGCCTGGACAAAATGTTTATAAACATTTTTTTTTGTTGCCTGCAGCTGACTTAAGTATCATGAGCTACTGAGAGACTCTTACTTGAAGCTGTTAACAAAAAAAAAGTCTAAAATAAGTAGCTTTTTCTGTTGTAAGTACTGTTTTTGAGCATTCATTCATGATATTTGTCATAGAAAGTGAATATTTCAATGAGAAAACAACTTTTTTTTTGTTTGGAAGGAAAAAAAAGTTGGTTTTGCTTTTAGAGAGTAAAACACCATTACTGCAACATTCTTGCAGTTAGAGAGTAAAACATCATTAATCATATGTTTTTTCAAATTGTAGATAAGGGAAAGCAGCTGTAGACAGCCTTCTTGCTAACTTTTGCTTCTGTGTTTTGCTTTGTTTTTAATATTTCATAAAGAGAAATGAGACAGAATGTGTTAAGCACGTTTGTAATGAAGTACCTGAGGGATGAGCTCACTTAGAACAGTAGGGACTTGGCTTATTCAAAGAAATGCACTCCCTCAGTCAGCCAAAGTCCAGTCTTCTGACTGACTATTAAGAAGAGGTTTATATGTAAACTTTGCAAAAAGCAGTCTGATACCATGAACTCATTAAGGGCTGAGGCGTCCAAAAAGGGCTTTGTTCTCCAAAGGCTGTATCTAGTTGGCTCCAAGCCTAAACAGAGATGAAGTTGTCAGTCAGATTTACAGAAGATAGAAGCTTGCTCAGCAGTAATTTATGGTGAAAGGTACAGGCTTAGTGGTACTGCTGAGTCTTCAATATATTTCTGACCCACAGTGTATTTCCTGAACTCCTTCTGTACTCCTTTCTTTTCTGTTTGGCTCTAGAAAGGACAAAGAATTATGTTGTCTTGATTTAATTTTTCAGACCTTCATCTTTCCCAGTGTCTCATGACATTCTTCTGCTTCAATTTTGGGTGTATTGTTTAGTTGTTGCAAGATTATTACTAGTATTCATGTAACGATAGCTCTTGTACCATGCAGGGACCTCCTGGCCCTGAAGGAGAACCTGGTCTGCAGGGGGAACCAGGCACAAAGGTAAATGTTTCAATTATTCTCCCTCATGCTGTTTAAATTTTCACAAAAGCAAATCAGAGAGAGCTGATTCATTAGCCAGGTAGATAGTGATACGGAAAATGGACCATTAATAAATACTGTTATTGTCCTGATGACTACATCAGCTGTAAACCCTGTTATTGTTACTAATATTGTCCTTTAAAATCCACTGATTTTTGTGACACCCCAGGGAGACATTGGACCTGCTGGGAAGGCTGGAGAACCAGGTGACCAAGGTTTAAGGGTAAGCCATGGATGCAAATCTTCTTCCACAACAGAAAAGTATGTTATGAATGAAGTGCAGACTGAGAAACCTTGATTTATCAGAAGAATTCAATAAGAAGCTATTTTCTGATAGCCTTCTTTTTTTTTTCCTTTTTTTTTTTTTTTTAAGAAAAAGGTAGTGTAATATTGTTGCAAGTTAAAAAGAATGGGGAAGGGTGGCTTGAGAGCTGCTCAGCAAAAAGGGACTTGGGCTGGTCAACAGCATCTGATCATGAGCCAGCATATGCCCAGGTAGCCAAGAAGGCCAGTGGCATCCTGGCCTGTGATCTGTCTGTCACACATCCTTCTGTCACACAGAAATAGTGTGGCCAGTGGGACCAGGGCAATGAATTTTTCCCTGAACTCAGCACTGGTGAAGCAGCACCTTGAGCTCCGTGCCCAGTTCTGGATCTCTCATTTCAAAAAGGGATATTGAGGTGCTGGAGCATGTCCAGAGAAGGCCGATGGAGCTGGTGAAGCACAAGTTTTATGAGAAGAAGCTGGGAGAGCAGGCGTTGTTTAACCTGGAGTAAAGGAGGCTCAGTGCTCTCTGCAGCTACCTGAAAGGAGGTTGTAGTGAGGTGGGGGTCAGTCTCTTCTGCCAGGTAACAAATGATAGAATGAATGGCCTTAAGTTGTGCTAGGAGAGGTTCAGACTGGATATTAGAAATAACATTTTTACTGAAAAAGTGGGTAGGCATTGGAATAAGTTGCCCACGGAGGTGGTGGAATCACAGTCTCTTGAAGTGTTTGAGAGGCATCTGCATGTGGCACTTGGGAGTATGGTTATGGTGGTGCTGGGCTGGCAGTTGGACTGGATGGTCTTGAAGCTTTCTTTCAGCCCTGATGATTCTGTGATTATAATGTTGAAATATTTCTGATGGTGAATGATGCAATTTTTGTGGCTCTAAAGTCTGTAAACATACTAATGTAGTAGTTATCCACATAAACATTGACGTTTCAGGACAGAGTAGGTATATTTTTGAGGTTATTACATGTTATTACTCTGTATAACCATTGTATGAGGTTATTACTGTAATTACATGTTATATACTCTGAACTCAAACAATCTCAGTGCCACTCTCTAAATCTCCAGTGTTATAAGGACATAGTATTGCCTCTTTTTTCTAATGCTGATCATCTTTTATGTTTTCTTGTGTTGGGTATCTATGGCCTGTGACACTGAAGATAAATAATCTGTAATAGCAACATAAAAGTTGTCCAAATGATAATAAGCATGGATAAAACTGGTATGAGTTTTTCCAAGAAAATAGTTCTATGTTAAGAAATTTAGGCAATAACTTTGTTTTCAAATGTTTCTTTCTATAAGGGTGAACCAGGACCTCCAGGAGAAGATGGTGTTCAAGGAAAAGATGGCCCAAAGGTACATTAAGTTTTTGTAGCAGATGTAAAGGATTCATATTAGCTTAAGGATGCAAATCTTTTTTATCCTAGGTCAACACCAGATCAACAGAGCCTAGCTGAGTGCACTTAGTTTTAACAAAGGATGTCCTGTATAGTATAGGCTTTCCTGTACCTTTTAGGTACACATTTACCTTTCAAGGGCTGCAAAGTTGAATGGCTTGACAAAGAAAAGCAAGCTGGAGAGCTGAGTACAGCTTTTGTCTGTGGTGACCAAAGTGCTAGAGAAAGCAAGCCCAAGGCTGCTCTGCTCCCTGAATTGGATCAGTGTGTGCCAGGGACTGTGGCAGGTGCCAGGTGAGGGGTTGCCATAGAGAACAGTGCCAGGGACTGTGGCAGGTGCCAGGTCAGGGGTTGCCATAGAGAACAGCCTCAGATGCCTGGTGATGGATGAGGCAAAATGTGGCTGTAGGAGCATATGAATGAGATAGAAAGGGCTTTACCCTTAGAGGAGGATCTGAATTTGACCGGTCACATTGGTTTTAGTGTGCTTTCTTCAAAATTCAAAGATTCAGAATTCGCTTTATTTATGAACAAGTAATTCTGTAGCATCAGCTTGACTAAGGTTTTGGGGTTTTTTTCTGTGTTTTAGGGAGAACCTGGAGACCAGGGACTTGTTGGAGAAGGTGGTGAAAAAGGAGAGATGGGATTACCAGGAACTGCTGGGCCCCCTGGTGAACCTGGCATAATGGGCATTCCTGTAAGTGTTTTCAGGTTGAAATGGACTTTTTTTAAATTTGCTTTTAGTAAATAAATTTGATTTTTCTTTATTTATTTTTTATTTCCTTTTATTTTTTATGTAATTAGAGATGATCATATTTAAATAAGCTTCCAGTGTGGTTCAGGATTAGTAGAGAGACAAGACAAGTGCTTTTCCTACCTTAAATATGTGACCTCTTGGCAAATAGTGATTCCTCACCACTTGTCATCCAGACACACATACCATACAACCTGGAGCCTCTCACTTCAGGTGTCTCCCCTTCAAACAGCCAGGCAGCAAGCATACACAGACCAAATAGTTGACAAACATTTGAACTGTCAGCATCATTAGATCTGTTTGCCTATTCATTCTGACATCACTCCTAGCAGCTAAAATCCATCTATCAAGTTGTATGCAACTTCTTAACAAGAACTAATATTTTGGAGCACAGTTTCTAAAGCAAGTATTTTAACCTCAAGTCAGACATCATATTCCCTTAAAATCCATCACATTCTCATTTGCAGTCCTCTGGCTGCCTTCTGTGTAGCTCTAATTTGATGGTGGAGTTTTGAGAAAACATTAGTTGCAGTGCCAGTTGCAGTGCCATGGCTGTGAGCACTGTCCTCTAAGCATCAGTGTGACATTCTGCTGTCTTTAGTCCTGGGTTTTTCACAGTGAACTACTTTCCTTGTGAAAGAATAAAAGTGTTCTTTTAGTTGTCAGCACCCTTAGTGCGCTGCAGAACAAGTTTTGGTTCTTTGTTTCTCTGACTCTCCATTTTGAATTGGCAATTCTGGGGAAGATTGAAAGTTTCATACATTGAAATTATTGTAAAACAGCTCAATTCTGGCATATCTACACTGTATGTAATTATACTTGTGTACAATAAACAACATCAGCAGTGCTTTTCTGCCTCAGTGAGACAGGCAGGTCTGGCAATTTGATTTTTGGGAGGATATGGTTAGGGAGGGATTTTTCACGTTTCTGTTCTGCACATTCCAAAGGCAGCTGCAGAGCTGCCTCCTTCTCCACTCATCCTCCCTGACATCTGGGAGTGGTCACATCACAGTTTTGGTTTGAACTCTTTCTAGGGATGCAGACAGATCATAATATTGTAGTCTAAACATGGAAATCAGTTTCCTATAGCCAATTGTCTGAGTGTTTAATTGGGGGTGAGAGTAATACTAGATTTTCCTTAAACAGTAGCTTACAAAGCAACAAATAAGCTTCACAAATCTGTAAGGTAATATTTTCTGTGTGGACAAGATTTATTGGGTTTTTTTCTCCCCTATTTTCAGTGAATTTCCACTACTTTGATAAGTAATCCCTGATGCTTGCCCCCTTGTTTCTGCTTTAACAAAAACAGTCCTACTACCTTGCTCACAGCCACAGTTAATGACATTTTTCCTCCCACCTCTCTGCTTTACAAAAGCCTACTTAATTATGCAATTTGGAGCACAGGTTAAACATGTTTCTGGGCCTTTCTCAATCATTTCTTTTTCTCTCTCCAATAAATCTATAGGGCCCTGAAGGAACACCAGGAAATCCAGGTCAGAGGGGCCGTTTGGGAAAGAAGGTAGTATTTTTCATCTTCCCCATTTCCCTTCCTTTTATCTGAAACTCAAATTTACATTACGAAATTCCATTGAACCAAAACTATCTCTGTTTTGTGTCACGCTTCAAGCCAATTTTTTTCTTGTTAGCCATAGCAATTAGAATTGTCATCATTCCGCAATCAATAACATTCAAGATCTTACGAAATTTAAATTTGTATCAGGATACAACAGAATAGTTTCTGCTTCTCTTAAAAAACATTAAGCTTTGGCTAAAACAAAACAAAAAATAATAGGAAGGCTCTAGCAGAGACTGTTTTATACTGCATATTTCTGGGCTCAGACATTCTAATAACTACAGTGAATGTTATACAGTAAATGTCATACCTATTAAGTAATTCTGTTACACATTTTGATTAAGCATGAACTGCATTTTGAAACTTAGTGTCAATCTCTTACTATTTTTAATACAATAACACCAACAGGGGGAAAAGGGGCAGCTTGGCCCTCCAGGAGAAACTGGACCTGCTGGTGATTCTGGCCAACCTGGAAAAGTTGGTCCCAAAGGTGCAAGAGGAACTCGAGGTCCTGTGGTTAGTACCAAACAGGCATATCTAAGAGCTCAGAGGTCTTTCAACCTCAGAAGGAGACCTGATCACCTTTCCAGACAGAAAGCTGGGGCATGGATCTGGAAGGAGCCATCTCATGCTTTTGATCATTTGACAGTTAGGGGAGGGGGGGATGGGAGAGCACACCACTGAATATTCATGTCCCACACTCCTCATATAACCTTACTGCTATGGATGCCTATTAAACCTTTCCAGTTCCAGGAATAAAAATCAAGGGGTTTGCTATCACATACAATAAGCCTTAGCCATGGCTGAAACCAAGCATTTTAGATGAGGACTACTACTCCTCTCAAATAGAAATGTGATCCAAAGATAGCTGAACTAAGTCTATTTGCATTAACTTTTAACTCCTTTCATAGTAAGCTCCCCAAGCTTGCTCTATACTGTGTGATAGAAGCATCCAGGCTCCACTCCAGAGAGGCAGTGTGCCTGTCTCAGTGGTCCAGTCCAATCCCATGGCCACTGAGTGCAGCAGTGTGTTCCTGAACACATGAAGTACAGAAGCAAAGCTTACTGTTTAATGGCCAATATTTTCAAGAGAAGGACACAACTTTCTAAGGTGATGACCACCCCCACTTCTCCTTGCACACTAGCACTTATAAAGAGAGTTCTTCCACTCCTCTCAAAGCTCAGATACATTTTATCTTAATTATGCACAAAGATTATAAGGTTAGGACTGAAAACATTGAACATGTTTTCCACAGACAAGGGGAAAGCCCAGTATTCTTTAATAAATGAAGTTGGACCGACAGAAAAGTTGTCTGTGGTGTCAAATGTCAATATTTCAAGATTCTTCCAAGTTCTGACTTTATAAAGTAGGCGTTGTTATAATATTTTACAAAGGAGCTCTTTTTTCTCAAACTGATTACTTCATTTAACAGGGACACCTGGGAGAAATGGGACCTGAAGGAGAGCCAGGAATTCCAGGTTATGGGGTATGTTTTTTATTGAATTCACGTACACATACATCCCAAAGTAAGTCTGTGACACTCTGATTTCAAATATAGGCATCCATATCTAGACTACACAAATATTTTCAGGAAAGCCAGATACTCACATATGTTTATATGACATGTTTGCCTACTCAGAAATCTTAGCCTTAAGCAAGGATGGTTGGTTTTTGTGAGTTCGCTAACAGGGAGGGTTTACCACAAATTTTAAACCCTTGTTTATCCAATCTCACGCCTTCTGAATAAAGTTCCTATAAAACTACTACAGCTATTCATTATAAAGATAGTTCAGCAAACACCACCACCTCTGCTTACTGCCTGGCCATGCTTCAGTAACACAGACTGATTGAATGAGGTTAGTTGAAGGACATAAAGATATTGTGGCTTTCACTGAAAAATAGCTGTGAAAATCATTATGGATGGATTGAGTCATGCTCTTACAGAGCAGACTGTCCAATCTCTTTTCCAGACACAAACACCCATCAGTGACCCCAACTCTCAAGCAAGAACCAGCCCAGCTCCCATCACCTGCACTAAGCCCTGCCAGACCCTGGGGTTTCCCAATGGGCATAGAGATTTCCCTGCACACAGTCCATTTTCTGCCATTGATTTTGTTGTCATAACATGATTTAGAATAATTACTGAGCAGAAAAGAAAAATGTAGCTGGTAGCTAAAATCAATTTTTGAATGAATTATTTCTTTAATTATTTGTTTTCACCTAATTTGTGTTTGTTTTGCTTCTTTAGGGTCACCAGGGTCCACCAGGGCCCTCAGGGCCCCCAGGCCCCAAAGGAGAAAAGGTATGAACATGAATTTTACTGTCCTGTTTTGTGAAATTATACAGGGAGGAAATGTTACCGCACACCCACTGTTTTCCATAGCAAGCAGCAAAAGCCACTGTTTGCAGTATTTGTTAGTATTGTCAGAGACTATGAAAAAAAATTCCGAGTGAGGAAATGGATGATTGGGAGATGGAGTCCCAAATTCTACCATTAAAACGTTTGAGGTTTTAAACACAAGGTACCCATTGTACAGAACACAGTCTATTGTATCAGATAGCACCACTGCCCTTAGCGAGCACTGCTGACAAAAATAATCAGTGCAGAACCAGCTAAATATTTACTTAACTCTGAGTCTGTGAGTACACCCACAGATTTGCCTGGAAGTCCAGCTAGGATGGACAAATGTCTGTGGTTAACATAAAATGTTAAGGACAGGATGTGGCTTCAGTACTGCTATTTTAGTGTCAAATTTGCTGTTGTTCTCTCAAGTCTCAAATCCTGAAAACAGATTTGTATGCTGACTGAAACATCTGTGACCCCAGGCAGGTACATGGATTCACTTCATGAAGATTGGATTGGAGTTGCCCTTGACAGACAAATACAAACTAGAGAAAGTTCTGCAATAAATACTGTAAATAGGCATTTAGTGGTTGATGCTGTAGGTAGGTTTTGACATGATTTGAGAAACAATAACTGAAAACTAATTTGTTGGGAGCTGGGTGTCTAGGTTGCTTGGTCACTTATGAAAAAGCCCTTTGATGCACTTTAGAAGCCCTTAATCATATTTAAGATGTGATTCTCTTTTCATTAATATTGCTAGATATCATCTGGAATAGATAATTTTTTGTTTATTAACTTGGACGGTAGTTGTTTCATATTTAATAGCTTTCAGGCTTAATGTTGGAGTCTTCTGTACACTTGTTTTTCTCTATATTAAGTGTATTTCTTAAAATAGTGGAAGAAATTTTCTTTTTTTGCCCTTTTCAAGTATTCTGTTTATCCTTTTTTTTTCATTAAATAAAGACATGATTGCATGGTAATTGTTCAAATAATCTTTTTTTTTCTTATAGCTGCCTTTGAGAATAGAGCAAATATTTTGCTTCTTTTAGACCTAAATGTCTTTGGGACATTTAGATGAATGTTAAAATGGAGTTACCATATCCATTATATTAAAACCATAAGCATCATATTCACTTTCAACATCTATGCTATGTATTCTCTGCTTTTTATTGGCGTTTGAAGTTGTATACATGGTAGACAAGGTTGAACTTCCAAGTTAACATTTTTTAATACTTATCTTTGGTTTAGGGTTACCCAGGCGAAGACAATACAGTCCCTGGACCACCTGGGCCCATAGGTGAACCAGTAGGTCTTTCTTTCTCAAAAAAATTACACTAGTGCATCTCAAGACAAGAGCCAATGCAATTCTTTCTGAAGCTTTATATCATTGCCTGAGGAGTCAGTACAAAAATATAGAATGATGATCCTTTAATGAGTAATCTCTCTGAAAATGCTGTGGTTGTGGTGTGCTCTTTCCTGCTTAAATATCTGTGCCCTCTATTTAATTATACTAATGCCATTAGTCTGTGTTTAGATCAGCACATTTTAGAAAATAATTTTACCCTCTCTGTTTACCCTGAGTTATACCTAATTGCTTTACTAATCAAAAATATGTTTTGACTTATTTAATTATCTCTAGAAACTAATTTAGCTGATTTAAAGAACTGCATTTTGTAACCATTTTTGTACCGAATTCATATGTGGAGTGTATCTGCAGCATTTCTGAACCTGTCAAAATTATTAGGAAAAACTTAAAAATTAAAGCAGATTTTGAGTACAGCAAGTCATAAAGCAAAATCATCACAATGTGCTGTCTTACCGAGGCCATGAGAGTTTTCCTTGAAACCAGAGTCACTTCATTTGTCCATTCAGATTTTAAATTCAGATATCATATATATATTAATATATGAGTATAAATCTGGAGAAGTTCCACTGAGGTCAATATTTCCTCCTGTTTCATTAACCCCTATGTAAGATTTATCTTTAAGCTTCTAGTCTTCAGTTAAAAAAATTTTAGACTGTGGCTGCTGTCTGACTGCAATGCATTCTGAAAAAAATCATGTTTATTCCTTTAGCCAAGCTAACCTTAATGTTTGTATTCCTCAGTTCCATCTCAGTGGTTAGTCTGTTTTGAGAGAAATCCCAGAGTTTTTTCACATTTCACTGCAGCATTATTTCAGTTCAGCTGTTACATTTTGCTCTTTGGTTTGCTCTCTAGGGTCAAAGTGGTGAACGGGGAGATAGAGGAGAGCCTGGTGATGAGGGCTACAAGGTAATACCTCTGGGGTTTTAGTCTTTTTAATTGAACATGGCATGCTATGCATATATAGCATGGAGTAATGCAGCAGAGGTGTCATCTGCCCTCCCAAGTGTGCAGAGATGTATGTGCTGGTGCCACACTGCACTGATGCACTCTTAGAACACATCAGAGCATCTTCCATAGGGGCACATGGGAGCTGCAGCTCCTCAGCTGGAGAAGACTCCAGTGACCTTAGTGTTTATAAATACATGGTGGGAGGAAATTAAGATGAAGTAGACAGACTTGTCTCAATAGTGTCCAGTGACAGGACAGGAGGCAAAGGGGAAAAACTGAAACACATGAAATTCCTTTTGAAATGGCTTTCTTTCACTGTGAGGATGACTGAGCACCAGAACAGGCTGCACAGAGAGGTCGTGGAGTCTCCATCTGTGGAAATACTGGAAACTTGACTAGACAAGGTCCTGGACACTCTTTGTAGCTGGCCTTGCTTGAGAAAGAGGGTTCCATAGATGATCTCAAAAAGTCCCTTTCAACCTAAACAGTTCTGTGTTTCTATTATACTGAATTAGTTAACATTTTTCTCTGAAATTTAAGCACTACTTATTGTAAATCTAATCCTAATAATTATTCATTAATTATATTCAGTCTTTCAGCACATAAAAATTGGATGGTGACTCATGCTTATCACTGATGCATTTTGCTGAAATACAAAAGAGACAGTCCTTGACATGAAATAACCAAGTTACACAGATCATACAGATAGACATAGTAATAAATGAATGAACCAAATGTTTGCTTACAGAAATGCTGAAATGTTTAAACAATGTGTAATTCCCACTTGCAGCTTGGAGTAGGGAATATAAAGAATCAGAGCTCTGTAGGGTTTGATCTTGGAGATCTGACCATACTTTATCTAGGTCCTGTCAGTGAATCTGGGTCCACCTGGCACCTCCCAAGAGGCTTTACAAGGGAGCCTGGAGCTCACTGAGCAGGGCAGCCTGAGTTACCTGTATTGCAGTATGTTATATTTTCTCCTTTCCAGGGTCATATAGGTCTTCCAGGGCTTAGAGGACCTATTGGACAACAAGGGTCTCCAGTAAGTGTTTCAAACAAGTGAGATTTCTCTATTGACTGTTGAAAATATGTTTTGATCTGCATTCAAATTACTCTTTTCATTTATTCAATGTATGCACTTTTCAAAGGGAGAGCCAGGTGAATTGGGAGAGCAAGGACCAAAAGGAGAAAGAGGTTCAGAAGTAAGTAGAAGAAAGTAAAACAAAGCTGCACTTAATTGGAATTTGTAGGGTTTTATTATTCACTGACTATTCTTGGAAAACTATTCTGCAAGGCTAAGACTGAGTGTTTTGGTTTCCTTTTCATACCTGCAGGAACAAAAAAAAAAAAAAATTAAATGGAAAATTGCATAATGATCTGGGTTAGTAAATATGTGTTATTTGATAAGTAAGTAGTTTTATTGTGGAGTGATATGAAGCATTATGAAAGGCTCTTCTGGAAACATTTGAGTGATATTCAATTATCCTCTAAATTGGAGCTCCTTGTGGCAAAGTGACTGGAAGGCAACTGGGATTTTGCTTCTCTAATCCGTAAATGAAGCCTCCTGGTATTGCACTGTACTGAGTTTTCTAGTATTTGCTTCCACAGACTTTCAGGGTATTTACATTGCCTACTTTTCATGACTTCCGTTTTGAAGAGTACAGGAAATGCTGTCAAAGTGGACTTCTCACAGAGGGATGGCTGATACAGAAAAAAATGCCAGATTCATGATGAAAAATATTTTATGCTTATTGTTGGAAACGTTTTAAAAACTGTTTCACAAAAAGGAAAAACATACACAATTCTGCCAGAGACGTATTTGTTATTACTTGAAAAACTTTCTGCTGTCTCCTGTAATGTGAGTAATCTGGTCCAAAGCTAGGCAATGTGAACATGAATACTAAAGGGGAACAATCCTCAGCTCTTTTTAGGGGATTGAGTTTAAGACTTTTGTCAGTTCACAAGTATTTGTAACTTCTAGGGACCCACGGGGAAGAAAGGAACAACGGGTCAGGCAGGCAAACCTGGAATTCCTGTAAGTAACAAAATTCTACAGCCTATCTTCAGATTATAAAACAAAGAAAATACTAAATAATAAAATCAAAATTGAATCATGCCAGTGGTACCAGAAAGTCTTGTGTTCACGCTAAAGAACTTTCTTATTATCCAGGAAGTGTAAAGGAACCCCTGTCATTTTTTAATAATAATAATTTTTTAAATTTTGTTGAATTATACTGAATTATATTCAGTTATTCAGCATATGGAAGTGACATGCAACTAACAAGAAGGTCCTTACCACTTGTAAAGTTATTTAATTTGATCATTTTTGGAGTCCATTTGGAAGTTATCACATTATATTGCACAGAACAGTACTTGTGTTCACTTCTGACCCCATTAGTTCTTTGATCCACTGCAGCCTACAGAAGCTTGGATCCATATGTCCGTGATGGATACATGTGGTAGATGCCTTGAGGTTTATTTATTTCTCTTGCTTGCCCTGAGCTGAAATTTTTCATGTTTTTTCTTGAGTTACTGTAGAGAAGCTGACTCGCGTTCCCCTCTCCCTGTGGGAGAAGACAGAGCAGGAAGCAGAAGGTGTTCTGTAAACATAGGGAAGAACAAAATGCATCACGGTTATTTTGGTCCCCTAATAAATAATGCCACACAAGCACATATTGTAAATAACTTTTACTACCTCACATCAAAACATTGTCAGTAACTGGAGAAATGCAGCTGTTGCACAGAGCTTGTACCTGCTGGGCAGAGTGCAAGAGGAGCCTTTTGAAGACAAGGAGCTGTGTGTCCTTTGTAAATATTTGGCATTTTCCTCTGGAGGACTGCAGGGATCATTCAGCAGACAACGGAAAACAAGGAAAGCAAAACATACCGAGAAGTGAGAAGTGAGGAGACGACGATAAAACTAGAACTTGAGGAAGTTTCAAAGCACATTCCAAATGCAAGATACTTAAGCAGCCAGAAGTTAGAAATAAGATTAGGATGGTACACTTCTTATATTCTGCGTGGCTGATGTTGGATATACTTTTTTTAGACAAAATGTGTTGTAGTTAGAATATTTTACATTTCTGACAAATGGCATTTACAGAGAGATTAGTGCGCAACTCCCAGCCTTTTAAGATAGTGTATATCAGTCTAAAGGGAATTAATTGTAAGGAAAGAAATCAGTGTTTCCCTTTTGCATGTGACATGAGGCCTTTTTGTGTAAGTATAGCAACAGTTACCACAAACCTGCCATATTATAAATTTGTATTTTTGATACATTCAAATTTGAACAACATAGATTTGTGAAAGTCCACTGCTGAGTATTTAGTAAAATAAAGGCTGAAAAGGTATATGGTTGGGGGTTTTTTCAGGAATAAATAGATTACTTTATCAGGTTTCCTCACTTCAGTTTAAGAATCTACACTCTCGGGCATCTTCAGGCCTGGCACACCAAGGGGTCAGTCCCATGAGTTCAGCTCATGTTGCTCAGATCCCATGACAGAGCAAGTCTAAGGTTAAGCCTGTGTTGTTATGTAGGGTTTAGGAAATACTGTGACTGAAATCTAGTTACAGGAGGATGAAGATGAAGAGAGCCAAGAGTGTAATATTTGATTTGAATTTTTTTCAAGGGAAAGCCAGGGCCACCAGGGCAGAAAGGAGCAGTTGGGTACCCTGGACCAGAAGGCAATCCTGGGAACCCTGGCAAGACTGGTCTGTCAGGCAAGCCTGGCCCTAAGGTAAGTTGCTTTCCACATTTCCTCTGTGTCATTTTGCATTACCGATTTTTCTAGGGTTAAGGTACTTAAAAAGAAGGGACCATTCTCAGTTCTGAGTTTCTTGAAAATTAGACCTTTTTTTTTTGTTTGTTTTCTTTCTCTTTTGCTCATGACAGGAGCAGATTCTAGCCATGATACAAAGTTATCATAAGGGAAGTGTGCTGTGAGAACTGTTTTGTTGGTATGTGATGATAGTAACTACAGCTAAGTGAAACTGATTTCTTAGTCAGAGAGGCTGCACAGTTCTGTTCCCAAAAATGAGCCATAGATCCCAACTGAGCCTGTTTCATCTTAGGGTCTGAGATAATCCCACATTTTCCTTATTGAGTTTGTAACCTATGCCTCTCTACCTAAATAATTCTGAAGCTTTGCCCAAAACCAGTGAAAAACAGCACTAGGTATCTGAGGTGTCTGGACACATTCTTGGAAATGAGTTTATTGTCTGACTGGTCTTTGCTGTGGGCCAAAGGTGGTGACCTGCTGCCTCTGGGAGCAGTGACACAGCTCTTCGATCAGTCCCTCCAGAGAGGGGGAGAGGCTTCCTTGAGTAGTTCATTAAAAGTCTGATCACTTTGAATTCAAGTATGTGTTTCTCAGTAGTGTACTCAGATGGACCAGTGAGAGTTATAAAAGGTTGCCAAGTTAGATTTGGTGTTAGGAATTAATCAAGGTGCCGGATGAGGCACCTTAAATTGTTTTAGATATAAATTTCCAATCTGGTTGAACAAAGAGAAAATTAAACAAGTTACCCGTAGGGGGCAGGTGCACCCCACTCAAACCTCTTCAGTCTCAGATCATGAACCTCTTCCAAGTTCTTAAAATTCTTTGGAGCTGGATTTACAAGTATTACCCCAAAGAATTTTTACATTTTTGCCTTTCCACTGAAAATGTCATGTAGTCATAGTAAAGATGACTCCATTAGCCTATTACAGTTTGTAATAAAGAGAGGCTTATAACTGATTTTTGCCACAATGAATAAAAAGAGCAGAACTTTTGATATGTAAGTTTATCAGTCCATCAATCTATAAGTCACAGCCCCATATTCAAAAGCCCAGAAAATCACATGTAATATAAAAATCATGTTTTGTACAACCCTTTTATTTCTATGAGTGCTTAGCCAAATGTTGTAGGAAATAAGGAAGATTTATATGTGCATATATTTGTATTAAATAACATCACAGAAATATTCATTTGGATGGTCACAAATTTCCATTTCGTATTTTTAGCATGTCAAAAGTGGCTTAACTCCATGTACTCAGTAGCATGCTTTTTCATTTAAAATAGTTGCTTTTGTTTATAGGCTGATGTTCTCATACATTTTCATAGCAAATGTTCTGATCTTTCTTCATGTGGTAATGTTATTTTGTGTGAATCTTTTCAGAGTGTACACAACCATATTAGTATTATTAGTATGCCTGATCCTTATAAATAAACATGTTGAATTTTGAATATTTCTTTGGGAAGGTAATCTCATTTTGTTTCATGTGGAGTTACTTCTTGAAAAATGAATCCTGTGAAGTTCAACCTATTTTCAGCCTTTTACTTTTGGAATACTAGCAGAAATCCAGATGATACTGCTGATCACTGTCTTTCTGTATGTTTTGATGTACTATCAGTGTGTGACCAGATATACAGAAAGCATTAAGTGGTTTTGACTGATTTTATGTTATTTGCCTGTTTCAGCATACAATGAAAAAACATGCTTGGCTGTTCTGCTTGTAATACATTATTTTCAATTTTTTAAGGGCAATAAAGGAAACTCAGGCTTACCAGGTCTAGCAGGTTACCCTGGAGCTCGAGGTCCCAAGGGACTTCCAGGCATGCCAGGGCCCATGGGAGCACCTGGACTAAAGGTACATACATAGGGTCTTGTTGTTTAAGTACAGTTTTGCTGATATTGCTTATTCTTCATACTGATTTAGTGGCTGTGGGACCACCATACTACTGTTAATCATGTGAGTAACAGACATCAAGTCCTATTTGAAGGGTAAGACTACAAGTTGTGTTTACCTCATTTCTAGAAACTGTAATTTCAAAATAGAGATCTCATCCATCTGAATGCTATTCCTAACTCCAGAAGCCATCAAAACACTTTGTAATTATTCATTCCAGCTTTATTTCTAAATTTATGTAGCTGCTAGAACAGCTGGGATGATTTAAATATCTAAACAATCTAATAGCAGAGAATTTCAAGCCTGAGTCCCAGGTTTGGAGGCTAACAAGTGTATCTGGGATGTCCATTTATCACAGGACTTAAATTGCTTTTGTTCAGCCCTGTCAGAAAGAAACAGAACTGAGTGTGCTCCATTTTTCCAGGCAGTCCTAGGTACCTGATAACAGCATATCGTCATATTAAGTAGACTCATTTCAGTTTTAAAATAAGTAAACAATGGAAATGTTACAGATAATTTTCTTCATTTAGAATAGAATTTTCTTTATTTTGACTAGAATGTTTTATCTAAACTCATTTTCTTTGGAAGATTTTATTGATACACCATTCTTTAAAACCTTAAGTTATTTGGAAACTGGATATACTGACTTTGTTATCTTTCCATGAAAGATTAGTTTAGCTTAGTATAAACTTTATTCATTATTTGTAGTGTTTATTGCCAGCACTCCCAGTCTGAATTTTACTCCTTTGCCTAGACAATGAGCTGTAGGAGGTAGCTCCTAGAAGTGCCTGCAATCTAAAAAAGGCAAGGAATAGATGAGTTGAGGGAAAACTGTTGCCACATATAGTATAGAATAAGCATTAAAATTGCACGTACTGAGTCAAGCCAAAAGACCATATTTGTTAAAACTCAAAGGTAAAACCTGGGAAAGAGCATAAGCACAAAGCCTGAAACCTGTTTATTCACAGCCTTTATTGCAGCTCAGTAACCTCCTGAGCTAGACATGACTTCTATGTATTTGATAGTCCTCCAAGGATTTGTCTTGCAGGAACTTGTCTAGTTTCCATTTCAATCAATGTAGATTTTTGGTCTAACAACAGGAAGTTCAACAAGTACACTATGTCTTGCTCAGAGGATTATTTTTAAAAATTACTTTTAACCTGTCTGTTCTGTATTTCATTTTGTGAATTTTACTGCTTACACTGGGAGATACCATTCTAGAATTGATCCAACATGTATGGTTTTTATGTTTCCAAGTCAAGGAGCAGTAAAGTCATATTTGCATTATAGTGTATGTTTAATTATTTTCCTGAGGGAAATAAAATGAATAGAATAAGTCTATTTCTTACAGAGAAAGCACATTCCACATTTCTGACAGGAAACCTATATTTACATCTATAGCTTCTGTAAGTGTAATAAAAGATATATTTTCTTCTTGCTGACAGGGTGAGAGAGGGCTTCTAGGTCATCCAGGAAAGCGAGGCAAAAGAGGCCTTCCAGGATCACAAGGTGACCAAGGACCAGCAGGGGACAAAGGACTGAAAGGACAGACTGTATGTAATCACAGTAGTTGATGCAAAACAAGTAGTCCAAGAGTTACCAACATGAACTAATAGTAAGCTCTTATTACAGGGAGAAGATGGAGATCAAGGTTTAATGGGGTTTCAAGGATTCCCAGGTCCAAAAGTATGTGCTTGTCATTTTCTGTTAGACTGTAAGCTATTTACAGAGTGAGAACATTATGAAAGCATAGAATTAATCAGCTTTTAGCGGTAATTTGTTCAAAATATCTCTGAACTGTTGGAACATGGGAGGCAGAACTGTATACTCCCTGTCTATGGACAAACATTCTGAGTCAGTGCGCTTGGTATTTTCACTGTTGCTCTCTTAGAAATTATCTTTCTATCACTGATTGCAAGAGTTTGAAACAAGTGAATAGCTAATGTCCATGTTTGGTTGAATTATTTCTTTGCATTTTCAGGGTCCTGCAGGGGACATTGGCTTAGTTGGAATCCTGGGCCCGAAAGGTCCAACAGGCCAAGTTGTAAGTGTTTCACTCCATTGAAGAGATTGTTAGGATGGTTTACAAGTGGCACACATTTTTAGCTTAGGGAGATGTCTTTTTTCTTTTTAACAAGGTCAGAACCCTCTAAGCAAACCTATGAGTCTAGATGCCCTTTGCTTGTACTGCAACACTGCACTGGTTACATCATGCTTACAGACACATAAACAGAGCTGGGCCCTTAATCTTGAAAGCAAAACGCAAGCTCTGCTGACTAAGTGTGCATCTCATAGTATAATTCCATCGACACAAGTAATTTTATGACTGGTATTTCTTTGTCAATTGTGGTTGAACATTCTTCTTACTGGCAAAAATGCTGATTGATTAACTATGTTCTACAGCAAAAGCAAATAGGGATAAAATGTTGCCTGCAAGAAGACAGAGTGGTGCTCAGGTATTATTGATTAAAAGGTAGTCTCTTTTTAATGAACATTTTCTTTTTCTCTGAAATGTTCCTAACCTTCACTGGCTCATTCTTCATGTTGTTCTGCTTTGCTGCTCACCAAAAATGTGGAAACATCTTTAGCACCCAGCTTATGGCATCAAGTGTGAAATGTTGCAGCATGGAAGGCTTTACTACAACATGTTCTCTCACTGCCGCCTTTGCCATCACAGAACGGAGTTTGTTCAGTTAACCAGATGCAGAGCTGCAGCTTTAGGGGACTGTTCTAAAAGCTACTTTATTTTTCTACACATTCCTATACAAGATAAACACTGGACATGAGCAGTTTGCTTATGTCCTGTGAAAAGGAACAGAAAAGTGGTATTTTAGCATCACTTACTGGCAGCCCTACAAGAGTACTTGTGGGCTGTAATGCAGCTCAAGATAAAGTTGGTTGTAGCTCAATAAATATACGGTCTTTTGTAATCATCTGTTTTTGTAATTCTACTGTTTTTGGTGCATCAGTTTTCACATTAAGGAATGTGTGTGAGCTTTCCAAGCACAACTATTACAAATTATTCAAATACTTCCCTTACTGATTTTGTTGAAATGTGCACTCAATATTTAGAAGGTATTATCATGATCTTTTGGATATTAGACAGGTCTGTGTGCTGAGAAACTTTAAACCAGGACATGTCATGAGGATTTTCTTCATTTTGGAAACATGGTGGACTAATAAATTCTTTGCTTGTTTACAGGGATATATTGGCCCTGTTGGTCAAGAAGGCCTAACAGGCCCAACTGGCAGGCCTGTAAGTTTCCCTTCACTGTTGCATAATCTGGTTTTTTCACTACCCTTTTGTTTGGTCATTTTGTTTTTCAACTAGCAACCTTCTTACTTTTCTGTTTGCAAATAGCAACTAGCAGGACCTTCCTTATTATACCATGCTGGTAAGCTAATGTGACTCCAGCATCTGTAATACAAACAAGAAAAAAAATACCAAAACCAGTGACAAAAAAAGTAATTGCAATGGCCTTCTGCCTAAGTACAGCATACAGAAGCAATGTCTACAGGGGCAGTGGGCAAGTCAAGGTGTGAAACAGCACCTTGGGTATTCTTTCTCAGCCTTTGGTCTAAGATATATCTAGAGAGGATCCACACTCAGTTTCAATATAGTTTATTTTTTATCTCTTGTGGGCTGAATTGTCCAGAGTGCCCCTGTAGACACTCTGGGAGTGCCCATGAGCCCTTGTAAGGCTGTTCCAGGTGTAGATGAGGTCCCTGTTACAATTCAATCATCTTGGCCTTTCTGACAACTTCCAATGTGCCCCAGATTCCCTGCAGTGGGGGAGCTCTGCCCTCATCCCTGTTTCCCATCTCCTGTCACACTCATGGTGCCAGAGCCAGATTTGTTTTGCAAGACAACCCTGTGGCTCATGTCTCCAGACTGCCCAACCATGTAAAGCAGTTTTAGAAGCTCTTTGTACCATGAAGGTTCCTCTGCCTGATTGACTAGACTGGGAGTGAATGCGAATGTCTAAAAATTGAAATAATAGTAAAAATATACCATAAGAGTAATAAATACAGATATTTACAAGTGAAACAGAAAGAAGGGGAATGTCCCTTCTATATTTCTTTCCACTTGTTGGAAAAAGTCAGTACTTTGTCTTGCTCCATTCTTGTCAGTTGCACCGAGGAGAAAAACTTTAGAGTTGTGTGCTTCATTTGTACGAAGGTTTTTAATGGACTTCATATTGAATGTAGGAATTTGCCATTATGCTTAAGAAAGCATTTTAGTTGAAGATTACTTCTACAGGTTATGAAATGCAGCCATCAAGATGCAAAATTTTTCCAGAGAAGAATTTTAAGATTGTTGCCATCCTTGGGAGCACAATTTAAGTGCCAAGCTAGCCAAAAATAGACAGAAAAACAGTTTCTAATCTGATTATAAGAGTAGAACTAATAACGTAATAAAAACATATATATGGTGAATGGATTTCTTCAGTGATGGAGAGTACTGAGTTTTGTTCTCTAAAGAGGGTTAAGCACTGATGTGTTGAATGTGGATGAAATTGTGGAGAACACAGCTGATTGACAGTGACAACATGGTTAAAATTACTGAGAGAAAACATACTTGCAATGTGAAGAAAACAGCTTTCCACATATCTACAGGAATTACAAGGTGTTTTCAAGTAATTTCATTTTCTCGTAGTACAGGAAAATTAAACCTCCCAGAGGTTTTAGATACTTCCACAGATGAGACTGGACTTTTCATGTGAGCAGCATAATTCTCATGGATATTAATCTGCTTATTTCAGTCCTCAGCAGCTAGAAAGCATTTCGGATTAACAGCTGCTCTTTCTTACAGGGACCAAGAGGTGAAAAGGGCATGAGGGGTGAAATGGTAAGATGAAACAACTTTTGTGCTTTCATTTTTCTGGCTGTGTAAAAACCATTCCTGTGTTACGCTGAATGTACTCATGCATTCTCTGAATGCCAGGCAGTTGCGCTGTGCTCCTGGAGAGCACTGGCCAAAAAAGCTGGTAGCTGTGTTGGAAACCTGACCTTTTCTAGTTCAAGTTGACTGTAGATATGCCCATTGGGTGTGAGCTGCTGGGCTGTATGGCCCCATGTCATATAGCAGTCACATACTCCAAATCTGTCCATGTTCAGATCTAAAAGGAACATCTTGTGTCACATTTGTTGTCAAAGGTCTAGAGCCTCACAACATGCATGCATGTGTTCATAGAACGTATCACCTTGTGTAGAGAGGGAGAAGCTCAAGAGAAGCCTAAAGCTGTGGGTGGGTGGCTATGCAGTGTATTCCAACCATAGGAACTATGAGCAGCACTGATAGGTTAGGAATTTGCTGTCTTTCATTTTTCAGCAAGAGTCGTTGTACATTCATGAATGTTGGATTTAATTTTAATTTGTGTTAGAGCCAGTAAAGTCCCAAATTAATTATGGGTATGTGAAAAGTCATTAAGTTATCATATTTACAGCAAATATGAACACAAAGTCGATAACTGTGCTATTACCTTCCATGACAGATGTATAATTAGTTCCTTTCCCAGTAACTAGTGGATGTGATCTTGTTCCTGTTACTCTTGCCCTGCCATTCACCCCATCTCACTTAAAATCATTAAATTTCACTTACTGTATTTTGCTTTTGGCAGCCACCTCCAAAAAATTCTATCTAACTGCCTTATAAAAGTTTTGAAAATTAAATCAGAAATATTCCAAATGTCTTAAAGAATTAAAGCTTGGAATGGAGTTTCTTTCCTGTGTCTTGGAGAACTCTCCTCTTTGAGTCTAATGCTCTTTAGACAATTGCTATCTCAGAATTAAGAGGAAAACTCATTTCTCAATTTGTGCTGCTGTTATCCATCTTAGCTGTCTTTTTCTACTGTTTGTTCATACAAATTATTATGACAGCATAGGGCTAAAAATGCTGACACTTAAAAAATAATCCAAAAATAATCCTTAAAAAACATCCAAAATGGTGAACAAGAAACATCTGTTTCCATTATTAGTGCTGGTGTTTCAGAAGTTATTTAGGAAATAAGTTCTTGAATTCATTAAGATGAGGTAATCTAGTAAGGCTCTCTTCAGAAGAAGAGTGTTTCATTTTAAATAATATACAGTGGCATTACTTTCCCCCAAGAAAGGGATTTATTTCCAACTACTTTCACATACAAAGGAGACAAAATTGTTTTCATCCAACTGTGTATTCTGAGCTTTAATTTATATTTTTAAGATTTATATTGGCATTCTTCCTAGAATCACATAGATTTTAACCTTTTTGTAGTATATTTAGTTATATTTTTTAGTCTGTCAGGGTTACAGTGTTCATTACTAGAAAGAAATGTCCTTTTATCCCCAGAAAAACATGGAATGTAAAATCATGCCTTCTTATTGAGTGGTGAAGCACACATTCTTTGTTAAAAATACTCTCTTCAAGAATTTTTAAATGTCCTTGGGATTACTCATGCTTTCAAACTTAAGCATATGTACCATTGTATGTAAAATCAGGGCCTCCCAGCATTAGAAAAAGACTAGGATTTCAGCCTTTGAACTTCTGTTCAATCAAATGGAGTGATTAAAGAATTAAAGAACACGCTGAAACTAACTGGGTTAGTCTTTGCCTTTTTTTTTATGAATTACACTTTTCTCGCTTAAATTCTAATGCGATCAAAGGTTAAATTAAGTAGATTTGTAAAAGTAATCCAGTACATTCCAGTAAAACATTTAGCAATTAACTAAGTCCATTAAAAGTGTAATTTAGCCTTATTTTTTCTGCACTGCAGCAGAAAGAACATTGGTAAAATCCCTACTCTGTGCAGTATCATTATATTTTAAAGATTTGTAAAGATAATTGCTATAGCTCTCTGAAGTTTTAATGCATTTAAGAAATGTGATATTCCACAAAGTAGTTCATTGTAGTTAACAAATAGCATTCAGTATTTACCTTTTCTTTTTCCCCCTTGGGTTTTACTGGCAAGGAGACAGTGGATCAAGACAAATGACATTCCTCTTTTGCAAAATACCTTAAACTCATTGGAACAGTGCAGGTTTTTATTTTTAAAACATTCAATTCTGTCTCAGAAACCACTATAAATTTGAACTATTCTTGTCCCAAGACTTTTTGACTCTTAAAATGGTGACACATGCCAAGAACATAGAACATTAACTGAAGCATTCAGTCATCTGAAAAATATACTGGAATGTCTAAATCTCAGTATTCAGAACAAGGCAATCTATTCATCAGAGAGCAGTGGTTACTTAGGGACAAACTGTTGAAGATTTTGTACCTTTCCTTGACTTGGTATTTGCATAATCAAGTCCAGAACCAAGATAAACAAATATATCCTCATAATGTCAAATTTGTTTCTCAAGATTCTTTTTCACACTTTCTCTTTCATTTTATACTAAACATGGTTGACCAACCATGATTGGACAGGCCAGTAATATATTCTCATGAGACTGAAGGTATCCTGGAGCAGTCTAACAGCACCTGAGCACCTGATCTGATTAATTAAATGTGGAGTCAGCCTTCCCAGCTGGCATACAACAGTGTGGCTCTGTGAAACTCAATCGATTTGCAACAGCTGAGGAACTATGCCAAAATAGTCAATGTAGTCTTTGTAAACTCGTATCAATTTTGTAATAATGAATAATAACTCTATTTTATTCATATTTAATAGTAGTAGGATTTCAGAGAAAATTTCAGGCTGAGCAATAATCAAACTCAGAAGAGTGAAAGAAAGCTAGGTACTTGACACAGAACTCACAGGGATTTCCATACTACTAGTACTACATATGCTAAAATCACTTGTTCTTTTATTTCCATTTTCCAACGTTAGATTAACATCTTTCATAAAGATATTAATCATTAAATATTTATCTAAAAGATGGCTTCCAATACCTTTTATAGGTGTAAATGGATGAAACATAAATAAATAGGATCAGGATGTATCAGTTGAAAAGCTGACAATATTTACAATCCATAATCTTATCTTATTAAGATCTTCTTGGTTAAATATCAGAAAACCGTCTATTTAAATATTCAGAAATTGCTTCAGTTTTTGATTTCGTCTATTCTCCAAAGAACACATACAAGACATGGATCTTGCCTCAAAGCCACTTGCAGTCCATCAACATAGCCCTGCATAGAGCTGGTGCTTGGAATTATATGATGGCCCCCACTTTTCCCACTTCATAACCCAGCACCTGAGCCCCTCTGGCATGACCCAGGCAGGTGATGTGCAGATATACTTCACTTGTGCAGCTGCCATTGTGACCCCTGGCAGATGCATTCCATGGTACTACCACATGCTCTGCCTCAGGACTTAGCACTGATAAATTTGCAGCCTCAGTGGCTTAGGTACATTGCTCCTATCTGGTCTGAGATTGGTTTTTTAAATATACATGAATTAACATTAGATTGAATCTGGCCTTTCTTTAACCATTTCCAGCTGCCCTTGCTTTTGGCGGCTTAAGCACAGCCCAAGTTCAGCAGTTGCCGCATGAAGTGACATGCAGATCTTGCTTGCTGTGAAATCTCACAGCAGAAACACTTTTTATTACTGCATCAAGTGATTTACAACTTAATTCCTGTTTGGCTAGATCAGTTTCACAATATTTGTCAGCATGACCATGTCACATGAGATTATTTCTCTTTTGGCAGAGATTTAGTACTAGCATGACCATATTGACGTATGATGGCTTTTGCTGGAACAGCTTATTGTGCTCGAGTAATTGGTACAAGCAGCCCTAACAAAAGAATGTTCTGCTTAAATTGACTTAGCTGTGTTGAGAGGTTTTTACTAATTTAAGGTGCAGGTCTAGCCCATGCCTTTCATTCCTTTTCTTTTGCTTGTCACGAGGCACTGCCACCTATTCTTTTCCTTGTCATCGTTAGTGCCATTATTTATGTTACAGTAGCTCCTAGAAACTTTGAATATATAGAGCTTGAAGATGAGAATCTAACAGAGTCACAAGTGTAACTGCATATTAGTAAGTATTCACAACCATTCCATCTTAATGTGAATAGCTTATTAAAGAAAAAATAATTCAGATGGGTTTATTGTATTGGAAGGGTCCATGTTCAATCCTACAGAAGCTTAAAACTTAGATTTAAGGATATGTGTATTGTAGGCACTGTAAGCTAGGGAAAAGCAGCAGTTCCTTCTCCTCCTCTCCTCTACAATCATCCTACACACTAAAATGATGCCACTTACAATAAGAAAATAAGGGCATAACTTCTTGAATAAAAAGGAAGCCTGCCATATCACTGTAAAACAACGAACATATCATGTTCTGGCTAAAAATTGACACTGCTAATAAATTAATAAATGCCTGGCACATACTCATGGACTAAAGTGCATCAGTTAGTTTTTTGCAACTATTAATAACATCATTTACAATGCTTATATGATTATTTACCCCTTCTGGTACTTATATTATCAACATATCTATAACACTGGCACAATGTATAGCACATGATATATTAATAATTTCTGTGACTTTTAATGTTCCCTTCATATCAGAAGTAACTGGAGAAACAAGGGACCAGACAACTCATCAATTCCAACACAAATATTCATATGTTAACAGAGTAGGGTGCTTTGACAATAGTAACTAATAACCTACATCTTCACCACAGCTGGTGTCACACCTTTTTCCTTGTACACATTGGGGCATTTTGTGACATAATAAATGCATAAATGTAAACCCAGAGATTTTAATGTATAACTGTTGCATTCTATCTTCATTTCTTCTAGGGGCCTCAGGGACGGCAGGGCCAGCCTGGGCCACGTGTAAGTGCACAAAAAACTATGCCTGTATTCTTCCACCGTGATTACATCATATAAAGATGTGAAGCACCTAATATCTGTTTTTTCCCATTTTCCAGGGACCACCTGGACCACCAGGACCAAGGGTAAATTCTGTAACAACCCTAACCTACAATACAGTGCTTTATTGAATGTGAAAATAGCAGGATCCTCTTCAAATGTACTGCTTGTTCCAGTGCTCAAAGAATTTGCCACCTGCATTTTTGTATGTTCTTGTTCATCTTTTTATATTCTGAAATACCTGTTTTATAGAAACAAGTGGATCTCAATGCTGCTGTTCAAGCTTTGTTTGAGTCAAATGCTGCCTTGCAGATGGAGGTATATATTTAAATGTATTTACATTATCATATGGGGTATACAATTATAACTTTTTTTTTTGAGAACACAACAAGGCTTCTTTTCAAAGACAGTTTAAAATGAACAATGCTTAGCAAGTTATTATAGCATGTAATTAAACATGCTAGGACTTACAGGATATAGTTTAAATGAAATTAAGAGGAAACAGCAAGACTTCTATTTTTTGTCATGATTAGTAGTAATGGAAATTTACTGACTGTCACACATAGTGGACTGTATCTGTTCAGACACAGATAATAATAGTGGCATTTACAGTTTGATAAAAAAAAAAATGACCTATATGTGTGTGTCCCCATGGATTGCAAGAAAATCCCTTATATAGGTGAAGTCAAATAAATTTGCATGGACCTTCTAGGTTAAGCCTAAAAGTAGATTTCACTATTCAAAATCTGAAACCTCTAAGTTTAAAAATACACCAACTTTCTTCTTTTTTTACCCTGTGTCCATATTTTTATGTCAATATGTCATAACGACAAATTTGCATGACCTAAACCTGCCTTAACATCACTGCTCTGACAATTTCAATAAAATGTACTAATTTTTTTATTGGGATATGTTATCCTTACCTTGTTTTACATGGCTGATTGCATTCATATAAACACTTTGGTTCTGTCTGGCTATTCAATGGCCAGTTGACTTTTACTGCATATACTGTTGTTGTGACACTTCTTTGTGGTAACACATTTGCTAATGGCCCTTGGCAGAAATACCAGAATACTGAAGTAACTTTGCTAGATCACAGTACAGAGATATTCAAAACGCTCCACTACCTTAGCAATTTACTGCACAGCATCAAGAACCCTCTTGGCACACGGGATAACCCAGCACGCATCTGCAGGGATTTGCTTAATTGTGAACGTAAAGTGTCCGATGGTAAGTGCTCACTTCCACTAAAGCTTGAACACAAGTACCTTTGAAAGGTGCTGCCTCCAAATGTTGCTTTCTACATTAAAATCCTGATGTGCTAGATTTAATGATTTTATTCTTTTTTATTGTATTCTGTTGCAGTGTGCGTGTCACAACTATCTTTATTTCATCTTTAAGATAAAATTTCTGAGTTTTAAAGGTGGAAGTGTGTAGCTATCTAATATTATATACGTATTAGATACAGATTGTATCTATCAGTAAACAGATGTATCCAGAAAATTTGAAACTGAATCCACTTTTGTGA
This sequence comes from Lichenostomus cassidix, assembly GCF_008360975.1. Taxonomy (NCBI): domain Eukaryota; kingdom Metazoa; phylum Chordata; class Aves; order Passeriformes; family Meliphagidae; genus Lichenostomus; species Lichenostomus cassidix. Next base: position 14,092,727 of record NC_139489.1, on the reverse strand, counting down.
TTCAAAGTTTTCCAGGTATTTGTAGCTAATCTTGCAATGAATTTTGTGTGGATCAGATTCTAGATTCTTAATGAGAAGACTCTATGCAATACATTATCACTGTCAAATACACTGACAGTTGCTGTATCTCAGAAGTTCCTGAATCAATATTTCTCATAAAAAATCCTACCCTATTTAAATCTGTAATGCCATTGTAATTGTAATCAGAAATGATTTATTGTGGTAATTTTTCTCAGTATCTGTTATTAGTATAATTTTAATAGTGAAAATATTTTCATGTTCCTTTCATTTCCTTGTGAAAGTATTGTGATAATATATGTAATATTTTCCAAGAAGAATGAAGAATTTAGCAAATTGTTTAGTAGTAATTATATTTTGGTTTTATTTTCTGTCTGGAATTGTATGCTAATAGGAAAATACTGGATTGATCCAAATATTGGGTGTCCTTCTGATGCCATTGAAGTTTTCTGCAACTTCACTGCAGGTGGTCAGACATGTTTAACACCACTGTCTGTGACAAAGGTAAGAATTGCTTCTAGAGAAGCTGAGTCTGTACTTGAACTCTAAACAGATGCATGCTTATTTACTTAACTCATGAAAAGGTGTTCCATTTCAGGGGTGGTTTATTTTGCATCTTTTTGGAAGGATGTATTATATATTCTGGTACAGAAGTTACAGAATTTCTGGAGACTATATATGTTAGTCATTCTCACTGTGTTCATTTACTCACCTCTGCTGTTAGTTATTTTCTTTTGCTTTATACTTTCATGTACAAGGCATAAAAATAGTCCTGAAATGCTTCTAAGCTACATTAGTATCTCATCACTCAGGGCACCTAAGTGTAGAGATGCCAAGGTTATTACAATAGGAAGGATGAAAATTATTACTACTTTCCAACACTTGGGTACTTTTAAAAGCCATTAGGGAGGGACTAATTTCCATTACTTCATTCGCTCATGCCACTCTTTACATGTACATCTTGAATTCTTGGGAATAGAAATTTTATGTTTGTCAAGTTCTTCATATGCACTGCAGTCATTGAAGAGCATCAGAAATGCTGTGAAGTTCACGTATGCATCCTACATTTGGAAGATCCCTGAATGTGAAATAATCTTGGAGAAATTCTTGTTGAGTAATGAGTAACTACATTTTCTGTCTAAAATCAAAATATACTTAGGAACTTGTGCTTTTGTAATGGACTATCAGTATTGCCAGAATCTGTGGTCTAAGAAGACTAAATAGGAGAGTGATGTGGCTTCAGTTAAAACCCTGCTGCTGATAATATCTTTGTTTGAATCACAAAAGCATTTGTTTCAGTTTCCTTATTTAAAAATAGTCTTTTCTGACCAGCTGTGCTTCAGCAATGTTGTAAGCATTAGCAAATGTTTATATTTAAGCTTTGAAAACATCCTATGAAAGCTTCTGTTTATAGTAATCACTGTAATAGAACTTAACCTCTCCCCTGAGGAATGCAAATCATGCTCTTTGGCATTGACCCCAATGTATATAAACATGTATACATGCTCCCATGCCTGGACACCACACTGACATGTCCTTGGCACTTCATGTTGCTGTGGCCATTCAGCACAGTCCATCTAACGATGCTTTTCTCTTGGAAATCTAACGATGCTTTTCTCTTGGAATTCAGCTGGAGTTCGGTGTTGGAAAAGTGCAGATGAACTTCCTTCATTTACTGAGCTCAGAAGCAACCCACAGCATCACAGTCCATTGTCTGAACACACCCATGTGGGGATTAAATAAAGCAGGTGGCCGGAAGACATCAGTGACCTTCAAAGGATGGAACGGTCAAATATTTAAAGCAAATACGCTACTTGAACCTAAAGTGCTTCTGGATGAATGCATGGTAAATACCTTTTAGCACCAGCATTATTAGAGCAATGATGGAGGCACTGTTTAGACATTACTAACCTTCTGCAAATAAATAACAATCATTTAGATTCACCTCGCTTGAAGCTTGCTTCTTTGCATAGCTCTGCCTATGCCAGCCTTTAGATACTGAATTCACCATCTCTTCAAGGGTAAAAGCAATTGCAGATACAGGGTATCTATGCTTGCTGTTTGCATTTTATCTCGTGTATTTTGAAACTTTATGAAGACTCTGCAGAGGTATCAGCACAGAAATAGGGAGGTTCCCCAGGAAAATTTAGAATCAAGTTAACCTCAAAATGAAAATTCAGGCTTCAGAAATGCCATTTGTTAAATTACACAGATTCTTTAGGAACTGCTAAGAGAAGAAATGTTTCTATGCGCTACTTCTCTTTCACTCTGTAAGCACAATCTTCATTTGTGTTTTGAAGCTTATCTTTTATATGACTGTAATATTCTTCTGCTGTATGTTTCAGATTGAAGATGGCAGCTGGCGTAAAACACAGTTCTTTTTTCACACTCAGGACACAAACCAGCTTCCAGTTGTTCAAGTTAATGCACTTCCTCACCTCAAACCAGGACAGCAGCACTTCATAGAAAGTGGCTCAGTATGCTTCCTTTAAGACTTCTGTCCTAGATTTCTTTTTGCATCAACATGGAGTTGCTGCATAGATTGAATACTAAAGTAATGATCCATTGCAGGAAACTGAAGAATCATTTCAAATGTTGTTGGTTAAAGAACCTCAGGAAGAAAAAGACTTCCTCCTAAGGAGAAATGGCATTGAAAAATAAAAAAAGACTAAAGCAATTTTCTTAAAGTATTTAAAAGTAAATTTCTTGGTGCTTTCTTGCATAACTTTTGGAATGGAATATCTGAACATGGATTTTTCAGGATTTCAAGTGTTCTTAGCGATCTTTTTACAACACTGCACAAAAAACATCCTGAGGAAAGCTGATGACATATGATACTAAGGAGCAATACCTGCTAATGCTCCTAAATGTGCAATAGCTTTTATATGAAAAGTGAACCATACCACAGTACAGTACAATACGTCTTCTTTTCTTAAACATTGTTTTATTCTAGTCCTCTGTGGACATACACATCTGAACAGATGGCACACTACCTCTTTTGTGTTTCCTGTCTGTGTTGCCTTGGTGCTCTTCATAACACAAGGTGCTTGTGGCCTTAGCAGAGATTGAGTCCCTTTTTATCTTTCAGACTGTATGTGCTGGTTACATCAGGATATGTTTCTGTTGTAAAGGTACCTGTTTTAAACCATTGCTCACATACTTCACATAATGAAAACATTATTTATGTGGATCACTTGTTTAAAATATTTTTGTGTACTATTTTGGAAATGGTGTATAAGATAGCATATTGTATATGATGCATATAGTCAGCACAGTTTGCTTTGCAGCCATTGGAAAAAATTGTTGTAGAACTACCTAAAGTAGTTTTGACCTTTAAATTCTGTATTTCAGTTAACATTGCTAATGCCAAAGCCATCTTAAGATGATGTATTCTGTATATATTTTGTAACTTCTGGAAAAACCTACTACAGCATGTCTTTTGAATGGCTGCTGCTAAATTATAATCATCATTTCATCCTCTTAGAAATTCCTTTTTTTTTTTTTTTTGTAAAATTTATTGGCTCATTTTGGGTTTTTTAAATTAAGCCTAAAATGTTCAAGGAACTTCTTTTTAGTAACAGAGAACAATTTTACCTTTAGGAAAAGCCCTCTTTATATTGATATGCCTCTGTCTGTTATCAATCCCAAGTGTGCTCAGGAGTACACAGCAAGGTGATACTGGACTGTATTTGGGGGAGCCCGGGAGTGTTTAACAACTTGTCTGTCTTGATCTGCAGGGAACCACACCTACCAAAGTATAATAAAATAAGCTTCCAAGCTATCTGTCTGTCTTTTACTATTCTGTTTCATGTTGTATAGGTCACTATCAGAAATGAGGAAAATATTCTAGAAGGGTTATTTGTGTTATGTGGCAGTGCTTCTCTTCCCAAGGGGAAATGCATATGTTCTGTGCCATGGAATACTGCCAGAGGGGCAACGTTTGCTTTACAAAGTAACATACATGCACATCCCATTTTACATTTTTTATCAAAGCATAATTTTTGACCGCTTTGAGAAAAAGCTGATAAAATGAAAGACAAAGCAAGATTACAGGATGATGAGAAATTGTCTCACTTTTTGCATTTTCAAGATTAATACACTGACATTATGATTTAACATTCACTCTTAGTTTGGCTGTGGAGGAGAAGTTTTGACAAATGTTTGGGAGTATTTTGTGGGATTATAATTTTTTAGAGATATGTCTGCTTCATGTATACTTTTATGAATCTCATTGCCCAATTTTGGGAATTCTTCATCTCAGAAATTATCTGTTTTCAGAACAAGGAGTTTAAGGTCCAGAAGTGGTGGTGGGATGTGAGGATGAGCATTTCCGTCGGTGAGGCACCAATGCCATCCCGCTCAGCCGGGCAGCTGCCGGCACCCCACCCACCCCCCACCCCCCACCCCCACCCCCCACCCCCACCCCCCCCACCCACCAACCCCCACCCACCCACCCCCCACCCCCCCCACCCCCCAACCCACCGCAGCGCTGTGCCCGGGGTCACCCCGTGGAGCTGCCGCAGCGCTGTGCCCAGGGTCACCCCGTGGAGCTGCCGGAGCGCTGTGCCCGGGGTCACCCCGTGCGGCTGCCGGAGCGCTGTGCCCGGGGTCACCCCGTGGAGCTGCCGCAGCGCTGTGCCCGGGGTCACCCCGTGCGGCTGTGCTGTGGCTCGCGGCCGCCAGGCGGCGCCGCGGGGCGGGAGAGGCCGCGCGTGCCCCGCGCCGCCCCGTGAGGCCCCGCGGCGCGGCCATGGCGGAGCGGGACGGGCCGGGCGGAGACGGGCGGGCGGCGGGCGGCGGGAAGATGGCCCTGCACAGGTATGGCGCGGCTGCGGCACTGGCCGCACGGGCTTTGGGAAGGCAGCGGTGCCCGCCCCGGCGCTCGGCGGGAGGTCCCGTGCCCTGCTGGGTAGGTGAGGCCCTGCCGAGCGAGGCGCCGCGCCGCGCCGGGAGAGCCTGGCTGGAGCGGGACGGGCAGCGGGACGGGCGGCGGGCACTGCGGGGAGCCTGCATTGCCGGGAAAGGGAATCCCTGCGCAGAGTAACTCCCCGTTTCTGTTTTGCAGCGTTTGAAACACTTTTCCCGGTTCTTAGAATGGTTTTGTGCTCCTGTAGTCAGAGCTGGTCAGGAGATGTATTGCTGAGCTTGTCCTTCACGCCCTCCCTGCAGCGAGCACGTGGGGAGAGCAAGAGCACTGGGTTAAGGCTGACATTTATCCTCTGGCAGCTGAAAACGGTGCCTTTGTACTGTTCTTGTAAGCTTTACCGATATGCGGGAAATGCCATTTCACTTTTCTGTATGTCAGGTTTAAAATAAGAGTGATGATTATTTCAGTGGATATATCAAGAACTTTTTCCTAGGAGTGGGAGAAACATCTGTTTTAATAGCCTAGTTAAAAAACATAAGATCATATATCTAGAGGAATTAATTTTTTAACTGATATTTATTAATTATGTAGATAAGGCCTACACATTGTGCCTGAAATGTTTCCTGACTTTGGAGTTTGCAAAGCGAACAGCCAGAAGTTTGGGTGACCATGTTGTCATGTCTTTTTGTTCTAGTGAAAGAAATGGGATGCGTTGTTCAGGCTTTAGTGTGGATCCTTGAAATTTGTCTTCCATTTGCCTCAAACTGGGAGCTTTATAAGTCAGCACAGTGCAATGCACATTATTGCTGATGCAATAGCAGAAATGCAGAAATGCACTTATACAACCAGGCCACAAAACATAAACTGATAAAGGCTTGCTGTGCTTCCAACTGTGCAGTTTAGCTTTTTTTTTTGTTGTTGTGCTTTTAGGCATCTGCTGAGTTTCAATATGTATGTGTTTGGAGATAATTCTCCATAGTTTGTGTTGTCTTGTCTGCCACCTTTCCTAATCCAAGGTATTTGTATTTTCTCTTTCTCCTTTCAAGGTGAAAGGTGCATATAGCTTTTCCTGAAAATCCTGAGGGATGGCTTAGTGCCTGGTTGCTGAGCAGACACTTTCATAGGCCAGTCAGGTGCCAAACTGCTGCCTTACTGAGAAATGTTTTTTACTTCTTTCAGGTGTGAAACTTGTAGCAAAGAAGAAGCTAAGTACAGATGTCCGCGATGCATGAAATATTCGTGCAGGTATCTGTTATCTGAACCAAATAATTTTGGTTATTTTCACCATTCATATGCAGAGCATGCTAATGTTTTTCTTTTTGTCATTTCAGCCTATTGTGTGTAAAGAAACATAAGCTTGCACTGAGCTGTAATGGAGTCAGGGATAAAACAGCGTTTGTCTCTGTAAATGAATTTACTGACTTGAACCTTTTGAGTGGTAAGAACATACTTCATGTGTTTTAAAACTCACTGGTTTTACTAGGTTGGCATTACAATTTTGTTTGTTCTTTTTAACCTTCAGATTATCGTTTCCTGGAAGATGTAGGAAGGACAGCTGATGCTGCTGCTCGACACTGTATTGTGCACAGTCCAGCAACAAAAAGATTTGTAAGTTTTTGATTATCCTCTTGCTCTGTTGGAGTTGGGGTTGGCTATGTTTGAATTCCCACTGAGGCAGTCCCAGTCCAGATTTCAGAGCTGGTGCCTCTCTCATGAAGGTATGAATGACCCTGAATTTCAGATGCAGAAATCAGAAGTCTCTAGGTTTATGCAGTAATAGTATTGATGGCTACATCCAGTTTCTTGTAAGAATACATTGCTAACAATAGGCATTGTTGAAATCTATGCATGACCACTGTTGTTGTTGGGTAATAGATGTATGTTAAGAAAGTCTGAATGTTTCCTTTCACCTTCACAACTTTTTTTTTTCTTAATTTGTAAGTACACACTTCCCAGGTAAACAATGGATTTATTAATTGCCTAAAAATTGTTACATGCTTCCTGATATGCCAAATGAAGATAGCTAGAGTTCTTCAAAGAATAATCTAAGCAATGGTGACATAAAAGCCAGCCTTCTAAGGGAGAGGGGGTTTTTGCTGAAGCTCTGTCAGTGAACAAGCACACTCCCCAAACTAAAAGCAATGAGCAAGCAAACAAACCCAGAAAAGTCCAACCAAGTTTACTCCAAAATATTTTGACTCATTGATAAGTCGTAAAAAGGCATCAGGGCCATTTTGTTTTCCAGTCTTGTGAAGATACCTTAAAATGTAGCACTAAACTCAGAACTCATATTGATGACAGAATAAATTCAGAAGACTCCAGCTTCCTCTCTGGCAGGAGTCATACTCTGTGTGTGTGTATTTAGCACCATGATGCCCTGAAAATTTCCTGAAATGCTGAAGATGGTGAGATGCTGCATAGGTAGCAGTTTTAGGAGTGTGGTACTGGGCATGTTAATGGGATGATACCTGTCAGTGGCTGAGATGATGCTTGTGCATCCTTTCTGCCAGCAGGGTTGTAACCCAAAAAGCATCCTTATGGTGGTATTACACCCACAATGGTCACATTGTGACTTCCATGGTATGTCAGCTTTTACTCTGAGGAGGTCATTGCCATGTTCTTTTTTAATAATAAAAAAAACTTACAAGAATATTTCATAGAGTTTCTAGGCTTCTTGTTTTCATTCAGGATGGTTTTTTAAAATTTCAAGGTATTTTATTAAATATGGCCTTTACTACAATTTTCTCATGATTCCTGTCAGCTTCATGTTGTTTAATTTTTAGGGGTTTAATAGATTCAGATTTTTTTGTATTGTTTTTATTTTTTGCCAGTTATACTGCTTGAGGAACAAAGCTCGAGGGTGTAATATTGAGCTAAAAACACTGCCTGTTGGATTTACAAAAAGAAGAGAAAATTCCACCACCTTCAATTCCATGTGAGTCTTCAGTTGGTTACAGCCAGCAATATTTTATTTTCACTGAACATATAATGATGAGAATTTGAGTTCATACCAATATGTGTGCTTTAAAATCTGCTAGGTGGACCTTTTTTTTTTTTTGCTAAAGCTATTTAATATTTCATGCTTTAGGTTTTCTTTTTTTATTTTGGTTCTTTGAGCTCAGTTTAACAGCTTACATAAATCATGCTTTATCTTGAAAAATGCTAACATTAGGTAACAGTAGGAAGACTGCTGTGTTCTTTTAATTAACTCTTAGGTATTTTGCTGGAAAAAGAAAATGGTTCTTTAGAAGTTTATGATAGAGGATTGATGTAGAAGGCTTGCACAAATCTCTGTCTTTGAAAAGGCTGACTTCAGATCTGAAGAGGTGTTTCAGGACCTGTGTTGCATTCTGTGATGGGAGTTGCTGTGCTGGAGAATGTGAATGTTTGATACAGTGCAGCTTAGAGAGACAAGTGCAAACAGATAAAAATCCAGGAAGAAGGCTAAGGAAAAATTTTTAAAACTTTTCATTTATCTACTGTGTAGTTCTTCTCTGATATCCAGAATTTGTATTTTAAAGTTCTAAAATATGTTCACAGTAAAAAAGAAAGAAATTGCAAAGTATTTCATTGTGACAGGAATCAGGCGTGCAGTTCAGCTCAGTGATATACTGGGGTCAAGTGTAAATACCTTCTGAGCTTCTCACAGCAATGAGATTCCTGATAGCTCAGATCCCCCTGATGGCTCTGATCCCCCTGATGGCTCCCTCACTTGTTTTGTGCATGGTCTCAGTTTTGGTGTCAAGTTGTGTTTTCAGGATGAGTTCTCCCTCTGTTCTAGGAGCTTTGTGCTCTGTGGTGTCAGTCTGTGGCTGGCCACCAGAGGTCTGTCTCTGACAGAGTAAATAACCCACCTGGAAACTGCTCCACACACCCACCTGGATTGTGTAGGCAGTTCTGGGGAAAAGCATAGGGGTTTGGGTTTGCACATGTAGTAGTTTTTAGCAGAACCTTAGACATCAAATAGATGTAGAAATGTAACCTTTTATTATTTTGCCATGTTTTACCAGTTCTGCTAGAGAAAGCCCAGGGTGAACCAAGGGAAAGAAAGGCAATCTGAGGTATTTTATCCTTCTTCTGCCCCAGATATATAGGTCACTGAGGCTTTCTCCTCAGAACAGACCAGGTGGTAGTCCAGACCTTGCAGAGATTGTCTCCCTCTGCCCTAGCTCTCCTTTCCTTGGCTGCATGCTCTGCCTTTTACAAATCACTTTTACTAGTCTCACGCTGTTGAAGTATCTCAGGCTTAGAGCTGCATTTCATTTCAATGGGGAATTTCCTTAATGTTACTGATAAAACAACATAAACCCACTTAACAAGTACAGGGAAAGGAATAACCTTCCAGAGCAAGTGCAGGAAGCCCAGGATGCTGGGTTTAGTAGCTAAGAGGACAGAACAGAAAGGGCACAGACACAAGGAGGTCTGACGCTTTTGGGAAGTTCCTGGGTGTGGTACAGTGCTGTGCTGACAGGCATTTGCCTTCATGTACTGTGTTCTTTTTCCTTTAGAAAGCCTTTTTGGGTACACACTGAAGTGTAGCTTGTGTTGGGGACAAATGAAACTTTGAGCTGAGTATATTTTCATGTGTATTGTGTACCTTTTTCTTGTTTTAACACAGCCAGATTTAAAACCTAAGAGACTGGGGCAAGAAAGGTGACTTCTTGGCAAATAGGCATGGAAATATTTCACGGGCTGTCTGGGAGAATGCCTTACTGGCTGTTGCCATTCATAAAGTCCTGGGGAAGTTTCGTTGTTGCTGTGGAATGGTAGCTTTTCTGGGTCTTTCACATCCCACCAGAAAGAACTTGATAATATTCTCTGTTCTGAAGAGGATAGGAAATAACTGTCTTTTCTCTGCAAATGCTGCCCAAGGTTATGGAATATGCTCAGTGATTATTACACAAAGTATGTATTTCCTCTCTATTGCTGCTGCTGTTATTTACACAGCAATGGGCTGTTTGAGTTCAGTGATGCAGATTAAAAATTAACATCTGTTTTTGGGGGTTCTTCTTTGTGGTTTTTTTTTTTTAATTGTTTAGTTTGTTTTTTTCAATTGGCATGTTCTGTTTATTCTCTTTGAATGGTTTCTAAGGAATCAAGTTTGATCAAAACCAGAAAATATTAGCACCTCTCATATGGAACTTCATGGCACCCATAACATTTTGTTGAATATCACATTGAAAGGAGGAAAAGCCGTGCAAGTAGTCATATATCCATTATGTGAGCTTAGCACCTGACAGTGCTCAGGGTCTGGTGTGTCCCTCTCCTGTAGATGTGAGCCCCTTCTCATGCTGTTTGTCAGTCGAGATTTGTAGACAGATTGCTCCAGAGGATGGAGGCTGGAAGCTGTTCAACATCTGTGCATGGAAAACTGAGAACAGACTTCTCCCATGTCCTCTTCACACTGTCGCTGCGAGCCAAGCTGCTGGGCAGTACAAGGCAGGAATGAGAGTAGTCCAAAACTAGGAAGTACAAGATGTATTCTTGTGTCATCCCCTGCCCATGCCAGGGCTGGAGGACAGATCAGTGTTGTTTCGATGTGTTAACCAGACTCTTCATTTCCTGGATTCCATGAGTTTGTTTGCTAAATCTGATGTTGTGAAAGCATACGTGCCAATGCTGGGCAACACACAGATTAGACTAATGTGTAATATTGAATATCAGCGTAATGGAGGGTCATTAGAAAGTACAGTCTGAGTCCAGGGTGTGAACTCATGGTACATCTGACTTATTATTCATAAATCATTTTTCATGAGCTGCTTCACCCTACATTTGCTGTGGTGCCCTTATTTTCAGTAGAGCTGAGAGTTCCCCACTGGATGCATTATGCCATGAAGTTGGTGGGGTGAATTGCTGGGATACGAAGCCCCTGGGAAAGGGGTGAAGGATGAGGCCAGGCTGAAACCAACAGCAGGAGCATCAAATCGGAAGCTCCAGCCAGCAGGGAAGAGGGGAATGAGCTTGCAGGTCCATGGCTCTTGGTTCCCTGGCAGGAGCTGATGTAGTGAGACACTGAAACGGGGCAGTGCAGTTCCCTGAGCTCTGCAGCTTGTGCTGCCCTGCTCCAGCCCTCCCTGCTGCTTGCACTGTCATGGGCATCTCCAGCCAGCTTCCTCCACTCTCCATTCACAGCATCTCCCAGACAAAATCCTTTTTACCTTTCCTTCCCACCGAGAGGGGCCAGAGGGCTACAAATCTTCCTTATACCAGGCATGCCTGCAGCCTGAGAGCATTTACTCAGAGGGGTACTTGTAGAAGAAGGAGGAAGCTTTTACATTATCTCTCCTCTTCAATTTAATTGTGAGAAAAAGATATAGTGTGGAGATTTGGAATTAGCATCACTTAAGAGATCAAGAGTGTTACACTTTGAGGTACACCTGGAAGTTCTAAAATGTCAAATCAAATCCTTAGCTAGGTAGAGGGAATTGAAATTATTGTTTGAAGTGTTGATGATTTTGAGAATTGTGTGAAAAGTTTTCTGAGCTGGGTTTCGACTTAGTGTTACACAACTCGAGCTGTTAAACTTGAGTGTAATTAGTACATGGTTTTGCTTGCTTTCTTGGACCCACCAAGAAGAAAGTTACATTGCTAAAGGAAGTAGAGGAAGGCAATATTATCCAAAACTGTACATACTGAATGCCCAGTACTTCAGTTAAACATCAGTGCATTCTGTGAGAGCACCAGTTATTATCAGATGAAAGGATAACATGTCTGTCATTAAACTTCCTTATGTCCTTTTAGTCTCTTTTATGAATTCAAAATGACACAGGCAGGAAATACTACAGTATTTGCACTTTGATGGAAGATATCCTGTATACTAATATTTTAAGAATACTAGTTGCAAAACTGGAACAAAATCATCAGTGAATCACTATCTTTGGCAGGCTGACAGTGAAATACCTTCTGCAGAGCCAGAACTGCAGTTGGTGGCTTAAGATGTGATGAATTTGGAATTTTTGTCAATAAATATTTTAGTTTGCATATGTATATACACACATTTAAGAACACCTTCTAAACACATTTAAAACAGTTCTACTGCATTCTAAACAAAACTGAGAGGAAATGTTCGGAAGAAACCTAATTAAGAAAGGTAAGAAAAGTAAGAAAGTTAAGCTTTATGAGAAATTTCATGTATTTTTTTAAAAATGTGTAAACATTAAACACTTAGAGAAAATTGCCAAAGCACATAACAGAGAACAAGAATCCTTTGTAGATCAGCCTTTAATTCCCAGCAGCTGTACTGCCTACACCCACAGTTTTTTGAGCATCTTCCTGGGTAATGCAGTAACTGTAAAGATGATGAAAATTTTTGCAGTTGGTCTGAGAACCAGCTGGAGGAGACAGCCAATTTCTGTATACTGGTGCTGTCTTTGTAGCATCAGAAATAAAAGTCTTTCAGTTGTTGCTGTGAAAATTTTTTAAATAATTTCCATGTAGTTCTGGGCAAACGACGGTTGATGACAGAAAATAAGTTTTTTGGAAGTTTTAGGAGAAATGAAATCGTTGCTTTTCATAGAAGAACAGTAGTTGCAAAACAGCCTGTGCAGTTCTGAACGTATTTTGCATCTACATCTCATGCAGGGAGAGGTGCTTGGCTCTTCTTTTCCCATTTCTGCGCTTCTGAAGTAGCCAGAATAGGATATGAAGCCAAATGATGCAGGGATGGGCTATGATTGCTGCTTTTACTGACATCAGTGATGTACTTGTGCCTCATCCAGATCTCTGGTGTTTGGCAGTTTTATAGTCAGTGCCCTGGTATCCAAAAAACCAGGGCACTGTTGGAGCGGCATTCCATGGCAGCAGAGTAGCATGGAATGCTTCATGGAGTGAGCTGTTACTCAGATGCAGATGACTTACTCAATTAGGCATTTTCATTTAGAAAATGAACATGGTAGATGTCCGTTGTATTTGAAGGAAATACTACCCCAGTGAGCCATCATGGAAAATGAAGTCAGTGACATCTGGAGCCAGGATATCTAGCTTTAATCAGAACTTGTTGTGAAGCAGCTTTGATAGCATCTACAGTTGACATCAAGTTCTCTGGGCACAGATTAGTGATGGTGAGGGATGTTTCACTTCAATAATAGACACCCAGCATGTTGTTTTTCAAGACTCCGTTGTACAGTGAAGAGCATGAGCTTACTGCTGTTCCAGGCTTCCTTTTTTCTTGCCTGCTTCTATCCTGTTCTTAATCTGTCTTGCCTCTTTCTGTTTGCCATTTACTTCCAGGTAAGAGTACTTTGAAGAGAGATGAAGTCATTAACTGCAGTTTTGGTATTAGCTTGCTGAGGGAAAAAAACAACATTTCTGTTTTATCAAAGTGGAACTTTTTTAGAAGAAATGAGCTTTTTAACTTCAGCTTCCCTGATTCACAGCACTTTCTGTGCACTATTCCATAGACTAGATTGTGCCTGGAAGGGGGAGTTAGGGCGGAAGTCTGAAAAGAACCCTCTTAAGCTAATTTTACAGCTGCAGTGATGAACTGAGGCTACCTCAGTGAGCCCACAGGGAACTAGTCTTGCATGTGAAATGCAGATGTGCTGTGTGACAGCCGTTTGTACAGACACATAAAGAATGTTCCTAACAGGTAGCAGATAGCTTGAAGTACTTTCCTGGAGCATTTATTTTTCAAGTGCCTGTGTTAGAGACAGCACTCTGGGCCACATACAGGTTTCTGTGAGCTGTGTCATGGTTTGTCTGTCTCATTGCTTTGGCTGCCTTGATTTAAAGATCGAAGTATCACAGAAAGGGCTGGTCACTTGGAATAGATAAGCATGGCCTGTTTGAAAAAGCTTGTGAAAGATGGTGAGTTAAATAAAAAAATGCTAGCAAGCTTCATGTTAGTTAATAAAATAGAACAATACCCTCATATGAACAGTTCCTTAGAAACATTTTAATAAATGTGCCCATCATTAGTGTTTCCTTCAGCTAATGCTGGTGACCATATTTCTGTGTCTAAAGCTTACTTACTTTTACTAAAGTCCCCCTGTGAAACTGCTTTGAAATAATAGCATTCCATGTTAAATGGCAGATATTAATGTGTCTGAGAGGAGTCACAAGCTTGTTAATTGCAAGGGAGCTGAACTGGTTACATAACCCTATTGATATACCAGTTTGCTCTGTGTGTGGTAGCATTGGTGCTTCCTTCAGCTCTCAAGATGAGAATTGCAAAACCTTGTTTCACTTGCCTTGCAAAAAACTCCCAAAATTCCACTCATTGATTTTGAGTCATAGCAAAACATTTTGCAGTTTGGTAATTTAAGACTATCATACCAATATGCAAAGTGGCATAAAATTCATGGGGCCAAATATTATTCCAGCTTCTGGTTATATATATGCTATATGATTAGTAATGTTTTCTGTGTTATCCTCCAGCTCTGGTCATACAATCTTCTTATCTTTTTCAGACCTGATGTTCTCTAATTTCACCTTCTTATTCAAGGAAGGCATTCTCATTCTCAACTTTAATAAACAGGAGCAAAGAGAAGGGAGGAATCACAAGGCACACTGTTGAGACACACATTTCTTTGGGGATCCTCACACAACTGTTGAGACACACATTTCTTTGGGGATCCTGGGCTTCGTTAATCCTTTTTATTCTAATTATTACCTTCTTGGAGCTGGGGGTTCCTGCTTGCTCTTTTTTTGGTAAATACTAATGTGTCTCATTTTACTTACACTCCAGAAAGTACAGTTCAGCTGTAAAACTCAGTTTTCTCCTAGGAACAACTAGGTAAGGGAATTATTTATGTGATAAGCTCACTTGATAAAGAGTGCTTGCATTTAAAAATTGATATAGTTTAATTGATCTTAGCAGCTGAGTTTACTGTTTTGCTGGTGGATGCACGTACACTCATCTCTGCAGCCAGCTAGAACCTGCTGGATAATGTTTCATCTGCCTGATAAACAACTTAAACAGCATGTTGGAACAACACTGTTTACTTTCTATTGTAGACCAGAATCTTTGCATAACTGAGGGTGATTATCCTAGACACAACGATTCATTGGTCTTAAATAATGTTTAAAAAAGTAGTTTAAAATAGAGACACCATTAAATGTCCGTGTGCTTCCCATAGGTGTTTGACTTCTGAATTCTAAGTCATGACTCTGAATTTCCAAACCAGAGAAAAAGGCCAGGAACCTACCTTGTGCTTTCTGTTAGATTGTGCTTTCTCTTAGGGGATTCTTTTAGAAAGGTGTCTGCAGATTTTCTGCAAATGAGCAAAAAGATAAGTAGAGACTGCCTGATTTAGCAAAGTATTCTCTAGATAATAACTGCCTTTCTTAACATTATACTGTTCTCAAACTATGCTTCAGTAGCCTCTGTTCTCAGGTATCAATTATGCTAGCTGGAAAGGGGGGATGGGTCTCAAAAATAACAACTAACATACAGAAGAAAGGAATGTGACATCTCTACCAAAAGTTTTATGATCTTTCTGTAAAACATTTGTTCTAACTTCTCTTATCCATGTTATGCCAGAAGGCAACTTCCTTCCCTGCCATGACACATTTTCTATTGAAGTCATCACTGCTGTGAAAAGTGGAGTCCCCTATTTTCCCTGTATAGGACCTGGGACTCTGGCTGGCTCTCTGGCTATTACTGTTGCAGAAGTTTGGTAATCTGTCCTGGGTAATAGGCCAAAAAGCAGTTTCCTTTTCTGAAATTAGAGGACAGCTAGAATATACTCCCTTTTAAAATGTGAAATACTGTTGATCAGTTAATTGGTGATATCTGTGTTTGGTAGGAACACATTTTCATTCCATTTTAGGACTTGAAATTCAGCAGAATGTGAGAGCATTATGTCTTTCAAAGGACATCTCAACTTCTCTGCATGCCACTTTTACTCTTTGGAGTCATTCAAAATCTTAAGTATGTATTTTCTTCTGTACCCATGCTGTAGGCTACCAAGCTTTATAGAAAAAATAAATACTAGTTGTTAGCAACTAACACTAAGAATACACATTTCTTTTTCTTTTCAGGGAGAACAAGTTCTACTGGCATTTGAAGCTCGTATTTCCTCACTGTCATGCTGAATACACTTTAAAAGGGTACAGAGCTTTGAAAAAAAAATTTTTTAAGTTTAAATTATTAATCTGCTGAAGTTGAACTGCAAAATATTTTGGTCAATTCTTACCTAGTTTTGTTATATAAGGTAAACTCAGGTATTAATTTTAGTCTTAATTAAAAGGGGATTTAAATTTGAAAAATACTGGAAGTTGTATAGTCCTTTCCTCTTTGAAAGCTTGCAGGCTTTCCAAACCAGGCAAAATGTTTGGTTGTTAGTTCTTTTCTCCATGTAAATAGAGAGTTTGTATATTCATAATAGTAATACCCCCACACCTAACATACTCTATTCTCATGGAGCACATGTTCAGCAAGATTTGCCATCCCTCCTTACCTGCACTCTGAAGCTGAACTTTATACAGGGGGAAATGTATATATATCCATTGTTTGCTTTGTAGGAAAGTCCACAAACACATTTTGAAAAGGCAAAAAAATAAGGTTTTGTTGACAAATCTTTCTCCTTTTTTCCTAGCCTGAAGGGAGGTGAGAAGTATGCCCTTGTCTATTCTAGGGCTGCAGGAACAGCATGTTTCTCTTGCAGGGTTAGAAACTAGAGATATGCATCTGTTTACTCCTTGTGTGTGCCTGTGAAATCCCAGTGCTGAAAGTGAGATAAAGCTGCCCGTATCTATGCAGTATAGATACACATTTATGATTCTCCCATAAGCTACTCAGCTTTGCCACTGAAGCATGTTAATATACACCTTCCTTCAGGTGACTCATTACAGATATTTCTGTTCATGATGAATGATGTCTCACATGCTTGATTTTTATCTTTGGTGAAAGGGTGCCTGACGATAAAACACTTGCTGATATCCTCAAGCCATACATTGATCCAGTGGAGTCAGATCCTGTGGTTTGTCAAAGGTGTGTATTGAATAACTTTTTTGCCTAGTTGATTTAATGCACTAATAAAAGAAGGGAATGGTTCTGAATATATGGCTTAAATTAGTTGCACTTTCAGCTTGCAAAGCTGAGTTCCCAGTCAGCGATACATCTTTAATTCCTGTGATGAAAACTATTTTAACATTCACCCACCAATAAACCCTGGAGTACAGCCACCAAATTTAAACAGGAAAATATTAAAAAATTGACTTATGGCATAAAGACCAAATAAAGCACCTGTAATTCTGAAAAATGGCATCATAATTAACCTTAGTGGAGGTGACAGTAAGCCTTTTCTTCAGAATAATTAGAAAAACATACTAGTAATTTTAACCCTTATTTATAGGAAACACTTAATATGTGCCAAATTATTGTCTTCAAGGAAAAAATACATTATTTTAGCTGTTGACATGCATAAGATATCCATCTCCTATGAATGACAGGAAGAAAAGTCACTGTACGTCATTTCTGCATCTTTGCTGCCTTTTTTTCAGATTAAAAATCTATACAGCATCTCCTCAGTCAGATGTAAGAATTTTAATGAAAATAGAAAACAGGAGCCGAAACTCTGTCAGGTAAGGTGCTTCTTCAGTATGTGAGCGTGCTAACTAAAAATAATGAAATTATATAACATGTTTCTTATTCTTTAATATTACAATTGTAGATTACATAATCTCATGGATTAAACTTCAGTGAGTGATTACAAAAGGTCTTAAAAATGATTCAGCAACAATGCTAATTCTTTGTCTTATATCAACATTGAAATTTCAGTGCAGTTGTTGAGTGTTCCCATACCTGAGCTGCTCCAGCAGCAGTCCAAGCCAATGTAAGAACATAGGTTTATGTTAAAATGCTAAATAACTGTATTGACCCACAGAAATGTAGACATCCATTCCCTTCCAGAAGTTCCTCTGGATATGTTAACCTCTCCAAGGGAGTTGAAGTGATAGTTGAGGAGAGTTATCTTTTTAAATCACTGCAACAGAAATAATGTGTTTATCAGAATCCATTGACTGCATTTGAAATTACACATTTTTCTCAAAGTTACTTGCTCATCATCTTCAGGTTACCATATTTCTGGGTGTGGGCTTTTGTGTCTTCAGAATTCAGACTTGTGCAGAATGGTTTTCTTTGTTTCCAGAACAGACAATAATCTTGAACTTCAACACTAAACTTTAAAAAAATACTTTTTGCTAGTATAAATACCACTGTGAACACTCCACCCTGTTGTCATTGTTACTGAAAAGGATATGTATCAGCTTAGTATCATAACTTACTGTGGTTCGCCTCTGATTCCTAGTTAGGCATCTGAAAGTACATTCTTGTCTTCAAATGTAACAAATGTAAATAATATGCTTCCCTAAAATATGTTATTTCTAATGGGGGAATAAAGGTATAATAAAAGAATTTTAGCTGTAACTTAGCTTCCAGTTTAGGCTGGTTTTTTTTCCCCAGCACTATTAAAACATACGTGATGTACTTTTGAAATTCTAGCGCAAACTCTTAATGATTTTGATTGATTTTTTTTTTTTCTCTTTTCAATCATTATTTGAAAAATGGTTGTAACATTTGCCATCAGAATTGCCAGCTAGAAACCTGTTGGTTTTATGTGAATTTGAAGATACAGAGCCATGGTTCTTACATGCAGGGAGAAAACATGAAAGGCCCTGGACTGCCCAGTACCCTGTGTCTGAGTGTTCCAGTTGTGGTTAACAGTGAGTTTCCATTTGTGGACACTGAAATTGTAAGGACCAGCTTTGCACTTGAATGTTCAGAAGTCCATGGGGCCTGATGGATTTCATCCTAGAGTACTGAAAGAGGTATTGGATGTAATGGCAAGACCCCTCTTGATCATGTTTTAAAGGTGTTGGAGTCTGAGGAGGTCCCTGCTGACTGGATGTCATGGTTTAACCCAGCAGGCAGCTAAACACAGCTCAGGCATTCACACAAAACCCCACATCCCCAACAGGGTGGGGAAGAGGGTCAGAGAGAAAAAACTAAAATTTTTGTGTTGAGATAAAGGTAGTGTAATAGGACAAAAAAGGAAGGAATTATAATAGTAATGATAAAATAATTAGAATATTCAAAACAAGTGATGCCCATTGCAGTTGCTCACCATCCACTGACCGATGTCCAGCTTTGCCCTTAATTCATATACTGACCATGTGTGGTATGGTATGGAATATGCCTTTGGCCAGTTGGGATCAGTTGTCCTTGCTATGTCTTCTCCCAGTTTCTTGTGCCTTTCAGCCTACTTGCTGGTGGGGTGGTATGAGGACCTGAAAAGACATTGACAATATAAGCACCGGTCTTTCACATTTTCTTTATTAGGAAAGAAGGAAAAGTTGTTTTTGTAACAGTAGATAAAATTCACATTTTAATCTTTTGAAGTGCAGTATGTAAGCTGTGTAGAAGGTTTGGGAAATAAACCAGTTTACTATAAAAGTTGACTATCTCTTTTGCTCATTAGGTTTTTTTGTTACTTAACCATTTCCCTCTTCTGAAATATCTATAACATTTCCTTATGTTATAGGAGACATTTGAGCAAGAATTTTTTTCATTAAATTAAATTAACTTAAATATTCTTAAGTTTGAGACTCATCTGTATTCCCAGAACCAGCCTGTGTTGATTGATAATGAGGTTGGAGTAATTACTTATCTCACTTAATGTAAAGTTTAAAGTACAGAAAAACCTGTGAAAAGTTAAAACAGAAGTGTGTTTTGACTTGAGAACTGCAGTTCCTCACTTGGACATTATGTGAATCTTTTCATATAAGTTGGTGGAGCAGGCCCAGCTGGGGCAGTGCAGACAGGTCAAGGAAACAGCATACTGAAAAAAAATTCCTCTCCTGAAAGGAAAGAGCAAAGTTTGTTTGAAATGATGGGACTGCTATGTCAGCATAAAATCCCTTCTGTCAACATAAGCTGTGTCTGTGCCAGCAGGCTCTCTCAGCATGGTTGTTGTGACAAAGGTTCTGTGAGGGAATTCAGATTTTTACTGTAGTTGCATAGAGAATTTGTTTAGATTTCTTCTTTTAGTTCCTCACCGCTGAGCTAATTGGAGAGTAATGGTTCTTACTCCATGGATCAATACCTGGAATTGCAGTGGAAGTACTTGTGATTGAAACATGACCAGCTTGCTGCTTAGTGATCTTCTCTATTGAACAAAATCTGAGTCGAGACAGAGCTCCCTCACCTTTCTTTATCTGTGTTTCTCTAGCAGTGGGAAGCATTAACTGCTGGTTTGTGTAGCTTTGAATGCCACTGTCAGCTCAGTGTAATTTCTCATCCTGTGCCTCCTCGTTCTGTGTGATTTTAGGCTGTATGTTCCTGTATGGCAAAATGCTCTTTTGCACTTTGTTGGGCAGCCTGAAGGAGTAGGATTGGTGTAGGCTACTCATACATGTAAGTCTGTGTGAATGTTGTGTTAGCTACAACTTCTGCGCTCACCAGAACAATTTCTTCTCCACAAGCACTAGATAATAGAAGAGTTGTAAACATATGTTGTTACATCAGATGTTGGTTTTAGGCTTAGCAGAACCTTTTGGAAAAAAATCCTTTTCATAGTTATAATTGTGTATTATTGAGGAAGTGCAGTGGTGTTTCATAAAGTATCTAAAAAGGATTATTATGGGTTATAAATTGTTAGTCTTCTAGTTTTAAGATAAGTACGTTACAGAAGGATTTTAGTATTTCCTGCAATTGTTTATGAAACAGGAGTTTGTGGTTTAGTTTTGACTGTTTTCTGTTTCACAGCAAATCAGCCTTTTAGTTTGAAGGTCCTTTGTAGAATGCTTTAAATTTTTTGGGGTTTATTTTTTTCTTTCTCCAGAAATACAAATTTGCCATGAAGTACCGATTTCTGCTTTCTCACAGGAGTTCTGCAGAACTTAAGAAGACCACTGGTGTGCAGATATCATGTATAGCTGCCAAAGACAGTGCTTGCTTTCTTCTTGCTATGTGTCTTTTATCATCAGTGGTGGCAGTTCTTAGAGAACTTTGTGATAAGTTCTTATTTTTGTCTTCTCTAAAACCAGCTTGTAAGAATTGCTTTCAGTTTGAATTGGTAGCACACCACAGTTAATCAAGGTAACCTAAAACATATTTTCATGTCTTCTCGTCCCTACCTATAATCTCATACTCCGTAACTCTAAATTACAACTGATAGTCTTCTCATTAGCTACACTTACTTTATGAGGAATCTTATGAAGGAAGGTTTCAAAAAACAAGTGTTACATAGCTCTCTCCTTGTTTTAAAATATTTTGGTTCTAAAGGAAGTTTGGAAAAAATCTGCGTTTGAATCGGTTGGAATACTTTTCCATTTGGTACTGCTTGCTTTAATCACCTGTTATGCAATATTTAGTTCGTGGTTGGTGTCCATTCTCAACTGTAACTATTCTAAGAAAGGTTTAACTTCTGCCTCTTGGATGATTTTTACAAGTCTACATTCTTTTATAAAGTGGTATTTTCTTTCTTCAGGATAAATTAGTGTCCTGACTATCTTCAGAGCTTTGTTTGGGATGCCTTCAAAGTGACTGCATATGGTAAGGGTATTGCTTTTTCCAGGAAAGGAAAGGTGCAACAGCCAAATTGCACTGTGTGGTTTGGGAAATACACCTTCTCATTTTCCCCAGAATAGCCTTATCAGGCTTTGTGTAACAAAAAAACTAAACCAAAACATCAACCAGCCCTTCCCAAAAAGAATTCCTTAATGAAACAGATCCTTGCTATTTTTATTAGTGAGTTAATAGTCAGGAGTTAGGTTGTTTTGTAACTAGAGATACTTAAGGTGAAATTCAGCCTTATCATAGAAGATGATCCTATTTCTAGAAGAGAAATAACTGCAACTTAATTTGCAGTAGGTACTTTCAGAGACAATTAAATAAACTTAAATGAGCTTTAACCACACAAATTAAGTATCTCTTTTACTGGATTCAGTAACATCTTGCATGAATCTAGTTTAGATAGTTAATACTTTAATCACATGCATTTGGTTTAATAGAATTACAAAATAATGATTTCTTAAACATCAGTGTTAAGTCTTTTGTGTAGTAATGTTCTTTTTTGGCCTATTCAGAATAGCATGTGAGCATAGATTCAGAGTAAGTTGTGGAAAACTTTCTGGGGATTTGTAGGTAGGAGTAGGCACAGAATATTTAGGTGCCTGGAAAATACAATCTGGTTGGCTTTAAAAGTTTTGCCAAGTCCTCTGCTTTCAGAGGACCACATCCTTGAAGGATCTGGAGTACAGAGCATTACCAGACCAAATCCTGTTGCTTTTCTGTTGTAAAACCTCCACATCATACAAGGATGGATACAGAATCAGTTGTAGAATTGTTTTCTGTATCAGTAGTACTGGTACAGCTCATGCTTCAATTACTCAGAAAGCAAAAAATACCGAAAGGATTTTTGTGCCAGTTCCAACATCAAGGGGCTGTTTAACTCTGTGGTAGCACTGGCTGGGCACATGAGAATAATGGCATGTTTTCCACTTAATTCTTGTGGAGCACAGAGAAGAAAAGGTGCTAAATAAGTATCAGAGGTTCTCCTCTGCTAAATGGCATTGTTTTATGGAGATGAACACTTGTTTTGCTGTAACTGATTGAATTCAGTTGCTTACCAGAAGGCTGGATGATGTTGGTAATTTTGGATCACTTCCCTGTCCCAAGATCAGCTGGCAGAAATGAGAGTTATTTCCTTGGATGACTGAGCTCTGTGCTCAGACAGAATTTTCTTTTGTAGTCTATTGTTTTTAAATAACTAAGGGCTAGATCACATCAGCAGGTAGCAGTAGTCACAGTAATAGATTTAGGAAGGTGAAGCTTTTTGCTTTAGTATGTGCAAATAAGCCAACAGACTTTTGGAAAGTCATCGTGGAATTCAAGAAGTAGTAGAAATGTAATGGGGCCAAATATTATTTAATGTAGCATTTAGATTATTTATTTCCTTGTCTTTAAAAATGCCTGTTAGAGACTTGTTTTGTGAGTTACTGTAAGATTATTTTAAAAACCCTATTCTATTGAAGTATTGTGAAGGTAGTCTCAAGTAATGATCTGTTAATGTTTTCTTTAATTTTTCATACTGTCTTCCTTGGGCACTTCCTTCTGCATTATCATTTGTGAACAAATTCATGTAATACCAAGAGAGTGTATGGTCTTTCCTTTCTGCTTTTCACAACTCAGTTTCTTTAAACAGTCACTGATGTTAACGTGGTGCATGGATCAATTAATTTTATCCTCATATTAGACCTCGTTTCAAAAATACTCCTTCATCTTGCAGAACAAATGTGCTAGAATTGGCATGTTTCAAGCATTATTTCCTCCTTTGCATTTTCTGCAAATGTTGAAAAGTGTGGGGTGCTTTATTTATGATTCTCCAGTCATACTTAGGAAGTAATTTCTTTTCACATTTGTGTAGTACACAGTATACATGAGACAGGAATTAAGCATACAAATCCCCGTTGAACTGCTGGCCTTGGCATGAGTTGGAACAGACCCCAAGCTGGCTTTAACCTATGCCAGAAGATTGACAGTAGAATTCATTACTCCTCTCCAGCTTGCAGCAGCTGGCACAAAAGCAGTCCTGCCAGCTTTACAAAAGCAGGAGCCAGCTTACAATAGTCTTTCTTCGCTGCACAGCTGTAGTCAGGCACTGGTGACTTCGTGCTGTTCAAGGGGAAATAGAATTGGGTTTGTAGTCTGTTTCTTAAACACAGCACCTCCTGTGTATTAATACTTGCTGCTGTTTTTTCCCAGAGAGTTAGATTTTGGTTTGTGGGGGTTTTTTTATTAAAACTTCAGCTTTTCTTACTGAATACTTCCTTACATTTTCCTGCAGGTCATTTCAGGCTTCCTAGTTTGGTACTGCATCCATTTCAGTGTCATTTTTCACATGCTCCTTTATCTGAACATCAGTCTCTGCTCACAAAAGTGATGCAGAGCAGCGGAAGCCAGGTTACACAGCTTTTACTGTAAAAAACAGTCACTTTCCTTCCTAGCTACTTACATTGTTCATTGAAATCCTGTATTACACAACATAGATGGAAAGCAGAAAACTAATTGCTGAGTATAATGTTTGTATGGTCTGAATCTCTAGCATGCATAGCTAAATGTTTGTGATGTCTGACTACAATTACTTGACCTTTCAAAAGATTTTTGGGATTATTTCAAAAAACCCAGTTTGTCCATCTTACTATCTTGAGCAATCATTTTTTTCTTGAAAGGGATTCCTTTATGAACCAGCAGACGCCTGTTTTTTTAAAGTAACAATCCAGTGTTTTGTAATCCATGCTGAATTCTTTTGGATGAACTTGGTTTTATAATTAATGGTATTGCATTAGGGTTTCTAGAGTGTCCCAGCTAGAGAGTTGCTGACGGAGACATTCATTGCACAAAGATTTATTTGAAATCATAACCTCAACTCTAAAATTCTGCTATCTGTATTGCAGCAAGTTAAATTCAGACAACTTTCTGACGAGGAATACGTAAGTAAAGAGGTGGAGGATGAGAGAATAAAGGTGTTTCAGTTGGCTTTAGTTAGTGGTTTGACCTGTCTAGTCATGTAGTGGTGTTCTGTAAGCTCGACAGGCAGATCTGAAGACCTTCCGACACTTAATGGTTGCAGAGCAAGTAGGCAGACCCCGTATTATAAAACAGAAAGAAAACTGTACACAGTGTCCTCTTTCTTTCATCATATGGGCTTAAAGCATGGGAGTAGCCTGCCCAGCACATGCACAGGCAGATTTTCTGTCCTTTTTTAGAAGGTGCATCTAGGAAAGACTGTTTCAAGAGCAAATCTTGCAGGTTGCTCCAGCCTACCCTTTCTAATGGAGAACAGAGAGGAACTCCTCTTTATGTATGTCACTATGTAACATATGTGTAGTATGGAAGAAGCCTTTATGGAATTTCATCTGCTATGTAGCATGCACATATAAGGCAGACCTGAAGGCAAGAAAACAAGCTACGAAATTCAAGAAAATTTTATAATTGGAAAAATCCTGTTGAATAATCTGTTGCCCCTTGGCTGAGGGAAGAAGCTGGTAAAAATGAGCTGTAGAGCCATAGTGACATTCAAACTATTTGTCCTCTTCCATTCTAGTGCTGTGAGGTGTACTGAGGGGCTTAACTCAACTCTGTGGGTTGCTGTTAAAATATTTTTCTGAAGGAAAAAGAGGACTTGCTGCTGGTTTCTCGGGAGAAAAAACCAATGAGATGCTGACAAAAAGTTAGCATAGTTTCTTAATTTCAGGGACCAGGAGCCTGGGAAGGCTGAAAAGTCTTCTAGAAGCAATGATACCAACTCTGCTGAGGACAGTTGAAGTGATAGGCTGAACTTGGAATCTGCACCACATTGAAACATGGCAACAGAGCCATCAGTGTTTTTACGGAGACAGAGTAGAGGAAAACTTCTTCATGTTCTGGTCAGGAAAGAGAAAACTTGTTATTTCCTCCTGATTCTGCCAAAGGGGAATCCCTCTGTTTTTTCTCTTTCTTGGCGGAAGTGAGCTAGGGCCGATTGTTTCAACATTGCCAAGTAGGGACTTGACCTTCCTGCATGTTTCCCAAGAGAATAATTTATTTTCAATATTTCACAGCTTTTCTTTTCCATTGTAAAGCATTGGTAACCTGTTACCGTAATGGAATGTTTATGACACTGTGATTCCCATGAAAATAAGTATAAATATGTGAGTATGTTTCCACCATTTAATACAGATGGTTAAAGGTATTTAGATTCCTTCCATATGAGCCAAATGTGGAAGTTAATAGTTGCTATTTGGGGATTCAAAATTAGAGAATTGTCAGTTCTTCCTGAGGTGGAGGTTCATTAGATTAACCCAAGTATAACAACGAAAGTATTGCCAGTTTACAGTGACTGATTTGTCATGAGTTTCCTGTTTGCTTATTTTAGCAGTGTACTGCTTGCTTACATTAATTTGTCAAATGAGATTTGACATATTAGTTTTCTGAACATGATGTATTAAGAGTTTTCTTATTGCATCCTTTGATATTCCTTGGTACAACTTGTATCTCTAATACTATTTGCTGTTAGGTTCATGGGGCTGTGTATCAGAATGCTGTCATTAAAGCAGACTTACAACATTGGCTTTTTCCCTGTGATCATGCCAGTATTGTGTTAGTGGTACAAGTTTCATATTTTGACTTGTCAGCATTTTTGGGGAACTATGCACTGCTTTTTCTTCCACTCAGTATGCCACTGATACCTTTTCAGTTTTTTTAAGTTAAGGCATTCATCTGCAGTAGCCAGCTTACTGTCTTATTAATCAGAACTTTTCCCTTGTGAAGTTCCATAATCACATTTAGTCTTCTGGCTCTCGTTAACTCAGGCTCTTTTGTTTCTTTATCAAACTCATATAGTAGCCTTACATGGTTGTGGTTTACTCTTTTTTTCATATGTCAGCTCTATAATATTTAAAGCATTGTAAACCTTGGGCTTTTCAGCAGTTTGTGAAGCTGCCTGGCCTCAAAAAGTGAGTAAATTCCCATGTGTGTAAAGAACTATTGCCATGATGCACTTGAATTATAGCATCTTTACTTGCTGCTGGATTTTTGTTCTTTTTTTTTTATGAGATGGGGAAAGTATTTGCATTCTTGAAATTCAGTATCACTTCATTTCTGTATTCTTTGCACCAAAGTCTGCCAAACAAGAAACTGACATCTGCTGGTTTCACATTTTCCTTTTGTTTTGTTGTACTTTGTTTTGTAACTAAAAGATGCAGAATGTTCTGTACCTCAGTAAATCTTTAGATCATTATTATGGTCCTGAGTCCTTTTACCACATCACTCTTAAAGCTCAGTCTACTAAATTGTTGAAGTCGTTGCCTTATCTGCTTTATGGGTTTTGCCATCAATTGATACATTTTTCCATTATCATCATTAAACAACTTTTACAGTGCTTTTTTCCTTTGTGCAATTGCCTCATTCTCAAGAGGCTTAAACAACGACAGCTTTTGTGCCTCTATGGTGACATACTTGTAGTCTTACTTTGCTTCTCTCTCCATTAACTGTTTTGTATATTTTCTAGGGTAGAAGTGAACAAACCAATGAATCTTTTTGGACATCTACTATTTTGTCAATTTAGGTGACAGTTGGTGTTCCTGCTGTCTTCAGCTGGGTATTACTTTTTTTCCTTTCAGGATGTTTAGACTCCCTGAAATATATTTGTAATGAGAGGGTGTTTGTGAATTCAGTTTTTCTTTTCCCTGTTTTACACTTGAGTTTTCAGTAGGTCTTGGATTTCCCTACTGGGAGGGCCCCTTACAGTCCATGAAAGAGAGGAGACCGTGGATTGTTACAGCTTTTCTTCATATGGTCATTGTTTGAGTATGATCTGTGGCTGAAATATGACAAGGAAAAGGAACATCTTCATGGTTTTCTCGTTAATTGGATGTGCCTTTATGTACTCTGTGGATGTAGATGTAGTTAGGAGATGGTGATGATGTCCCAAGAGGTTTTCCTGGTAATCTCGCTACTTTACTTTCTGTACTTTTTTAGTTGGTTTGTAGCAGGACTTGTGGTCCAAACAGTTAGTAAGAGAAGGTTTCTTGTCTGAATTTTCTATTTTTTTCCAGAAAAAGCACTTTTTTGATAAAAGTGTTACTTAAGATGGGGATTTGACTTGAAAAGGGTTTGACCAGGCATCTGGTCTGTACTGGTATTAAGTTATGCAGGTATCAGTGATACGAAGGAGAGGTTAGTGAGCATTTATTGAGGCAAATTATGGAGGTCCTAGACCGGGAGAAGAAACATAACCAAGAGTGGGAGGAGGAGCTAGAAGGTTTTAAATACCTCTGTGAACTGTAGTATAATTTTTTTTTCATATTAAAATACCAGTTTGAACTAGGTTCTCTTTCTCTTTCCTTAGAAGAGTGTTCAGCACAGTGTTCCTTCATGCTGTTTTGCTGTTGATAAGAGTTTGTTATAAAGGAAGTGTTTTGGCAAGTCATTTGTTTGTTTCTTAGTTTCTATAATCTCTGTTGTTTTGCTCATTGAGTTTTCTAATTTTTTCTTGTATCTAGACTAGTAAAATTCACTGGTTTAGGTTTTTTAGAATGTCAGAATTGTAGTGACAACGTTTAACATAAATACTGTGCATTATTTCAATACATTGTATTTGCTTTCTGCCATACAACTTTCCTTTCATACCTAATTTAAGAGAGCATTTCTCTACTTCCATGTTCACCAAATCATTACCACACGAAGAGGTTATTCACCACTTAGGAATGAAAGTCCATCTGTTAGTTATTATCTTTGCTGTACTGCAGCACTTCAGAATGAGTGCTTGGGAGAGACTTTAAATGCTGTACCCAGTCTTTGCCCCCTTCTAGGCATATGCAGATACCTTGGAAATGCTATCCTCTTTGGTCTGGTGAAAAAAAAATCATTCATTCTTCCCTTAAGTTACCCTAAGTTTGCTTGTGGATTTTGAGGAGAAGGCCCAAAATAGATAGCATGATTTATTGTATCTGAGTTATGCCAAGTAAATACCTCGATGTTTCCACTCAGTTCTAGGAAGAAACATCATCTTTGTGTAAAATATGTGCAAGCAGTTTAGCTGATCTCTCTCACAGGGAAATCATGCATGTCGTTATACAAATATGCATTTTGGTAATATTTACAATTATGTAGATGGCTAAAACTTGTTTGTTCTCTTTTTAGTGTCTAGAAGACTAAACTATAGAAATAACATGGCTACAATTTATCTTTAATTCCAGATTCTTCTTTATTATTATTAAAATCGGAGTTCCTGTAGATGACATTCAGGAAAACCTGATCAGCAGGGAATTTCCTGCTGTCTGAATTCATGGAGACCAGTTACGCCACTTCGATGATAGCCACAGGCTCCATTTGAGGGGAACTTGTTGTGATGCAGTGACCTAATGTGGCATTCCTGCCTGTGGGAGACAGATTAGGAGACTGAATTGTTGAATTCCTGGAAGGTGGTGGAATAACTATAGATAGCGAAACTAGCCTTTGCAGAAACTCAGAGATGCTATCAGAAGTGCAGAGCCACATGAATTTCAGTATTTTGTGGAAGGTAACACAACTGTTCATGGAGCAAATATAAGAGTTCATATGGAAACTGATGTGGGATTGCTGAATCTTGCTAAATTTTCTGAATTGTTACAATTTTTGTAGGCTTTTAAACTGCCTGCTCGCAGGCAAATTCTATTTAATTTTGGTTCTTCAAAAAGCAGTTATTGTTATTTCATTCCAGCTAAAATCAAAAGCTGTTGTCTGCTAAGATCATCTCTTTGTGGTCCTTACAAATGGAGTCGTTTCTTATTAAGAAAAAATCCAGGCCTATTTATTGCTTTGCGACATGGGCATAACGCTTTCCTTGGGGCAAGAAAATAATCAGGAAAGGGGATTATTCGATGGTGGGTGTTGTTCAGAGAGGCTGAGGGAATGTAAGGAAGGGAAAGAGAAAATATGTGGAAAGTAAATACCAAGGAGGAAAGAAGATTAAGAGGGAAGATGTAAAGAGAAGTCCTGCCGAATACAGGGATCAGGAAGTGATAGTGCAGACAACTTGTGTGAATGGGGCAGCAGGAGACAAGAGAGAGCAGGGGGAGGGTTTAAAAGAAAGATGTGAAGATAGGTGTTAAGGCAATGGTTTTGTTGGCATGGTCAGTTCGTTTGGAGCCAGGCTTATCTCAAATCCAGGCTGGCATGAAGGGCTGATGGAGCTGCTTTAGGATGACAGTTCAGTTGGTTCCTGCAGCTGGTACTGGAGCATGGAAGAGACTATGTGAAAGACTTAGGCTGGTTGTTCTTCATTTTACTGGGCTGTCAGTTGAAATGCCCAGTGAGGAATGGGTTTGAAGAAGACTGCAGATCCTTGTGGGTTCTTTCTAAGCAGGCTGTGTAGCCCCAGCGATAGAAAACAAGTAGGTAAAAGTGGGGATTAAACGGTATCTGGTAATATCTGATTGTGGTGTTCTCTCTGTTCTGTATCCTGCTTGTGGTGAGACCAATTTGCTGAACATACATGGAAGGGTCTGGTATTTCAGTGTTACCCTACATCCTCAGCTCATTGTGGTGAATAATCACTGCAGGAAGTTACAAGACTTGTAGAAATGCCACTTTGTTTCATTTGCCTCCAAATTTTCAAAAGTAGATATGAGAGAGAGAGAGAGAGTGTGTGTGTGTGTGCGTGTGTGTGTGTGTGTGTGTGTGTGTGTGTGTGTGTTGGCTTCTGGTTAAACCCTGCAGGGCAGTCTTCTTTTGCCTATAGGTCTCTATTGTTCAACCTCTCCTGTGTGACTTTGTTCTGGTTCTGGGATGAAATTGGGAAGATTTTTATCAAGACAAGGTCTTTCAGAGATAACCTGAAAAATCAGTCTTGCTCAGGAGCTGTTCTTTTTTAGACTTTGGAATTGATGTGACAAATAATAGTTTTCTTTTGAGATCTCTTAAGCATGCACAGTCAAGGAAGAGCCTGACAGGTGGATTAGCAGAAAACCTCAACTTGCACTTGTGTATGAAGTAGAGAATGTGGTAGAATGACATCTTTTGGATAGCATATACAGTAACAAACAAGTTTAAATAAGAGAAGGATTAAGCTCTTTTGTTATATAATTCCTGAAGTTTACAGCCCACCTTATGCACTAAAAATTTAGATGTGTTCTCTGTCACTATCAACCAATAAAATTTACTTTAACAAAAAAAGATAAAGCTCTGACTCACTGACCTAACACTTCTGTAATTTACTATCATAAAATAGTTTCAAGAGCGAATGTTTTATCCTATGCCAAGCTGGACGCTAAAGATGTTTTGTCTAAAATATGAGATAATGGAAAGTGTATTGTGGCATGTGAATTACTTTAGCCTCTTGGTGGTAAATGTTTGCTTAACCAGACAGGAATGTGTTGAGGTCCTTGCCAAAGGAAAGGTATTGCCATACTTTGTATTTAGAGTACTGTAAATAAAGCAGTAAATATGTTTCTGTTCATGTGTGTTAATCCACAAGTTATGAATGCATTCATTCAATAAGAAATGTAATATACTGTTATCCCTTTTTAAGGGTTTCAGTAAGAAGAGGTCGTAATTACTTTGGCTTGAGAGAAACATGAAACCAAATATTTTCATGATGATTTGAAGTTGAATATGAGAGAATTTTTGCTCAAACTAAGTTTCCCTTAAATCCCAGGAACTCAGTTCCTGGTTTACCTCCAATATGCTTCTTGTTTGGTGGCTCCCAGTGTACTTCTTTTAATTGCACATTATTGTAAATCATAAAGTATATAATTTTCTTCACCTATCTTGTGTTGGTTTTGGCAAAAGAAAACACAACTGCATAATATGTTAGTGATCAGAGGTAGAATAGCTATGGGAAATACTGCACGTATTGCCTACAGTGTATTTTGGTTTTGAACTTCATTTGCCCTTAGCCGATACAATAGCTTAGTGGTAATTTAATAATGCTGCTTACAGAAAGAATTGCATAACTGAGATTGCAGTGTAATAATATCAGAGCATCCTTTGGATACCACAGTTACAGCAAGTGAAAGCAACAGGGCCCCTCTTACAGAGGCCTTTGAAATGTGCCATCCTTTCCTCAAAATCACACATCCAGGTTTTAATTAGAGAGTTGGGTGAGAACATTACAATTTTAGAGAGTAATTGTGCAGAGGGTGCTCAGTTTACTTTTCATTACTGTGGTGTCATTTGTTATGTACCTGGTTTCACCCTCGGGGGTGAAGAGGAGCCCTTTCTTGGGAGAGGACTGCACATCCAAATCATGTTCCTCTACAGCACACACATACATGGGGATTTCTACAGGGAGCTTGTTGCTGATGGTGCTGTAAGCAGAGGCTTGCTCTGGCATAACAGGGGTGTTGTACCATCTTTTAGAAATTATTGCTGCAATGCTTCTCTATCAGAACAAGGGTATCTCTCCTACAAAAACAGAGCTCTAAGTGCTTCCAGTATACCTGTCCTTTAGTAGTTGTTCAGATAAGCTTTTTACTTTATCTTCCCAGGGCTTCACTGGTAATTCATAATCAAACATGATAAATAAGGTACACTGCTAACCATCTAAATTAAACCTGTAGTGTTAAAGCCCATAAATAGAATATTAAATGTTATTTTTAATTTAGACTAAGATGTTGATAACCTTATATCTGTATCTGATATGCTAAAGATATTCATTAAGACATATTAAAACATTTCAACCCTTAGAGATATTTGACTTTCATTCTTTTGTTCTTTATGCTTAGGTATTAGGAGGGTTTTAAAAAAGTATGTAGTTGGAGAATAAGACTGGATATGTAATTTGAATTATAAAATAGTTCTTCTGGACATGGTATCACCTGAAAATCACTTGAAATTCCAGAAAGCCTTTTACTTGTTTCTTCCCCCCAGCAAATGTACATTATGTCCTTGCTAATATTCAAATCCAAAATAAACTTCCTGTTATTTTTAAGGTACAATGAACTGGATGCCAGTAGAAGCCTCCTAGACAATCTGAAAGGCAAAGTAATAATTGAGTATCCAACATTATTTGTGGTCTTGAAAACATTGAAGAGTGACATGGTGGTCCTTGGCCAAGGTGAGCATGTATTTATCTGTGTTATACTTGGATATTTTACCTATATAAACAGTAGTTAAGGATATACCTACTAATAATGTAAGGAATGAGCAATATGTCTTGTATTTCCTTTTGAAGCTAAATGATTGCTATCAAAAAAGCTGTTATGAATGCTCTCCCTTAAAACTGCTGGCTGATGGCATACATCCATGAGCTGTATTGGGTATTTTTTTTCTTACTTTGTTTACTGGTGCTTTACTGGGGTTCTTGTGTATTTTTAGCCACTAAGGTAAAAAAGCTATTCAGACTTACGCTATTTTTTTTAATGTAGCAAAGTTTGACAGAGTTGACTATTTCTAAGGAGTCAGGCTCTGTGGGGAAGATGTTAAGTAAGCCAGCTAATCATGCAAAGGAATCACTCTCCATTACTTTCTAGCATTGCTTCTAACATTGGACAAATAATTCTGAATTGTAAGATAGTTACTGGAAATCACAGTGGCAGAGTAGCTTTTTGGATGGGTTAAAAGCACAGTGTTATCTTTTAAAAGTTATTTTGTTGAGGGAAACCTTTCATCTTGAAGTTAATTTGGAAGAAAATCTGGATCGAGCAGGAATTTGCTTCTAGTTTTTAAGTTAATTTCCATTTTTCTACCCAGTATAAAGGCTTTATGTCCCAGCAACTCTTTCTGCATCTGCTGAAATAGGGAATCAGTTCTCATCTCTTAGTCCCTCACCTAGTCATCTTAGTTACCATATTCCATACTTTTCAGTGATGGGCCTGTCTCTTATTCTCACAGATTTTTGAGGAAAAGCTTTGATACATATTTGCAATTACTGTTTTCCGGCAGCAGCTCAGTCATGGCTTTATATGTATATCATCTGACTGATTAAATACAGTACTGAAAATAATGTACCAGTGATCCTGGACCTCCATGGATCTTGGCTGTTCTGGCTAGATTACACTAAGTGATCCACTAAGTGAGAGCAATCTGCTCCCAAAGATATGGCATGCAAAAATTCCTTTTGCTGTACACTGCAAGGGCTTCTGAGAGTGAGACAGCATGCCAGGGGATAAGGTGGGAGTCTGGTCTGAGTAAGTGGGCCCTGTGGTATGCAGCCTGGGGGTGCACATACAGCTACTGGAGTACGTGAAGCTCGGTGCTTTTGAGTTTATGCATTATTTCTTGATCTAGGACCCTTGCTTTTCAGTAGTCAGCTGTACTCCTATGATTTAGAGGTCAGGAGGGAATTACAAGTGATTGACTCATATACTTAATCTAATACCCTGGATAGCGTTGTTGTCATTGTCTCCTGAGCTAATAGGGAGGCTGTCCTTTTAAGGGTGTAGATTCAAGTAAGTGTTGATTGAACAACGGTATTTTGAGGTCATGCTGCTGCAGCACCTACCTGACTCTGTAAAAGGCAGAAGAGAAGGGGAAGAGAGAGCCAGTAATAGCTGGGAAGTGCCAACAGCTCTGTCACAGGGCAGTGCAAGTGTGTGTCTTAAACACAGTAATTTCCTCTGCTGCAGAAATCATTTGATTAATAGTCATCCCTGCAGGGATTCTGAGAATGCTAGCAGCCATTTCAGGTTTTGAGAACCACTGATTTTTGTTGTTGTGTTAGCTGTCTCTATAGATTCCGTAAAAATGAATTTAATAGCTCCTTGTTGAGGTGTCTTGGGTATAACGTAGCAAAAGTTACAGCTAATGGCAAAAATATCATGACTTGCTCAACTTTTATCATAACTTATTGTCATATTATTTATCATAACTTCTTGGTTAAAATATTAATAACCAACTTCAGCTTTGAGTTAGGTTTAGACCCTGTGTTCTTGGTATTTTTTCTGTTAGGAGTGGAAGCTTGGGACAATAATTTTAGATTCTTTGAGGAAAAGCGTGTTTACAACATGATTATGGAAGTTGGAGGACTTTTTTGTTGCCGTTATTCTGCCTGAAGACAAAGTGCCACTTTAGTTAGAGTGTGTCACAATCATTGTACTCTTCTGTTGTATATCATCTTTACAGAACATAGGAGAAAAAACCCAGTTTTCAGGTTGCTTTAGCAGTTGCATTCACAGATAATTGCTGAGAGTGCAAATTAGGTTAACCTCCAGACTGTCCATGGAAAGGTCTGTTGTAATCAGAGAAGTATTTTACCCCCTTCCCATTTCCCAAGAAGTGACCTTTCTGCTACAGCATCTTCTGTGTTTCTTGCACTCCAGTTCCTTTGCCATGTATGGCTTTTTCTCAGTAGCCCACTCCTTCCAAGCCATCCATCCTGCTCTTGCTTATCCTATTCCCACCAATGCTGCCTTTCCTCTCTGCCTCCTGGCACGCCTGGAGGGACACTTGTCCCACTCAGAGTGCCTGTCCGGCTGACCTCCCTTTGCATTCCAGGCAAACAGCTGCCACACTGATGAGTGGACGTCTGGCAGGGTATTTGCTGAGCATGGGGGCTCAGGCTGCCATAACCCTGCTGACCCTGTGTGCAAGGGACCCAGGCTAGAACAAGCAGCAAAGCCTTGGAATTTAACTGCTAAAATACTGTTTCCTTTCTGAGCAATCTCAGATTGCCCTCCTTCCCCAGGGAGAACAGAAGCAAGTTTTCATAGTCACAGCAACAGGCACATGCTAAGGAAAGATCACTGTTGTCCCTGAGATTCAAGTAGTAACCTCCAAGGACTGGGGGAGAGCTAGAGCTGGATACCTTCAAAGAGAAACTGCTAGGATTTAATGAGTATAAAGTCTATTTCTCCTATCCTTCTTTTCAGAAATGGCTGAAGTATTTTGGCTGAAATTTTTAACTACATAAGGAAAATAGGGATTGAGGAAGGAAACTGCCACTGAAAAACGTAAACCCAGAGTTTAAATTTTACATTATAAGTAAACTGCAGACAGTTTTATGGTGGGAGGTATTGGGCAATCTTAATTTATAGGCAATGCTATCAGCACCATACAAATACGCTCCTTTTGAGTGAAGTCAATCTATAATTCCTTTTAAATTTTACTGTAACAGGCAAAAATAAAGCTAAAATCTGTCTGTTGAGCTTTGCTGTGAGTCGGAAGATTGCCACGTTCTTTTATGTGATGTTTTGATGCTTGACTTGCTTAATAGCAAAAACTACAGGTGCTCTGATTGCAGCATACAAGGTCAGTCATGGCTGAAGATAGTAGGGGATTATAGAAGCTTTCACAGGACTTAGGGGCAAAAAAAGTCCTTACTTTGTGCATTACTCAGTACATATCTGGCATATAAATGTTAATTGATTATACACTAGATTTCATGTAGACAAAATGTGACCTCTGATGTTTCTGGGTGAAATGCTTCTATTTTCTTGAACAAATTCCTTGGACACTTTACAGGTGCACACTGTGTCCTATGTATTATCCATGTTTGCCAGCTGTAGAACTTATCTTGACAAGACAGGAACTATACTTCATCAGCTGCCTTTTGGTAATATTGTCTTAATGAAGCCTCTGATACTGAATGCACAAAAACATCTTTAAATTCATAGATCAAATACCGAAAATAACAATGAGAGTATAGTGTGAATCATGGGCCTGCTTTGCTGTAGTTTATTTTTGTGCTGCTTGAGTGTCACCAACCAGTGGCATTTGGTGACCTCAGCACAAGGTGACCAGGGTCAGTGCTTGTTAAAGAAGAATCCATGGGGTGTGAGGCTGAAGACCAGTTTTGGAGATGAGGGTTTCATTATATGATCTCAGCAGAGCACAATAGTCATGCCCTAAAGCACAAGTTACTGTGCACCTTGA
Organism: Lichenostomus cassidix; assembly: GCF_008360975.1. NCBI lineage: Eukaryota > Metazoa > Chordata > Aves > Passeriformes > Meliphagidae > Lichenostomus > Lichenostomus cassidix. The sequence goes on along the minus strand of NC_139489.1, from coordinate 14,056,566 downwards.
ACCTCATCAGCCTTAGCTCATGGATTTACATAGTTCTTTGGGATGCTGGAACACATGGAAGAAGCACAAAGCTACATCATTTTAATTTTTCATTTCCATTTAGAATTTCTCTCTAGTTCCACATCTTATAACTGAAACATTAAGAAAAACATAAATTATTTATAATTCTTCACAGTTATGATGGATGTGTGTAGCATCCCAAAAACCAATATTTAAAACGAGCCAAAAGAATAATTTTAAGTTCTCAGTAGATGAAGAGTTTTGGTGGGGATAAATACTCTGCTTTCTTACTTGACTGAAAGACTGAGATTTAAAAGGTAAAAGGAAGGTCCTAGCCAGGGCTTTGTCCCATGCTGTGAGACTGGTTATGTTTTATGAAATAGCTGTGCCAAAGGAAAGTGTGATTAAAAGGAAAAGAAGATACGAAACTGCTTCTGTTTGATGAGCAAACAACATTGCTGAAACTAATTGTTTGTTTGGTTTTTGTGTTCTATTTCCTCAGATGGCAGTGAACCTGCAGAGAACTCAGAAAGTGAAAGCTCATCCCTTTCATCTGCGGAAGAAGGGGAGATTCGGGACAGTTCATGACAGTTCTTTGAGGGAAGAGGGAGGAATGAGCTTTTATTTTTTAATTATTTAATTAAATTTTTTTATACAACTAAGTTCCCAGAGGTTTGGCTTAACTTCCTTTACTAAAGGTAGCACTCTCAAAGTGTTTGACTGTTTTTTGATTTAATAATGGGATTTAGGGATGTGAATAAAAAGATGGAGAATTGTGGTTCTAGGAAGAAAAATTATATTCTGATTTAATTGCAGTCCTTAACTGCACCATTGTTTTTCCTTTCTCTCTAACCAGCCCAGTGCCAAATTTTTGGGTTTAAATTTCTATCACATATTTGTATTTATATGTGGATTTGAGTCTTAATGCTTAAATTTACTGGGGAAAAAAGCACAGTTGTTTAATTAGTTAAATTTCCTTTTACAGTGTTTCAGTGTAACGCTGGTCTTATGTTACTTTTGACTTTAATCTTCTCTGGTGACATTTTGGGTGCTTGATGCAATACTTTTGTTGTTGTTCCTTACTCAGTTGTATCTTGTTTCATGTGTTAATGGACAGGTCAGACTGTGTTTTTAGGGTGACATGTTTCTGTGTGTTTAGTTTTCTCTCTCCAGATCTCCTAAATTAGCATGGGTTTTTAAATCCATAGAAATGGATGCATAGACTGGCACTAATGCAGGTAATACTGGACATCTAAAGAGTGCTTCAGTATTGCATCTCATATTCCTAGTACCTACTGAAGTTAGGTATTATAAATACTTACTGGCATATCAGCTAAATTTACCTACTTAAAAACAAATCATAAAGGAAAAAAAAATCCCGTACTGTATTGTCTGCTGATAGGTGTTAACTTCTGAGAAGATTTCTAGATCACAGAGCCCTTATCCCTGTATCCAAGTCCCCCATGCCTGTGGGGTCTGTTGGAGGATGAGAAAAGCAATGCTACAAGCAGTGCAAGGCAGGTGAGCCCCTCTCCCCAGAGCACCAGGGCATTCTCAAGAATCAGCATCAGCCTTTGCTTTAGTTTTGCAACGGTCTGGCCAAGCCAGTGTTTGTAAAGTCTTCAGGACTAGAGTAATCACTCTAAACAGGTCTCGGAGGTTGTTGCAGCCTTTGTAGTTCCCCAATCTCTGTCTCCTGCTTGAGACAAGCACCTTTGTGTGTTGGTGTGTGCTAAATTGCCATGAGGGTGCTATTTCAGTCATAACTGTTCTTCTGCCAGTGCTGATGTTGTGGGTAGAAGCACAACAGAAAGCAGTGAAGGAACTTGTGCAGGTAACAGGAGGCTGTGGGAGCAGTGCAGGAGAGGGCTCAGGCTTCCAGACTCAGTCTGGGCTTCAGGGCTCCAGGCTGCTGGGTCCTCACCAGCCATGCTGCATGGAGATGATTTTTGCGATTTTCAAGGTTTTAGGGTTTTTTTCCCTTTCCAAAGAAATTGTAGTTAAAAAGTTGTTTGCCGTGACATCTCACTACTGAAGTTTGGACAAGAGCATCAGGTAGTCACACACTGCTTTTTCTCCCAGTGGTGTCGTGTGTCCTTTCTCTTGTGTGTTTTGCAACCTCTGGTGAAACAGGAAGGTTTTTCTTCTTGCCTGGCAGTAGCCACCTGTGCTCTATTTTCTTTCTTAGTCATTGTTGGTCCTCTGCCCACCTCTTGTTTCAGCATTTGTTTTTTTAACCCTTTATAAAGGACCAGGATTCCTAGCTATAGGTGCTGCTTTCATATTTTTTCACTTCAGTGAAAGTGAATGAGCTTTTCCTAATCAGTGAATGCTGCACACTGACTTGGTAGCCACAAATTACTTTAGACCAGTCTTGAACTCATTCATTGTAATACCAGTAAAAGAGCAGAACAGCAAAACTGCCACAGTTCATTTGCCAGAAAATGTTTCCTCTGGAGTAAAAGCACGACATTTCTGCTGGGTTTGTAGCACAGTGAAAATGAGAGTGCTGCAAATGCTAGATCTGCATGTGTGTGTGATTAGTCTTTGGCTGAGGAGCACAGATTTGTGATTTGCATTACTTTCCTGTGCTCTTGGGGGTTTTCATTAATTGTACCAAAGGGTTTGCCTGTGGGGGTTTCTTTCTTACATAAATCTACTTTAAGCTTCCTTGTGAGTCAAACACAATTTATTTTTAAATGAAGATGCTGTTAAGTCTATGCTTCAGATTTAAATCTGTCTCTACCTTAAAGAAGGCTTAAAAAATGATTAAGGAGCATTCCTGTGGTGGTTACTAGAACTGAAATTTCCCAGACGAAGGTGGGAATCATCTTCCAGAGTTCAGTCAAACTGAGCGTAAAAGGCCTTGGTAGCATTTGCCATTCATTCCTAGGTTACTACTTACCTATTTTTACAGTTACACCAGTTTGAACTGAGGTGATACATCAAATACAAACCAAAATGCAATTAATATATTTTATTCTGTTTTCCTAAGCTTTTTCAATTTTTCTTTATAATAAGAAATCAAAATTCTTCATATTAGTGGTAACTCATAATAATGAGGTTACTGATTTAATCAAAGTTTAAGCACTCTTTGGCTAGGCAGATGTTTTTTAATACTTTGATAGGCAGTTAGGGAAAGTTTTTAATTTCTTTCTGAGTGACTCAACCTGGAACAAGCACCTCGTAATAAACTGAACAGAGAAAAAGCATCTTCTGTATATTTAAAATTCTGGTCAAGCACTAGAAATTTAAGACATGGAGCTGAGGCTGCCTTGAAGGCTTCAGTTCTGTCCGTTTTGAAAACATACTATTGTAGTCATATTACACAGAGATCCCTACAGGACTCTGCCTTGATTCAGAACAGCTCATGTCTGTGAATGAAAACTCTGTGATGTTGTTTTAATCTTCGTCATTCAACACCAGCTTGCATTGAGTGCTTGATTTTATGCCTACTATGCTTACTCATTTATTTTCCTCTATAAACTATTTGTCACAGAAGGAACAAGCTATTTCTGTGTAGTGTTGTTACAGCATTTCTTCTAATGTTTGGACTTTTCAGCATGCTTGAGCTGAAGGGCTATCAGCTTACAGAGAGTAAAGGCTCTTGTCTTGAATGAACACACTCCTTAAAAAAATTAAAAGCTTAATGATGTCATCCCTTTCACAGACCTTAAAGGACAAAAATAGAGCATAGCTAAGCACACAGCAATAGCTGGGAGGTAGGACTGAGTCAGCCATGGGAGAGAACTTGGTTCTTTTCCTTTTTTGTATAACTTCCTGGGGGTATGAGGCATAATTAAGTTGTCATGGGTAAACAACATTCTACCCCCTGTCAGTGTAACAGCTCAGTTTTGAATGAACACTTTCGAATTCTAGGTTCTGCTGCATTTATCTTGGCATTAGGAATTGTTGATCCATAGAGGAAAAAAGGGTCATGCCACAGAATGTGTGGCTGGCGCTGGTCCTCAGAGACATGCTGGACCAGTTTTTGTTACTCCAGTCAACAGTGCAGTTTACATTAGGGGAAAACCTTTTACAGTGCAGAACATGGACTCTAGTCTGAAGCTGTACATGGATTTCTAAGTTCATGGGAGTGTTGATAACAGGTCCCAGCTACATGTTGTGTATTAGCATAGCTGGGATTCAGTCCTTGTCCTGCCAGATCCAGCTGTTCTCTGTTGACATCTGTAGGAGCTGAGAATGTATAGCACCATGCAAGACCAGGCTTTCCAAGGGTAGATATACAGCTGTGATGATGTAACTTCAGGCCCTGTTTAGTCACAAACATCTCATTCTGCTTTAAGTCTCACACTGTTTTCCTGAAAACATTTACTCTTCCGCCCTCCAAAGGAAAAAATATCTTGAATTTATGTTTATGTTGTTGCTATGACATTTAGTTAAACTGTATGCAGATGCAGGTTCTGTTAATAAGAGAAAAAGAAATGAACTGTGTACTTCAGTGAACAAAGATTACACTGTGTTTGTATTAAAATGTTGCTATGGCAGTGCATATGGTTTTATTTGCTGGAAATCTCTGGTGGAATGGAAAGAAGTCACATGTATGCAAGACAAGAAATGGCAGCAAAAATATCTCAAAAGAAATACTGAAACTGAAAGGGAAAACACAGATGACATGTAAAACCAGGTAAAAAGAGAGTTATTTATTCTGCTGTCTGTCTGTGGTTTGATAACAAGAGTGTTCTCACTGTGCCTCCATGGGTCTAGAGACCCATGGTACAGTGACTTTGCTGTAGTGATGCTTTTGTTGTGAGAGCTGCTTTCTCTCAGTGGCCTTGTGCATTGTAGCTCTTTTGTTATTGCTTTGGAAGTGAAGTTCCCCTGACTTGGCCTGATTTCACTTCTGCTAACTTTTCCTGCAGGAAAGCATTTTCAGGCTATCTTACTACAGTAGACTTTTTGGCAGGAAAAATCAATAGGGTGATAAAATATGGAAAGCCACTAGAGCTTTGTCTACCTTTGGGGTAAGGGGAAGTCTTTGTGAACTTATGATAAAATGGTGGATTTAATTCCTTTTTTTTAACTGGCACAGTAGTCCTTGTATTTATCTAATCCATTTGCATGAGACTTCTTTTGCATCAGCTGCATCAGTACAGCTGTTCATGTGGTTGCATGACAAACCAGAATGAGTTCAAAATAATCTGCCAGAGAAGGAGGGATAGAAATGAGAAGGGAGAGGGAGTCTTTTTTTAGAGAATAAATTACTACACTGGGAGCTGGCTGGTTCCTGCATCATTCCAGCTGGTGGAAAAGCAAAAGGGTTTTTAAAATCACATTGCCACTTTCTTCCCATCATACCTGTTCTGCCTCAAGGAGATGGAGGAAATGACTGTGAAAGCTGCTTTTCCCTTTCCACTCCTTGCTTCCAGGTTCTCTCCTGGGTCTGTATTGTAGCTCCAGAACTTGTCTCTTTTGCCGAGTGCCAACAGGGAGTAGAGCTGTGCTAATGGGGTAAAAAGTGGATGAGGTGTTGATACTAACAAAAAAGAATGGGTAGGTGGCACTAAAAGCTTGCCAAGAAGTCCCCATCACTTTCACACTGCCAGGAGGGGCAACCCTGTCCTGGGTTGTCCAAACCCAGGCACAGCATGGCCAGCTGGGCAAGGGAGGGGATTGTTCTGCTCTGCTCTGACCTGGGGCAGCCTCACGTCGAGTGCTGGAGGCAGTTTTGGGTGCCATGATATAAGACAAGCTATTGGAGAGTGTAGAAAGGAGGGCAACAAAGGTGCTGAAGGGCCATGAGGAGAAGCTGTGTGAGGAGCAGCTGAGGGCTCTGGGTCTGTTCAGCCTGGAGGAGACTGAGGGGAGACCTCATGGCAGTTACAGCTTCCTCGTGAGGGGAAGAAGAAGGGGAGGTACTGAACTCTTCACTCTTCTGACGTGACAGGACCTAAAGGAATGGCCTGAAGTTGTGTCAGGGAGGTTTAGATTGGATATCAGGAAAAGCTGCTTCACCCAGAGAGTGGCTTGGCTCTGGAACAGGCTCCCTGGGGAAGTGGTCACAGCACCACACTTCCACACGGTATGGGTCTTGGGGTTTCCTGCACATGACCCAGAGTTGGACTTGATGATCCTGTTGTGTCACTTCCAACTTGTCATTTCAGTGATTATGTGATCTAAATTCTCAGTGGTATCTTTGTTGACCTTTTTTCCCAACCTCTACTTTCAGCTGTGCTTGGGCATCCATATTGATTTTAGTGGCATTGTTCCTCTAGAGCACAAATACCTGCCTCTGTAGAGGAAAATACATTTTCCTGTTTCAAGTTCTTAAGGCTTGCTGGTTTTACAGCCATGACAGCTTGATGTCAGATTTTGTCACGTTAATGAACTAAGTAGGATCTAGCCTGGTTGGTTTGAGATACTGAAGGACATGAGTAGTTTCAGAGAAACTGGTGTCTTTGACTTGGCTGGGCTTCTTTTGATCTGGCCTTTGGTGGTCTCAAAACACTGTTGGGCTACATTGCTGACCGTTTCATATGTACTTAAATGGAGTCCCTTCTTTCTGATTGGGATTGCATTTGTCAGGAGGTGAAGTTGTTATTGTACATGTCCCAGCTGGATTTGCATCTGGGCAAATGTGCTTACCCTACCTTTGAATTTCTTCTGTCTTATAAATGAAAACTTACAGAAGATTGTGTAATGTTTTCCTCCTGGATGGTTGCTACATTCCATCCCATAAGTGGTTGTACTTCAAGACAGATGCAGTTGCTTATGTGAATGGTGCCTTGGGGTCTTTCAGGATCTTCTCCAATATAAATTGTGTACACAGAAGTCATGGCTCTATAGTTTTATGGGGGGAAAACCATAGCATAGTGGATGCCATCTATTCAGTTCCTTGGTGTTTGGTCTTTGCAAGATGATAGACAAATGCTTATTGTATAATTTTGTAGTTTGGGGTCTTTTTTTACAGGATTTATATTTTCTAGACTGCAAGTCTCACTGCAGTTCAATGCAGTTGTTTATGCATTGGAGTGCATTTCTAGGTATCTCCAAAGCTAGTTTTGTGTTATTGCTTTGACTCTGACACCACCGTGCTTCTGTGTGCTGCTTTATTTGTGGCTATGTAATACAGAGGAAAAAACTGTGAATGTGAAAACGGGGATATGTTTACATGAAAGAAACTGGCTTTAGGCGGAGCAGCTGGTAAAATTACACAGCCTTCCCTTGCTGTGTGCTGAGCACTTGGAGCCCTGCATCAAAATAGTTTCACTGATTAAACAAGTGAGCTAAATTGTGCACATGCATTTCTGCAGGATCAGCTCACAAGGGCAAGCATCTGGCAAGAACGAGTCTCTGGTGTGACACATTTAACTGCTTCTGTGAAGGTTTGACTTCCAATCATGAATTACTGCTCACTGCAAACTTTTCTGTTTCAGTCCTCAAGACTTGTGAGGGATTTGTGCAGGTTCACTGGACTGGAGATCCTCCTGCAGCAATCCAGCTGGTCACAGGGTCACTGGCTGTTCCTGCATAGCCCCGTGGCTGCCCACGAGTAGCAGGGAGATGCACTGTTCCCAGACAGTGTCCTCCGGAGGGTCAGGCAGGCCAGGGGGCTGATCTGCTGTGGGCTGTGCCATGGGCTCTGCAGTAATCGATGTGTGGATACAGAGATTCTCGCAGCCCCACGAGGTTTCAGAAGTAGCTTGGTTGTCCCACTGACAGTACCATGTCAGCTTTTCCTCCACCTGCTGCTGCTTCAGGAGAGCGAGCTGGCCACATCCCACAATGACTTAGTGGTCATGGAAGTCTGTCTCAGTGTTCGTGCTTTTGTTTCCTGTCACGGAGCACTCACGGAAGCTGAAACTTTGTCTTTACTGTGTTGTTTTTAGTTGTAAGGAAGATTTTATGTTGTAACCGTGATGGCATAGCGCTTACCACCATCAAGCCCCTGTAAATAATCGTGTGGAACACGAGGCTACGCAGTCCTTTCATCCTAAAGCTGTAGTGTGAGGCACGCTCCTTGTGGCGGCAGCACCGGGTTCGGCCGAGCGCCCTGTCCCGCTGCGGGTGCCGTGCCGTGCCGTGCCGTGCCGTGCCGTGCCGTGCCGTGCCGTGCCGTGCCGTGCCGTGCCGTGCCGTGGCTGGGAAGGAGAGCCGAAGGAGCGCAGCAGCCAGCAGAGCGGCCAGGCGAATGGCCGGAGCTGCGGGGCACGGTGCTGGAAGCTGCGCTGGACGCTGCAGCACTGCTGCTCTCCCTCCTGCCGTGTCGGGGCTGCGCTGGCTCTGCCCGGCTCCGGGGAGCTCCACACGGTGCTGGTGGCTTTACTTTCAGGGTTTGAATTCACTCCCAATGTACAGCTTCTTGTCATTATTTATCATATTATATATATTCATTGTACATTATTAATCGTGTTCCTAACTCCTCATCTCCTGGTATTCCTCTGGAAGCAGGATATTGATATTTTAGTTTTTGACACAAAATACAATTATAGTTGTGCTCATTACCTGTAAGCCCTGCTGCTGTACTTCATGGAACCTGAACTTTTAATCCTTTATATATCCACTGCTTAGCGGTTTTTTATTCTGCTGGAACAACAGAGGATATAAAGGTTTCAAAGCAAGGGCAAAGGTGACACATGAAAAATGACAGTGATTCCTTCTATTGTATTGTAAAAAGTAGTTTTGCCATGTAATTGTGAAATGCAGAATAGACGAGAGGACTATATGGATGATGATCAGTTGGTGTGACAGCCCCACTTTGGAAGACTTGCAGATTTTTTAGTGCGATTCATTTTACTCCCTTTATATCAAGATAATTTCACTTAGTGTATTTAATGTTTTTCTGACCTGCCTCTGCAGACTTTTTTCTCCCAACAGTACATTTTTCCAGTGAGCAGAATACAGAACCACCCCTTTACATGGAAAAACCAAAGTTCAGGTTCTAAACCCCAGGACCTGGCTAGAGTCACATTTCAGGCAGCAGTCAGCAGGGCCACTGTTTGTCCGTGACATGCGTGTTACAGGTACTGTCTCTGTGTACAGTATGGTTACACATCCGTGTGATTTTTGGGGAGCTGTTACTTACGTTGGTGTGAAGATGGATGTCATTCAAGTGTAAGTGACAGTGGGGATGGCGAGGAATGTGCCTGCAGCTGCCGGGTGTCTGGGAGCAGTGTGTCCCTCCTCCTCACCCTGCAATAACCCGACACGTAAATCTGGTGCTTTCTCAGCGAGCAGCCCACGAAGTGTTCGGTGCTCGATCTGCGTAGAAGTCAAACAAAAGTGCTTCCTTGCGCTTTACACTTGTGTTGTCAACAAATACTGTACAGACAAGTTTAGGTACAGCGGAGACTGGTGGCCAGGTGGTAAATTCCAAAACAGCTCAAGTTTTGAATGCCTTCAGGGAGAAAACTTGACTGAGCAAAGAGGGAGGGCTGTAATTTCTCAGGCAAAGCATTAGCTGCCAGAGATAAGCTTTGGAGATATTTGGCTATTTATTTTATTGAGATATTTATGTCTAATTAATAAAAATTTGACCCTTAACCAAATCTGCTTTTAACTAATGACCCTGGATGACACCTCTTCACAATACTAAAACCTCAAAATCAGTCTGTTTTTTATGAGCAGCATCTTTCTTACTAAAGAGAAGAGAGAATATTTTGACAGAGAAATACCCACACAAGAAGAAAATACCCTGTTGCAGGTTTCCTTTCATTCTTGATCTGTAGCACAGCTTTAGGCTAACCAGAAGAGTACAGTATTGGATGCTTTCTCAGATCCTGCTCTAGTTCATTTTTTTAAATGTCATTTTTTTACTGCATGCCAACTAGCTCTCTTATTACTCCCTTGCTTAGCCAAATGTCATCTGTGTCCCACAGAGTAGAGTGTAATTGCATATTTAAAAAGTGGGAAGGGGAAGTGAGGAAAATAGTAGCTCCCTTGCTTTCTACTCTATTGGACAAGTACTTGAAATTCCTCACATTCTTCTCTTGTTAACAGTATGTTTACTTTTCATCACTGGGTTATTAGGATTAACAAAAGTCATTGCTTCAAGCTCATTTAATTTGAATTTAGTGAAAGCAAACTACCTCCTGCAGCCTGTAGGAAGCATTCCTCTGCCACAGAAATGTATTAATTTGCAAAAAGCAGCCACCAAAAAACGTGAGACCCGACGGCCACTTCCACCCCAATGTTTAACATCACCATGCATGCACTGCATTCTAATGAAGTACCTTATGTTGCAAATTCCTGGACAGTTTGAATAATCTGACAGTCTAATTAACATTTCAGTCTTACAAAAGATTTGCATTCACTGCCAAGAAGTTCTTTCTGTGTATACTTTCTAGAGCATGGGGTTGCAAACTGCAGACACCCCTTCAAAACATCATTTACCCAAAGAATTAGACTTGGTTTTTTAGTCCATTGCTGCATCTGCAATAGAACTTAACTGTCAGAGAATCTAAACTTTCTAGAATTCAAAGTTTCCACGGAAACCTCTTGCATTTGCTGTATTTAAGTCTGTTGCCTATGAGAATGCTCTACACTAAGAGTAGTTAGGTAAATATTTCTTTATTAAATGATTAATTCCATAAATAAATTCTTTTAATTCATTGAATATAAAATTAAAATCATTTACAACTTATTCCAGTATTACAGGGGCTGGAAGGGATTAAAAAAAAAAACTCAGGAAAAAAACAAACAAACAAAAAGCTACAGTTTGATAAATAAAATACTCAGCTTTAAAACAACTGATTTCTGTTTGCCATTAAACTACAGTTGGTACATAATAGCTGCCACTGTGAACACCCCTCAAGTGCCCACCTCAGGAAGGAATGTAACTTCCAACTTAGTTGGGAAAGGGTGGGAGAAGATTGGAGGGAGGGGGAGAAGCATAGTGTTAAATTGAACAGGATAGAAAAGTTTTCATAACCAGAACAAAACATTTATCTGATCACTTACAAACAGAAAACAGTATATAATTAGATAAGGTGCTCCAAAAAGAAGCAGTAAAGTTGCTCCAGTACTATGAAGCTTTAAGTATGCTTAAATCTCTGTTGCATTAGTGTCCAGTTGCACAGTGCACTCTTGTAACATCTCGATGTTGCCCTCAAATGGGCAAGGCACCACTTCCATCAAAGGTCCTTTCTCCATGGCAGGGTACTTCAAAGTTCTGTTTTGCATCCCACCCCCAACACAACTTAGTCCCTAAATTTATGAATGTCGTTGACTAGTCTGTAGTAGGGATAGGCTTCGTTTGCATGCGGACAGTTGTAGTTGCATCGGCAGGATTGGATCATCATGACACTCTTGGTGAAGGTTTCCCCGTCATCGCAGCGGAACCTGACCTTGACAGTCCTGGTCTGCTGGGGTGTGCAGCACCTGCCATCCACGCAGGAGCCACAGTACTTGGGGCGGTACTTCTTCACACTGGAACATCCAGCATAAGTAAACTTCACTGGGGAGGGGGACTTCCTTGTCTTGGTACACTTTTTTCCCTTCTGTAAAGGAAAGGCGGTAACATTATTAGCGGGAGATTCTTTTCCAGCCTTTGCTGCCTACCTAAAGCAGCTTAGAAAGAAGAGGAACACCAGAAGAGTCTGTATTTACCTTCAGGGAGGCATAGCTGGGCTGGCCACATGGCCTCACTTCACATATCCTGGTCTCTTTGATGAGCTTGCAGTCAGAGTTGTCGTTTGTCACCCTTGTGGAGATGCCAGTTCCACACGTCTTTGAGCACTGGGACCACGAGGTTGTTTGCACAATGCATTTGGGATTCTCAAAAGCTCGGCTTTGTGGCTCGGATCCAAAAACTGGAAAAGAAAAGGAGGGGTTAGTCTATATTCTCTCACTAGGTTTCTTTCTTTCCCTTGGGGTCTAAGGAGTCACATAGCCACCCTCTGGCCTCCCCCCCTTAACTGTCATACAGATAAACCCACACTCACCAGGCAGCATTTTCAGGCCTCCTTTCACAATGGCAATTAGCTCATTATTCCTGGTTAGTTCGCCTTCAGAATCATCCGGACCAAACTCTTTGCTGAAAAAGCCTTCCAGCTCCTCCAGCGCATCCTTGCTTTCGTCACAGACCCACTCCTCGCAGCACTGCCCGGGGACTTTGACCAGCCTGGGGCTGGAGCAGCCCAGGTTGGGAAGAGAGAGCTCCTGCGGGCAGAGCGGGATGCAGCCCACAGCTCCATCTATGCACGTACACTGGTGTTTACAGTTCGGCTGGAAGCTCTCGCCGTTCTGGTAGATTTTGGAGTTATATTCACACGGTCTTCCCTCGGACTGTGCTGCAGAGATCAACAGGAAGGGAAAGAAGGGAGTGAGCGGCGGGAATCGCTGGTTTAAGCACAGGTATTTGCTGGTCTGTTAAACTCAATGTACGGCGGAGCTCCCTACAACCCCCCGGGGACGCGGGGCCAGAACAATAACTTAGTCAGGAATCACTTTTCCTTATGTGCGTTTAGCGGAGCCCAGACATACTGAATCGCATTCCAGACTGCTGAAGTCATGTGCCTTTCTGCCAAGCTACCGACAACAAAGCATAACCATACATGGGCTCGAAATTACCGAACCCCGGCACCGCGGGGCGCGGGGTCCGTCCCGGGGGAGCGGGGTCGCCGCTTACCTCTGCAGATGCCCTTCAGCGCGGAGGGGCTGGCCCCGAAGTTGCACTCCAGTCCCTTGGTGTGGTCGCAGGGCTGCGATCGGCTGCAGTCCTCGTTCAGCTGCTTGGCGCAGACCTTGCAGCAGCCGCAGCCGTCCGGCACCAGCCCCACGCCCGGGGCGCACTGCGGCGCGGCCGCCGGGCACTGGCACACGGCGGGGCAGGGCGAGCCCAGAGCCTGCGGAGCGGAGCGGAGCGTCCGGTGAGCGCCTGGAGCCGAGCGGAGCCACCCGACCCGCCTCCTCTCCCTCCCTCTCCCGGACCTCGGGAAGAGCCGCGGCACTTACCAGGCGGGCCAGGCAGAGGAGAGCGGCCGCCAGAGCGGGACGGGTGCCCGCGGAGCCCATGTCCAGCGCCGGTGCAGCGGGAGCCCGTGAGAGAGCGGAGCGGGAGCGCGGCCGGCGCGGTCTGAGGCAGCGGCGGGCGCCACCGCCTTATATAGGGCGCGGGGCCGCCGCGTGCGCCGCGGCGCTGACGTCGCGCGTTCCGGGCCGCGGCCGCGTCCAGCGCTCGCGGCATCCCAGGAATGCGGCTGGCGCGCGCCGCGGCCGCCCCGCCCCGCCCCGTCTCCCGGCCCCGGCCGCCGGCAGTACGGCGGGGGGTCTGCGCCCGGGCCTCTGCGCCTCACGGGCTGTGCGCCCCACGGGCATTGCGCCTCACGGGCATTGCGCCCCACGGGCATTGCGCCTCACGGGCTGTGCGCCCCACGGGCATTGCGCCTCACGGGCTGTGCGCCTCACGGGCATTGCGCCTCACGGGCATTGCGCCTCACGGCCTCTGCGCCCCACGGGCTGTGCGCCTTACGGGCATTGCGCCTCACGGGCATTGCGCCTCACGGGCATTGCGCCCCACGGCCTCTGCGCCTCACGGCCTCTGCGCTCCTTGCCCCGCACGGATGCGCCCGGCCGCGAGGCTGTCGCCGGAGGGGCCGTTCGCACCCGGGGCCGTTCGCACCCGGGGCCGTTCGCACCCGGGGCCGTGCTGGTGGCGCCCCGCGACCGGCCACCTGCGCGAGCGGCGGCGGGCGAGCTCCCCGGCGTGCCGTCAGCGCCCGCGGCTGCTCCGGCTGTGGCACTGCCCGCAGGGCCGCCCGGCCGTGCCGGGGTTCGCTCCGTGCTGCTGCCGTGCGAGCGAGCGAGAATCCGAGCGATTCCCGGGGAGCGGAGCTCGGGAGCCTGGCGATGCCCGGCGGCACCGAGGGGCCACGAACGGGACGGCACGGAGCGAACCCCCCGTCAGCCCGTGTATCCCCGGGTTCAGTGTCCCTCACTCAAGTTGGGCGCCCTTGAATTGTATTCCCTTTCTAAAGTTTAATATTTGGGGCTAGGGAGGAGAGTTTTAGCTTCTGTTGTGGCGTCTTTTCTTTTCCTGGCTGTAAGTACTTCCAGATGGGATTTAGACCCCAGACGTAACAATATTTCCATATTTGGTATAGCAGTAGTCCGCATTTTTCACATTTTTCTGCTCTGTTATCCAACCACAAAGCATTCTTGACAGCTTCAGATGTTGTTAAATATAGCCTTAACTTCTGTTCCCAGGGCAGGAAATTCTTTGGAATTCCTGTTTTTCACGCAATCTGTCTATCATGATTTAGGAGAACTGTGCTGGAGGAGCCAACTGGCGTTCCGCAGCAGCTCACTCCTTTATTGAAATAGCCCAGCAGTTGGGTCTGCTGCCCAAAGGCGTTACAATGAGTCCCCATTCCTGGGATTTTTCTTTGCAAATGAGATTACTGTTCCCAACACAAGTTTGGGGTTTTCTTGTCGCCTTCAAGGCTGGAAGGTAGAGAAGCGGATTCAACGGACAGGCGAAAGCTTGCACAAACCCCTCCAAAGCCCATGGAAGGTGGAGAGGGAGGGGGCGAGGGGAAAGCGGGGAGGGAGGAATGCGGAGAGGAGGGATGCGATTAACCTGGTGGCGGCATTCCCATACAGCGGGTGTCCCTGCGTGCCGCCCGCCGGACGGGCAGCCGGGGAGGGGTGGCAGCGGCTGCCCCGCCGCTCGGAGGAGCCGAGCACGGACATCTCGTCGCCTGCCCTGGGCCGCGGCCGAAAGGCTGACAGAAAGGACGGTGCGCAGGGCTCCGGTAAGTGCCGCTCCCGGGGCCGCGGGCCCGTGTGCTGCTCCCCGTGCATTCCCACAGCGGCGGGAAGGATGAGGCACCCTGTGGGACCTTGCCCGGGCCGCAGGAGGGGGATCGTTGGGGGCCTGTCCGGGGCGGCGGGAGCGCTGCGGGTGCCGCGGCGGCAGCGCCGGTGGTCTCGCCTGGCCATGGCGCACCTGCGGCTGCCGGCCCAACCCCGGGGGCGCGGGGCCGTGAGGACAGCCCGGCTGTGCCCCCAGCACCGCCGCTCCGGGGCTGCACGGGGTGGGCGCTGTGGGACGGGGCGGGATCCCCGCGGAGGGATGCCGTGACCCGGGACGGGACGGGGCGGGGCGGTGCCGTGGGTGTCCCGCAGGTCACGGCGGCTGGCCGGGCTGCGGAGCCCAGCCCCGATCTCCTCCTCCGCCTCCTCAGGGATGTCCCCGCGGCCCTGGCCGTGCCCGGCAGAGCGGCTCGTGTGCGCAGCACTGCCCACCTCCTCCCGCCGCTGGCCAGGCCCATGCCCGGCCAGGCCTGCTGGAGAGCTCCCCTTGTAGGGCTTTTGCCCTCCTCAGTTTCTTGTCTTCATGGTTTTCTTTCCATTCAGTTAAACTGGATCGACATTTTACTTTGTGGTGATTTGGGGGAGTTGGGAAAGGTGAGAGGATGAAAGCTCCAGCCACTCTTTGCCCAGAATCTGTGCTCCAGAAAGCGGCAGCGATTTTGTGATAGTCCTTAGTGATATGCAGCTGTCTTGGAGACTGCCAATATGTACCATGCAGTGCCATTTCTGATGACAGGAGTTGTTTTATGTGTCCATCAGGAATTGGAGAGAGACCACCGGTAAGCTTTGATGGTTGCCAGTAATGGCAGTAATGACTTGCCATCCCTCCTGATTTGACTGAGCCCCAGCTGGTGACAAGGAGGGACAGGGCTCTGTGCCATTTCCAGACTCCAAGCTATCCACTGCACTGGTCTCCCCTTGGTTTTACAGGTGTTTGAGTTTTTCTGTGGTACTTTAGTTTTAAAAATCCAAAGTACTTTTTAAATGGGGAATCTGACTTGTACCTTTATCCCAGGATGACTCTTAGCACAGCAGCATTATGATGAGGAGGAAAACATTTGTGATTCAACATCTTGATTAATGAAAATTTTCAAAAAAATTCAAAAAATTTTGAAAAAGAAGACGCTAACACACCATTGCATGCATAAATTTGCTACCTTTGCTTTTCAGGTATTTATGCAAACACTTGTTTGTTTAATTACATCTAATTTAAGGACATGCACCAAGCATTATGCTTTGATCTATGACTTTCACAACATTCAGCAAATGCCACAGGGAAAGTCAATGAATAGCACCTTTTCTCACTTGGTTTCATGTCTTACCACATATTCACACAACTTTGATGGGAAACTGTGACTGAACCTACATCTGCTCAAGGAAAGGTCACTTCGAAAGCTTTGAAGAACCTTTTAACAAACCTGTCCTGAATTTCAAGTAGTTGACAACACTTGAGATAGGTTGAGTTTCTTTGGAGATCAGATTAGACTGTGACCCTTTCCCTGCACACACTTCCCTGTCTTAAACCATGACCCAGCATTTACACTCCAGGCTGTGCCTAAATATCCTGGATATACATGAAGGAACAGGAAGAAGTTTGGAGTATCTTCCTTTTTTAGATTTTGTTCGGTGTAATGTGCTGTTCCAGACCTTTGCTGGGCTAAGAGAACTGGGAAATACCCCCTGCTTCATGTAATGAAGAGTATTTTACTGGTTTCTCCCTTTCTGTGCTGTAGGGAATCACTGGGACCTTGGCTAATGCAAAGCAGGAATTTGAAACTGTTGACTTACATAGCATCTATTATAAATTTACTGAGTATATCTTGTCATTTTCACAGGCCTGTGTCTCTCCAGGGAAAGGACTTTCCAGAGAAACAAATCAAGAAAAAAATAACTGGCCTAATTTCCCTCTACTCAGCATCAGTTTTTCACAGCTGTACATTGTGACCATGGAGCAGCATGGAAGGCTGTGTGGGACAAAGGCTCCCCCAGGTGCTGGTGCTCCCACTGACGGTAAGTATCCAGCACCAAACTGGAGCACACCAGAGGTTTACAACCACGTGGACTCTGGAGAAAGATCTTATTAAATCCAGCATCCAGCCCTTTTTGGTACTGTGCTTAATTTCCTCTTTCTCGTTCTCTTTTTCTTTGGCCGATCCATTGCTGTGTGTTTCTTCCATCTCTCTTACTCTTCCTTCTCTTTTTTCCTGTTCCAGTCTTTCCCCTCCTCTGGCATGTCCTGGTTTTGGCTGGGATAAAGTTAATTTTCTTCCTAGTAGCTGGTACATTGCTATGTTTTGGGTTTAGGATGAGAAGAATGTTGATAGCACACAGTTTCAGTTGTTGTTGAGCAGTGCTTACATTAAGTTGAGGACTTTTCATATCCTCCCCCCACCCCACCAATGAGGCTGGGAAGCAGAAGAAGCTGGGAGAAGACAGAGCAGGGACAGCTGATCCCAGCTGGCCAAAGGGACATTCCATATCATATGACACACGGTCAGTATGTAAACTGGGGGGAAGCTGGCCGGGGGACACTGCTTGGGAACTGGCTGGACACTGGTCAGGAGCTGGTGGGAAATCGCGTTGGGCATCACTTGTTTTGTATGTTCCAATTCTTTTATCATTATTATTATTATTCCATCCTTTTCTGTTCTATTAAACTGTCTTCACCTAAACCCATGAATTGTACTGTTTTTCCCAACTCTCTCCCCCACTGCTCTGCAGTCCATGAGCAGCTCTGTGGTGTTTAGCTGCCTGCCGGGTTAAACCACGACAGTGTTTACCTACCTTGGGCTGGGCCTCTCCCGCAGCCCCTGCCAGCCCGCTGGTTCCTGCTGCACTAAATCAGTCCTCCCGGAGTCAATGGCTCCTCTCAGTCACTCACAGGAGGTGCAAATCCAGTGGGGCAAATTAAGCATAGCATTGCACAGGCAGAGCAGCCAAGCAGCCAGGAGGCTTTGGCAGCTAAAATTCAAGTGGGTTCAGAAGTTTTTCCTTGCTTTGATTTGCTCAGAGTTTATGCTGAATTCTTTTGAGTATGGCATTTCCTATTTGTTTTCTTCCTCTTCCCTACTGCCCTCCCTTCAGCTATGCTCATGCCTGTCAGTTTTTGTACAGTCTGTGCCTTGCCTGTGGTTTCTAATATTTGGGAGGTTTGCTTTGCAGTATTTGTGCACTGAGAGAGTGTGCTGCATTTTCCTCTGGCTGCTGTCAAGGTGTCATGGAGGTTCCCATTCTGTGGAAGTACAAGGAGGACTTGTGAGCCTCCTCATCCAGCAGGGAAACAGAGAAGGAAAATTTGATGTCATATTCAGTTGTGCCTATTGCTGATTCGGTGTGTGAACTGCATAGCTACACTTACAGCTTACATGAATACAAGGATACCTGCAACTTACATGGATGTGAGGGACACAGCAATGTGACAGAGGCAGGAAGCATCTCTGCTGATGCTCCTGTTGAACCCCTGACAGGCAGTGTCTATGCACTGCATGGCTTCCTCACACACAGCTGGATGCAGAAACCTGGAGCAGTTACAGCCAGCTCCTGCTTAGCTCCTCCTGCCCACTCAGAGACTCACAATGCCTTTGTCATGGTCGTTCAAGAATCTGACATTAACTTTATTTCAGCACCAACAACTACCATTACCTCAGTGAGATGGGTGAGTAACTTACACATGTTCACCTACTCCCATGCAGGTGTACTTCAACACTAGGCTACATTCAGAAGATGCAGTTTGCATCAAGCACATCCCTATAGCTGAAGTTTGCAATGAAAAGACTATTGTGGGCTGTGTATCTCCATGTCACAAAATAATCCAGTGGTCCTAGCTAGCACCTGGCTGCACACAGATTTCTTAGTTATGTGTGTTGTTTTCATCCTATGCAGTCATGAAATTTGCAGAAGGTAGTACAGCCTGTAACCTCTTTATAAATTCCAGAAAAGAATTAATAAAATCTCATGACTTTCATGTCAGGCGCATACAGAGGTTCTTTCCCAGAGTTTGCTGAGATAAAGGTCTCAGACAGAGATT
Organism: Lichenostomus cassidix; assembly: GCF_008360975.1. Classification (NCBI taxonomy): domain Eukaryota; kingdom Metazoa; phylum Chordata; class Aves; order Passeriformes; family Meliphagidae; genus Lichenostomus; species Lichenostomus cassidix. The sequence continues at coordinate 14,037,764 of NC_139489.1, read as the reverse complement.
TCACTGCAGAGAATTAATGATCCCAAGTGACCCCAGTAGAAACAACTTTAAACTTTAGTCTTCAGAGTGGAGGATTTCCCTGTGGAGCAATGCATGTGAACTGACATCTGCTGAGACAAAATAACCAACATCAGAAGAAAGTTGCTCATGATTGTAAAGAGTTACTGGAGCCAGCTGAACCTGCGATTGCATTCAGTTGGGCTGTGCTCAAGAAATCCTCGATCCAAGCACACTTCCAGGCTGTGATCCATAATGGTTGTCAGCTGCTGTCTGCCTTAGTCTACAGCTTAACTGCACCTTGGAGACAACCAGCTCCTGCTTGTATCTGCACTGTGGGACTGTCTGCCCAGAGCACGCTCTCTTTGGTAGGTTCAGGCTTGTTTGTTTTCTTTTTCTACATTTGAAATACATGGCAAGCTCTTATTTTCCTGGAAGCGCTGTATTTCATTATTATTAATAATTATATCTACATTTCCTTAAGGTTAGTCTGTGTCAAAGGTACAGGAACCCTTTGCCTTCCTGCTGATGCTTTCCTGTCCTCCCTCCCTCCCTCCCTGCTGTTTATGACCTGACAGAATAGTCTGCTCTCACTGACAGGTGGACATTCAAAGGAGTTGCCTAGCCTTTGATTTTAATAACAGTTTTTTTGTAGCTGTTTTCTTGAGGGGAAAAAAAAAAAAGTATTGATTAATTTTTTTTTTCTTTGCACACAAATGAGAGGAGAGGCCTTCTCTGTCAGGGTGCTGAACATGCTCTGCCACACAGTGCTTTCTATCACTCACTGCACTTTCTAGGCTAGCTGCTGGAAATGTCACAGGATTAATTTTCAGAATTCCCTGAGGTGCCTGTTTTTGGACAGGTGCCTGGCTTTGTCCAAAATCATTACTCATTCTCTGTTACTAAAACACAGTGAAATTTTAGTTGTGTTTGCTGCATTACTGTTCTTTTCTATCCTGCTCCATCTGGACTCCTACATTTTGCCCCCCAGTATGCTATGTGAGCACCCTGCAGTGGCAGCTAGCTGTGTTCTTCTCTTGGGCATGCTTATTTCATGGCACACATAGGCTAAGTGATGCAAGGAAGCCAGCCACAACTTCTTCCAGGGATACTCCACTGCTGGAAATCAGTTGCTCTGCCTCTTGCTTCTAGTCTGTGATAGTGCAGTGGAAAAATCAATAGCAGACAAATAATTAGACACGATGTCATCCTTGCAGATAGGGAGGACTTGCTGGAAGCCAGCAGATCATGTATGTGCCTTAAAAATACTTGTGGAGATGGAGTTATGATCCAAGAATGTGCAAATAGCTGCCCATCCCAGTGTTACGTGCCTGTGATTGGGAAGAAGTGCTAAACCATCTCTAGACTTGATTAGTATCCAACCACCAAAGATTTGTCTTGTTCTGGGGAGCTGGTTGGGGTGATTTTTCTAGGTGAGCAAAGAAGAAACTACATGAATGTAATGTTTTCTTACCTTTTCTCTGCTGGGGATTAAAATAAAACTGGAGGGAGGCAGCTGGTAAGAGCTGGTGGGCTGCTCTGAGGAAGGGTCCACACCTGGGCTCCATGCAGCAGTTGTGTGCAGTGCCTCAGGGAGAAGGATACCTCTCTGAGCCAGCCAGGAAACCTGTCTATTGCCCACTGTTTTTCCAGGGACCAATGTCTTCAGGAAGTAAAAGCTTAGCAGGGGCTATCAGCAGGCTACTTTGGTGCAGAGACTTTTTAGTGATTGCATTAACATCACTTTTTCTGTTGTTGTACATAAATTATGGCTCCTAGTATCAGTGTTGAGATGAAAGCAGAAGCTCTTCTGCATTAAAAGCTAGCTGATACATTGATTGTAAAAGAAAATTAGTGCTGGCCACCAGCTATTTACTTTCAGAGAAGTTTGCTTTTGTATTTTAATTCTTTGACACTTTGCATCCATCTCTATTTTTTGTATGCAGTCTGCTACATGTTTGCCACTGTCCTGTCTCACTGCCTAACCTGGAGTCTGCTTCTGAAACCCGCCATGAGCTCAGATTACAGAGTTATAGGATAATTTAGGATCAGAGCAGAAAAATAGTAGATATGATGGGTCTTTCAGGTGAGCAGGGTGTGATAACATGATAATAATTTGTAACTGGTTGTGAGAGGAGAGCCTCTGGTTTCAATGATGTACCCATGCAGCCTTTAACAGTGCCATGTCAAAATAAAAATCATTGATTAAAAGTGTGCCTTGCTTGTGCTGCTAAAAACACTTCTAGATTATACACACTGAAAACAGCAAATATTTAATGTACAGGTTTACTTTTCCTGGTTTATAGAGAGCTCTGTGGGCCTGACAGAGCAGTAGACAGATGTGTTTATAGCGCGCTCCCCGGGCAGGCACAATGCTGCAGTGTTTGGCCTGTGAGCTCTGCAGGGACATGCTTTCAAAAAATAAAAGTGTTCCATTTACACTGGGGCGAAAAAAATCCTGAGAATGTTTCTATTAATATTAGCTGGTGTAAAATCCCAAATTCTATGTTTCAGGCCTTACATACTTCAGAAATAGAGGGCTGGATGGTGGGGACGTGGGATAAGAAGTGTTTCCTTGCTTACATAGCCAGGGCATGGGACAGTCTTGGTGGCAGCTCTTCTGGCAGGAGAAGATGGTTATTGCTGAAATGTCCCTGATGTGGGTGGGGTGGGAAATGAAGAGTTCAGGAGTGACCAGAGCAGGGCAGCAAAGCCTGTGCATGGGGAGGCATGGGGAGGCCAGCATGCAGTGCTTGTGGTTTTCCACAGACAAAGAGGTGGTGCTCAGGACCATGTCTGAAATCCTGGATGTTTATCAGAAGGCATATTTCTAAAAGGTGAGAGGAACCAGGTGCTGTGGGGAAAGCAAAATGTGCAGAGCCCTTCCCACCCAATAGGATGGACACACCTCCTACACACGTGAGATGCTGACAGGATTGGTGGGGAGCCCACTTCCACATTCAGGGAGATTTTTTTGGTTGGGTTTTTGATTTTGGTTGTTTGGGTTTTGGTTTTTATTTTGTTTGGTTTGGTTTCTTTTGTGTGTGTGCTTTTGGATGGTTAGTTGGTTTTTGTTTTGTTGTGGGTTTTTGGGGGGGTTTTCTTTGTTGTTGTTTTTTTCTTTTTTTGGTTAGTTTTGACATTGGTTGGAGTCTTTCCTGAGGACTAGCTTCTCTTCCGTTACGCTGACATTAAGACTGATTTATCTGGTCAGAATTAATGGCATCAGTTAATTAGCACACATTTATTAACAGAAACAACTGACATTTGGGGTTCTGGAATGTTCCCAAAGAATGGGTGGCTGCATCTGCCTCTCTCTGATTTCCTCAGAAGTTATCCTCAGTTGAGAAGTGAGTTTATTTCAATAATCTGATTAAATAGTTGGCAGCTCCTGAAGAAAAAACAATAAAATTAACTTTTAAAAGGGGATCTTGGGCTGATTAACTCGCAGGAAAGTTTTCTGTTGAAGAAAAGTAGAGTTAAGAAGCAGAAGCCTGTCTTAGGGCTGGCTGAGCACTTTAAATACATATATGTATGTATGTATGTATGTATGTATAAAAAAATGTAATAGTCCTCTCAGGTGTGTGTGAAAACCAGGAGTCCTGGTGAGAGGTTTTGCTTTCTCCCCAGCTTCACCTGCCAAGGACATCTTTCCCTGACTGCAGGTGAGCTCAGTGCAGGACAGCATCATCCTGGCGAAAGCAGCTCAGCCCCTCTCCTTCCTGGGGCCTTCCAGCACAGGGCTGAGGGGCTGCTTTCACCTGCAAGCCCTGGCTGCAGTTTCCTTGCCTGCCAGCTCCTTTTGGGACAAGGACAGTTCATAGGCCACCCCGCTGCCCAGGGTGCATCAGGAAAGAAGGGTGCCAAGAGAAGGAGGTTCTATGCTGAGCACTGGCGCTGCCATAGCAGCACTCAGGGCCATTGCACATCCAGGAGAAGGGGTGGAATAGCGCAATATTTTCTTTGCAAGCTGAAGAACAGCCTATTTCTCATTATGGCCCTCCTGCACTTCTTTGCTGCACATTGGTTGTAAGCACCGACTCGAGTGAACCCAGCCATCCTGCACCCAAACTGGGACTCGCTGATTCCAGCAGTCCTGCTGGCCTGAGGCACCCTGCTGGCTGCTCCCTGGAGCCCATTCCCTGCATTTATGACCCCCTCACACATCCCTTGATGCTGCAGTGGCACACAAGGCTGCAGTAAAGCAAAGGCTCCCACCCAGGCTCTCCAGGGGTAGCAAACAGCACATTAACCCACTGTGTGACCTGGCAAGGACTGATGACTCTCAACGGGTTTTATGGACACTCTTGCCCAAGTATCACACATTTAGGAGGCTACAGAGCTGATGCACAGTCAGCTCCTGAAGGGCAGCTGGCATGGTGACAGTAGGCTTAGAAAATGAACTAATTGTCAGCTCCAGTCTGGATGTCACCATGATTTTAATGCGAATGGACTTTTCCCTCAGCCAGCCTCCTGTCTGAATGGGGAGCACAGAAACATCCCAATATTTATGGGATTTTAACTAGAGTAGTTACAAACCTATAAAGCAAAGAAAGAAACAGTTCATCCAGGATTGGGGAGGGGAGTGTTAAAAATGCCACCTCAGATAAAATATTATGGGAGCTGAGTAACTGTAAATAAGAACTTCGCCTATGAAATAGCTTCTTATGTGAGCTTGGGATGAGGGCCAAGAGAATGTCTAGGGCTCAGGGAAATTTATTAGCCCAGATCAACAGGATTTCTGGGACTCAGGAGATGGGATGGCAAAGAATTTGCCTGTTGGAGTCTGCACTTCCTCCATTCATGCCTGCAGCAGGAGTTTCACTTATAAAACTTTCAAGATGGTTCATTTGCATTTTTTGAATTTTTTTGGTTCTCATTAGCAGCTGCAGTTCTGACCTGGAACTTGGGAGAGCTGGGTTCAACCTCTGGGTTTCAAGAGTCTGCCAGCATGGTCTTGGACAAGTCATTAATCTCCTTGTGCTTCAATGTCTCTCTGTAGAGAGGAGATAAATGCTATTTCCTTGCTCCTGGGGGTCAGGAGGGTGTTCTAAGGACTGGGTACCTGAAGCAGAAGGGAGAATACTGTGGGTGTTTGCAAATGATAGGAGCACATGCGGAGCAGCTACAATGCACAGGTTGACCCCTCTCAAGGGAAGAAATGGTATTTTTGTGGGGAGCAGTGGGTCTTGCCTTTGATCCCATTCATTTTAGTCAATTTCATGATTTTCACTACTTTCACCTTTATTTTGTACCTTCTGCTGGAGCAAGCTGGCTGTTCTGATAGGGTCAATGGTATCCTGATGATATCAGGGTCTTGGCTATGGATTTATTTTTACAAAGGGCATGTGTGCATCAATAGCACACAATTTGGGAACCCACCACCTTTTATCCCCCCATTTTTAATCTCTCTGTTTCCCATTTACCTCCTTCTGCTATTCTTTAACTGTATCCAGTTTTCTGTCTGGGTTCTTCTAGATGTGTCTTCCTTTCTGCCTTCTTTGGTATTTCTGTTCCTACCTCCATCCTCACTTCCACAATTTGTCTGTGTTTTATTTTTCTTAGCCTCTCCTATATATTTCCTTTTTCCTCCCTCTAGAGCCAAGAGCTTTTCAGTAAACAGCATCCCTCTCCCTTCTGACTCATTGCCCACTGACAGTGGAAAAATTTCATCATGAAAGTGATGCAAAGATCTCCCAGTTTAGAGGGCAGGGTAGGTTAGGATGACCTCGCTCCGCCTGTCAAGTGAAGAGCCCCAAAGTCTAATTCCTCAGCCAATGCTCATTTGCCAGTTTGTCTCACATTCAGTGGTTCTTTGCTCCCACTCCAGTACAAGCACCTCAAAGTGTTGTGGGGATGCTGTTCCATGCCCTGGAGCCTCCTGCTCCTGTACGGTGGCTGTTGGTAATGTACTTAGCCAAAGTGTGGGAAAACTCTCAGACTTGAACTTCGCCTTGTATTTCCATGCCATATGAAACTCATTGAATGTTTGTCTGTCCCTTCACATGGCTGCTGCTCTTGGATTGCACTGACATATGTGAAATCTATTTAGTCCCCATTTTAATATGCTGCTTACAGTATAAATACAAAAGCAGGCAGTGCTTCTGAAGAGAAATAAATATAATTGTGGTGGTGGTTGTTGTTATAAATAGTGCAAAGGATTTAGAAGCTATTTAGTCTTTTGGGCAGGATCCACAAGTGTTCTGTGTATTATAACCCTAAAGCTCTTGTATTTAGCTGTTGAAGTCTTCCCAGTTGTGATTGGTCCAGTTCCCTCATTACTGTTTGGCTCCAGTGCAGGGTGAGGATGCTCTGCTCTTCATGGGAGCAGGGCTTGGCCTCCCAACCTGTGTTGTTCTAGATCACATCTGACCTGTACCTGTATACAGTACCTTAATCATGCCAACCATGCATTTGCATGTGCAACCACTCTATTTGCATAAAGAACCACGGTATTTCCACACATGAATTTTTGAGGTTGGTTCCTAAAATTAGTGCTGCATTTTTCCTCTGCTGGAGTGAAATGCAAATATTTATTTATTGACAGAGCTGGAGCTGATAATTTTCCCTGTCCAGGTCTGAGATATCTATTCTGTCAGATGAAAACAAGTAGTATTCAAATTTATTTTTAAAATGTATTTGTTCATAAAACTGCATTTTAAACAATTAGTGCCTGCACTCTGCCAGTCCCAGTAGAGTGCTGATATATATATATATATATATATATATATATATATATATAATTTGTGTGTGTGTATGTATATCAAAAGGGGCTGAACGCCCAGAAATTCTCTTGGCAGCCCTGCTGTCTGGTTAGAAAAGGAAGTGAGCTACAAAATTTGAACATTCAGTTCTGAGACTTGAAAGCTTTCTGGATTTTATTACTGACTCAACAGGGTTTTCATTATGTATGTGGCCAAGAGGAGAGGTTTACGCAAGAGGAACATATTGTAGTTGAATATGTTTGTAATTTTACACATTGTTAAATAATTGAGATAACTAGATGTCTCCTAAATTGACAAAATAAATTAGGTGTTAGTGGCAGTGTCACTGCGGCACAGACAGGCCAATATGAAAGAGTGGCCAGCCCCATCCGAAAGCTGATTTCCAGTGCCCAGGGGACCTGATTCGGTTGCTGAGTGACATTTTGCTGATGAGAAGGAGAGCCATGGTCTTTCCCTCAGCTTGTCTGGCAGCCTCTTGCTGACTGTCTATCCTCTTCTACTCCAGATGATAGCATCTTCAGCTTGCCTTTTTTTTGTTGTTGTTTGGGTTTTTTTTGTTTACTTTACTTTTTAGTAACCCAGTGCTGTTTAAACAGCAGTTTGAGGCTATGTTTCTTCTGCTCTCATTTTCATGTTAGTTTTAGGAAGAAAAATATTGTGGGAAGCAGATTATCACGCCAAGAGAGAAGGTGTGGGATGCATGGAGTAAGCTGTAAATACAGACCAAGGCCATGTCCCGCTGTCCTGGTTGTCTCCTGCAGCAGGGGATGTGCTGTTGGATCACAGCCTGTGGCCAGTCAGCTCTGCCACAAACCAGCTTGACAGCAAAGTGAATTTCTGTCCCACAGACAACATGGTCCCAGCTAATTTTGCACTTGTTCATGTGATGGGTATTTATTCTTCATTGTCTTAAAAAGGTATTTATTTTTAAACCTCTGTGGTCTCTGGTGCCGTGCAGTCTTAGTGCATGTGTTCTACTGTCAGTGGGAAAAGCTATCTATATGTGCCTCTGCATTTCACACGTGGGAAGCCAAGCCATAGGGAAAACAGAAGATCACTGGATAATTCAGGCTGGAATTCCAAACCCAGCTTGAACCTGTCTCATTCCTGTTTATGCCTAGTGTCTCTCTTGTGTGCACCACTTTGTTCAGCATGGCTCTGCCTTATGGATAACACTCCAGAGGTGCCAGGGCCTGCTCTGGGGCAACAAGCCCCCTTCCCTCAGCCCAGCCACCTTTGCTGCTGGCTCCTGCCCGATGTGCATGCAGGGAGCTGTGTCTGCATCACTCCTCGCCCCTCTTGCAGCACCAGTGCGGTGGGGGAATCCCTGTCCCCTCCAGCAGGCAACATGATGCTGTGCTGGGGCCACACCGTGCTCCTGCCACTGCCTTTGACAGCAAACCCCATGGTCACTAGAACATACTTGACCTCATTTTTGGTCTATTTTAAAAACTGTATAGCTTTGGGCACATGACACCTCCAATTTTGTAAATCGAGCTGGGTAGCCTCTCGTTTCTGCATCTGATCTGTTCCGCTTATTTTGTCATGTATCTTCATGGTGAAACATTAGTCTTACTGACCTTGCAAGGGATGAACGTGAAGCAGTGTTTAGTGCAGCAACAATCAATCTGTGGCACTGAACCCTGTGCAGGTCAGCAAAGCTCAGTGTTTCCTTGCTGGCACTACATAATTAGTTTCACTGAGGGTGAGCACCATATGCAAAACAGATCCACTTTTAATGTGGGAAATGCAGCGTGTCCCTGCCCAGCTGTGTGTACCAAACAGATGAGTTTACCAGCCTTTTTCCACTCACCCCTGTGTTGCTGTGCTGGGCGACCTGTGGCAGGACTATGCAGTGGTTGGGATGCCCACTGATCCTTACACACACAGCAGGCAGTGGAACAGCAGGGAATACACTGCTGAGCTTTCTGGGGATGCAGGGGGAGCTTGGGAAGGTAACGGTGTTGATGTCCAGGGAGGTAACTGGGAGCCCTCATCGTGACTCGCTCCCTCTCTGTCGCTGCCCTGAGCACTCAGGGGTGTGTGGTACATGCCCAGCATCTCCTGGCCCTGAGAAAGTTTTCATTTGTGGCTTCTAGACTGAAGGATGTGGGCTGCTTCTGCTTTATGTTTAATGTTTATGTATGGTTGTTATGCTGGCTCTCTTACTATAGGCATTTTTGTTAGTCACTTCTGCCTGCTGGTTTGCCCTCTATTTTTGAGTCCACTGGATCTATTTCAGCCAACCACGCAATGAAAGTATTTGTTTCCGAGAGATTAAGCCAGGGGCAGAGCCCAGGAAGGTGAGGAGCTGGGAGGAGGAGGGTGTTGCTAATGCCCTGGGATAGCTGATGGCTTGAGCCCAATTCCATTTAGAGGCTGGAGGTGGAATCCAAAGCAGGAATGCAGAGGGAGAGGCCATGAACACCCTGACCACAGAAAGTGTCTCCTTGGTGCTCATTTGGTCTTCAGACACTGGAAAGCCCAACCGCAAGACACAAATCCATAGGAAATGAAGTTGCCTTAGTTCTACTGCCCACAGTTTGCTCATGGCTCCACCAGTGCTTCTAAGTGTTTGGTTTGGTAGAAGGGCTACTGGAAAATGGGCACATGTCTTCTCTGAGACATCCTCCCCAGGGTCAGGGTGTTTGACAGGCCAGGGTGCTGCTAGAGAAGGTGATGTCCAGCTGTCCGTCATCATACAGGCATCCATCCTGCCTCTGGTATGCTGGCACATTGCAATTCATCCGGATCTTCATGTTTTTGCCAGAGATTTTACTAACCAGAAAAATGTGGCATTATAAGAAGGCTGTACCAGCTTGTTATTCATATCCTTTCCCTGGCAAGAAAGAGCCAGAAAGCATGTTTTAAATGCAGCCCATGGTCAGATGGTGTGGCTAGTGCTGGAAGCCTGGGATAGTCTGGCAGAAAAATAATTTCCCCTTTTAAAACCACTGAGCAGTCCTTGTTCCTCCACAGTCCAGCTGGCTAGCTTGGCCGTGCCGCCCGGGCACGGAGAGGTGGCTGGATCCACCCCTGATGCCTTCCAGCACCCCTGGGTGAGCCTTTGCTGCTGCACTTGAGGGAAGGCTCTGCCCTGCTTTTGGCTGCCAGAGAAGAGAGACCAGGGCAGGAGCTCAAAAGTGTCCTTTCCTCTTCCCTCGCTGGCAGATTTGCAGCTCATTTGTGATGCAGGAGGACTGTGGGAGACTTTAAAGTAATGGCAGGAGGGTGAGCATCAACACTGGGAATAGAGGCTGCAGGCCTCAGCAGGGAAGAAGATCAGGGGTGCTGTGGGTGGTGGTGCTGCCTCTTGGGGTTGGGCTCCTATTGGGACATTTCCAGCCACTCAGTCCTGCTGAGGTCAGGAGAGTGATGGGAGGTGGTAGCACAGCACCTGGGAGACGCTGTGCAGCAAAAACAAGAGGGGAAAAAACCCCTCCAGGACTATCGCTTGGGAAAAATTACCTGAGTTCTTAGGCAACCACTGTTCTGTCCGTGCTAACTGCAGCTCAGATTTTGTGGAGCTGAAGGCACTGCCAATCCTTTTCCTCCTGCTTTTGTAAAGCTCCACTTCCACCTCCTGTCTCCCCACTCCAGAAACACAACAGCTCTGTGACACAGAGTTTTCCAATGTGATACATTTTTCTAAAATTGCTTTCAAATGTTCCCAGCAAGAAAGTGTGCTACTCATTTTGCCCGTGGTCCCACACTGCTGCCAGTAGCGTGGGTGAGCACTGCAAGGGCAAGGTACAGCCCTGCCTTGGGCACAGGGTGCTTCCAGCCATCACAAACACAGCATCCCCAAAAGGCAGGTTATGGCTGGTGAGGTGCCATCAGTGCCCTCCTTGCACTGCTCGAGCTGTCCTTGCCTGCTGGTCACCTTGCTGCTGCTCTGAGTGCTGTGCCCAGCTGAAGCAGACAGCCAGCAGCTCATGGCCAGGGGCAGCCCTGAAATGACACATCTGGACAGGGCGTGTGAGCTGCTCCTGGAGATGAACCCATGCACAGCCTGGCCTGAGCCAGCTCACCCCTGCTTGCAGGAGGGGTCCCTGGGAGGGTTTGAGAGGCAGAGGGGCAAAGCTGACTGGAGTGGCTCCGCAGAGCTAAGGAATTCCAGTGAAATGCATGCCATCCTCTGACGCTCCAGCCCTGTGACCTTTCCTTCTGCCTCTGTAAATAGGCTCCTTCTTGAACAGGAGGGGAAGGCAGTGCTTCACTATCAGATCTAGTCCATTAAAAACAAAATGATGGAGAGATTTACCTCCTCTGAGCCTACCTGTTAGTGTTTGCAGTTTTACTATCATATTTTCCGACATCTTCCCAGTGTTTTCTTCTCCTGTTGCTGTACACAGAAGCAGAGGAAACTTGCCTATGCAGAGGAAAAAGTGAACCAGGTTTTCTTAGATGTTCTAATAACAGCCTGAAAAAGCTTTACACATTGATCCCATGCCATTTTAGTCATCAGAGGCCTTATTTACAACTGTAGCTTGCTTTAAAAAAAACCCAAAGCAAAAGCACTGTAGCCCTTTTGTAAGTAAATATAGATCATGTGGCTGCTTGAAGAAAAAAACCTCCAAAGAAAATTTTAAATAAGTCTAAAACAATACTGTTTGTCTGTTTTTAAAAAACCCCAAACATGAATATTGTCTTTAGGAGAAGATGGTACCATTTAAAAATGCTAAATGACTGTTACAGTAGTAGTACCCTTTGTAGGTCTCCTGGTCTTGTTTCATGACAATAAACATTTGAACCCTTTGGTGCATTAATCCTTTACAGCAAAGCTATTGGTCTGGAACGGCTGCAGCCATCTGCAACCCCACAGGATGGTCTGATAGCTCACAGGTAGGGACTTTAAGGGGTGATATTTTTAAAATTTTTTTATTGCAGATGAGGATGAGTGGAGGTTGGATGAGAAGGATGCACAGAAGGTGGTGGTGTCAGCAGGGCATTGTGGAGCAGCCTATCTTTGGCAGGCCCTCGCAGGTGTCTCCAGCTGTCCTTATGAACTGCATGTGGAATTTCTTATTTAGTTTGCCTGTTTGAAGGCAAAAATTAAAGCAATTTCACTGGAGAGGACTGAGGAGGTGGATTCTGATAGCCACAGTGGTGCAGCAGGGAGGGTTAAACAGCCTCAGAGAGATTTGGAGCAGTGCTAAGACTGGTCTAAATTATTCAAGCTATTAACAAATTGTAGGAGTTGTCATCCTGGAGTGCACTGGGGTCCAGCCAAAATCTTCTTGTGTCCACTGAGTTGCTGGCAGGTTCTCTGCTTGATGATGGCACAGGATTGTGTGCAATAGAGTATCACCCCAGTGTGGGCCAGAGACACAGTTCCTCTGTTTTGGCCTGCCCCAAAACTCCCTGGTGCAGAGGATGACACAGGTATTTTTTGGAACAGTTTTATTTCAGTTAGAGGAGTTTAAAAAGTCAGAAGACAAGAAGGTGAGGTGATTACACCATGTGTGCAATCAGCTGTCACACTGAAAACAGCCAGCATGTGACTCTGGGCTCATCTGGAATAGAGAGCAACAGAGTTATATGCAAATGTTTTATTTCATTGAGAAAATTAGCATCTAATCTGTGCAGGAAGTAGTAAACTTTGTTTCCACAGAAGTCCTGCTTTTTAAATTTTTTGTTTGCCATCATACACAATTGTGTTAGTTAAAGAGAAGTATTTACGTAAAAGCAAATGTTATGCAGAAGGTTTAGGGTGCCATTTGATAAACAATGGGCTGCAAGTTTTCAAGGAAAAAAAAAAAAGAGGCAAGTCTGGCACATGCTGAATCCATTCCTTTCTGTGCAGGAAGAAAAATAACAGTTTCTCTCCCATACAGCTGAACTCTTGCACAATCTGCATTGCTCTGAGTTCGATTCTGGCCAGCATCAGCAAGGCATGTGCCTGTTGGGATGCCCCTTACAAGGAAAGTCCAGTGGGACACTGCCAGGCTCTCCATGACCCTGTGCCTGATACAGAGGGTTAGAAGCAATATTGGCTGCATCTCGATACAGGGTTAATTAGTTTTGCCTGCCAAAAAGCAGTAGGCAGCACCTGAAACACAGTGAATGGTTTTCTGCTGGGGCCAGATCTATTCAAAGTGCCTGGTTTGGTCAGAGGTTGTTTATGTGCCTCAGATGCCCACAATGATTTGTTTCACAGCATTACCAATTACTGACTCAAGATGGTGATACAAACAGTGCAAAGTTTGGATCTCATCTTTCTTGTGTTGGCTGACAAGTTACTCTTAAAATAGCAATTATCTAATGGGGAAAATCCCACAGATCTAGGCAAGATATTTGTAAAAATAGACACCATTACTGGTAAAAGTCCCAAAGTAATTTTTGAACCATGCTGTGGCAAAGGACTGTGAACATGTACCTGTTATCAAAAAAGAAAAAAAAAAAAGGAGTGAAAGGCTGGCAACAATTCCGTTTTAGTCTGTCTGGCATCAGTGAGTACCTGCAGGTCAGCAGAAGATGTATTTATAGTTTTAACCACATGAAGCGAGAAAGCCTTATGCTTGCCCTGTATTTTTCCATCAAAGAGGTGAAGTAATTCAGAGTTTGTGAATAGATCACTGTTCCTGGACCTTCTTTTTTGACCCTGAATCCCTTTATATAACAGTCTTCTGTTCCTCCTGTGGATATATTTTTGCCGGGAAAGTTATTTTTGGAATGATGGTTTATAATTGATATTGAAGTATGCAGTAAGGCTTTTATATATATTCTGTGTGCTCACACTTGTTTTATGTAATCACCACCAAAATTCAACCCACTTGCCTTCAGTTTTCTTCCCATTTTTACATCTGCTTTTCTTTCCTTCCCATTATTAAGTTTTTTCAAACACGTTGTTGGACATCAAGGATTCAATTCAAAGTCCAGAGCTGCAGTAATGTCTGTTCTGTTTGTGCACAAGTCTTGCTGCCTTAGTAAATTAATTGTCACATGATGTCATCTACCTGAGCTTTTTGTTTGGGGGAAAGTTAGTGAGCTATTTTACTGTGTTTAAATGGACTCAAACAAGAGAATGAATCAGTGCATGATCAGGACATATTCTGCTTCTCCCTTAAACACTGGAAGAAAGGGTAGAGAGGGGAAGGAGAATTCTTCCTACTCAGTTTGTGGAAACCTAAATCTGTCCTTCCTACAAATAAAGATCAGAAATCCCAGTCTTGAAATCCCCATGTACAGAAACAAATGACATTTTACCAGACAGTGACTTCATAGCACAAGGCCACACCAGTATTCTGTAAGAGTGCTCTGGCCATCTGCATTTTGAAATACTGTCAAAATGCAGGAATGAAAATGTGTACTGGTAGAAGGATGGAGTCTGGAAGCTTTTGCTGGGAGGGTGCTGTTGAATAGAGGCACGTTTCTTTGCTTAAATTCTCCACTTTTTTTGAAAAATCTAATAAACATGGCTAGTTTTTCTGACGGAACAGATACAAGGTCTTCTTGCAAAGGTTCTTTTTTACTGTAAACTGTACTCAGACTGGAATGCTTGCTAGTAGTATTATGCTCCTAAAATCTTGCTTAGCCATACCCTCATGTTAGCCTTGCCTTTTGGAAGAATTGAGTATGTAGGTTTCCCAAATTCAATATGCCCTCAGAAGCCTTAAAAATTTTAACTTCTGCTTAAATGCCTTAAGACCTGAGCCTGGAAATTAAATGTATGGAAGGCTCCACCTTGCAGCCAGAGGAATGCCTCCTTTGAACAAAATCAGGTTCAATAACGCACATTTGAAAAAGTTCTGGAATCTCATGATGCCAGTGACTTGTCTTGGGGGGAGAATAATGCTGGGACTCACACTGGTTTTCTTTAAGGGATATTTTTACCCTTGTTTTGTTTTCCAGTTCAAGAGCTGTTTTTGTGAATGAGATAATCTGTTATTTTCAAAACTACAACTAGGTATTTTTTAGACTGCTGATTCCCAGATCTGAACAGATATTCTCCAACATGTGGTAAAGTAATTTTGTCTCTAAAGTGTATATAGATCATTACAGACTGCATCCCAGAACAGGTGCTCATGGATGCGGATGACCATTTTCCATCTGTTTTATTCCCTGTCTTATTTGTCACTATTAAATGATTACTGCAGTGACAGAACTCCCCAAGTATGCATTACTGAATTTCTATTTCAGCCTGGAAGCAAGATGATAGCCCTGTGACATGCACACTGCCAAGGGAAGACAAATATGAACAAAGTGGGGCTTTCAGTTCCTGTATCTTTGCAAGATCTTTTCTTTAAGCCTTACAGAGTTATTTTAGTAATGAGCCTCTGCCAACGCAGGCTCAGCTGCAAAGCCATCGAGGGCAGAGGCAAAGAGGAGCTGAGAGCAGGGCAGGAGAGCTCTGCAGGTGGTACTGTGCCCAGGGACTGGGCAGGGGGACAGATGGACACAAGCTGTGTCAGGCGTGGCAGTTGCCTCCCCTGTGGCCAGGGCTCTCTCTGGCCAGTGTGCCATGCTGCGAGGAGCAGCCAGCTCTGTGCCTGTCCTGAGGAAAGGCAGAGACCAGGAACCATGTCCTAGCCCAGGTGGAGGCAGTGGGCACAAGCGCAGGGGACCAGTTCAGTTCAGCTCAACATGTTAAGCTGGACTGATCAAGCAAAATTATATTACCCAGCACCACTTCTTTTTTGGTTACCAGTACTGTCAGTTAACAGCATAAGCTTAACTTATAAAGCCTATTTTTATTCCACTGCTCTGCTCCATTTGCCTATAAATATTCTGCAGTCTTAAATAAATTCCATCATAAGCTGAAGTGCTTCTACAAAAATGTAGCATTATTAGGCACCAATCCTGATCCCTTGTCCCTAAAAGCATTTGTTGTTCCCAGAATGTAGGTAAGAAGCAAGTTATCAAACATGTCTCAGATTTAAAGAGCAAGCTTTCAGTTAGTGGTGTGACTCCTCATTGAAATGGCAGAGCTATGGGTTACAAAAAGTCAAGGCAGGCAGACCAGCACCTGGCTGGCAAAGTGCTCCAGGAGCCATGGGTCAGCTTGGCATCAGGGCCATGAGATCAAAGAGCACAGGGTTGGGACCAGCTGCTCTTATTTTTAGGGTCCTGAGTCAGTGTAGCCTCGAACAATAAGGCTGGTTGGTTTCCCATTGACAGCTGCAGGTTTCTGGTGGAAGAGCTGGCTGCTTCCCACTGAGAGGGGCTGCTCCCCACAGGCAGGGACTGTCCTGCTGGGGCTGCAGCTTGTTTTGAGTCCAGAGTAAAGCAGCAAAGAGAAGCATGAACTTTCCTGCATCCCAGTACACCTTTGGTGGCTGGATTGCTGGTGCTGGTTTTGCAGAGGGGTGGGAACTGTTGGCTTCTGACACCCATCTACAACAAACTCCCTGATGTATTTCTCCTTCCAGATGTATATTTTTCATAAATCTTAGATTTTTAGAAATTGTACCATAAAGTTTAATTTCTGTTCATCAACCTTCTTTGTGACCCTCTTCCCTGCTTCAATGAGCTTGAAAGCCAATTGGTTTTCCCCACAGTGAATGCATGGGGCAGCAGGAGGGCTCTGGAGCTGGGGCCCAGTGGCAGGAGCAGCCATCTCCTACTGGCAGCCAGCAGACACCTCTGCCAGGAGAGCAGGGAGAGGAAGGAGCTGTGTGCCCTGGCACAGCATGCATTAGAAATGAATGGCACTGAGGGAAAGTTCCCTGGGAAAGGTGTTTGCACAAAACATCTAGAAGCCTTTCATGCATTTTTTGAGGTGGGGACAGGAAGGCATTGGGGAAAAAACTGTGGGTTGGAAATGTATTTCCAACCATTTTCAAAGTAAACAAATTCTTTTTGAAGTGATGGGTTTGTTGCATAAATTGTGCATTTGACAGAGTAAGTGGTGGGATGTTATGGTAATTACTAATGTCCCTTGAATATTTGGTTAACCACTATATATAATCCCAAATGCAGTAGCCTTTCCAGGGAGAATTTAGATCTACCCTTTGGGCAGGATTAACTGTTACTCTCTTGTTTCAGCAACTTTTCAATTATTTGATTCTAGCACAAGGAGTTTTCCATTTTGAGAGGAAAAAGGTGTCCATTTTGACATCTGACTTTTAAAAAGAAGTTCCATCCTGTACCTGTGTGTGGTGAGCTGTGAGGTCACTGCCTGGGTACTGGGCAGGAGGGGTGGGAAGGCTGTCGCAGCTAAAGACCCCTGGCTCTGTTGCAGAAATGGATTTGTCTTCTTTCCTCCCTAGATCCAGACACAGAAAATGCATCAGTGCAATGCTGAGTTCTGTGTTTCAGGTCAGATTCTTGCAGAGATATTAACACTTGAGAAGATACCTATCCCTAACCTGCTTCTCCTAACAGCAACCAAAATATATCCACCCTGTCTCCATAGCTTTTCTTCCTGTTATTTTATTCCCATCTTCCTTCTCAGTTTTTCCTCGGAAAGTCTCCCTTGAGTCAGCACCAGGATGTGTAGGCTCAAGGCAGAAAGGTGATCTTCCTAAGCTCTATTTTTCACTGTGGGGAATGACATATCCTTGGTCTGCCACCATTGCTTTACAAATGTAAAATATTTCCTAAAGACACAAGCATATAGACTTTGGTGATTGCCTAGATCAGGATTTTTCTTTGGTGTATTAAAATACAGAGAGAGACTTATGCTTTCAGAGGAGTTTCTACTCTGGGTCACTTAATGATATCAGTATCTCTGCTTAGCTTTACAGCATGCTTTTACACATTTTATTTGTATCCAGTCATTGCTATTCATTTTCAGCCCATTTGCTGCCTGGTTGGGACACTCATCTTGCTCTTCGTTACTGAGGCAATAAATGTCTCTCAATATCCAGGTCACAGCAACCCCATGGTGTGTCTTGCATGGACACCAATCACTCTTCCCACGTGGGCTCACTCATCTTCCATCCATAGTGACTTTCTCCCTGTGTTTTCC
Source organism: Lichenostomus cassidix (assembly GCF_008360975.1). Taxonomy (NCBI): domain Eukaryota; kingdom Metazoa; phylum Chordata; class Aves; order Passeriformes; family Meliphagidae; genus Lichenostomus; species Lichenostomus cassidix. Next base: position 14,020,130 of record NC_139489.1, on the reverse strand, counting down.
ATCTTCATGACAGCTCGTCTCATAAATTCGCTCAGGCATCACTGGCACATCTCCTCACTACTGCTCTAATACCAGAGGAGAAAACATGTCTGTGATGCCTTGATTTTCAGGACATTAACTGCAAATAAAATAGCATGTTGCAGCCACTTGCCAAGAGAAATCCTTAAAAGCAAGTTAAAAGAAGAGCTTACTCATTGGACTACAATCTGAAGCTTAAGAAAATGTCATCCATAAGGCTTTGCACTCTTCTGTATAAAATAAACCTAGGTCTAGTTTAAAAAAATTAAATTCAAATTAAAGACATACTTCACTAGGGATAGACCTTTTCATAATTTGCAGAGGTTACAGGCTCAAACTTTAACAAGCTCAAATGTAGAAACTACAACAATAGCTCTGATGTCTTTTTGGGTGTAGAAACAGGGAAGCAGTACAGTGTGAGGAATTTCAGTATTCAGGTATCTGCAATAGAAATCCAGTAGTCCAAATATTCTAACATGTGACTAATTTCTTGTTTCATTTTCCGTCTTTACATGCTCATTTGAAGGCTCCCAACACTGGCTTTTTAAGTTGGTCTAAGAGGCAGTCAGCTGAAATGATACATAATACTAATCACACGCTGCAAAATAAACTGGGCATAGGAATAATGTCACTCCTAATAAGCATGGCTAAACACTTATTAAACACTATAAACAAATATTGCCAAATCAATTAATTTTCATACTATTTGGAAATAGAAACAGCCTTCCCTTTGGTAAATTGGCAGTGCCCAGAAATCTGCTCATTGTTTTCAGAGAAATTCTCTTATTGGAGATGGCACAAGTTCCCTGGCCAGAGAGCTTTATACTGGACATTAAATAAGACCAAGAGCTGAGTGTTTCTGAAAGAAGTGGGGACGAAGAGCCTGTGGATGGGGACCATGGTGGCCACTAACTGATTTGGGTAGCTGGGAGAAGTGTTCGGTTCCTCCTCAGCCTTCCCCCATGTTCAGGATTCTGTGCTGCCCCCCAGCTTGCTCCTTTGGCACCCCAGCATGCAAGCGTCCAGGAAAAGAGTTAAGTCATATCACAGCGTGACATAACTGCTTGGTAAGCTAAAGCAAATAAATGGGCATTACTGTGTTTGCAGTGTGAGCAGGCTGGGGAGAGGGAGTTTAAGGAGGGATTTAAAAGACAAGATGTGATAAACTGAGCAGAATTAGCAAAACGTTTTCTAATGGAGAGGTGGTACAGAAGAAAGAGAAGAGAACATCCGTCTGTGTGAGCCTGGAAGGAGCACTAGGGGTGTGTGCATGTCAGAGATGATATTAGAGTCTGATGAGGCCAGGGCTGGATTTTCAAAGGAGAAGCAAGTAGATTTGAAAATGGTAAAAGCATTTATACTGATGCCAGAGGGACCTAGGGCAGATCCCACCGACTTCAGGCTTGCTCTGAGAAGCCCAAATCTAATGAAGGATGGATGAACCATGAGAAGCTGCGGCTTTGAGGGATCCCAGAGTTGGGCAATTTCAAAAGGAGCGTAACAAATCAGTGGAGTGGCCCAGTGCCAGGGTGGCAGAAGGGGAGCCATGCTGCAGTCATGACCAGGTCAGCCCAGACTTCTCAGTAGAGTTGTAGAGAAATACTGGATCCTAGACACATATTGGGAGGACAAAAAGGAAGAGATGTGGAAGTTACCCAACAGAGAGTTTGAATGGAAGGGAGGTGGTGAGACTACTGTCATGAACGGGGCAGGAGGAAAGGGCTTGGGAGGCAGGTGAGGATTCAGTGCACTGTACATGAGTGCTGTGGGCAGTTCAGCACTGCCTGCCTGCTCTCACTCCTGCCATCTCACTGGGAAATCCTCCAGGACAGAGACACCTCTGTGACTTCTGGCACCAAGCTGCATCCCTGCTGGCAACTGGCTGGGGAGGAATGAGGCTGTTAGGGATGTGAGCAGCTGCCTGCCCAGGGGCAGAGGCTGCTGTGGCTGCAGCCAGCATGCAGCACAAGGCACAGCTGCTTCCCACTACTGCTTGCATGAGCTTGGAGGACTTCAATGTCTGTCTGTCATCCTACAGCCTTTCATCAACGCAAATTCCAGTAATAAATTTTAAAATATATTATGGCTCCTTTAGCAAAGTAACTCCATGCTACTCTTTCTACATATTTCTGATTTTCATTACAAATATCAGGTTTACAGTGAATACTGAGGTTCAGGTATGTGTTTAAGGGAGCTGGTCTCCACTAAACAGATGTACACAAAACCCAGCTGTGAAGGTGCTATGACATTTAGGACAGACATCTGTGCTATTTAACAGAAGACAATCCCATATACACCCAGCCACCATGCTAGTAGCCCTTTCTCCAAGTGTGCTGGATGCTCAAATGTCATGATTACTCAACAAAAAATAATGCAACAATTTCTAAGTAGGTCTTGATTCTGGCTTGACTGAAGGAAGTTCATTTGCATTTAAATACCCTTAAGCCCCTGAAAGAGTTTGAGTTTTTCATTATGTTTGGAAAATAGTTTGTGCTTCTTTTCTAGGCCTCAGGAGTTATTCTTGTATTTGCAACCAGCCCTTGTCGTTTTTCTGCAAGTCTTCTCATCCATGAGCTTGTCCTTTGCATGCCACCTATTTCCTTAGCTGGCCACCTGTAGACAGAAGTCTACATATTCTTAAATTCAGCTGTGTCACACATTTCTGCAAACTTCTTCCCCAAGCTATGGTACGTGAAAAATATTGTAGGTTTTCCTAGACCTTTCCAAGACCACCTTCACTCGAACTCTTTTTCTTGTTTTGGCACTGCTTGTTGTAGACTGGAGAGCAACAGTTTATGGGTGGGGTGTTTATCCTGGTGGGTCCTTTGTGATACCTTACTTAAAACTGCTGTTTGTGTTTGCCAGGACGATTCTGTGTTAACAGGTTTTTATTATGAAAAGCATAGCTGACCTTTAAAGTCCAAAGGCCATATTTATGAATGACTCAGCCTGCTCTCAGTGTGGCTGAAGATTACAGTATGCAAACAAAAGCCAAAGCATACTTCTCCCATATAACTTTTTGAGAAAGCAGTATTTGCCTCTGGCATTCACCAAGGGAGCTTTCCCTTTGTGTGCAAGAGGAAAATTGGGCAGGCTACAATAAAAGGCATTGTTGGTCCCAGCATGCAAAGAATGATGATCCAAGAACTGAAATAATAGAAAAGTGTCGGGAGGGAATTTATTTCACAAACATGTCAAGATAGCTTCAGGCTTACTCAAGTTTTGATTCAAGCTTCTCATTCTTCTCAAATTCTTTCCAGGCCAAAATGGATTAAATAGTTGCTAATCTTCAATCATTCAGCATTTCTCTGGGATCAGAGTTTGAGGATGGCATTGGCGTGCTGACATTTCAGCCTCCGGTTCCTTAATGACAGTAAACCCCAGGGAATCTCAGAGTATGTACTCTTGCACTATGATTAGGGTCTCTCTCCTCAAATTCCATTGTGAAGGTCTCTGCAGGAAGGGCCTTCTTGCTTTGTGTCCTGGAGAGTATCTGTCACAATAGTCAGCAAGGATGATCCATATTGCACCCAAAATGTTCATAACAGGCTATAAGATATTTTTCATGGAGCTGGTTTCCAGACCCAAATATTGTCTGACAGTATTGCTTGCAAATCATTGCAAATAGGAGAAGGAAACTCGTCTTGCTGTGACGTATCTAGACAGATACTACCAGCCCTCAACTTTAAATGAAGAAAAATAAAAAATTTAAAATTTTGTGTTTGGGCATACTAGTCCTATTGGGATGTTTCCCCTTGAACTGACAACAAAACAAGAATAGTAATAATAAAACATTCCTATATAGACATTATTAATCCCTTCTCCTAAACCTCTTGTTTTAAAAATAAAGTCTCCTAAAAAGTTCAGAACATGTCTTTTTTCCCCCCTCTTCCTCCTCATCCCTGCTGAAAAACCCCTAGGAGCTCATGTCAGTTAAGAATTTGCAGTAGCGGCTAAATGTAAAAACTATGTAATTTATGTCCTATGGTCCTATAAAATATAACTACAAACCATGTTCACAGCACTGCAAATTACACAGCACTTCACCAGTGTGAGAGATGGCACAGTGCCTATTGTGATAGATGATCCCACACCTAGAACCAACTGGCAGCTTTTGTAAAATAGCGAGGCATCCCTTTGATGCCGAACTGATGAAGGACAGATGGTCTTTTTCTCCTTCAAGGAGGATTCCCATGAGGCTTTATTTGCAATGGTTTATGTGCGTGTGAATTATTTGTATTAAAAGCGAATTAATATGGCATTTATTGGTGAACTATAACACACTGAGATGAAGTGAAATTTTTAACTACTTTTTGTACCAACAATAGTACTGGCTGTTCGAAATTTTTCTTTTTCTGATAGTGGAGACCATTTTTGCTAGCTCTAAGGTGCCCCTGTGCTTCTTTGGCAGTACAAATTTATTTATGCCTGCCTTAAAGGCCTCTCTGTCCTTCCAGAGCAGTGCATCAGAGGCTGAGAGTAAATGACAGCCAAAATGGTATTGGTCCCAAAAGGGACCAAAAAGCCCCATAACACAAGCCAATACTTTTTAATCTTCACAATACTCTTTTTAACCTTCCTCTTCCTTAGATGTAAATGCAAAGGTTATGGATGGCTCACGGGGACTGATGGATTCCCTCTGGCCCTTTCTCTTCCTCCTTAATGTATCCCATAGCTTAGTTGTATATAGGTGTATAATGTTGAACCTATACTTAGGTGTATACTGTTGAACCCTGTTCAGCTAGCCTTATTCAATATCATCTAACCATTTTGTGCATAAACAAAGTGATTTATACAACAGAATGTTTTGGGCAATGTGGTCTGGAGCTGTGAAGCTGACTGGAATGTTATATTACCTTTGGGTTTTTAGAGCTTTTTAGAGCCCTTGCTCTTGGATACATGGGTACTAAATGGGTTTCCCCCATTTAATTAATAATAAAATGTTAATCGTGTTGACAAAATAAAAGGCCCGAGATTCAGTGGCTCTTTTCTTTAGCATATTTTGCACAGCTTCATAATTGCATTAGATTCAGACCTGATTTACTGAAAACTTCTGGAAAAAAATGCATTTTTGGTCAAGGACATTTAGGAGGAATTCCTGGAAACTGTTTGTACTGCTCAACCTCAGCTGTCCATTAGTTACTTTTGTTTCCAGAGCACCAAAAATGTGCCAGGAAAATTAAGTAATTATAAAATTCTATGAGAAATTTTTGCTACGTTATTCTTTACAAGGGAAGTAACATCTGTTCTTTCCTCAGAATCCAGATCTGCCTCAGTTCGCAAAGGATAGATGAACATTATAATTACAAAATACATATAAAATTTGGCTTCATTTCCAAGAGAATCAGACAAGTCCATCAAAATGAATCATTCTGCACTGCCTTTTGCAGGCTCTCAGTGCTGCACACAGCCAATGCCTGGGCAGCTGGTTCCCTGTTCGTGCAGGTGAGTGTCCAAAGGCAGCACCAGTGGGTGCCCTGCATGCACATTCCATGCATAGTTGGTTAGCACTGCACCTCGGACACAGCCCAAATGCAGCAATGCAGTTCCTGTGTGGTCAGGGTGATGGCTGGAAGGGATGTGGGGAAGCTCAATGTGAGCAAAAGAAACAAGTGGCCAATGAATGAATAGTTAGGAGGGCAATGATGAATGGGAAGTGCCCTGAGCAAGGGAGGGTGGATGGGCTGGAAAATTCAATGGGAGGTGAAAAACACTGAAAATGGGGTGGATGAGTGAAAACACTGCCTGGAAGGCCCTTGTGAAAAATCCTGTGTGGCACAGGGTCTGGTGGCCACCACAGAGCATCTGTAGGGCTTTGGGAGGATCGCTCACTGGTGAGGCCAGGTGCAAGCAAGGATTCGTTTGGGGGATTTGTGTTAAAATATACATTAGTGCTAGCAACAGCAGGAGGTCTGACTGTAATGAGCTTAACGAATGTGGCACAAGGGACGTTTCAGGTAGAAGGAGAAATGTGGGATTTCTTGTTTGTATAATTTGGACACTTGGCAGATGGATAAACTTTAATTGCCATCCAAAGCTCCTGATCTTGCCAAAGAATGAAGAGAGTGAAGAGAGCTATTGATTTCCATCTGGACAAACAATTTACTTTTTAGTGTTCATCAGCCTGATGTGTATCTTCATTCCCTGTCACTGTGCAAGCTAAAGCTGCTTTCATCGGCAGATTTCAGGTGGGATTTCAGCTGAATATGTGGTTAGAATTGCGAGGCGTTAATGGTAGAAGCTGCCTCACTTACCACACTGGCAGTGCACGATGTGCTGTTAGTTTTGAAAAATCTCCACATATCTAGGTCCTTATATAAAGCATCTCTTTGCTGTGATGTCCAGTTGCCTCCCAAAAATAAAATGGGCACAGAAAAAGCCTTCTCTCTCTGCTCAACAGGAGAAAGTTAATGTTGATTTTATATGATCCATGTTTGTTTATAAATGTGGTGTTACTGAGCAGAGGATTACATCAAAAAAGTGGATTTTGCATTTCACTTTGAAGACACAGATGTCCATAGTCAACATGATCACTTTTGGGTCAGGCTTCCAAATTTCACAGACTAAATGCCACATTTTTTTTCCCTGTCCTTGACAGTTTCATTGTTCCAGAGTCATGTAGCCAGTGCAGGTCATGATCTTGATAGAGAGATACAAAGAGAAAACTGTTATGTAGGGACCAATGTAGCAACTAGGAAAACAATAAATGGGATATTTTTGAAGGAAAGGTTGAGGGGAGAGAGAGAGAGAGAGGAGGTAGAATTATTTTTGCAAAGCAATCAAAAAACCCACATGCTGCAGTTTGCAATATGCAAATAGCATCATTAGGCACCAACGTTTTTATACAACTACTCAATATAACACTGTGCACGTAATGGAGATTGGTGTGCCCATGCAGGGTAGATGTGTTTACAGGTTTTTCTGATTTACCAGGAGCACCTTTCCTAAGAAGACAGGCTGAGACAACTGAGATTGTTCAGCCTGCAGAAGAGAAGGCTCCAGGGAGACCTCACTGTAGCCTTCCAGTACTGAAAGGGGGCTTATAAAGAAAGAGAGAGAGCAACTTCTTACACAGGCAAGACGGGGGGCAAGAAGGAATAGTTTTAAGCTAAAAAATGAGAGATTTAGATTAGATGTTTGGAAGAAATTTTTTACTGGATGGTGACTCCCTGGAAGAGGTCATGCAGAGCAGCTGTGGATGCCCCATCCTTGGAAATGTTTAAGGTTGGATGGGGCTTTGAGCAGGCATCCCTACCCATGGCAGAGGAGTTGGAAGTAGAGCATTTTTAAGGTCACTTCCAGGTCACTTTATATCAATTTACAGAATGTCTAACATGGATTGATATGGTTGTTGACTAGCAGTATCTTGATTTTATTTTTATTTTTTGTCTTTCTTTAAGAAAGATTTAACTTGATATGTGGGAGCAGGGAGGGGGGTTGGAATTCAAATTCAAATTGGCCCTATTGGAAAGAGTGATTCATTTCCTGTTGACTTTACTAACTAATCACATTAAAGTACCCTGTAGTGAAAAGCAAACCTTATATGTGAACAAGAGAATAGAGATAAAAATTGTGAGTCTTACATTCATATTTGCCAAATTCAACATAGGAAAATTACATCTTTTCTGCTGGTTGGTTAGATCTTGAATTGTGTTTTGCATATAAGAGTATTTTAGAATAATGATGTTACTGCTTTGTTACTTTTTTGTGTGTGTGTGTATATCTCTCTTTCTAATCAGGAGGTAACAGTATACACAGCAAAAGTCATCTGGTACCTCACACAGCTGTTACAATTCAACAGGTATTGATATATCCCCTTTGGTATTCAGAGTTGGGTTATAGTCTCATTTTATACACAGAGCAGTTCTACTGTTGGTTACAAAATGCTTCCCACATGACACTGTCTTATCATCTTCACTGTTTCTGGAGAGATTTTGAGAAATGAGTCATGGTGTGGTATGTCCTACTTAGGATACTTCAGATGTTGTTTTTTCCAAGGTGCTTCCCCAAGCCTTTGACTTTAAAGTCTTGAAAGAGGACTGCTCAGAAGTGGAAGTGCCTGAAACCATTAATTATCCTTAAAAATGTGTCTTTCTCCTGTGAAAAATAAATGAAAGAATACTTTTCCTTGTGTTATTAAAAAGCTGTTTTATCTTATTTGTAACTGAAAATAATAAGTAAGTATATCTTTCCCTTCCTGCTGTTAATGCATCTGTTAAAGTGAGCAGATAATTATACTTTAGGTCTATCTATCCATACTTTAAAACTATGATCATAATCATTAAATTATTATATTTTTTCTAGATGCACAGTAAAATTTCTTCCATCCCCATTTACTGTACTTATTACCATATGGTATTTCTTCCCTGATCCTGAAAGGAATAAGAATATGAGCATTTTGAGGCACTAGTCTATATGTATTTATAGGAGTAAGGAGTAGAACTGCCAAAATGCATGAAATTTTCTGTTACAGCTTTCAGAGAAATCAATGAGAGGTCTCTGCTTTCAGTGCTGATTTTGTCTTTGCAGTTATACTGTAAAAGGCATAACTGGTTCTCTTCATTTGATTTCACAAACACATTGCAAACAGAACTGAATTAGTGTGGTCAGCAACATCACTGGCAGGCATATGCACTATGTGAATTGACTTCTCCTAGCAGTTTATTAAGACACCATTCATTCCTTTCCAGTAACATGGTAGGCACATTTGTTTGTCTACCTAAAATTAAAGCAGTTGGATTTCCACAAAATATTAAGTTGCTATTAAATGTCAAAGGACAGAGAAATCTAAATATCAACATAACAGACAGAAGAGTAAGCATTGGTGCAGAACACCTGCAGCACATGGCAAACAGTAATTTACAGGTTATCAGAAGTCCTCAGGATTTTGGGGGAAAAAAAGACTTGTATCCATCAGTTTCAAGACAGCACAAGAAAAGGTGATTGAGACCTTTTACTGGTGTAACTAGGCATAGGTCCCTTTGAAGAAGACAAGATAATTTCATGTCTATTCTGTGATTAATTATAGCACGAGTTATTGCCCCCTGGATACAATAATGCTGTAGCTTTTCTGTGTATCTTTCATTGTTTTATAACTTCTTAACACTGACACTTAGGACAGGATATTAATAAACTTGATAGAAAAACCTATTGGAAACCTTTCACTTTCTTAGCTTGTTTTGTGATATATGAATCTGTTCATTTGTCTCTAGCACTAATCTCAGTGCTGAGGAATCTGGCAAAAAAACTGCTTGTCCTTTGCAGGCACACAAAGAAAACCACAAAGTTGTTGGCTCATGTGCATACATATATATATATATAAATATGTGTGTGTGTGTGTGTGTGTGTGTATGAACATCTATTCTGTTTCATGCAGATAAAAAAGCTAATTCCACTTTAACAAGCTTCTTGTAAATATAAAGCTTCGTAGTTGCATGTGCAAGTTATTGACCAAGTCAGCATCAAAAGTGCACAAAGCTTGTATAAATCAAGGCAAAAGATGCCTAGGTGATAAGAAAGGCTGTGAATTAATTCTCAGGCAGCTCGCACCTGGAAGGAATGGGAAATCCAAACCATGAAAAGCAAGAAATGCTACAGCCAAATGTCACTGTCTCTTACTGCTGAGCTCACGAGGGCTTTTCAGGCAATGTGAGGGAAGGACAGCCTGCCACACCTGCAGGGTGCTGCCAGCTGGTCAGCTGGCTCTGTAGAAAAGGGAAATGGAGACAGGATAAACACTAAAAGGCAACTCAAGTTACATTGCAAAGGGCTTGGGTCCTTTCAAAAATATTAACTTGCATCTATCAGCATTTTTAAGCTTTTTCTTTTTTAGGCAATCAAGAAACAGTTTTGATGGTCAATATGAAGGGAAGGAAAGAAGACAGCATATGCATTTTTCATCTTGTATCAGTGCAGCCCAGTTTAGCAGCCATGATTTACCAAAGACTTTATCCCACCCTTCACTCAGGAAGCCCCACGGAGTGCACCTACAGCACCTCACAGCACCTGGTTCTGGATTCATGAGACAATTGAACTGTAGCTGTGTGTGAATGTCATGAACCATTCCCCCTTCTACTGCTTGAGGTGATGCTTTCTTGCCAAGTTTATAAAATAGCACACTTTATTAAAAATGCTGTCTGATAGCAGTAATAGTTTTATTGTTGTTTTGCAGTCACAACAAGAACCATTTGCAAGGCACTTATCCTAGCTCTGTCTTCTCCTCTTAGCTGCAGTAGCATTTCTGGCATATTTCTGGGAAGTCTGACCATCAGGGATGCAAATGGTGCATTTCCATTACTTTCTGTAAGAGATATGTTTACTTCTGTAGTTTAGCATAAATTTCCACAGACTACTAATCTCATTTTTTCATCATGGTCATGCCTGTGGTACCTAACTCATGCTTTTTAAAAAAAGTTTCAACAAGTGACTTTTCTCCTGCAGAGAAAGAAGGGTAAAAGGCATGGTGAAGGTGGGGAGATAGGAGCACAGAAGCTAAACAGTCAGAATCCTGCAGCTCTTGCCTCAGTGATTTCTCAGCCAAGTAAATCCAGAAGTTGATCCTGGTTGTACACAATACTGCAATCTATTGTAACAAAACATGTGGGAAGATTACAAATGTGAGGAATGCCCTGTGCCTCTGTGTGTTGTTCAGGCTGCTTGGTGCCATGTGTCACAGCAACAATGCTGCCAAAGCTGACTTGCAAAGAATCACCCTTTGACAGCTTTGTCTCCCAACAACTGTGTTGCTGTCAGTTAATGGGAATTCCTGCTTCTGTGCAGGATGGAAAATGCCAGCTGAGGAAACACCCAGATCATTATCCCATAGCAGACAAAACAAATATTGTGTTTCCCCTGAACCAGCTATACATAGAATTTATCTGACCCTGGTAAGAGTCTGAGATAGCACAGGTTCAAGTCAGGCAAGGGAAAATGCTGCACCCCAAAAGGATTTCTCTTCAGGCTGGCAGATGCACTCTTGATTTATGCCATCCAGAAGAAGTTGGTCTCTTCTTCTAGAAGTAATCTGTTATGTAAAGAATAGATGGTGAACAAAACCTGTTCAGCATTTGGAAAATGTAAAAGCACTTAGAAACTTGTCCATGTAGTGGGGTGAAGTGACTTGTGGCCTCATGTCTTCAGCTCTTCTAAATGAGGAGCCCAGACTCTTAATTATTTAGTAAAAATACTGCTTCACTGAGTCACTGTGGTTTTTTACTTTACAGTAAAAGAGCAGAAAGAGAACACTTCTGACAACTATCTGGGTGAAAACCCTTTTGAGTCACTGTTTGTGTATCTAAGGCAAGATTAAAGTAATTTTTCTCTTTTATGGCTGTGAGTAAGACCTTATCATGTACCTCTTCTAAGAGAATGATCCATTGATCATAATGGGAGCTTTTCCAGCAGATCACCGTTAATAATGGCATTTTGCTGTGCAGTAGTTGCACAGTTTTCTATCAAGTTGAAGAAATCACTTAAACTTGTATCCCTTTTCAAAAGTAAAATTCAGTGTTATCCATCTTTCTGGTGCAGATTCCCTTTGTCATAGAGAGATGTGCTGGTGACTGAATGCTTCAGTTGCTGTCTTGTCCTGGTTTTTTACTCTCTGGAGTTTCAAGTAGCATTTCCTTAATAGTGTGAGAGATGTCCATTAAGGCTTTAGGGACTGCGGTGATTTACCAGCATTTGCAAGCAATGGGAATTGTTTTCCAACTTTGCAGCTGCCTATCACGCCTGAGCAATTGCCTGTGTGGTATGTGTTTGTATTCAGCAGTGATCCAAATTCTCCTTTGTCATGGTCACACAAACTATTCAACAGCAGTGGCCATCTCTGACCTTCAGTGACCCAAGTAAGGGTTGTGCATTTGCTACACAAATTGGGCACATTGGACTCATCATTACATAGCTGTTTTCACCAAAACAATACCATCCAGTGTAAAAACAATAACTGGACCATAGGACTGGAAGGGGTCTCTACTTATCCATCCTTCCCCATCTCTGGCTTTCTGCTCCTGGCAGATGTTTCTTTGTCTTAAAAACACCTGGTATAGAGGCTGCACATTTTTACCAGGCAATCTTTTTCTCTGCTCTTTATTGTTAGAAAGTTTTCTGCACTTTTCCTTGATAAAATTTAAGTCTGTTGCTTGCCTTCTACCTTGTGAAAATTACTCCCACCATCTTTGTGGTAATTTTTTACATAGCTGCAGGCTGTTCTCAAGTTGTGGCTGTGAAAAATAACAAAAATCATACTGATACGCTACTATTTTTTTTGTCAAATGGATAAAATTTCACTCTGGGTGTCAGTACTTTTCTGTCATAACTTTAAAACCATGTTTCCTGTTTCAGTATCTATTCCTTTCTCCTGAAAGTGAATGCACTGTTCACATATGCACCCTCAAGTACATTTTGCAAAGCAATTTTCTTCTTACTGTCACTGTCAGCAGATGACTCTGTGCAGTGTCAGTCACAAAACACCTGGATTTGCATCCTTCTCTGGATGAAGCATTTTCTCCTTTTCAAATACAGCTCTCTGTAATACTGCTTAAGCACTCTGCATTTCATATTCTATCAGGAGCATAGTTTTATTGTTCTGCATGACTTCCATAGTGTCCCACAGCTTTTTTCTTTGCTGGGGGGCAGCTTTGCTCTTTTATACTAGTCTCTCCAGCAGTACCTAGTTACAGGAAAATAATGGATATTGAACAAGGTAGAGAATATTTAAATACTATGTTGATGCCTGTAGCTGACCTATTTTGCATTGCTGCATATGATGAATTTTAACATCACTCCCATAAGACCATGTGAACACATTCTATTTTGTAACATTAATTTGTGAGTAAACTGATAGTTTGATAATCTTATTATAAATATGCACAATATTGCTCTGGGTGCATCTGTTCGTAAGTTGTTAATGATGCTTTTCTATTCACCATAAATAATAGAACAATAATCACAATTTAAAAACAGATTTTAATTTGTATTTAAATTGCACCATTTCACACACTTATGGGAGCACAGATGACTTATTTTACTGTAGTCACTAGTTCCAAAACCTTGTTTAAACAGCTAACGATGTGTATTTCCAACACACAATAGTGTGTGTAGCACACACTGTCTCACAGCACTGTCTCACAAAGAGATTCTCCATCCTTCAGCCTGGTCTCCCATAAAGGTATTGAGAAACTGTCAGAAGTGATACCTGACCAGCTCCCAGGGAGCAGCTGTGGCCACCTGAGCTGGGCTGGTGATAGTGCCTCCGGGGCAAGCCTCACTGTCCTAGTGAGCATGTCATGTGCACATGAGATCATAGCATAGCATCACCTCATATCCTGTAATTTCAGTGAGGTCTAAAAATTGTCATTGCTTACAAATTCATAAGGTGACAGTGGATGTCAAAAAGAGCTGTATTGACTATAACTTCCAATCCATTGGCTGAAGGAAAACTATTTCAATACCTTTTCTGATTGGAACCATGGCAAATTTTGAAATTAGTAGATAGTAGCACTTTTTCTTCTGGCTAAAAGTAATGGTAACTAAAAACCAAACTGTGCCAATGGCCATATCCCAAATCCATCATAATTTCCAAATAGGCCTTAACAATGGTGGATTATACCAGAGACATTATAATACTACTTGTAGTGGTTTTTCAAGAATTTGAAATGTCCAACAGGATAGCAACTCAATTACCTGTCCATTTGTTTAAGGAAAGTCATATTTGCACATTATTCAGTGAATGACCATTATTCAAATAACTGTGCCTATGCACATTAACTAAAAGCAGCCTTTACAGAATATTTGGAGAACGTGTGGAAAATGCAGATGAAAATCTAGTGAGCTGCCATTTTAGAAACACACTTTGGTATTTCCTTCGTGCTATTCATTAATCATATTCCCAAATGCTGAACATCTGCAGATATCTGTGACAGCACGACCAAGACAGCTGCCTGGGTTTTTTCTGTGTACTGAAGGGGGAACACAAAGATATGTGCTGGTGGGGTCCCCTCCATGACCAGAGGGACACTTGAAAAATCCTTGTCAGTAAAAGCAGAGCTGGAAGGAATCTTCATATTCCTCCTCTCTCCCTGTCTACTCTGGTGAGGACAGACCTTGGAGATAATGGGAGGCTTGGGAGCAGGGGTAGTGTGCCTGAGAACTGGTGCTGTGGATGCTGCCTATGGGCGAGGTCTGGCACAAAGCCTCATTTGCCTGAGACAGAAATGTGCTCTGGGAAGGGCTGGCCCTCCTCCAGGACAAGCTCCAGTCAGGGTAAAACCTGCGGGAAATGAACCTGGGAAAATGCTTGTTTCAGGGAAAATGTGGGAAATCCTCATTGTTTCAGTCGCTGAGGCACAGGTGGGGCAGAACACCGGAGTCCCTCCTGCCCCACAGGTGGAACCCTACAGGCGGAAACCTTCAGAGTGTAAAGGCATGGGAGCAGATGGACACGCTCTGCCGGTGAGCGCCCTGTAGAAAGCCATGGCAAGAGATTAGGCTGGGCGTATTTCCTTAGGATTTGTATTTGGAACTGCCCTTGTCATGGGATATTCTTCCTTTGTTCACCCAGATGAACCGCCCGGCCTCAAGCTCCGCCGCCAGGGATGGAGTAGGCAGCGGCAAAGGGCTCGCAGGTGGCCAAGTCAATGCTCCCTCAAGCAGGAGGGTTATCGATCTTCCCCCTGCCCAGCCCAGCTGGAATGGATGTATGGCTGTGACTGGGCGCGGGGCTCAGAACGCTGTCAGCGCGGCTGTGTCTCTGCCCACAACTCCAGGCACTGGGCTGCAGAGCCCCGCCGCCCCTCAGGCCCGCCGGGGCACGGGGCCGCCAGAGCACAGGTAAGCGGCGCCGCGCGGGGGGCGGCCAATGGCGCGGCCCGGCCGCCGCCGCCAGCCAATAGGGAGGCGCGCGGCGACGGCCCCATGGAAATGTGCCTGGTGGGGAGCCAATGGGGCGCGGCCGGGCCGCGGGCGGCGCTTTCTCCGCTGCCAGCGCCGGCGGCGGCCGCGCGTCCCTCGCGTCCCTCCGCCGTCCGCGCCGCGCAGCATGGCCGGGCTGGGCGGCGGCCCCGCCGCCTTCGGGCGCTGCACGCACGCCGTGGTGCGGGCGCTGCCCGAGTCGTTGTGCCGGCAGGCGCTGCGCAGCGCGGCGGGCCCCGAGGTAGACTTCGCCCGCGCGGAGAGGGAGCATCAGCTCTACGTGGGTGTGCTGAGGGGCAAGCTGGGGCTGCAGGTGCTGGAGCTGCCGGCCGACGAGAGCCTCCCCGACTGTGTCTTCGTGGAGGATGTGGCCGTGGTCTGCGAGGAAACGGCGCTGCTGACCCGGCCGGGCGCGCCCAGCCGCAGGAAGGAGGTGAGGTGCGGCGCGGAGCGGGGCGGGCCGGGCAGCGATGCCCGCGCAGGTGAGCTCGGGGTGGCCCCGCCGTCGGGCGTGTCCCCGAGCCCGCCCAGGGCCCCGGCGGGAGCGGCGGAGCGGGGCGGCGGGGATCGCGCTCGGAGCTGCAGCCCTGCTCGGCGGGACCGGCTCCGTGCGGCGGCAGCAGCCCGGCATCCCGCCGCCGGCAGCCGAGCCCGCTGTGCGGCGGAGCCCCGCTGTGCTGGGGGAACTGGAGAGCGGTGCTGTGCTCCTGGAGACAAGTGGATGGGCAGTGTAAACTATGACTCATCCATTCTGGGGCGTGCGGGCTCTCGCTCCCTGTCAGCTTGCCCAGCGGTCCGGCGGGATGGATCGCTGGCTGGTTGTGCGGCTCCGTGTTCACAGTGCAGCCCTGCTCAGTCCACAAACACCATTTTCAGTACATGTTCGACCCGAGCTCACCCCCAGGCAGTGCATCACTGGTACCTGCGATAATTGTATCTACTGGCCTGTGCACAAGAGCTGCTCTGTGTTTTGGTGTACTCGGTGTCAGCCTTAATGCCCTTGAACCTGATGCCACTTCCCCTGTGCAACCACCGCAGGCATCCTGCATGCCGGGGGGACGCGGACCATCTCACTGGAGAGAGGTGTAAAGGATGCACACCCACAGGAGCCCTACTTTAGATTTTCTTAGGACTTTTTAACTGTCTTCAGCCCATTCATAAACTAGTTCATCAGGCAGTGCATGCATTGAAGTGCCACCCAGTTATCTCCTTGTCAATGAGCAGCGACAGCCTGCCTTCCTGCAAATATCTTTTAACATAACCCTCCTCATGTTTCTTTCAGTTCCCGTCTTTGGTACCTTAGTGCATCTTGAGGTCTGTAGGCATGTCCTGTTGTACCTGTGGGTCAGGCCACTTGCTCTAGTACAGCAGTACCTCCTCTTGCCCATTGAGAGCAAAGGCTGAGTTGCTCCACTTGGTTTTGGTGTTTTTTACATAGTGCCTTTCTCTTGCCAATTGCAGTTTACTTGAATTCTGCCTAATGTAACATTTGAGATACTGGCTACATCTTGTACACATATATTTCTTGTGCGTAACCATGTGTATTTACTCTTTGTAACACATCTGAATGCTCTTAAAGGTGACAGCACCCAGAGTAAAGTGTTCACCACATACTACTCTCAGAAGCAGCTGTTTCTCAGCCAGAATCACAGCGAGTTTTCACTATTCTTTCCCATGACACACTGGTATGTAGCTATGTGATTCCTGCTGCCATTTGTACCATTTCCCTTTCAGGAGAATGGATTTACTTCTTTCCATGAGGGTCTTGTCCAGGCAGAGTAATGAACCAAGAAGAGAGAAAGAGCTTTCAGGCATAGTTTGAACATTATTAGTGTTCTTGAGTGATGGAGCTGTCCTTCCCTTGAGATTTCTGTGAAGTAAAAAAGGAAAAATAATTGAACAAATACCCTTTTAAAGCTATAACAATGCATGACACTCCAGTGTAGTGCTTGTCTGAACATTTAACTCTTATTTACAATAATTCTTCCTCCTGGTAACATTGTTACAGCAGTGTCTTATGGAAAGGGGGAGAAGGTGCTCATTTTTGCAGGATGCTACTTGCCTGTTTCTGGTCCCTCTCACCTCCAAGGCATCCTCCCCTTCCTGCCCTGGTGACTGTTAGTTGTGTTTTAGCTGGTATGTCTGCATTGAGTAGTTAGTGACCAGGATGTCAAATTGAAAACAGTGAAATGGCAAAGGCTTTAGAAAGCAGGAATGGATACCTGCTTACCCAGAGCTCTGCATGCCGTGGCGGAGGGATTGGTGTGTGCCTTGGACATCTTGGCAAACATCTACGATAATGTCACTTTCATAGAGCCCCTCAGAAAGAGCTGCTTCTTGTAGCTGCTTGAGAGGGTGTTTCCTATTGTACCCAAAGCTTTTCTGCTCTTATTTTCTCCAGCTCTGGTTCTGAAGGTACCAGCCACAGGTGCTCAGGAAGTCCAGGCACTGAGATACATGGCCAGGCGGTGCTGAGGGAGCCCAGCACCTGGGCACTCCTAAACCTCCTGCTAATCCCAGTGAGTGTCTGTTAGCAGCCTCCCAAGATATTTTTCTGGGGTTTATGTTCAGTCTCTGAATTCCCTATTTAGATAGTTGCTGGAGTCTGGTGGCAAGTGATGTTGCTGCAGGGCCTGCCTGTCTGCAGGGCTTACCATCTGCCCTGTCAGATGCCTTTATCAGTAACCTGGAGGAGATTGTGGCATCTTTATTGAGCTCTGAATGGTCCCAAACTGGGGCAAGGGTGAGAAGCTACACCATTGAGGTCTAGGCTGTGCAGAGGGACCTCACCTGGCTGAAGAAGCAGGGAGAGACCTCACGGTTGAGCAGGGACAAATGCAAAGTGCTGCCCCAGGAAAGTGAGGATCCTACCTCAGCTGGCTTGGTCAGCCTGTTACGAAAGCGAGCCAAGGCTGTTGTAGTGCACTGTCACTTGTACTGGGTGACAGGGAAAGAGGGTGGATGCAGTCTACGTAAGCACCAGTTTCTCAAACTGCAATCTCTTATTCTTTTTATGTAACATAAGTGCAAACCCATGAATATTTTAGCAGTATAGTTGGCGTATGCTTGGCTTAACCCAGTAAAGCCCAACTCCTGATCATGCAGTCCTGACCTGAGCCTCTCTATACGGTGAGACTGAGCTGGGCTTGTCTCACTGGTCTCTTAACTGTTAGATGTATTTTTGTACAGAGCAGGCAAGAGCAGTGGAGGAAGGAAAGGATGAGGGAAACATGGTCATAGGGTACCATTTCTGCAAATACTTAATAGAGGGAGGGTTTGTGTCCAGGAAATCTGCTAGAGAGGCTTGTGGTAGGTTGGGCTCTGAAGCCTGATCAGACCAGTGAAAATTGAAGAGCACAGGGGTTGCTGAGGTGCATCCCAAAGACAACAGCCTGGTTGCATACAGAGGTGGAGCAGTTCTGATAAACAGTCTGCCAGATGCATGAACTGAGCAGGACTGTCTTCATCTCCTCGGTTTCAGGCTACTGAAAACCTGTAATTCAGTACTGAAGAAGGATACAGCACTTTTTTTTCACTGGCTAGACTCCTTATTAAGAAGGCTTGTCACCAATTAGAGTAACACTATGTGGTAGACAAATTTCTGTAGTAGTTTGTAATAGCATTGATTGAGCTTTCAGGCTTTATAGATATTATTGCTTATCCCTCCAGCAACATTGGATTCTTTACTGATTGTCTGTCTGGAACAAAACAAAAAAAAATCTAGGGTTATGTCTGTTCTTGCTCCAAGTTATTGTAAGGAGAAAAAAAGAATTGAATTAAATTTGGTCATGTTCAGGCAGCACTGGGAAAGAGCCCAGTATTTTTTTAGTAAAGTAGAAAAATTAGTCATGCATTTAATGATTTGTTTGCAAGTCAGACTTATTTCAAGGCATTATGTTTCTGTGTTATCAGCTTCTGAACTTATTTTAAAATTCATTGTTTCTCTAGAGTTTTGAATTTGGCAGAAAGGTAAAGGCTTTTGAAACAAGCCAAAGGTAGATTGCTAATATGTCTAAGCTGGTGTTTTGTTAACTGTGTGCAGTCATCAGTGCACTTGATGCTTAAGTTGAGTAAGTCCAGTGGAAATACTGTGATCACTGATCAGATTGCCAGTTCCAGCACCTTTTGTTCCAGCAGTATGTTCTCAATTGTTTATTCCTCTAGTATAAACTCTCAACGTCACCTTCTGAATACATCAGGGTTAGTTGCTGTGAAGAGCCCTCATCAGCACATTGCTCTTGCTGCCTAAGTTGTCTTAATGTGCTTGGGATAGCACAAAACAGCATTTCCACCATTTCTGTGCTTATGCAGACAGATGGAAACCCAAAAGCTCAGCAAAATGCATCCACAGTGACCTGGCCCCTTCTCAGCTGCCACATGGGGAGTGGAGAATTAGCTGGTGGTGGGAAAATTACAGAAGCTGCTGCAGAAGAGCTCAGTGTGTTTCCTTCCTTGGTTAAGAAGAAACTTCTACCCAAGACTGTTGTAACTCCCTACTCCCCCAAGACACACTGAGAACACTTTTGACTGCTTTCATGTGGTGTAGGATAGCTGGTCCTTCAGCAGTGAGGGACAGGATGAGCAGCAAACAAGTATGTTTGTCAAATCCCATCCTCTCAACAAAAACTGGAGAAACCACCTTATTGCTTTTTCAACATCTCTGGGTACCTCTTCCCAAATCTATTTGCTGTGTGTCAGGATTTTGTCCACAGTAATGCTTCTGCAGAGCTTCCAGCTGTGCTGGGCCAGGTAACCTGCTTCTCAGTGCTGAGTACCCTCAGCTGCCACCCTTTCCCACCCTGTACAACTTCTGCAAGGCTCTGTATGAACCACAGCCTGCACCCTACACTGGCTTGCTAGCCCATCTGCAGCTTACTGCTTGCAGGGATAATTCTCAGGCCAGTTGGTGGAGGTTTCTAAAAAAAAACTTTACTAGGTTGTTTATGTATTGTATACACTGAGGTAATACTTCATAGCTGCTGCTAAATGCAAGACATTTTCTCCATTCTCTCCGTAGATATAGATGGTCCTGCAGGTTAATGATGTCTGTTCCAAAGTAATAGAAAAGCTACACTCAGGGAAAAGAGATTTAAGGCTCTACTGGCTCCTGAACTTAATTAGGTTATGGAGGTTTTATTTTATAGAATATACCAGTACAAGTGAGCCTGCGTTCAGAATCATAAAATCCTCTAGGTTTGAAAAGACCTTAAGATTGTAGAGTCCAACTGTTAAGCCAGCACTGCTGAGTCCACCACTAAACCATCTCCCTAAGTGCCCCATCTATGTGCCCTTCAAATACTTCCTGGGATGGTTATTCAGCTACTTCCCTGGGCAGCCCAAAGCTTGACAACCCTTTCAGTGAAAAAATTGTCCCTAATATCCAATCTAAACCTCCCCTGGTGCAAGCTGAGGGCCTTTCCCCTATTCATATTGCTTGTGACCTGTAAAAAGAGACCGATGCCCACCTCACTACAGCCCTGTTTCAGGTATTTGTAGAGAGTGATGAGGTCCCCTCTGAGTCTCCTTTCCTCCAGGCTGAACCCTCCCAGCTCCCTCAGGTGCTCCTCATAGGACATATGCTCCAGACCCTTCCCCAGCTCCGGTGTCCTCTGGTCTCCCTCTGGCACCTTAATGTCTTTCTTGTCATGAGGGGCCCAGAGCTGGGCACTGCTGTTGTGTAAACCTACCCATTATCAAAACCCAAAATTTCTGCTGGTGACACCAGGCTCGGAGCCAGGTATTGATCTGCTGGCTCTCCCATTTCTTCACTCATCACTCTCTGCTGTTACAAAGATAGAAGGGGGTACTACTTCTCCTGATCCCTTAACCAGTTGTCCCAAGGCTCTGAAGTCTGTTGGTTGCCCCAGACTTCTTGTTGGGACTTCATTGGTGCACACCTGAAAAATCAATGATGGAAAATAATCTTAGTGAGGAGGTGGCTTTCTGCTGGGTGGGTACCATTACTCCCTGGTTGAGCTGGCACTGGCAGGGATCTATCGCCTTTCCGTGGAGGATTAGCACTTGTTGGTCACTAGAGGAGCAAGAGACTAAATGTTTTATTACCATTTTAAATAATTCATGCCTCTTTAAGCTGTCAATCAAGTTTTTTTTGTGATGGTCTTTTACATTTTCACTGACCCCTTTGCATGTCCTTATTGTGTTTTATTCATGCTGACCCAGACCAGCTTTGGTCTTTTGCCTAGAAAACTTATGATAGAAAGCACAGAGGTTACCACAGTGTAATTGCTTAGTACCTAAAACAGCAGGTGAGTAAACATGGGCAAACACTTTACAAGAAGACTGACAAAAATTAGATCTGGCACTATATACCTTTCCACCCTCTGTTAGATTGGGTTTTTTAATACCTTTCCCATTCTATACTGAGCCATATATGTACTCCTTTAGCCTATCTTTTTCATCATGTTCTCAGTCTAACCTCACAATTTGAGGGAAAGTGTGCAGGAGATTGTCAGCATTTTATTTTCTGTCATACTGAAAACAAGTTGAGAAGTACCAGCCAGGCTGTGGATAAGATGTATACCTGAGTTTTAATGTGGGATTTGGTTGGTCTTTGAGCCTATATTTGGCAAACCCGAATGTAATGATATTCTACAAAGTTGGTGCCTCTTGGGGACTTTCTCCAGGATGATGGGTGATGCCCATCATGGGTTACAGAAGGCAACAAAGTAACTCTTACCAGAATCTGTTTCAGTGTTTTATTATATCACCAGCTTTAGTTTCAATGGCTTTTGTATTAGTATATAAATTAACTGAAAAGCATGAAGTAGAGAAGTTTCTTAAACAGTACTGAGAGGCTTAAAAAACCCCAATCCTTCAGGCAGCATCAGCTAGACCTTTATCAGGAGCCTATGTAATTATCAATATACATAAGAAGGGATGTTTTAGACTCCTAAAGTAGCCTATTTCAAAAGACATCTGCTTCACAGTTTAAGTAATGCCTTTTGGTTTGGGTAGGTGGTTGTTTGGTCTTAAAGTTCATTGCTGATGTAGGTCTGACCCTACATTAATAAGGCTGACACTTTGGGTGAACTAGCTATGCCAAGGACTGTATTTTTTCATTTTCAATTTTGTTTCTGTGATCCCACATTTAATGAAAATGTTAGGAAGTAGCTTCTACTCAGATCAATATAAGTGGACTGTATTCATTATAATTGGTTTCTATCTATAGAACTGTAAAAGAATCTTTAAGGACAGTCTAGGAGCAGATTGGGTTTCATGCTATTCTAGTAGAAGCCATATTTAGCCCTTGTTATTGAACTGTGATGTCAGGATTCTCAGGAATATCCCCATTGCTGACCAGAAGATTAAAAAAAGGCAGAATCCAAATTAAATGCCTGTTTTTTAATCTCTTGTGGGCACTTGATTATTATTGTACAAGCTTGATGTCAGCTTCTGTACTTTGTTAATCACTGTCCCTTTGGCTGTGATAAATAACCTGTGGTGAGCTTATGGTTCAGCACAAATGCTAAGTGGTTAAAGGTTCCAAATAAGCATTTTCTCCAAGTGAAAAGATCCTTTGCTGCTGCACTAACTTATGCATATGGCTTGGAGCTACCCTGTTCCTTCCCCAGGAAATTTCTGCCTGGACTTTCAAATTGAACCTAAATAGTTGTTGTTTTGTGGGGTTTTGTTTGTTTATTTTGGAGGGTTTTTTGTAACTGCCTTATTTAAGAGCATTACACAAACTAGTTTACCACAGTCACTTCTGGAATTTTGGTTTTGAGATTCAAAGGTGGGTTCATAACATCCCCAGTGCAGTCTGCCTGACCATTTTTTTAAATCCTGTGCTCCATACAAGCCTGCAACTCCCTACACACTCTGCAAAGACAGGATTGATCTGTAGATTGCAGTGCTGTCTTGCTCATCATGAGATCTGGCAGCATCTCCAGAGAGTGGTGGAGCAGTGCATGTGATGCAGAAGAACTCCTGGATGCTCTGCTTCTGCTTGTTGGTTTCCAAAATGCGCTGGTGTGGAGAGCAAAGTCCGCAGTGAGGTTTTCAATGCTGTACCAATGGCACAGGCTGTAGCAGCTCCCAGCACTGTGCCAGGACACACACATGCACAGAAGCAAATATCTTCATTTTTACCTCCTCTACCTCCCACTTGCTTCTCCGTGGAAACTCGCCTCCAGTTCCATGTCTTCACCTGAGCCCCAGTCAGTAAGTAAAACTTCTGATGTGGAACCATAAATGTGGCAGAGGCAAGAACTTCTGGTTTGTTACGATTTCTCCCCAAAGCACATTGGATCACCAAGGCCAGTTGAGCGCTTAAACTTGTCTCCAATTGTCCCTCTTGGTGAGGTGGCCAGGGCATGCAACTCTTCAGCAAGCATGGCTGATCTTAGCATTGGCATTTTTTATTAAAATTAACACATGCAGACTTTAATTTCTACCACTATTCCTGGTTATTCCAAAGTGATTCTGGAACAGGTACTTTGCCTCTGCTGCAGGCTCAGCATGCCTCTGCTGAGGATGCTATGGGAAGTGACTATATAGCAAGTTTTAACTTGCCATAATCCATTTATGCTGAATATTCTGTGAGCTTAGCAGCTCAGTCTGGGAAAGCAGTGTCTATGCTTGTGTTGCTTAGTTTTCAGGGGATTTCTTGTCTTTGTCAAAAGTCTCCTGGTAAAAAGTGCTGGATCAAAAATGGAGGCCTAGTTACTAAATGTCTGACCTAATAAAAAACAGCCTTCATTACCCATAAGTTACCCCAGTACATAAAGACATCTGTGTAGAAGCCATTTGCTTATGGCAGGCTTGCCAATCAGAAGTTGTGACTGCAGAGAATATGTTCCTACCAAGAAAGAAATTACTGTCAGTTATTACTGATCATTCATCACTTCAAAAAACAAACCATTCTGCTTTTTTTGGTATTTATTATAGCATATCTCTAATTAAGTTTATGGGTGTAAGAGAGTGTAAGACACTCTTGGTGTCAGATCTGGTCAGTTACAGTTATAGTGTGAAGATAAATGATGTACCCACAGTATCAGGTGACAATATCTTTTATTGCTACCTCTTTTGTAGCAGTATTAGGAATTCTTCTCTCAGAAAAAGACTAAGTGAAATGTTTTATGGCTGAGAGGTACCTGAGTCAGGTCTTGCATTTGTCCAAGGCCAGTGATCACCTACACCACACTGTAATGTGCCATTTTTCTGTCACTTGGAGTCAATATTAAAACCAAACAAGTATATAAAAATCAGCTCATGCAAGACTCACAGAACTCATTTTCATGTCCGTTGAGATTCAGTATTTGGCATCATCTTTAAAAAATAATTCTGATAATTTGTTTCTGGAGAGTTCACTGTGTATGTTAATAGTAAAGGATCTGGCTATCCACGCCTATCTCCGGATGCCAACTGAAGTTCTCTGGCAAGATGAAATCATCTGTCTCAGCTTAGTCCCAGCTGGCCACTGAAGCAAAACAAAACTGCTACATAATTGGACACTGCTGACAGTGTTGTGATTGATTTTGCATTTCTCTTTGCTTTTTCTAAAGCTTAATGTAAAAGCTGTCAGGAAGCTGAATCCTGTGTCTCAGAAAGGGTGGTTTTGCAGGATAAGAATCCTGCTTGTGTGTATGTCTCTGCGTTTCAGTCCCCCTCTACATGGGGGCATGTCAACCCTTGTCAGCACTTCATGCATCATTTTGGATGCCACATCTTCACTGATGCTGGTAAGTCCAATTGTGAAAATCTAGTCAATGTGAAATGGAGCTTCTGTACTGCCATACAGAAATCTCTTATTTTTATGACCCTTAAAGCAAATGTTTCTGTTAAACTTCATCTTATTCTGGAATATGATCTTACTGTCACACAATAAACCTACCAGCTTGTCTTGACCACAGAGCTCTGCCTTAGGACAGTCCCTTCTAGTTGAGTACTGTATACCTCTAGTACTGCTTAAAGGCTATTTTTTTTACTTGGCTCAAACTGATTATTCATCTGGACCTGAAATGCTGTGTGGGATTCTGGTTGCCCATTTTGGTAATGCAGAATAAGCAGAAAAGGTGTGGATGGATGAGAAGACCTTGCTGCAATGTAGGACTGTTCCTGGATGAAGTGACACTAATTAGATAAATGCCTTCAACTCAAAGTTATTTTAGGTAGGGGAGGGGAGAAATAGAGTTCTACATTATCTCAAATGGTACAGAGCAAGTGAACTGGGAACGAAAGTATGAAACTTAGTGACATCCAGAGAAATACCTGGGCAGCAGATTCCAGCAGAAGGAAATATTTTGTCATGCAGTGCACAACTGAACTGTCAGAGTTCATTGCCAGGATGTTGCAGGGTTGGGGGTGGAGCAAAAGTACAGCTAGATGTCAACTATGAAAGAGAGATCCATCAATAGCTGGTTTAACTTTTTGATCCAGATTCAATAGCTGGCTTTGGAAATATGTGCACTGCCTCTTACAATAAGCTGGGGAAAATATACTGGAGACAGCAGCACTCTGTATTTGTCCTCTTTGTTATTCTTTCCTTAAGCTGCCAGTACCGCTGTTGGAGTCAGGCTGCTGGGATATACAGGTCTCTGTGACCCACTTAAGCTGTTCATGTATTATGAATAAGCTGTAATACTGATAGCTGTTTAGCAGACTCATAATGAGTCACTTGCTGTGATCCTGAAGGTCATGAGTTGTTCCAAGGACTGACTGTTTGGGAGGCAGATGCCCTGTCTCAACCTTGCACAGATCTTGCCAGTGTTTTCTTCCCACCTGGCAAGGGAAGACTTCTGTTCAGGCTTAATCAGGGTGTCCAATGGCATAAGATGGGCATCACTAGCACCAGCAATGGGTGCTCTGAGGTCAGATGTTGATTTATTTTTTCTTCCCTGCCTCAGGATATCCATCCTAGAACAGACAGGAGAAAATGGAACGATTCCACCATGAAGACAGTCAGAGATATTTTATGTCAACAGTATAAAAGAATTCTGCAGCCCCTCCAGCCCTTAGCAAGTCAGATTAACCCTAAGAAACAGTGCACACTTTGTAAAGCAGTGATTTCTCATTGGGAAATGTTGTTTCTAGCTTTTCCAGATCAGCTGTGAAAACATACTGCCATCCAAGCTTCACAAAATGATTCTTAGAAAGGCCTAGTACTGAATGCTTGGCAAATAGAGGTTTATATATTGAGAGTCAGGCTTAAAGGCTTAATGTTATGGAAGAGAGTGTCCTAGAAGAGCCTTTGCAGAAAGGTGCCAGGGGAGAACAGTCTCCTGTGGACTTTGGGGTCTGTTTTGTTGAGGGACAGCTGATGGCAGCTGATAGTCTGCCAATTTGTGCTGTGGAAATGATCGACAGATTTGTCCTGAATAGCATGGTACAGATTAAATGAGCCTGAAAACACTGGTATTGGTAATAGGAAAAAGGTACTCATTTTCTGAGTGCAAGAAGCTATTTGGAAAAGATACCACTCTTTTCTGACCTTATGCTTTGGCTTCACAGACAACCAAATCACTAAAAATTTGCAGACTAGAACTGCTTGTCTTTTTATGCCTGCAAACGGCAGCAGCTGAGCCATTTCTAGGTGGGTTTGATGAATGGCAGGCTGCCAGGAGTGGCATCCATCTTGTATCTGAGATAATGCCATGAGCAGCCTGAAAGCCATTTCTGACAGGAGAGCATCAAACCAGCTGTACATTGTGCAGGGCTGAGTGTAGAGATTTTGCAGGAGCAGGGCTAGAGCTGGTGAGGCCAGGGTTGGATGGTGAGCACTTTTCTTTGTTTCCAAAGTCTTCGCTGACATCAGCCTGCTTTGTGGAAGCCTGGTGTCGATTGATGGAATCAGTGATGCCCTGATTAAACTGGGGTTGTGAGAACCTTAGTCCTGTAGGTGTTACAGGGCAGGGAAGATGGGCCCTTGAGTTGCATCTCTGCTTTGGTGCCTGTCACTTGTCTGCAGTAACCCTCCCAATGGTTTTGCCTGACCCAGTAGCTGGAGCTGTGGCTCTCCTGCAGCCCCTATTGCTGTGGCTGTCCTGGCCATTCAGGTTGACTGGGGAGCAGCTAAAGTAAGTGCAGGGGAAGGTGAAATGAAGAAAGGTGACTGCTATCCAGGCTCTGAACTAAGGCAGTGGGGTTTGTGCTACTGGTGGGAAAATACTCCCATGACTGTCCCCTCTGCTAGCTGCAAGTGTGTGCTGTTCCTCCTGGGGCTTACTGTTTCATGTCCTGACTTTGATATTTCCTGAGCATGACTTTATCCTTCTCATTTCTCCATCCTTAGAGGAACTTTGGCACAGATGTCAGCAGCCACCAGAAACTGCCAAAAGCTTTTGTGCAGTAAAAATGTGCTCTGTCCACACTTCATCTTGAGGACTAAAGGCACTGCTTATAATTCTGCACCAGGCTTCTCTGAATTTAACCTAGTTTCCACTTTGCTTAGTTTCCTGACCCTCTCTACAAGACTGCTACACATAAATCAGAAGCCTAATGGGAGCTTCTAAAGGTCTGCCAGCCTCCTAAGGTGCAACAGTAGTCCAAAAATTTCTTAAGAGATGGGTTTGCATTTCTCTGGATGGAATGTAAACCAAGGCCTGCTAGTAAAACAGTGTCTAAGGTCTTATTCAGATTTATATTAACCCTGAAATCATGTCTAAAAATAGTGCCTTGTTTTGGATTCTTGAAAGCAGATTCACTGCACACCTACATCTGCTGTAAAGTGCTATGCTGGTAACAAACTGGACTTCTTGGGAGTTGTATGAAAAGTACTGAAAACTCATTTTAATTTCTTTAGTCCTGCAAAATGCACGTGGATGGTCATGTTAAATCTGATAATACTGGGAAAGGACTGCAGCTGTGTTACTAGCAGGAGGCATAGGGTATGGGAAGCATCCTAGATAAGTGTCTGTCAGAGACGTGCAAGCATTGATTGCCTGATCTGGAATAGAAGAGAGTGTGGGGGAGCTGGATATAGATTTAGCAAATGCTTTCAGACCAGGAATGAGTGAAAGAATAAAAACAGGCAATTGGTGTGTATTCTATATGTTATGTTAGGTTTCAAGAGAAGGGACTTTGTCTTTTAACGGTAAAGCTTGTGCTTATGACGCAAGTGTGTAAGTAGATGGGGCTCAATCCTGTAAGGTGCCAGTGCTTAATGTAGAGCTTGTAATCAGTCTTATTAGTTTAAAGCACTTAAACTCCTTCCTCCCTTGTGTCTGCTTACTTGCCATCTCTCTGAGCTGGTCTCATGGTCATGTTTTTCACTAGTGGAAAGTCTGAGGTAATGTAACATTTAAGATATGGCTGTAGCTTTAATGTGTTTCTTAGCCTTTAGTATTGACTGGGCGATTTTGGACTGCCTGTGGTGCCTGTGAAAGTGTGTGGTTAATAGCACAATAGAATTCACATCTTCAGTTATATTAAATAAACATGTATCAATATTAAATATATCCTGCAATGGGGTTTAAGAACAAGCTAAATCCATGTGGAGAGTGGATCTTTAAAGAACACCTAATCTTTGCCCCTTGCTTTCTGCATGCTCTCCAGGGCTGGGAAAGCTGTCACTTCATTGCTGATCCATAAAGCATCTGACATGTCTCCTGTGTGTGTTGACTGCTCTAGTAACGAGATTTTCTGTAGGTTTGCCCTTTTATAGCTAGGAGAAAATGAATGCACTCATTTAGCTTTTTGGGAAGGTACTCCAGAGGAGCTGAGGATAACAAGATGACTGCTGTCAACATCAGGTTTCCTTGTCTTGCATACCCTGTCTGGTGCAAGGCTGTAACAAACACAGGCAGAAGTGATAACTCCTGTCGATGAGATCATTAACACAATGTTTTTAAAGTGTTTTAACATGCCTGAATAAAGGCTCACACCGTGGTACGTGTCCTCTGACCCATAGCCAGACCCTAAATGGCAAGTACAGGCTCTTTCCTCCTGAGCCCTATGCAGGATTTAGGAGCCCAAACCAGCTATAGGTTGTCATCTTGGGAAGCTTGGGTTTCTGTTTCTAAACTCATGCTAAAAATGTGAGCTTCTGATATGCTAGGAGTGGCATTTTAATTTTTCACAAAAAGTGCTCTTGCCCCCACTTCCCCTGCTTTTGCTGCTGTAAGAAAGCTAAGCATGAGGCAGAGGAGCATGCAATCACATGCTGGAGGTAAGAAAGGTACTTGAAAGTATCTTGACTGCTGCTTGTATCTGCGCAGTCTGTAGGAACCTGCATTTTCAGTGAAAAACTAGAATATCTGAGGGTCACCCCTCTTGAAAGTAGCCAGGACCTTCCACAGTGTCCATTGTGGTCCTTACCTCATGCCCCCAGCGTGGGCACACATCCAGACTCTATCTACTATGAGGTGAGACCTGGGATGAGAAGAAGGGATTTGTTTGAGTGCATCTGTATGTGACCCAAATTCTGAATTTTCACCAAGGCTTTTTCCCAAGCTCATCTGTCAGCAGGAATTATATTGGTCCAGCAGTGATGCCTTGAAAAATGCTCTCTGAAGTACAGGTGTGAGCTGCAGCAGCCTACAAGTGTCTGAAGTATTTAGTGTGAGACATTAGTCACCCTGAGGAATGGCCTTGTCCAGCTGTAGTGCAGGCTTTAATGGTACTTCAGTAGAAGAGAGCAGAAAATATGGAAACTCTGGCTTCCTCAGTTCATCATGAGTTGCACTTTGAGGAACATGCATGACAGATCTGTAGGTCTTGCCTGAGGTTCCTATGCAGTTTTCCCCAGCTAGGTCATCTTTATTGAAATGCTTACTGGAAGTATCCCAGGACTCGTGGAAAACCTAATTCAGCATACTTGGAGGGTCAGTTGTTTGTTCTTTCCATAGTGTTTGCTTCTCTGGAGCAAACTGCTCCACCACCCCACTGTGGTGGTGTCCCAAGCTGTTTTCTGGGAAGCAAATTTTTTGGTCATACTTTCAGCACTGTATTTTCCAAATTCAATTAATCTCAGTGGAAGCAGTCTTTGAGCATGGAAGCCAACCAGACACCCACGGCAGCAGAGGGAAGAGCTATTTTAAAATCCTAAAAATTAAAAAGTGTTTTTTTCACTCGCATTCCTGGGTCTTGGCCTGAACAAGGAGTAGAGGTGCCAAAATACTGCGAGAGTGTCTGTTGTTGCAGTATGTCTGGCCGAACCAGAAGCAGGAAATTCTTGTGAGAGCCTGTCTCATCAGATTGCCAGCCAGCTCTGAGCTTTGCTGGTGTGAATGTGAGTTGGTGAGGTGGGAATGTGGTTGAGAGAAAATTATTTGAAGGTAGGTAAAATGGTTCACTGGAAGTGATAGCAGAGTATGTGTGTGAAGCATGGTGGTGGTTTTCTGTTTGCCACATAAACACAAGAAGTGAATACATGAAGCAAGCTTGCATCACCCTCCTTCTTCCAGTGGAGGAGGAAATAGGGAAAACTCCCTGTATGGGTTGAGTGCTTCTCTGCCAGAACTGCTCTGCCTCTGTACTCTGCCTTTGGGTCTCCCTCTGGCTTGAAGGGGGCCAAATCCAGCCCCCTGGTCCATAACTTCCTTCTTAAAACTTGCAGGTCAGGAATTTTTTCTTACCCTAAGCTAGACTCTGCTCTAAAATTTTCCATGTTGTTGTGTACAGAGCTGCCTTGGCAGGAGCAGGCATGCAGGCACTGCAGTAAGAGCCCCAGAGCTTAACCCCCCTGACCAGTAGACTTTTTCCACCTTGGCTCCATTTCAAGACTATTTAAAAGCCCATAGCCAGTCTGTGCTGCCGATTTCAGCATCATTGCTCTTGGTGGAGCTGTAACAGTGGGAGACTTTAAAGAAAAAGGACACAATGGAAACTGATTAGAAAAGTGAAGAAAGTCTTGGGATACAATAAAGCATTGCTTAAAGAAAGGAGGGAGGGTGGGTAAGGTGAGCCCTTAAAAGGCATGTATTCAATCACAGCAGGGCAGGAAATAGCTCTAGGAGAATTTTTTCTTTGGTCCATTCATAACCTGGTTTGTACCTCATTAACTTTCTGTTAGTGCTTTTTTTCTTCTGAAATCCAGGGTAGCTTATTTCCACTGAAGTCAATGTGAAGAGTCATTCAGCACCAAGCACATGAATCCTTTCGTGCAGATTAAACAAGAGAAGCTCCCAGTGTTGCTTTCATCCTAAAAGGATGAGAAGCACATTGAGGATGTGCTGATGATGCATGCTTTATTTGCTCCGTTTCCGTGGAGCTACAATAAGCTTCCCAGAGGTGCCTTTTCCAGGGTGCTTGCACCATTTTTCTGTAATTTACTGGATGTTCAAATGACAACCCCTGTGAAACCAGTGGCACTCTTGCCTGTGGTTACATTAAGCCTGTTAGATTGTCAGAGCCTCCTGGTTTATGAAGAAATTGCCTAAAAACTGCATGGCTTAAAGTATGCCTGATAGCTAAATGTCCAAGATCTTAAACACTTCCAGCCATTCCCTGCTTACCTAACAAATGCCGGGTTTATGAACTGTTGTTCTGCAGTGCTAAAATTGGATTCCAGGTAGCTGAAACTGTGCTTCATTATATCCTTTAAGAAAGACAGCTGGGGTTTTGTCTTGCTGATGAAGCCTAATTTGAATGACTTTCCTCATCAAGCCCATTTAATTAAAGATTCATTACATTCTGTATAGCGTAACAGTGAAACACAGAACTGTCTTCTGGGCAGCCAGCTGCCAAAAGGGAGGGATTAGCTGTGGCTAAGATAGGGTAAGAAGTTGTGGGGTTAAAACACAGCAAGCAAGATGCGGGTTTGATGCTGGGGCAGAATAGGAGGGATAGTGAAGTGTCACTGTGTGTGTCTGGGGCCCTGGAGAGAGGGTTAGGTGTGCATCTATGGAATGCACTTACCCTGCCTGTGCATAAAGGGTAGACCTCTCACTGTCTGCTGCTCTCTAAGAAGGTTTATTGTGCACAAAAGAATGAGGATGGATTCTTGCAGCCTTAGGGAAAGCCTGTATGGGTTGCAATCCAGAAAATGGAGAATGGAAATCCATAAAATGATGCTCTGAGTTTGCTACAGGAGTGCTGGTTGTACACCAACTGCTTGGCTTAGTGTTTGTCCCTATATCACAGCTGTGTGTGTGGATGGGGAGAAGAATGGTTTGTCAAGTAGCTGCTCAGCAACAAACACTTCCCAAGACTGAAAACCTTTCGTGATGGCATCCTTGGTGGCGACTGGCTCTGCACTGGGGAAATGCTTCATACAATTCCCCTGGATGCTGCAGTGGTGCCACTGGAGCATCTGTTCACGCTAAGTTGTGGATCCATCTGCTCCCCCAAGGCAGCAATGAACAGTTATGTGCTGTGTTTGGCAGCAGAGGGGGTGGGTTAGGGATTTTTTTTGCTTGAAAAAGAGGGTTGGATGGATCTTATTTGTATTTGAAAAGAGAAACAACTAATTTGGAGAAGAGCATTTCGGTATAAATCTCATGAGCCTGGAAAAAAATCAAGGCTGCAATTAAAAAGCTTGTTTGTACTCCTTCTGAAGTGCCTGTTGATCTTGTTTGCTCTGATCAAGAGGAAAAGTCTTTTATTAACAAACAAACCATCAGAAATCCTACCATTGCTGGTCAGAGCTACTGGTCTGCAAGGAGCCCACAGAAAACCAACACATATTTCTTCTGATCCCAGTTCTTCCTGTCGAGGTTTTTTGTTTAATTGAGTAGCCTTCCATATTCAGAGCAACAAAACAGTGGGCACAAGTTCTTCTCTAACATGAATTTTGTGACTCTCACTTGGTTCCTTAGTTTTTGAAGGTGCTTTGGTTCTGTGCCTGCAGGAGCCACCAGTTTGTGGCTAGGCTTCCCCCTGCCACCTCTCCTTAAGCAGAGCTGTGCACCTGCAGCTTCCCTTGACCAAGTCACCAGGGCAGGGTTGCACCATTTTCTGTCTATCCCCCCCAAAAAACTAAGCTCCTAAGCTGCAGAACTGGGAAGGAATCATTAATTTCTCTAAGAGCACTTGAAAGCTGTTGTTTTATGTGCCAAGTGTTTGTTGATGTGACACTAGAGTTCGGCTGCAACTGGGAATGGAGAGACATAGTTGTATCTGATTTGATGTAGCATGAGCCCCCAGTAATTTGGACTGGAGAGCAGAGCATGAGCTTGTCCAAAGACAGCAATTCTGTTTTTTTCAAGGAAAAATCATGTAGCATTTCATAACCAACACTGATAATACTGTGTTAGAAAGCTTAACCTGTCATACATTTTTTCCTGAGAATTTCTTAATTTTATTTTTAACCAGAGGCATGGAGACTACCAGTGTCCCAGGCACAAAGGCTGCTCCAGGTGCCACTCCATGGAAGAGTAGGCAGATGGAAAATTAGATATCTGAAACTTATCAGAGCATGATCTGAACATAGAGATTTCAGTAAGTGGTAAGGGAAACACAAAAATAGTAGTTTTCTGTTGGAGGCTCTGGCATAGTACAATGACAATGGCATGTGGAGCATCTCTGCTAACATGGCATTACATTGGTTCTGCTCTGTCCTGGGCAGTTTCTTACAGACTGACTGTTGCATGCAGTGGGAAATTGCTGTTCCAGGTAATATTGAAAATTATGTGACATCACTTAACTTGTGAAAGTTCACTTAGCACTCCCATGCCCAGCTGACAGGATCTTGTACATATATATGTGCATATGTACTCATAGTGTATGTAGTTCTCTATGTGGATAGCTGTTTCATTGTGAATGATACTGCAGAGCATTTTTACTGCAGGGAACTGCTAGTTCTTGGTAATGTCTACTGAGACTTAAGTCTGTCTTGGAGAAATATTTTTGGTCTTGATCTTAGGCAGGTCTTAAACCTGGAACTCAGAGGTAGAAAGAGTGTGCTAAATGATGACCATAGCTAATTCTCAGAAATAGCATGGTGTTCTTTCTGCCCACCTTTCTCTTTCATCGTTCTCCCTGACTCTATTCCAGGACGTCTTGTGGAAAAAGGAAAAGTCGTTTCCGTTAGAACTGGCTGTTTTTCTTCTTTCCATAGATGTTTTTTCACCCCTCTACTCTCAAGTTAAATGGGAATACAAAGTATGCAGTATTTCTGCTGCAGAGTTAAATATTGATGAAGATTAAGATGCATTAAACGACTGAGGAAATTCATGGCTCAGGAACAAAAATAAGCAAAACTCAGAAAATTGAAAAAATGTTCAAATGTATGAATAGCTCTTTATCTTTCCACCTTCCTGCATTACTTCCAATAAAATGTTTCAGCATCTTGATGCAAACATTCCAGTTTCACTGAACTGGGGACAAGAAAGTGCTGTACAGTAACAGTTATGGGGGGAAAATGTTCTGTGCTGTGTTGGTCTTGGACTTCCTCAGAGTATTTTTGTTCCAGATGCTAAACTGCTATTTTTTTCAAAAGCCTTGTTAAGTTGCCAACACATTAGATTTTTTTTTTTTAAGGATTTTCCGAACCCCAGCTGATTATCACAACACACAAGAATCCAAACTTGGGCTTGGCTTTGCTGTGCTGCAGCAGCTGCAAAAAATCTGTGCGAAGGCGCAGGTTTACAGCGCCATCATCGAATGCCCTTATAGGGTAAAACAGGGAGTGAGGGAATTCTGCTCTGCTGCCTCGTACAACGCAGGATTTACGTCAGCCATTGAGTAACATCAAGTTCCCCAAAGCACAAATACCCTCACACACACACTGTGGCCAAGGTGGTAGCAGAACTCCCAAAAGAGCTACAGCAGAGCAGCTTGGGGATGGAAAAAATTATATCCCATCTGCCTCTATCTAGGCAAAGGTTAATAATCTGCTCGGAGCAGAGGCAAAATCAGTCCCTGGTGTATTTTGTTTCTAGATATAACTGCAGTTTTTCTGGCTGACAGGATGTGATGATGGTGGTGGTAGTATGTGGCACAGATCACATGTTGCTGCTTGACTGAAGTCAAAATGCCACCTGTGACTCCCTCCCTGATCAAGGTGTCCCAGCTCCCCCTGGCCCTGTTGCTCACATTCTTTTCATCCTTTTGATCTAATCCTTATGGAAATAGATGGAAAAATCTACTAAACTCTGTTTTGTCTATTGAGTGTTGTCAATAGGAAACTTCTCTTTACAAAAGCAATAAATGGGTAAGCCCCTTCTACTTTATACCTGCTTCTCTCCTCACCTGCCCTAATTTTTGTCTCTGTGCATTTACAGAAACTCTCATCTTTGTTATTTTTGGACTTAATGTGTCTTCTTGACACTTGCAGTACCTCCCCTGCTGCCTTCATTTTGCTTTAAAGGGTTGTCAGCCCATATGAACAGAAGCCTGTGACTACCCTAGTATTAAAGACAGTGTGGAGCTCAATGTGTTCAAATTCCTTCCCCTAACCACAATCCTCTTTTTTAGAGGTGAATTCTGCCAACCAACTTGGGCGACACATTCTTCCATGCCAAAGAAAGCTACTTATTTAGCCAAGCATATCTGCTGTACCTGGAAAAGGGCTGCTTGAGGCTGCCGGAACAAGGCTCCTGCCTTCACCAGGACAGATCCCCAGTCTGCTGGTGGCTGGGGCAACACAGGGCTGCCAGGGCACATTGCCCAAGTGGTAAACTGATTTAGCACCCAGCAGTGTTTCGTTGTTTTGGGTCTGCACCCCGTCTGTGAGGACCGTGGCATTCTTTCCTGGGGGCAATGTGGGCTCAGAGCACTCATGCTGTGCCTGGATGGAGGTAAGGGTGGGTCTCCCACTGAATGCCACCAAATTGTACCCTGCCTCAAGAGAGAGCTGTAGAACAAGACCTACTGAAAAAATGGCAAAGAAAAGTGGCTAAAAAGTTTGTATTTTGAAACGGGGTTTTGTTTTGTGGGTGCCAAGAGAGTGGCAACTTGACACAGTTAAAGTAGGAAGATCAACAAGTGTCAGCTCTCTTCTGCTGTCAGTATTGATGTTTCAGGGAAGGGATGATGAAAAATAGAATCCAAAATATGAGATATGAGCAGATGCAATGGCTAAATCACCATAAAATAGACTGAAGAGCTTTTCAGATAACCTGAGCTAAAGTTTTTGCCAGAGATCCAAAGGACTCTTTCCTGTAATGGCATTAAGATGAGACTGGGATGCTAGGGGAGGGCTGTCCCCATCTCCTGGGACCAGGCACTGTTACTCATGAGGGGTTTCACTCTGGTGTCCAGTGTACCACAGGAAAAGCTCTGCTCATGATTCATGCTTGTCACTGAAAGGGAAGAGTCTTTGCCTTATCCTGTGTCACTCTGTGCCCTCTCTGTGTGGGCCTAATCCCAGCAGAGCTTTTCTGGTTTTGTTTATTTTTTCAATAGTATTTCGTAAAGGATTTGCTTGAGTCTGGTTTTGTGTAGGAAGATAGTCACATGGAGAGAACAGAGGAAACTCTTCTAGAGGAAAATCTGAAGCTTGGAGTGAAAACTGGTCAAAGAAGGCAGAAATTTGGCTGTAGAAGTACAAACAATCTTGTCCATGCTGTGGCAGCCTGATCCTCAACTGGTCTTGGGAGGGAGATAAAGAGAGGATAGCAATGAGTCAGGATGGATATTTGCACTCTGTTGAGGTCCTTCCTGCTATTCCACTCTGACTCACAGATTGCACAGAGATCTCTAAATATTTTACATGCCAGTGGCCCCTGCAGCAGTAGGCGTGAGATTAAGCCCATTTTTTTTTTATCAATGTGACTCTGGACAGACTACCCCCACTAGCATCCTCCAGACTCCTCCTATTTCAGAGCAATGGAAGCAGAAGTCATCCCCTACTTACACAAACTGATGGATTTGAACAGTTCTTCTTGAAAGGTACAATTATCCTAATTAAGTGAAAATAACCACCGAAAGGTCTCGATTATCTTTAAATCAAGATGTTGCAGTTCAGTTGTATTTCCAGACTCGGCCGAGCTGCTGGAATGCATGCAGTTCAACTTTCCTCTATGATATAATAGTTTAAAAGAGATCAGGGTACATTTTACCATAGTGTCTAGCAATGTGAGTTTATTCAGACTTTTGGCAGGCAGTTCTGCACACTCTTGCTAAAACTGTGAATCATCCATTGTTGGCTGATTGCACTCTAGTTGCTAAGAGATCTGTCAAGTGCATACTGAGGCTTAATTCTACATTTGCTCTAAGAAGGGCTAAATGTATTAAATTGGAACATGTCACATCCTTCCTAAACAAGTAATTAAGGCACTGCTATGAGCCTGTCTGATGGAGAGAAGAGAAGGAGCTAGGAACAGCTGGAATATTTAACTTGTGTTGAGGTGGTCTCTTCTGTCTGGGAACACTGGACTTATTGCATGTTGGATTTTCACAACCTGATGCATAGTGGAAATAGAAAGGGGAGGGAGACATTTAAAAAAACTAGAATTTGCAAAAGAACTTGTTTTTCAGTGTCCTTATATAAACCTCTTAAAATGATCTAATGCTTTTTCACAAAGTGTAATTTTTAGTAATGGAAAGACAATACGTCAGTGTTTCCCAAGCTGCCTTGCCCCCCGCCCCCTCCCAAGTGAACTCTACCACTCACACTGCTCCTCCCCAGCTCTCCCATCGCTCGGATGTGTTGCAATACGTATTGCAGATGCCGTGTGCTTTCATTCAGGGCCGTACTTTGATATTCCTGTTTGCTAAGTACACCAGCAGAAGTGGTGAGTAAGTGGCACTATAAGATATCTTTAACCACCGTGTCTGTCCTAAATAGCCACAAGCTTTTCCAGGCAGCTTTTTACTACCCGCAAGGAGAAAATGGATCCATTTGTCTGCAGTAAACAGAGCACGTCATCTGTTTCTGTGAACATACTCCTGACTGTGCGAGGATGTGTGGCAGCAATCAAAAACAACAAAAGCAAATGAAAAAAGTTCTTTAGTCAAGATTTTTAGACTCCTCTGTTCCTCGAATTACACCATTTGCACTGACATTAGCCATGTCCAAAAAGTGCCTTAGTTTCTCACCAGGCTCTGTATCTTCTACCCTTTCACTGAACAAGGAGAACAAGTCACGAAGTTGTGGTGTCTGCCAGTGTTTTCTGGTATCCAGAGTAGGAGTGAGCTCCCAGGTTCAGCATTTCACATATCACCTCCCAGATCTGTGCTGTCATATTGGGGTTGGGCTGCTTGCTGCCCATGGGTGGCCTCTGCTTGGGCTCCAGAGAAGGGAAAGAGTTAAGTACAATCCTTGCTTAATTATCTAAATGATAAATTATCTTCCTTTTAAAAATAAAAACACTACCTCTACATCAACCGTGGCTAATGGTTTGCTTATACAGTGGTTCTAGGTGCTGTATTTTGTCAGAGCTTGTTACTGAATTTCTTTTCTCTGTGCAGGTCTTTGTAGACATGATTGAAGGCCCTTATAATCTTCTCTTTGATCATCTTTTAAACGGATTGAGCTCTGTGAATGCTGTTTGACAGAGATTTTGGAAGTGATGCATTCTTTCTGGTGGCTCCTCTCCAAGCTGCTTGTGACTGCTGGATGTTCTCCATGGGGTGGATGTGGTACTGGAGGCCAGCTGTGGCAACAGCCTGCAGTGGGATGGTGGATCTGTCCCTACAGTGTTGCCCTGCTTGTCTGCCCAAAGAGGTCTCTTCAGTTGTAGGGTAGTGGTTGGAGCCCACATGCAGACAATGATCCTCTGTGGTGGCTTGGCTTACAAAACTGAACAGATGGCCCATCCCCTGGCTGTGGCCTGAGGCCCTCATGCCAGCCAGGCAGCCTTCTCAGTGGCCATATGGCGGGGTGGGATGGTCGCTTGTACCTCCTGCGCTGTCCCTGCCTGTGACCTGGTTTGCTCGGAGCTGAACGCTTCTTGGTGGCTGACCAGTGATGATTGTGTGCCCTCAGGCTATTTCTGTGAAACTTGAGTGACCTTGCACCAATGGGCTTCTCTTTGAAACTCACCTGTTCAGCAATGATTTTCATTCTCTCCAGGTCTTGAGATGAGTGAAAACATTCTGCTTGTGTACCAGCAGCAGTGTACATTTGTGTACAGTTTAACCTGGTACATCAGTGCTATCACTGCTAGTTATGGTCACAGTTTCATCCAAAGCTGTTTTAAACTAGATGAGATTGACTTGTTATAAACACAGGATGATTGGTAATAATTATTTTTCACTTCTATTCCTTATTACTCCCCTGTCAGTAATTTTGCAGATTCTTTTAGCATCCCCATTAGGTTGTAAGGATGATGAACACTACAGAACTCTTCCTTGGGTAGAAATCCTATATTGCTGTTTTAAAAGTGCTTGTTAATACTGCTGTGTAATGTCTTCCTGTGTTATGGATGGGATGAAAATTACTCTTTGTAATACTGTCTGAATATTTAACTGGCTTTTTCCCATGCAGTGTAGAAATATTTCCCTTTTTGGTGTGAATATTAAAAGTTTCACCTTTGCCAGGTAGCAATCAATCATCACCAGTGCTATTCCTGTTGTTCCTAAGATAGGGAAATAAAGGAGGGAAGAAAAAAGTTTTCATGCATCTTGATTCTGCTATCCAGAGATTTTTGCTAGGTCTTTTTGCTTTTATAAATTCTCCTAATTTCTGATACGTTGCACTAAAACTTGCCGTAATTGTTTTGGGGTTTATATCTGATTTAATTTGCTCTCTATACCAATTAATCTAGACTTTATCTCTGATCCTCCATATAATACAGAATTCTTTTTCTCATGTGAGAGTGGGTTTTCTGGACATTTAATGACATTTTCTTAAAACTGCTTCTAGGCACCACTTATTTTTAGCACGCCGATTAGCTGCTTAGTGATTTATCTCAACTATTTCAGCTTTGTGAAAATAAGGCTTTTGAAAATTAAGTCTGTGTGTTACATAACTGCTTTTACTTACTAGGAACATCCATTTTGTCTATTAAATCTGTCACTTGTTTGGTGCATTTTTCACTTCATCACTTGGTCTGCAGCTAAGGGTATGGAGTATCCTCCATATTCTGAACAAGTTATCATGCCTTTATATGTCGCTGTTGAGCAGCTAGCAGAGTAATGAATGCATCAGTTCTCAGTGGCAAGAAGGAATGACCTTTATTGTTTTGATTTCATCACATATATAGAGTTCTCAAAAGTCATCCAGATTGGTCAGTCAGAAGCCTTCCCCCAGGCCTGATTGGCCAGGCCTGCACTGCCCAAGTTCTGGGACACTGTTCCAACAACATCCAAACTTTATCTTTATTTATAAAACACAAGAAAATTTCTCATGGGAAAAACCTGTGCTAGCCACATTTATAACTTATTATCCTCCAACCATGGATTAGATTTTTCAGGAGCATCATCTTTCTGGTCATTGTAACAAGTGGTTTCTGAGGGACCAGCTGTATTTCTTCCATGAAAGCCAAGGAAGTATTGACAAGACTTGATGTGTTCCAGTATGTTGGAGACTTGCATCCTACCTTTGCCCCTTTTTTCAACCTGCTACCTGCTGAAGTGGAAGCTGAATGTGGAGCAGGCCAAACAAAATATCATATTCCTTTTGCTCTGACCTCACAGACTGTATTTTTTTTCTTCAGCTTCTCTTGACTGTTGCATAACTACAGTTATAACTTTCTTTCTCTGGCCAAAACAGGTAGGAAAACAGGATTTCTATATTTGCCCTGAGCTCTTATGACTTGTAGGACATGAAAAACATTCAGCAGTAGTTAGAGACAAGTTTTAAACAGTTTTAAACATCTACAATGAATATAGGAATCATTATTTTCCCAGGTTTCCACCTCATTGCTTGACCCCCAGATCTGTAAGTGTATAGTGTGGTGTCACACTGGTCAGCAGAAGACCCTTCTTCCTGAAGATGCTAAAAAACTTGCTGTACAGGATATGCTTGTCTCTGGTCTCTGAAGTGTAACCCAGTGAGTGTGAGGAGTGAATGAGTTTCTCCTGAGCTGTCTTCCTTACTTGGGGCAAGTAATTAATAAATAAATAGCAAGTTTTAAAGCTATTTTTAAAAAAAATGTTTGCTCTCCAGGATGCTTGCAGGAGATGGACTGGGGGCTCAATGCCACAGTCAAAGGCAGCTGTCCATAGACCAGGTGCTCATGCTAATGTACCCCATGCTTGCAACATGGTGCAGGCATCATTTCCCTCCTCCTAGGCTGGGTGACAGGGAATGTACACAGCTGAGTGCCTTTGGTGGAGGGCTGGGGCTTGCCTGGCTGGGTCTGTGGTCCTCAGAGAGGTTCAGCAGCATTATACAGCAGTGATGTCTTCCCCAGTGGGGCTAGGACTCCCCAATAGCCCGACCCAGAAACAGCTGCCAGGTGCTCCTCAGTGGCAGGAGTGCATTCAGTGGTTTTCATTTTACTTTTTCATGAGTGACTGTTGCTCCAGCCCCAAGCTCACCTTCTGTTAGCAGCAAGTCCTGCAGGTACCTGCAGGCTCTGGCATCATCCTTGCCTGAAAATGCTGCAGTTACAAGCTGTCAGGTTTCTTCCACACCTCTGATGGTGTTGATAGTATCTGGTGAGGTAATAGTTTCCATTTGGTTACAAATATATAAATTCCAGTGTTCCCCTTTATTTCTGTGTGGTGGCAAAGTTGTGTAGGAGTGTGTGGAGAAAGGAAAAGCCATTAGACTGACTATAAAGTAATACTGGAGTCTGATGTATCATCAACTCTTGGCTGTTACTGCAGCAGATGTGCTGCCTGTTCCCATGTGAGTCTGGAAATGAGCTGGTATAGCCCTGTGTCTGTCAGTCACAGCACTGCTGCTTGCTCTGGGCAGTGTGGGTTTGTCCTGGCTGGCAGGTACTGCTCCAGACAGGGGATCCGTGGGGAGGATCACAGTGTCACCATGTCCCCCAAGGCAGAGCTGGCAGCAGGCAGGAGGGCAGAGCTCAGATGCTCCAGTGTGTAATCCCTTGGGATCATCGCTGCTGCTCAGCAAAGGGCACTGGCTTGGGTGCAGTGAAACCATGGGCATTTTCTACCTCAGATAGAGGTGGTGTAGTTAGGAATTGTAGGTCATCAAAAGCAATTAGCCCAGTGCAATGTAGCTGGGAAGAGTTCTTACTGAATTCACTTCCTCCTTAGGGTGGCTCTGATTAAAGAATACTCTAAGTGAAACCCTCGTTTCTAAGATGCACTTAATAGCCTGCAGAGAGATACTTCCCTCCCAAAATAACTGATGCAAAATGAAGTAGTCAGATACTGAAGAATCTATGTCCACAGTGCCCCAGGAGTGAGACTGGTGAGTGAGTGAAGGAGA
Source organism: Lichenostomus cassidix (assembly GCF_008360975.1). Classification (NCBI taxonomy): domain Eukaryota; kingdom Metazoa; phylum Chordata; class Aves; order Passeriformes; family Meliphagidae; genus Lichenostomus; species Lichenostomus cassidix. The sequence goes on along the minus strand of NC_139489.1, from coordinate 13,978,072 downwards.
GAGAGCTCAGTTTGCAAAAACACACCTTTTTAAAGGAACACGATTCAGTTAGGTGTCTCGCATCTGAAGTGTCTTTTTGCTACAAGAGCTTTAAGTACAATCTTTGAGCAGTTATTTTTACTTACCTGTTATTTTTGCTTTTATTCAGTTTTTTTCTCTGTCCCTCTGCATTACAATCTTCCCTGTGTTTAAATCCACTTGTACTTTATGCATGTGCAGTGGAAGATGTTTCTACAGCAGCAAAATGCAGACTAACTGAGTTGCAAAGATGGCATGGAAATTTATTTTTTTTAAATGTAACACCGGTTCCACCCCCGATTTCACCGTACTACATAGCTGAATACAATGTTTGGCTCTATTGAAAGAATGTAGTCTCGGGATGTGTAAAAGTGTGCAGCAGCTTGTTTGGCAGGGAAAGGAGCAAGACAATGAACCACATTGCACCTGTTAGTGCTCTTAAAGTGCTTTCCTTACAGGCATGCAGACGTTTGCATTCTGCATTTATTGTATAAAATGTAAAGGGACATCTTGAGTGAGGGTGGAATTCATCCAGCTCAGGCCCTGTGTTCAGGTTTGCTCCTCCTAATTCCCACATGAAACTAAATGCCCTCCTGACAAATCTGTGTGGAATTACAAGCATCATTAATGCAGGTGATCAAAGCAACAGTGTCCTGAGAGTTGAAATGACACTGACTTGAACTTAGAATAAGCGATTTCTTTTTAAAAAAGCAAAAATATATAGTATTCTAATCTAGGTTTTGGGTTGAAACTTGATCAGTACTCATCCATCATTGAGTATTAAAAGGATGTATGCTGCATCTTAAAAAAAAAAGTTTAAAATTCTCTACCCATGTGCCTATATTGCAAAAATTGTTTGGGCAAATTGTTTTAATGTCTGTGCATTGAAACTCATGTAGATTTAAAGGTATTTAAATGCATGGAGGCCTTGAAGGAATGCCTTTGGCTTGTACTTCATTAATATTTGTTGCATAGATCAGGGCTGTGTAGAACAGAGTTTAGATCTATTCCCCTTTTTAGCTGGGTGAACCACCACTGTGTGATGGGAAGGTGGCTCTTTCCCTTTTCCAAGGATTTAGATGTTTGCCATAAATAAGAAATGCAGTTTTTCAGGACTGCTGCTGGTGTATCACTTATATCCAAAGCAGTGCTCGATCTCAGGGCAGATGAGTGCCTTTCAGAGCACTTCTGGCGAAAGGTTTTGGAGCAGCTTTGGGAAGGCTCCCATGCTCCCTCCTCAGGGCTGAGGCTGTGTTTCAGCATCTGTACGTTGTTGTCCTCTCGGGTAGGAGGACTGAATGTTGTCACGTAGGAGGTATATTCGCCATAAACTCCCCGTTCTGTAATTCTCCGGCCTTGTAATTTTTCTGAGCAACAGTGTTGCAGGTCCCCTGAGACGTTAGTGGGAGAAGAAGGGGAGGCAGGGTTTGAGCAGGCTGGCTGAAAGTAGGAGCTGAGTTTTGTCAGTGCTGTGTTAATGCAATTAACGTGGAGATGGCAGTGAAGGTAGTCAATGTACAGTTGGTGATGTTTATAAATTAATGATTGCCAGTAGTTTTACAGCTTAGAAATGCAAAAGGTGAGGAGAAAGCAATCCTTTTGTCTCAAGAAGGTGAGGGATGTCCTGGCAAAGCAGCCCAAGAGGTGCCATTGTCCCTTTCTGCATTTGCAGGGTGCATCGGAATCTTCTGGGGGATAGAGGGTTTTCTCAGCCTGGTGCTGTAGGCTGAGCTGAACACATGGTGAGCCTCCAAGGAACGGCAGGGCAATGTACAGATAAGTTTCTATCTCTCAAAAGAGACTGCATCAACTGCTGTATCTAGCACGTGCTCTTCATGTTTTGCAGCTTGCTTCCTTATCCTTCTTCCCTCCTTATGGCTGTAAGCCTCAAATGGGAAGTTGGTGCCTAACCAGGACTTGGAAAACTGGGTCTTTCTTTTCCATTGTCACTGTGAGCTCAAGGAACAGTTGCCAGAGATAGACAATTGCTTATGCTTACTGTGTATTTTCCTTAAGAATTTATTGAATTTGTCAGTATAGTATTTGACTGCTAAAGGTTATTTTCAGGTTGAAATGTCCCATTTCACACTGTAATGGTCAATTTGATTATTAGATCATTTCCAGTTTGAGTATTTATATTGAGATATATTATTGACAGTTTAAAACCATTGGTGTGTCTTGAAGGATTTGACTCCATTTCATGGATATGAGCAACTTTCATAATCCTGCTGGAATGACACTTTTCTTACCTGCCAGTGGAAATCGTACTGGAACTAGCTGGGAAGTGGAAAATGGTCAGAATTTAAATATGCCATTATTGTTATATATGTCTAGACACTTCAGGGCACCCTTGCAGGATGTGTTAGCATAGCTAAAATACAACAGACAAGTCAACTTCTCTGAAAGCATGAATGAAACCTATTATTAGAGGGGAAAAAAATGCTGGGTTAGTATAACCTCTGCCCGTGGGGCCCTTGTTATAAAATAACATGGGAGCAACCGGATGCTCCTCAGTGAAAGGCTGCTTATTGAGTGAATTCAGTGTGAAGAAAAATATTCTTTGTTGCCTCTGATGATGGCCATTGCTCCTTGAGCTGGATTGGCTTCAGAGGGAGCCAGGACTAACAGGTGCCCTCTGGAGCTATTGCTTCTCCCTACCCATCCTTGGTATGTGGCAGTGGACATGTGGTGACAACCACTGGGTCTTCTCTGAAGCTTCCCACTAGAGAGACTAAATGGGATCAAATCTTCATGACAAGATTCTTGGCCATTTGTGCAGCTGAAATCTGCATGTTGGCTCCCACGTACCTCAGAGAGATGATGGGAAGAGTCAGAGCTGGGTGGTGGTGATGCTTGCCTGCTGGGATGAAGCTGGGTGGGAGCTGCTTTTCAGCAGTGTTGGGTTAGTCAACATAAAGCTTTTAAATAGCGTCTGAGGATGCTGACATGCTTTTCAGTGCTAAAAATTACAAAGCTTGGAGCGTTCATGGCTCAAGGACATGTGCACACAGCAAGATCAGGAGACAATGGCAGACATGCCAGCAGCTTGACAGTTAACTGCAAGGGATCTAACTAAATCCATTTAAATGCAAAACAAATACTCCTGAAGTTTTTTACCAGAAGATTTTTATGTTTGATTGATAAAAGTAAGATTCAGTGAAGGGAGACAAAATGAGTTGTTAAACTGCAAATTCAAATGAAAATTCTTACCAAACCAAGCTTGGCTGAGCACTAGGGAAGCTGGGAGGTGCTCATACCATTTACCACTGTGTTCAAACTGTGGCCACCTTGTTCAAGAGGGTGCACAGCCCCACATTTCCCAGTTGAGGGTATTTAATTATTTTTCATTTTTCCTTTGAAAAGAGTTCCCTACCTTAAAATAAGCAGAGTATCCTTGCCAAAGATCTTTCAGCCTCTTTAGAATAGGGCATTTAGATTACTGGGGACAAAGTGAGTGTCTTGAATGCTCTGTGTCAAGGCACAAACAAATGGCACAGAAACAGTAGTACAGTACAGAGTGAAACCTGACAACTTGGTGTTAAAGGAAAGGAATGCTACTGTATGGTTTGATTGTGATCAACTTATCTTCAAGTGGGTTTATTAGCAATTTAATGGAATATTGGTTATTCAAGAGCCATAATAGGCCTGGTTGAAATGTCCCTTCTGCACGGTTTTCCCATACCCTGTGGAATGAGCAGAATGTGACAGTTGAGCTTTCAACAGGCTTCATGAATTTTAAATACCTTTCAGCTGTAAAATGGGGCACATGGCGTTGGGTCAACGATGGACAAGGAGCTGGCAGCCGCTGAGGGTATTATGGGATATTGAGTGTCTGGGAGATAATGAATGCTTGGCTTATCCAGGTGCATTCTTGGCCTGCTGTGCATGTCCAGACAGAATGGAATATATTTCTCTGTCCAACATTTAACAATTGATCATTTTGTAATTGTAAGCAGAAAGTATTTAGAACATTATTTTCTCAGCATGCCTGTGTACGACTTAAATTTCATGTCATCATCTTTATCCGGCAAAATCTTCCCTGTTTTTCTGTAACAATGCATTCATGCCACTTAAACTTTTCCACTAACCTGATTTTATGCTTAGTGGATCTTTGAGAGTCTATTCTTCTAGTGACTTTAAATCTCCATCTTTTTAAGCATCCTCTTTTTTCCCTGTGAATTTTTTAAACCTGGATGAAATTATTTCCACTTGCTGTGGGTTGAAATTTCAGCCCAACTTTTTGTAGCAAATGAGCTGGTTGCTGGCTCCTGCTTTGTGGGAAATAGTGTCCTTGTATTTTAAATTCTAAATGCTGGAAGAGAGGAAGGGGAAACCAAGGCATGTTTTACTCCTGGTGAGCTGTGTAAAGTTCTGCTTAGATATTAAAACACAACATATTCAAAGGACAACCAGATTAATTGTGTTTTTAACTGCATGTAGCTGGAAGAGGAGATTGCTGCTTGAATTCCTAGGACCAGTAAAACTGGAACTCCCCTCCTGCTTGGTCAAGAAGCTTTCCTAGGACAAGAAACCCTGGAGGCCACCAGCCTCATTCTGCTTTTCCTACATGTGCCAGTCCCTCTCTGTGCTGCCCTGGTCCAGCTTTTTCCATGTTTCCCCTTCCCTGGTGGTACTGTGCTCACCCTAGTCTCAGCCCACTCTTTTGGGGCAATGGACACTCTATACCACATACATCAGCACATCCCTTAAGACTGTTTAAGTAGTAGGGCAGTAAGTGGGTTTGGATCCATAATTAGCCGTGTGTGGGCAGTAACAAATGGGATCATTATCTCTGTGGCCCTTTGTGAACTTCATGGTTCATAAACCCCCAAAACTCTGCCAGAAACTGCACTTGCTTGATGCAAGCTTTGGTTAAAGGTGAAACTGGCTCAGAGCTGCAATTTGAAGCATTAGTGTGTGGGATCTATGTATCAGGAGAAACTAACAAGTTATCTTCTCCTTGAGGATACAGCTTGGGAGTACCTTGGTATTCCCTCTTGTCCCTCGCATAGCCTCGTTTGATGAAAAGTTGTTGAGCCCTGAGGATGAGCTGTGCTGGTTGGTATTCTGGCACAGCCATTAAACCACTGTGAGTCTGATTGATGCTACTGTGCAGCTGCCCCACCATCTGTGTAAGGGCCTGGCCTTGGCCCTCCATGTTGGCAGAGAGTGGCAGGGTATGATCAGCTGAAATTAAAAAAAAAAAAACAACTTTTTCTGGATGTTGTGATGTTCAGCTTAGTTTGATGAAGTCATGCTCTGATTACTCAGAAATGAGTGGTCCAGATGTGATTTATCTGGGTGTCTTGGGAGCAGCCTATTCACCCATGTCATCCAGGACTGTGCTGCTGAGCAGCTGGCAATCCACTTTGGGACCAGGCTGCTGCTGGTCTTTATCTTTTCTCCCTTTCTCAAAAGAGGCAGTGGGATGGACACAAAGGCCCTGTGTGGGTGAAATGGGAGATTGGTTGCTGAAGCAATCTGTGGTCTGTCAGCTGGCGGAAGTGGGAATGGCAGGTACAGGATGTCCTTATCAGGATTTGCTGTTTGTAGGACAGAGCTGATCCACTTAACACAGTCTTCTTGCTGCATGGCCTTCATTGAATAGCAGTGCTGGAGCATCTTGTTCTTTCTGCTGTTTTCCTGATGACCTTTCAAGAGCCAGGGCCCTTTCTAGTATCAACACAGAGAGCATGAGCTGGAAGCTCTGCCACAACCCACATCCCACAAATTTCTGAGATACATATGCACAAGGGTGTGTATCTGACCTACTTAAAGCATGAAAACAACCAGTAGTGGGTTTTTCTTCTCAAAAACCCTCAAAATTATTACAGCACTGCTTTATTTTCTTTGAAGCCTGTGCAAGTCCAGAAGGGCAATGGTTATCATGAAAAGGAGACAGACTTCCCTCATGTCCAAATGGAGCAGATTCAGGTAGGCGAGAACCTGGATTGTGACCAATACTGGTATCTGGTTTTGCAAAACTGAAGTCTACCCTTTCCTGGCCCCGGATTTGTCCATCTCTATTTATAGCCTTTACTCAGAGCCTTGCTGAAAAATGTATTATATATTGACAGTGGCACTTTGTGAACTCAGAGCTAATGGCTCCAGAAATAATCACCTTTGAGATTATTATAGTCTAACTTCTGCATATGTTAAGTCTGACATTTGCTTTGCACAGCTATGAATGACTGTTTAAAATACAATGAAGTAAAGTCTGAAATGCAGTATTTGTGATTTAACAAGCTGGAGAAATGGGTGGTGGATGTAAACTTTCAGGAGACAGTGCAGCAGTGTGTCTTGGACTGAGAGCCCTTTTTGTTAGAGCTGTGGTTGGTCTCTGGAGAGCTGAGCTGTGAGCACATGGAGCTGAGCTCTCCTGGCTTAGAAACCTAATTTCATCTCTGGGTCATTGCATGGTCTTCTGCCCTCTGAATCTCTCTGCATCCTTTCATTTAAGACAGGGCTGGAGACATCTTCCTGCTTTCACCAAGAGCTTGGAGACAAAGGCAGATGGGCCATTGCAGTCATTAGAAGATGCCTGATTTGGTACCATCCACAGCTTCTGCCAAGCCCCAGCTGTGCCCCTGCCCATGGGGCATTTTGGGAGCCTGAGTGGCGTCTCGCCCATGGCCCCACCACCCAGCTCTGACACCCCAGGGGAACAGCTGCCCTGCTTTTGGCAGCTGTGAGATGGTGGCTTGCAAAATCATTTCCCTGTTTGCACTGTCTTTTGAAAAGATAATTTCCTTCTTACTGTCAATAACATAAATCCCATAATATGGTTAGTGCACAAGAGACCAGTAAATAATTTAGGAAGCAGCCTATGTTTAGAGTGCATCAAGTACTAATATAGAGAAGGAAAAAATCCCCGCACATCAGTTACAGTAATTGGTGGAAGGCACCAATCCGAAGGGTAATGAGCTCCATTTTTAAAGCACGAGGAAATTAGATTTTTATAAATGTCAAACGCAGTTATTGTCCTCCTTCCTTGAAACAGAGCTGAGCTGGCTGGAGCCCATTGTCTCTCAATCAGCTTTGCTATGGATTAGACACATCCCGTCTCACACCAGGAATGTGCTTATTAGAAAAATATCACTGCACAAAGCATACAAGCTTTAACACTCAACCCATGTACTAATGGATACATGTACAATAAAACCCAGTATCATGTTACAAACCTTAGGCTGACCTGAGATAATAAGATATAGAAATCTGAAAAGTTACAGATGAGTGCTCTCTTTGTGTGCAACGATTCTGACTACCTGGGATTTTAGTTTTCAAATAAAGGAGATAAAGTGAGGGAAGGTGACTTTTCTTCTTGGCTGCTTATGAAAAAAGCAAGCAGTAAGTCTTCTTCATAGTGAAAATTCTTGTAATCAGGTCATGTCCAAATATTTTGTGCATTGGTGTCTCCTGGGTAACTGCAGTTTCACAGAGGACTTTGTCGATCCGACGTTTTTCAGTTCTTTCCTGGAAAAAAAGCAAGAGGTGGTTATTTGTTTATACATCAAAGCTAGCTCTGTGAATTAGTCTTTCATTCATAATGAATGAAAATGTCGCCAATATGTGTTAAGACACACTTCAGAAAACGGCGATCAGTTATTTGGGGAGAGTAAATGTGAGGAGAATAGAGGGCTTTGTGCAATCAACTCCCCTTCCTACATCCCTATTTTAAACATATTACTTGAGGATAACGATCACCTGTACATCCTCAGCTAGAGACTATGTCATTTTCCTCTCTGTAGGATCTTTGTTAAAGCATAGAGATTGTAGCACAATCCTTCATGATGTGGGAAGGTTAAAGGATGGAGCCAAGCTCTAGATTCCCTTTTGCAGTGATGAGATACAGATTCAAGCTACTTGTATGGACTTCACCCCATCCTAACCCAACTCTGAATGCTTCATATGCTGTTTCCAAGATGGTAGTGTGTCAAACACATACCATGGGCATGCTGTGTTGGAGACCTTGCTCAGGACTCCGCAGGATGGCTTTAGAGATGGTATGGTGGGGATCATGCGAGTCTGTGCTGTCCCCACTACAGGAAATTCAGCAGATGGGATAATCAGTCCTAGTTTGTTTTTCTGGAATCCTTTATTTACAAGTGTGCTTCTTTGGGGTTTTTTTTTCAGTTGCCTTTTTAATAATGTCAAGTTTTCCTCCCAGTCTTCTTCAACTCAGCTTGTGCTTTTTTCATTTCTGCTTCAACTGAGTGAAGCTTCTGATGTTGCTTATAGAAAAAAAAATAGAGTAACTTGAGACTTCTATTTTACACAAGTAATGGATATTGAAACATATTCCTAGCATGCATACGTCAGCAGACATGTGAACAGCACTTCCCAGTTAAAACCCTGGGAATTTATACTGTATGCTTAAAGTCCTTGCAAAACAGTGGGCCATAGCTTGATCCATTAACACCCATCACAGAAAAGTGATCCAGCAGTTTATATGGCATTCATTTGATTTGTTTAAATTTGGGTTTATAAGCTGAAATGAACCCAACTGTTGGAGGAAAACATGTGAGGATCTTACAAATATCTTTAAAGCCTTGGACACCATGAAGCAAATTAAACTAGTTTTCCGTGACTTTGGACGACTTTTAGTTCTGATAACTTTCCTTAATGTCTGTGTTACAGCTGCATCAACCCCTGTAAATTAAATAAAGAAACAATTCGAGGCATCTCTGATGTGGCCTGGTAATCAACAGCTGGTGATTAAAACATCCATATGACTCAAATCACAAATCCAAAGTCAGCATTTACATGCCACTAGCCTCATTAGCTAGGCACTTTAGTTAATTGGTACTCTAGTACAAGTGTTATTAGTTGGCTGTTCTGGGCCAGGGATGTGAAGTGCTGCTGCCTCCCTGTCTGCCTCTCCCTGGGGAGCTCTGTGGTGCTCCTTACTCACTCAGTGGAGTCTCTTCTCAGCACCAAGCATGGTTTGCAGTGCTCAGGTCAAAGCAGGTTTCCCACCTGCTAAAGGGAGCTCACACCTACATTGGTGACTGGTGTGTGTTTCTCTCATCACAGCAATTGCTGCCCACCCCTGATCCCATCTCTCATCACAATTGTTGTACTTTCGTGGTCCCATTAGGTCTTCAGTAAGATTTGCAACATGAGGCACCTGCATGTAGTGTCTGCAGACTGCCCAGGTTTTACACCTCTTTGCCCTCCTGGATGATATTCTGTGGTCTGGAGAAGCTTTTGTGTCTCCCCTCAGAACGCGGGTATGGTGGTCCTCTGCCACAGTAACATTCACAGCTCTGCTGATGCTTCTGTTTGTGGAATAGAAGCATCAGCATTTGGTGGCGTGGGGAGGGGGTGAATAGCAAGGGCAGCCACAGGCTTGATTCCCTCTGCAAGCCCAGATAGCTTCTATTGGGAGCACCTGCTTGGCAGCACATCTCGAAGGGCTTTCTCTCCTTGGTGTTTTGGTTTTGGAAGCTGCTGGAGGTCATAGATTGACTGGAGACAGGTGACCATGCAACAGGCTGAGTGAATCTGGTTTTTCTTGCCATTTGGCCTTCAGCCTTAAATAATCCCATCTGATGGTTTTATTTATTTATTCTAACTGCCTGTGACTGGTGTCCCAGTTGTGAGTTTGCTTGTCCACCTCATGTCAGCATAAAAGAGGGACTCTTGTGTTCTTGGAATGGAACTTTGCTTTTATAATGCTGCATCTCTATTACTCTGTATTAAACAATTGTTTTCTTCTTTGGGATCTCTTGACTCTTATGCATATAGCACCTGCACAGTAAAACCCACTGGGCTTCACAGACAAAAGAAATCATTCTGCTGTCAGCATATGGATGTGATGAAATGTTGTCATGTTTGTACAACAGCAGTTTCCCAATATTATCTCAGCTGTTCCCCAATTATTTTTAAAACACCACATGGGTCCAATAGTCATTATAAACCTAATTTTAAAGAATGCTGCAGATAAAGCAACAAGACTAAGAAAGATGAAGCCTTTCTACTAAGCCTGGAGACTCTTGAGTGCCAGATTTCTGCCTGAAGTCATTTTAATATCAAGCAAAAGACAGAGGAGCAAAAAAGAAGTATTAATTGTAAAGAGCATACTGCAGGCTCACTCCAGTCTGCATGCCAAAGCCTTAGATGGGATTTTGTGTGGGGAGGATGAATCCCTTGGTATCAGGAAGCCCCTGGGTACAGTTCTGAGTTGCAGCAAAACCCATCAGAGTTCTCCAGGTGGCACAAAGATCTGCCTTTGTCCTTCACAGGTTTAAACCTATTTATTTAAACACAGGAGGTACCTATTTTAACAGTGTGGTTGTCCAAGGTTTTTTCTCTGAAGTGGCTGAAGAGTGAGAAGATGCTAAAGAGGAAGAGAAACCTCCAGAGAGGTCAGGCTTGGATGAGGTGCTGCCCCCAGTGTGTCCCTTGTAGACCTACATCACCTGTACTGAGAGCCCATGGGGCCCTGCTCTTGCCTTCTGAGCCTGGGCTTTAGGATTAATGGGATCATGAACAAATGCCACATTGCTGAGTCATGGAAAATGAGCAGGACAAGGCAGCTTAGGTGGATCATATCTGTCCCCTTCCTTATTCCCTAAAGCCAGCCCTGCTCTTAGGAAGGTATGTCAGCCAAACTGTGCTGCTATTGCTCTGAGGCTGCCACAGCGAGTGTGAAGGACTAGTCTCCATCAAGTGTCCTTCCTCTGCTGTGGCAGGTGTCGTTTGGCAGAGCCCAGGAGTAGGGCTGCTAGAATTGCTTCTGTTGTTGTACAGTGCTGTAAGACTGGTATGGTGTCACCTGTTTTAGCTTCCCCTTTTTTTTCTAGAAATGCTTAATTTAGTGCTTTAAATAGATAAATGATCTGTGGGACATGCAGAAATCTAACAGGAGTTCACTGTGTTTTCCATGTTCATTAATGCTTTCTGGGCACCTGTGGTTAACCATGGTGAGGAAGTTTCACTGAACACAAAAATTCTGCTATGTGGGATCAAGTTCACAGATTTCTGTGGATGAGCTCTTATTTTTATTGACTTTCTGCAAGTTATAGGTTTAGGCTTTTGAGTGGTTGGTTGTGCGTTGGTGCATCTTTTCGCTTAAAAGGCACCGTGGTGATGTTGTCTGAACTTAGCAAGTGCAGGCCCCTGTTCTGGATGGCCAGTGACAGAGAAACATATTCTGCTTCATGCATCCTTAGCAGCCCTTACTGGAAAAGAAGAAACCAACTGAAGCTGCATTCCCTGCTCCAAATGCAAGCTCCTTTCAGCAGGAAACAGGCTCTGACTTCCAGCCATGTGTGTGGTTCTCCACAGCAAGCAGTCAGCCCCACAACGTATAGGCATGAAATGTCCTGTAATTCTGAAGTGGGGGAGCTCCAACATGCAGGGTGAACTAGTGCCTAGTAAAATTACAAAGTCATTAGGAACTTGAATGCTTCCTGGTTAGGGGATTATTGTTTTTCCTGTTAATTGAAGAGGGGTTTGTGGTAGAGCTGCCACCTCCAAGGCTGGCAGAGCCACGTCTTGTGTCTGAACAGGGTGGAAGGAATGAACCTCACTCCTCTGCTGGTGCTTTTTCCAGCCCAAATCCAAAGGACAGGATTTGGAAGAGGATATTACTGTGCAGAGGGACTGGACTTAACATGTGCTTTAGACCCCTCATCTGTCCCCCCTGAATGCTGCATGGCTCCCATGCAAAAACAAGAGCCTAATCTCTGCCACTTGACAACCCATCCCCCCAGACCACAGAGGCCACTGAAGAAAGGTGGGGAAACTGTGATGGGCAGGACCACAAAGGACCCTGTCATCGACCTTGCTAAAGGTGCATAAAAAGGCTTTAATTCTTATGCATTATATGTATTTCTGGCAGGTTTTTAAAATTTTTTTCAACAGTACAATATGTCCTTAATAACTGTCTTTTAAACAGGTTGAAGCCATGAAGAGAGTACTAGAAAGTCTCAACCTTAATATAATTGAGATGACGGATGAAAATGCAACCTTGGATGGTGGAGATGTCTTATTTACAGGTATAGTGATAGTGAATTTGCCCTTTACGTGTTCTGGCTGCCTTAAAGACTGCATGATACGTGATAACAGCATAATAAAATGTCATTCCTATGCTTTATTAAATCAGTTGTTTACTAAATGTCGCAAAGGTAGCTGAGACATGCGTTCTCAGTGCAACCCTCAATGTCCTGCCTAATGCCTGAATAAAAGGAGTAGCAGTACATACACTACAAAGAACAGCACTGTGCATACAGATTTTATTTTAGCTTGCAAAGTGCCAGTAAGAAAAATGCTTTCAGTAGTCAACTGTCTGGGGTTGTTTCATATTTCTTCTTACGAGCAGCTAACGTTCACCAGACTAATTTTCAGCACTTGTAAAAGCTTGATGCAGACAATTGTCACTAGTTCAATAAATTAAATGCAAATAAAAGCATTTTTAGGTTTTCAAGAAAGTGGTGGAGTTGCCTGTCATATGTCATGAGCCAGACAGCTTACATGCCCGGTTGACTTCAAAGATGAAGATACTGCCTGTGTTTTTTATGTCATTAAACCCATTAGGCATTTTCTCACATTGGCTGCACACAGGGTCGCTCCCCGCCTGTGCTGAATGAGCCTGTTTGTTTTGATCAGCATCACAGTAGACTGGCTGCTTGCCTTAGTTCACCACGGGGAAAGAAGGATCTCAGAAGAGGCCTTTCTAAGGCAATGCAGATCCAGCACTGATTTGTCTGGTGCTGGAGGATGCCAGTGACTGCAGATCTGCCTTGAGACCAGAGGAAATCTCAGAGGGAGAGGGAAATGGTCAATCAGTGGTGTACTAATCCAGCCCAGCTGTTGTCTTTCCTGACCCAATGACCACTGCAGAGATTTGGAAAAGGAAGCTATTTATGCTTCTAGTGAAATGTGTCTTCTGGAAAAAGATTAATTGCTTTAGATTATCAGCTCACAATTGCAGGTTGCATTCTTTTATGCTGAATTTTCAGTTTAACTAGTCAGCTTGAGAAAAGAAATATAGAAAATTAAAATCTATGAAAGGTTGCTTCAGAATGTCTCTAAAGCTGGTCTCCTTTTTTCATTCCAGGCAGAGAATTTTTCGTAGGTCTTTCCAGGCGGACAAATCAACGTGGTGCAGAAATTCTGGCTGACACATTTAAGGTTTGTAGATTCATTCATGCCACAGGAAATACAAGCTGTCATTCACTGAACTAATTTAACAATTATACTAGCCAAGCAGTTTGTCGTACTCATGCACTTTATTTAAGACCTTATTTAAAAAACCCCAAAGGTGCAAGTTGCTGAAAAGGTATGAGCATCCTGTAAAGTGACAGATGCTGAAGTTGGATTTGAAATGTGAGATTGCTGCGTAAAAATTAGTTGGATAGTGGGAGGCTGTTATGTTTTGAGAGCATATAAACACTCATGTTCTTCATGTTCTCGTGTATCAGCCCGGTGTTCTTATTGCTGGTTCCTGGCAAGGTTTTATGTACTTCTTTATGGTTGCAACAATAGTAATATTTGAACATGTTCTGGATTTTATGCCAGTCTCCGTAGAAGACAAGCTGGTCCAGAAGAGAGTGTCAAACAGTTGACACTGTGCCCTGGGGTTGATAATTTGCAGAGAGTAAAATTAATTATGGAATGTGTCAATATAGTTATGGAACTAGGACACTTTAAAAATATTTATAGTACCATTCTTTACTCCCATACAGGATTATGCTGTCTCCACAGTTCCTGTTCATGATTCTTTGCATCTGAAGGGCTTTTGCAGCATGGCTGGACCAAACCTGATTGCTATTGGATCAAGTGAAGCTGCACAGAAAGCCCTCAAGGTAAAGCACATCAGAAAATTTTCTTAACAGCAGACCTTTTTCTGGGTGGTTTTTTTTTTTTTTTTTTTTTAACATCCGCTTAAGGATGCTGGAATTTTAAAGTAGATCTAGACCAATGAAAGAGGAAACAATGAGTACATGTTAGGGTCCCCTGTGTGTGCAAACCACAGAGAATGTCTATATCAGGCAAGAGAATGGTGATGTGAATTTACCTTTAGTTGTCTTAAGGAAATAAATGGATTATACAGGTTATTATTCACAGCTTTGTTGCCTAAAAATGTGATAATTCGGTGTTAAAAGGGAGGAAGGAGATACAATCAGACCAGTAGAGATACTTACTTCAGATGTTGTCATGAGGAAACTTTGGCTTTTAGAATTCACAGAGGGGAAGTTCTGTCATGAAGAAGGAGGGAGAGGGGTCTTATCCCCACTGCAAAGAAGAGTTGTGTATGCAGTGTAAGCTTTCTGAGTAAATCAGTAGCTGCAGGGCCCAGAGTCCAGGACCCACTGTCCCTCCTCCCTTCACCTGCCTGCAAGGTAAAGTGCCTTCCTGGTCACACCTTTTCTCTCTGGTCCCATGGGGGTCTCGTAACAGCATGGCTTCAACAGGAAGAAGAGAGAGGAGTCTCACCCCAGCCTGGCCAATAGTTCGAGTCTCTAAACATTTTCCTGTGCAGTGTGAGGTGTGGGTCTGAACCAGGCCAAGAGGCCTCGTGTGTCTCAGTCTCTCTTTACTGGCAGACATGAAACCACTAATCCATTGTGTGGCAGGTCAGTGCTGTGCTGCCACCATCATCCTCAATGGGAAATGTTTATTGCTGCTGTAGTTTGCACTTGGCTCTGTGGCTTTCCTGCCTGCTGGGTGTGTTTGGAGTAAATCTACCAAATTAAACTTCATTAGAGATGTGGGCACAGAGATGCCTGAGGCTGTGAATCTTGTTATGCTTATAGAAAACAGCTTATGGTGGGGTCAGCATCTCTGCACCTGCAGGGTCCCACAGCTGCAGGCACCAATATTTTACAGCAGAAACTGTGACTGGGCACTAAAACAGCAAAGGGCAACTGAGACTTTTTTAATCGGGATTTGCCTAAAAGGTTAAACCAAAATTTACTTTTCAGTAATGGCAGCAAGTCCTGAATTTTCAGCTTATGATTATACTGAATGATTCTTTTGCCATTAAATAAGAACCTAAGTACAGGCTCTGCTCTTTGGTTTTGCAGAAGCATCCTTGATATCATATGATCACTAATGCATGGAGGAAGCCAGCTGTGTGTCCCTAATAAGAAATGAGAAGGGGTAGAGTCTCTGCTGTACCAGTGAGAAAGCTCATTGAAATCTGCTCAGTTTAAATGCAACTTACGCAACCCAACTTGTATCTCTTGCCCTGGTTCTAAAGCATGAATTATTTTTAAGAACAACATTGTTGTCAGTACCCAAGGCACTGCTCCAAATCTGTGCCAGGCAGAACATTTGCAAGAGAAATAGTGTGTAACTCCAAAAGCAGCATCCCTGGTCCTCAAAGAATTTAGGAACCTACACTGCTAGGTGTGTCTTGTACACCTCCTTGGTTTTAGTCAGCTAGTGATATTTATTACTTTAAAACACATTTAAATATTTGCAAGACGAAGGTCTGACAGATTTCTTGTCCTTACTGCTGTGCTTTGATATTTCATTGCATGTTTGCTTTTCAGATTGTGAACGTTTTCCTCATGGGCATAATCTCAGGACTTTTCATTGCCTAGCAGCATTGTTCTTACTATCAGTGCACAGCAAAGATTTGTTGGGGCTTTTTTCCTTTTTTTGTCTTTTAATAGTTCAGGATTAAAATGCCTCAGTCCCTAGCCATGATAAAAAGAACATTTCAAATCTCAGTCTCCCTTGCTAGACATGGGTTGAGTTATGGAGGCCAAGAAAGTGTAGACCTTGCTGGTTTTGGCTTGCAGCCTGGCAGCAATTAAGGTGATAGAATTGCAGCTTGATTGCTACACCTGAGCTTAGGGGAGCTCCTAAGCAAGAGGATGGTCCCTTGCCTACCCAGGTAGTTTGGAGCGGCTTTAAGTTTGCTTATTCAATTCATTTGAACAAGCTGTCAGAGTTGCTCTCATACTGGAAATCAGTGAAGCTCTGAGAGCACCTTTCCAGCTTATCACCCATGACTTCTTCCCTTGGAAACTTACAACAAATTGTTTTGGTTGTGAAGGTCTGACGTTCCTGATGTTGTGAGATTGATTTAGTCTGGGGTGAAAAGTGCCCTTCACCTTTCCCTGTGAAATTCATACTATCCCAAATTTTCAGGCTCTAACTCAAAATGCATCGTGAACAGCAGCCTGATGAAGCTTGCAGGTATCCAGAAAGCCCTACACTTGTATACAGTGCTTATAAACTCGAGTGAAATTCAACTACAATACTGGTTGCTCAGTGCTACAATTTGAATTTGAGCTGGGGCTAATCTGAGAACTCATCAGTTTGATTAAACCCTTCTGCACAGCTTGGCTAATTATGTTGCAGTGCATCAATTTAGCTATTGTAACCACAAATATTTTTTTTTAAGTTGATCAAATATTGCTGGTAACTAACCATCAAGTAAACACCAGCATTAATCAAGGTACAGTAATAAGTAGATACATTTTTAAAAGAACATGGTAATTAACAAGATAATCTAGCAGTGTCTGATTGTTGGTGGATATATTTTAAAAAATTAATCAACTTTGTCACTTTTCAGTGTGTTTCTCTGCACTGGCCTTTTAGCAGCACATTTGCACGTGTCTGAGGGTAGTGTTTGCTTGCAACCATGCCACTTGAGGTTAGGGGTTCTGGCCTGGAGCAGGGTTTTTGTGACCTTCTCATGTTCCTAGAGAGCTGACAAGTTATGTCAGGCAGCCATGTCACAGCAACATAAGGAGTTACCCAGAACGTGTTCCAGTGAGTTGGATCTGGCTGTTTCTCCAGGAGTCTAAATGTCTTCAGAGAAATTATTGGCAAACAAATGGGTAAATTTTCTGTCTTGGAAATTACGGCATTTGCATGCTGCTGATCACCATTTTCCCCTAATATTTGAATTCTTGCTTTTTGACAATATATTTGTATTTGTTCACTTGCCTCCGGAGGAGAAAAAAATTCAGTTTGCAATCAGCTTCTTGCAGTCTTGTGGCAATGCAAGTGCAAGAGGATCTTTGAGGCACTGACACTTAGAATTAAAAGCTGCTCCCTGGATTTCACCAGCTCAGCTGAGCTGTAGCAGTGCTGTCAGCTGTTCTCCTGTTATCCAGCACAGTCTGTGGCAGTACAGTCCCCTGTGCTTCTGCCGAGTCTGTTGCCTGGCACAGCCCAACATGCCACTCCTTTATTGTGATAGCTTGTTATTTTAAACCCCTCCTTCATGTTGGCATTTTTCAGGACTGGAAATGCAATCATACAAGCAAGATGATTAAGCTGTCTTTAACCATCTCTGCTAATTGAGTTGTTTTTACATGTCTTGTTAGGGAACTGCTACATCATGCTATGCTAACATTTGACATTTAAAATAGGATTTATCTTCTTACTGACAATCTTGTTTGAAATAGATTTTTTTTCTGAATTGCTCTTACTGGTGCAACTTATATGTCCTTACAATACTTTATATAGAAAAAGAAATTGCATCTGGTTCTCACATATAGCCAAGTGCAATTGATCGTGAGTTTAGTGCAGTATGTGTAATGTGCAGCGCTGCAAGTGAGCTGGGAAATGAATCCACAGAGTTTAGGATAATAGACCACATGCTAGAAGCAGATAATAAATCAGAAATGACATTTTAACCATTAAATCCTCTTCAGGTTCTGGCAAGTGTAGTGTATTTATTTGGACTGCAGCTGAAAAGTGGCACTTCAGGAAACCTGGTGAAAGAAAGAGACAAATTAAGTGCAGAAAGTACTGGGGCCTCTGGTGACTATCACATCTGAAACTTTAACTTCCCTCTGCTGTTTTCAGCATGCATTTAATTCCTTCTTGTAGTTAAACTTGTTTATAATTCTGTACACATAATTCCACATTTGAACACTGGCCATGCTTGTTGAGATGATGAAGCCTGGGATTATTTTTCAGTGCCTGTGGTGAGCCTGGGATTTCCTATAAAAATGTCACCTTTGGGCTCTGATCCTGCACTGTCAGAGTTGCTGACCTTTACTGTGAGTGTGAATGAGGACAGATTTGTGCTGTGACAGTGCCAGTCCCAGTGTAGGGAGGTGATGTGGCAGTGTTGCAGGTGAACACTCTGCACCACTTTTTCCTCAACAAGGGACACAGCCCTGGAGTCTTGTTGGGACAGCAGAAGAGCATGAACTGGCCCAGGACATAATCCAGCAGCAAAAGCTAGGCAAGGTGACAATGGGAACTGTGACACAGCATCTGTTGCACACTCCTTTTTGTATTCTCTTGCTTAATACTAAATCCAGAAAAACCACATTTGTGGCTGTTTGTTTTGGTTGATACAGAGCACAGTTTCCCTCCGCTTTGTGATGAGTAAAGACTTGGACAGCAGCAGATGATTGTGGACACAGTGCTTGATCAAACCATCTCTGTCACCCTTTGGGTAACTCAGTAGCAACCCCAAAGGATCTGAGGGTTGCACATGTTGTTCCTGGCTTTGACAAGCTCAGCTATTCTCTTGCAAGCAGTGTGGATTGTATTTGTAGCAAGTTCCTGCCAATAAAGTTGTTCTCTCACCTGTTGAGAAATGAGTCTGTCGTTTGGGTAGGCTCTGGTACCAGGCATTCACCAAAGGAGCAGCCCTAGGGTCTCCCTGCAGGACTGGTAGAGGAAGCCTTGGTGTGAACCCACTGATCTGGGATAATGCAGTGCCTGGTGATTGCTGGTGGATCTTGGAAGGGAGCAGAGGACCTGGAAGGAAAGTAGGAAACCTGGCAAGGTGGCTGGGGATGAGGGTTGCAGCAGAGAGGGCTTTCATCCTACCATATGGCCTGAGCCTAATCCTGCATGCAGCTGAGGATATTCCCTGGCATATTCCCTCTAAGATCTGGAATAATGGAGTGGTCTGTGAAACATCTGGGATTTCAGTTGATCATTTGAGAGGAGTGGATGCTAATTACAGAGGCAGTGTGGCCATGGCAGATGTCAGCACTGAGTGGCTTGCCAGTCAGGGTGCAAGGCAGAGCAGGTGATGCAACTGATCTTGTAACCCCTCGTGTGTCCTCACAGACTTGTCCCAGCAGGACCCAGAGCTGTGGTGACATCTGCCCTTTGGTGCTGATCCTTGGTATCCTGGAGTCCAGCCTCATTATTCAATGGGATTTCTTTATGGTCAGGAGTGATTTGGGCAATGCCATGACTTTTAGCAAATACCTTTCTTTTTTCCTCCGGCTTTCAATAAAAGCTTGGGCATGATTGTTCTGCCTTGTTCTTGACTCTGTCATTCAATATCTTCTGTTGGGAGTGGAGCTGCTCACTCATTCCCTAAATTATTCCCTGGAGAATGCTATTGCTAATACAGCTGTTTTGACAGTGGTCAAGAGAGGCTTATCAAAACCACATCTTAAGGATAAAATAGAAAGGAGTCTCTTTGGGGTAACTAGGCCCTTGGTCTGTATCCAAGCTATGATCAGAGCAGAGCTTTTAAAGACTTGAGCACAAGGAGTTGTTCTTGCACTGGCAGTTGCCCCCATTCCTTTGATTAAATGCCTTTTGTTCTTACTCCGTCTTGTGTAACTGAAGTCTCTGCGATGTGCCAGCTTTGAAGAGCTGAGTACTGTTTCCCTGCATGAGAGCAGGGTTATAGTGCCTCGATAAAGCAGAGGGGTTCCCAGCTCTGTCACAGAAATGCCTCCAGAACAGACACCTAAGGGAAAACTTCATCCCTCTGGTGTTCTTAGAAAACAGCCTGTACCACTGTGACACAGGAAAAGGCTCAGCTAAATCTGCTTTTCCTATTGTCTGTATAGTGTCTGTCTTTTCTAGTAATGCGCAAGTTTGCATGAAAACATTATCTCTCCTTCCTTAAGAATTCATCATTTGTGCCTCTGCTTATTCCCCACATGAAGTCATAATCCTCTATTTATGCTATCACAATGGGTTGCTGTGGAAATCATTGCTAATATTAATAACCTAAAGAAGATGACATCAGGTAGGGAATTACCAGAAAGTGCAGATGAATGCTAACTTTTTTGTAATGCAGGAACAAAGAAAGGTTAGTGAAATACAAAGAACTGTTGACAACTTTCCTCTTAAAGCTAGACATTAAAAAATGAGACTTTGCTTCCCTCAGCCTTGTAAATAGGAAAATTAATAAATTTATACAATTCTATGCACTTTCCTTTATCTCCTTCTGATTCTTCATTACTTTATTAATTAGGAGTACACATCATCTCAGAGGATGTAGGTCTTAACTGAGTGCCAGATGACCTCCTACCTTAAAAACTCAACTCGTCGTGTTTTAATTAATTTTAGATGTTGTAATAGACACTGCACTTATCTGAGTGTTAGTGCTGTTCAGTTTGCAGTGTGCAGAAGAATCTAGTATTTTAAAAGATAAAGACTCAAAAGTATATATTTACAGACTAGAGATTGCTGTATTAATCAGTTTTAGGGTTTTGTTTGTTTCTAAAGGGTGCAGAGACTATCCCTTTCAATACATGTTTTTCCTCACCAGTAAGGCTGTCAGCCACAGGAGCTGGGTCAGAGGCTGACTGAGAAGATGTCATTTGCCTTGCGTAAATGGGGACTCATGTTTCTATTCCTTTGCTTCTTTTTTTTCCCCCTTTGACTATTCTCTCCCTGGGTTCCTGTTCCAAAAGACAGGATGTTCATACTCTCGCCTTCTCGCCAGAAAACAACAACCCACGTAATCCACTTCCTTTTTGCCTTCTCAGGTCACGGTTTCCCTTTGCAGTGGTCCTTGGCAGAGCTGGCAGGCAGGTGACATGAGGCCATGAGGGAAGGTGGCTCAGAGAGGCAGAGCAGTGCAGGTGTGCACATGAACGTCATTCGGTGCCCATCACATCTGTGGTGATGCAAAAGGTGTCCTGCGCCAGGAAAAGCCAAGGAGCAGGGTGGGAGATATTGCTTAAAAGAGCTCTTCCTTCTGGAAAACATGACTGAGAGGGTGCAGCAGGGAGGCAAAGCCCAAAGCCCAGCTGCTGAGGCCGTGGGTGGTAGGCGGAAATTAAAGCAGCACTCTGGCTGTGTATGGACTAAGAAATAGGGCATGCTGACCATGGCAGACCTGAGCACTGCTGGCTTCAAGCAGATCTTGAATGTAGTTTGCATCTATAGGTCTGTGCTGGCCTATCCTATATCTCTATCAGACTTCCAGTTACCTGACAAGAACCCTTAGATCATTCTCCTTTGATATATGCTGCTCAAAGTGGCTCTGATGTCCCCTTCTTACTGAGTCTGCTACACTGTTGACTCTCCTGCCTGTCTGCATGTCAGGGCGAGCAGTCCTGACAGATCTCGACATTCCAGCAAGGTCTCTGGCTTCTCCAGCTCTGCTCTTCTGTCCCCTCTGGTCAGCCTAGCCAAGTGTTTCATGGTCACTGCTGTGTTTCAAGGAAACTGAGAAGCTGCTGAGTCCCTGCATGAGGCACATGGCACTGTGGCACAGCTCACCCAGCCCCACTCTGTCCTGCACTTTCTTGCGTTGAACCCAAAGGCTGTCTCTATCCAGTGCCAATTGTTTATCCAAATATGAAGAAAATGAGGAAGGGACTTAAAGAACAGACAGGGCAATAAATCAGTGAATGAATTTCCGTGTAAGTGTAAGGTGATGTGCAGCAGGGACAGAGAGAATGACAATTCTGAATGTTGCTCTGATGTTATTCTGAACATCACATATGAAATAATGTGCTCTGAGTGATCATTACTGCAGAAATGACTTCCTGGGCTTGTTGAAATTTCTAGCTCAGCTGAAAACCAAATGGAGGATGTCATTATGCCACTGGTAAAGCTGTGGTGCGTGTGCATGTTGGCTATTGTGTGCACTTTGCCTGCACAGGCCCTTCATTTCACAAAAGGTAAAAGTAGAACTGGAAGGATTCAGAATCAGTAAGGACCGACAAATGCCTGGACAGCCTTCCTAAGGAGACAAACTAAGCAAGCTACGACTGTAACTGGGAAAAAAAGAAAACTAAGGTGGGATCAGAGATGCCTAAAAAGTCAGGAATTATGTGGAAAAGGTGACTGGGGATCGATTGTTCACTGTCTCTTCCAGTGCAGGAACCAGGGGAGCGCTAAAAGTATGTAAGCTGTAAAGGGGCAAGTTCAATAAAAGGAAGGAAAATAAATGTTTCCTTGCACAGTGGCTGTCTGAGCTCCGTAGCTACCTTGCTGCATGTTCAAAAGCAAACTGGGCAGACTCCTGGGCCTGGGACAGTGCTGGGCTGGTATCACTCTGTATGACAGCTGATGAGTTGAGGTTCTTGGAAACCATGCACCAAATCTTGGTCACCTCCAGTCCCTATCTTGGGATGCAAAAATGGGTACAATCAATCACCTCTCACCTGAGGCTGGAGACACCCCACTAAAAAAAGGAAGCTTTTCCAGGTGCTGCAAGAATTTTTAAAAAGCACATTTGGTAATCAGCAGTATTTTCCAGGTAGCAAGCACTAATTTCCCTTTCTCAGCCGTCCATCCAGATGGCAATGGAACAGCCAGGTGCCCATCTTCATCTTTTGCCTTTGGCGTGTAAGGGCATAGGCTCGACATTGTTCCCAGACAAGCAGTCGATCCTCCAAGCAAAAAAGAAACATGTTATTCTTCCAAACTCCCATCCAGTCTGGGGGCATGTGATTGCCTATTGCTGAGTTACTCCTCTCATCTGCTTTAGTTGCCCTGCTCCACAAAAATACTTCATTTTTGCCATTGTAGGCAAAATCTTGATGTAGTTTATCTTTTCATTCTCTTGGATCCCAGGCCAAATGTTGCTTAAGCATCAGTAAAATAGGCCAAAGTTTAATGTGCCTGGAAAGAAAGAAAAGAGATAATATAGATAGAAAAAATATCCTAAATAGTTTGAAGTGACTAGTTTTCTTTTAAGAATACTGTGACTTGAAGGATTTAAGAAAGGATAGCTGAAAGCTGGTGAGGGAATGATCCCGTGGGTGTAGGGTTACATGCATTTGACTTGAGCTTAGATTTGATTTTTCTTTTGAATGTTGGGGGGTCAGAAGAACAGGGACTAATCAATACAAACATCAAACCCTGAAAATCTGGGCTTTTTCTTCTCTGTCAACATCACACAGGCATTTTTAAGTGTGATGTTCAATGCCCTGTTAGCAAGAGAAACATTCAGTGTGGGTTTGGTTTTGCTTGTGCGAGTTGGAGCTGGAAATGTGCATTGCAGGTGTTCTGGGTTTGGTTGCTCTCTGTCCCAAAGCAATCTGGATGTGAGTAGGTCCTGGAGTGCAGCAGGGCTCAGACTGGGGCCTTCCTCATGGAGAGGGGAAAATTTATAGCCAGGCTTGGCCTGGTTTAAAAGTGCATGCAGTCATCTTAGCTCTGTCAGTGATAATAGCCCTGAAACGCATACACATTTTTCCTTCATGCATAATGCTGCTTCATAGTTAGGATTATTTAGCTTATCCATTACCTCAGTTGTCTGAGGACACACTATAAAAAAAAACTATAGAAAAGGCATTTTAGGCTATGTGAATGACTTCAACGTAAGGAAAGCATGACTAAGGGCTGAGAGAATGTGCTGTGAAAATTACCCTCTTTAGGCTGAAGGAAATTCCCAGAAAAACGAGGCACGCGGGAAATGCCTGGCTCTTAACATAGCTGGTTATCCAACCTTTGTGGACAGAAAGCCTGCCCTCTGTAAATGTATCATATTTGGGAATGTATCTGATAGAAAATACAATCAAAGGACCTTGCTTTTATCTCCTTTTCTCTGCTGTGGAGTCAATCTGGCCAGGCACATGTACTTAATGACTTCTCATAATAGAAATACAGAAAATCACATGGGTCTGTAAAGTACCCTGATTGTGTCATATTGGTGCATTTCTGCTGCATCCAGAGCCTCCCTGTGGGGCAGGTTTGGGGTGTTATTGCCTGGGCACTCTCTCAAGTAAGTGCTTTTTGAAATTTTACTTCAACAGGCGGGCATAGTTACAACAGCGATGAAAGCCTGCAAATATGATTTCGTTTTTATCTTAAGAGCTGAGGAAGAGAGTAATCTTGTATTGTCAAACCTCCAGTTACTAATAAAAGCTTTCTTGTGGTGTTGTTCCAGCTAGCTGAGATCCCAGTCCCATTGTCACTGCTGTGTCCTCAAACTCTTGTGCTCCTTTGTCTCACTTTCTCACTCAGGTTTTCTCATTTTATTCTGAACTAATTCAGCCACTTTTGTTTGTGTGCTTTTTAATATTGAAAACAATCCTCTTAATGTGCCCTTGGCATCATGTCCCAGGCTCCCCGAAGACAGCCCTTGAAGCACTAGAGCCATGCCACTTGTCCTTCATTTCTGCTTGTTGCTGCTGTTCTCACTTCAGCATCTTGCAGAAGCAAATGAATAGGAGACTTGTCTTTACCCTTCTGCTTAAGAATTCTTTCATCATTTCATATGGAAGTGTTTCACAGTGATTCACAATATATTTCTGATGAACGAGCTGTTCCTACAGAAAACCTCCAATATCAGAATTCTGTTTCCAACAAGGAGTAGAGAAAGAACAACTGTTTGGGAGCTTAGTGAAATCCAGACATAGTGGCTTTTCTTCTACTGATACGTGTATTTTAGTGCAGATTTAATTAATGCTTGTTTAGTCAAGACTTTAAAAGCATTATGTAGGAAGGAAAAGGGAAGCTGCAGGTAGACGATGTGCCTGCTGACTCTGGGTACCCAGTGGAAGAGCCACACTAGGTGCAGGCATGTCTCCAGCTGCTGGATGTCTGCAACATCAAGGAAAGCAGAATAAAATACACCTTGGTAACATAACAGAAACAAAATTATAACAAAGAAAATCAACTGTGCTAAGCACAAGGAAATACACAAGGAAATGCACAAGGAAATCTGGTGAAGTAAAGGTGCAAGGATTTTTCCCCAGAAAAACACATTAACCTTTTATGGAGATAGATATGTTCTTGGGAACTTGGGAGAGTTTCATAACGTGAGAAGGAACAAGAAATGACAATCTGATAACACTTCCTCAAGAATGCATGGCATTCTTTGTTGTGAGTTTCATGTTCTCCGCGGGATGTGGATGACTCAGGCTAGAACATGAAAAATATATCCCAACCTATAAAGGAATTGTTTACCAGAGGTGTGGGCAAGCGTGAGTTCTTTATTGCTTCCCAGTATGTTGTAAACCCTGTTATAAATCAGCTACGTGTAGTATTTTTTTTTAATGAATGAGAAATAGTACAGATGAATGACCTTGCAAGCAACTTAATGACGAACTTAACTGTGCCTAAAATTGAAGTCTGCTTTCTGCTTTGTGATGTAAATCTCTGGTTCTTCCCTGAGAAGGCAATCTAGTTGAAAAATTTCGTTAGCAAAAGACCAGGTTTTTCTGATGATAATATTAGTGTGAGTATTTTAAGCTGAAAAAAAAGCATTTTCTTTCTTGTTTGCATCTTTGCAATGTATCTGGGAACATAGGTGGGCTGGGGGAGAAACAGAAACACTTGCATCTGCTTAGGCTTTCAGTAAGTCCAAAGTTTTGGACTTTGAGCCTTGTTCAGTTCTGTGTTATTCTTGGTCTCTGTGAGGCTGAAGCTGATGTAAAGCTGGAACGCTGCAATGGGGAGTCAGGCATCTTGTCTTCGGGCTTTTCCCATCCTTACTAAAAAGATCTGATCCAAAACATGGGATTGCATGCTTGTCGTGTCCTGAGAGTCTCTGTCTCTGAAATTCCAGCCAGCCAGGATCTCCATTTGTGTATGAGCCTTATATTTATAACCCAAACCTCTGAACCCAGCAGCTCTTCTGTTGCAAGGGGGTTATTGTGTTGTCCCCTTGGGAACGAGGATTAGCGCAGACGTGCCTACTCGCTCCCCAGCACAGGTGCTCAGTGAAAGAGTAACTGCTTGCAAAGCAGAACGGAGGTCCTTGGAAAGAATTAAGATTGGGCTGATATCCAAGCTGGGAACCGTTCTGTCCTGTTTGGGTTAGTTCATGCTCATTATATAAATATTAAACAATGGTTGCTTTTTTGGAAGGTGCTGAGCACCTATAGTCTCAATCAGTGTCAGGAGCAGCTTTGCATACTCAGTGTGCAATCCTTGAGGAAAAGACCCCCTCAGATGCTTACTGAGTGCCCTGTTTAATTCTGCTGCTTGCAGGAACTGTTGCACAAAGGTTTTTCTACTGCTCCTTTCAGTTAGGTTTAGATTCTTCCTTAAAGGGCAGAGATGAAAGGAAATATCCTTACTTGCTGCATATCAAAATGACCCTTGACTGCCTCAGCAATCAATCACAATTAGCTATTTTTGAAGATTCTGTGCTCCCATTTGTTTGGGACTGCTGATGTGTTTGATGTAAATAGCTGCACTTTGTCTCCCGGCAGACCATGCAACAGATGAGCGACCACCGCTACGACAAGCTGACAGTGCCTGACGATGCCGCGGCAAACTGCATCTACCTGAACATCCCCAGCAAAGGGCACGTCCTGCTGCACCGAGCGCCCGAGGAGTACCCCGAGAGCGCCAAGGTGAGACCTCCGGCATCCCCGCCTTGCCAGGAGCTCCCTGGGGATTGAAACCCGCTGCTTTGCACAATGGGCTCTTGTATCCCATCACAGAGATAGCAGAGGGTGAAAGCTGGGAGGCCTGGGCTCTGCTCTGAGCTCCACTGCTGGTGAGAGTTGGTCTCTTGTGCCTCTGGTGCTCTTTGCACACAACTGGATGTAGCAGCAGCTCCCTTGCTGCAGTATGATGTGTGTGAATCCCATAGCCAGAAGGCCACGTGCACTGTAAAGGTTCATGTTGATTAACAGTGATGGGATGGCTTGGCACCTGCTGACAAATCCATGTCTGTTCATTCTGTAAATAGTTGGAGAAAAGGAAAAACAGAGGTGTAAAGTGTAATGATTTTCTCTTATGTTTTCTTTCCTGGACAGGTATTTGAAAAACTGAAGGACCACATGCTGATCCCAATAGCCAACACAGAACTGGAGAAAGTAGATGGGTCACTCACCTGTTGCTCTGTGCTTATTAACAAAGCTTCAGAATTATGAGTTTACAGAGTTCCTCCCTTGTAACTGGCAATAATGTTACACACAAGGTAGATGAATCTGTATCCACACTTTTATTGTTTTTATTGACAATCTACTGTACCACTGTGCTACTAACCCTTGTTTACAAATTTTTTGCATTGTGAATTTTTATTATGTCCTTGCAGATGGTATTTAAGGTGGATGTAGGGTTTGTTGGGAGCACATAACTCTGAAGTAAGTTAGTCCCATGGGCTAGCAGAAGACAATTATAATTGGCTAACCCTTAGCTTTAGTGGTTTAACATATCTGTGTGAAAATTTTATGAAACCCAGCTAATTCTCAACATTTCAAGCACCTCTGTTGTATTTACACTGTTCCTTCTGTCCTCTTTCCTCTTGCTTCCTTGCTCTACATGTTTTTTCCTTCCTCAGTCTTCTACTTTCAGTGGTGCAAGGTATGGGGGAGACTGAAGAAAACTCAGTGGGCTCATCAACCAGGTACCTTGTGTGGTAGGGAAGCTTTCTGTACACTAGCTGGAGCAGTGGGCAATGGATTGTGCTCACTGTCCTGGCCATATCACAGTGCTGCTGCTGGGCAGAGTTGTGGCTGGAATCCGTTTCAGACATCAGTTGCCAACTTTGGAAAAGCTTCCTCTGATGGGAGCATTCAAGGGCAATGACTGCCTGGGAAACTTGAATGACAGAAGAAGAGAGTAGTGCAGCCACACAAGTTGCCTCCTGCAAATTCAGGTCCCAGTTTTCTGCTAAGACCATGACTTTCAATGTGGTGAGAATGGGAGAGGAGTTTTGAAAAAGGCCAGATCCTAGGAAGCCTCTGGACCACAAAAATTAAAGGCTGAGATGCTTTTGAAAAAGTTAAAGCTACAAAACAAATCTAAAGTATGGGGGAGTTAAATCTCTTTGTTTACATCTTAACATTTATTTGTTTCTCCTTTCTGTTTTCTCCTCTTTTGGAGGCCACTTAGTAGCAAAATTCAAAAGAAAAGGGTGATAGAGGGAGTTGAAGGACAGCTATTCCTGGAGTATGCCCATGAATAAGGGAAGCTATTTTTTCCTGGAAGATTGGCATTTGTACTTTATCTGCCCTTGGGGCAGTTTTCCTTGGAACAATAACCATCTTATTTTTCTTAGTGGCACAAATATTCACTGTGGTATTCAGTTAAGGCAAATATATTTTTTGTAGCAGATTCCTCAACATGTTTACCCACTGAGTCACAGCTTTTTTTTTTTCACCACCGCGAAGTGAAGCACAGACCATTGTATTCACATGCTTCTTGTTAAGTCATTTGTAAACTAAGGACGGGAGAAATTCCCAAACAGAGGCAGTTAGTGGGAACTCTTCAGAGACTGACAAATAGTCTGAACATGTTATGAGCTTCCTAGACATCTCCTCCACCTTTCCTGAACCACTTGTGTCATGTTGCTGAGGTGCAGTAGGAAGTGAGTGAGGAGGCTCAGGCAATGTGGTCTGCAGGAAAGCAAGCAGTATTAACCAAGTGCACACCTGGCTATCCTTTGGAAACCTGTGTACTTTTTTGTGCAGTCATGAGGGAGGAAAAGCAAGCAGTCATACCTGCTGGTTCTCTTCAGCAAATCTCACTCTGCATCTCAGTGCTAATGAGGGGAAAACCTCCTGGCAGCTCCCAGAGTACACCTGATGCTTTGTGGGTGCACTGTATGTTGTGGTGACATGAGGTGTTGAGAAGAGAGCAATGACGAGCGAATATATTGTATGTGAAAAGAGCGTGTCCCAAAGGAAGTTCTTCAGTCATCAAACAGCAAGTGGGGTTGTTTTTTTTTTTTTTTCCTATTTATGACTGTGCTGTCCCAAATGGTTATCCTAATGTTTCCCCCTTGTCTTTTCCATTCCCATGCACCATCATTTAAACCTGAGCCAGGTGATCAGGCTCTAAGGATATAAATGTTGCAGTGGGGAATCTTTTTCTGCCTTCCCTTGGTGCTTTTTAAATATTTGATAAAGTATCATGCATTTCAAAATAACTTGACATTTAAACAGATTTTGTGCCAAAAAGTGGCCCTGCAGATTGAGCTGTGAGCTCCTAAAGGCAGGCTGTACTCTATTACAAACCTGTGCAGCCATGGGGGCTGTCATACAAAGCTGAAACAGCCCCCCTACCCCAACTGGTCCATGTCTCCTGGGGCCTGGCCCCCATTCATGTCCTTCAGTCCCTCTTCCCTCCTCTTGCTAGGGAGCCAGAGCATCCAGCTACACTGCGAGTGTTAGGCTGTAGGATTTTTGTTTATCTTTAAATATTTCTGTGGTGGTGATTTTTTTTTTTTTCTTCTTCCACCCTCTCTTAGCTTTCACCTGTCTCCTTTCTCAGACCCTCATTTCTAGTTTTGTCAAGGCATGATGAGCACTTTTGTCTTTTAATCCCAAGTGGTTTTGCCTTATATTGCCTCAGTTCTTCTTACTTGAATCTTCTTCTTCACTTCTCCCTCTTCACTGTTCACTCCAAAGTACCCCAAGCCATGGCTGACTGTCCTAAACTCACTCCCTCCTTGAGTAGGTGCCAGGAGAGAGGAGAAAGAGGGGTCTGCTTTGGGTCTGAGCAACTTCTTTTGAGCTGGAAGGATGGTGGTCAGCAGGAGCTGTAGATCCAGAGAGTGATATGGGTGACTCCTCTTCTTTAAGATTTCTCCAGAAATGAGAAGCATTTCTGGTGACACTGTGGATACCTTGTGTCCTTGAAAGCAGTAGAATGGGTGACAGCAAGTTCCCCTGGCTGCCTAGGGGAGGGAGAGGAGGAGTCAGGATTTCAGAGCTGAGAAACATCTGTGTAGACAGAGAGGCTGGTTTTTCACCTCTTGCCATTTAGATTTCCTTGGCTTCAGGGCTGCATTTTGGTATAAAGAAAGCAAGGAAGTGGCTGAGGGATCTGAATTCCTTCAGGTGTTGTATTCAAACTGTCTAACTTCAGGCACAAAATTTAGGTGCTCTAAAACCACACCTGCTTTCTCTCTGTTGGCCTCAGTAGGAATCACAGCCTCTTAACATAGATGATTTAAATTACATCTTAGTCTGATGCCAGAAGTTACCTAAGCTAGTTAATGGGATCGCCCTCACCTCACTGCTTCTAGCATTAGTCTTTATTCTGCCATTAGAGTGAAAAACATTATGATCACTTCAGTTTATGTATTTGCAGTATGGTACTAAGAACTAAAATCATGCCAAATGCTTCTTGTTCTTGCTGTTTGCCCTTTTTTTTTTCTGTTGCCCAAACAAAGATTTCTGTTGTGAGGACATTTCTGCAGTGACACATGTGCAACTAATGCATATCCTGTGCATTTTGTCACCAGAACATTTCTCAGATGCCTGATATAAATCATCATTCTTTATTAATATAAATAATAAAATAAAATCCCAAACCAAAAAAGGAGATGAGACACTGAACACTGATAGTTGCCCACATAAAACACTTGATAACAACTGTCAGGCTGTATGACAGAGCAGGCCAGTACAGAAGTTCCTGTGGTAATAGCTCAGCAATGGGGTTTGAATTACTCATCAAAGGTTTTTCCTTTCAGCAGTTTAGCTCAGTTGAAATGAAGGAGCTAGAATGTGCATTATAGATATTTCACGGATGTTTGCTAAGAGTTCAGGGAGATCTGTGATATATGGGCCCCTTTCTTCAACAGAATGTGAATGCAGTGTCTCTCTCTGAAATGAAAATGTGAATGCATACTGTACCTTATGAGATAAACTTGAATTCTTCCATTTATGTATTTTTGTGTTTACCATGCTAATATTCAGTATTAAATAGATGCCACTATGTGAAGCTATGCTCTGATTTTTTGGTGGTTTCCATGTGATAGAAATAGAGCTCATAGGCACCACTATGTCCAGTTTTGAAAACAAAAAGTCAGTACACAAAATGCTGTTTGTTCACAGCAAATTGGAAAAGATGGGGAAAAATGAGCTTTTGATTTTGTTCAGCTTCATATATGTTGTATCAATGAAGTCAGAGCCAAATTAATAGAAAACATTAACATCCACATGGAACCATTTGAGGAAAATAATTTACTATTTAAGATTGTCTATTTTTGCTTTTATCAATAAGGAAGCTGAAAAGATAAGCCTACTTAAAGAATGGTATTTGTTAAGTGATTGTGAACAAAGTATCAGTGGACCTCATGTATTTTCAGAGAAGTTTTAACTGGACGTGTGATGTAAATTGTATAGAGTTGTATGTGAATCGTGTTAGTCATTGTTTTACATTGTATTGTTCTGCAGTGCACAAATCTGACTACTGAACACAGAAGCGCTACATTCATTAAACTTAAAATCTTGTTGCAGTATATAGTTTCCCACTTTTTGTGCCAAAAACATCAATACATTCCATAATCAGTTCTAATAGAGGTTTGCACTTTGCTTTAATTTTTTTTTGTGACTCTTGCAGTTTCAATACTATATATCCCCATCACGAAGGAATAAAGTGTCAGTTGTACCGTGCCCTGTGTAGTTCGTGCTTCTTCTTTTGGAACTATACATGTAATGTGAAAGTATATGTGGTTAATTTAATACTGTTTCATGCTGCCTTTTTATTTCCAGGTTTATTACATACCTAGAAGTGAAGTCAGTTATAGACACTAGCACTAAAACCCTTAAGCCTGTTAGGGGAGATCTTGACTCTTTAAAACCAAATAATAATTTTAGACTCTGCATTTAAAAATAATGTATAGAGAGGAGATGTTGCCTATGAGTGGTCATGATTGATTTTATTCCTGTCCAATGTAACTAAACAGTGTTAATGTAGTACAGTATGTTTCTGTGTAGTTCCTGAATTTACTGTAACTTTCAAAAGGTGAAACGATGAAGGTTGAGTGGCATTCCCATTATTCTTAAATTATTCTCATAGCTCTTGTGTCTTTTCTCCCACACAATCTCAGGAGAGGTGACTGCACTCCAGACACTGCCTTGAGGTAACATGACAGATAATTGCATATCTTATATATAAATACTTCCTGCTGTGTGCTACAAATAGTGCACTTGGGGCTGCTCTCTGCTTGCACCCTTGTGCTCCAGTGCCAGTAGGTTACAGTTTTGGGATCCAGCATCTCGGGAGACCATGCAGTTCCTCCAGGCTTCATGGGTGTGTATGTGTGTGTGCAAGTGCTCGTGGGCCATCAGTGCCATCTCCTGGCAATCCAGCAGTCAGTTGTTCAAGGCCTCAATATTGCTCTTTCAGCTTTTCAAGAAACCCAAGATAATTTAACAGTGTAGGAGTTAATTAATTAACTGTAGCAAAAACAATTACATCACTTTCAAACTGTACATTTTTGCTAGTAATAGGACTTTAAACAAACCATAATCTATTCTTCTTGTCAGAGAAGTAGGGACAAAGGATCTAAATACAGCCTTTAAACTAATCTAATAACACTGGTTAAAAGTATGATTTTTATACTAAGATATTTAAATCAAGGTTGTGTCTAATGTGAATACATTTAGTGTGGTGCAATTAATATTTTTAACTACTGCATTTACATGTTTACCCCTATCTACAGGAGAGAGTTGGTACCAATTTACTTGAATTTGTTTCTAAATGGCAATGATTGAAAATTACAACATATATACAAGCAATGCCCACTTGGCACATTAACAAGTTTCTCACAGAAAATCAAACCTTAAAAAAGCAAAATCATAGTAGTAATTTAATAAGGAATGTTCTTTGCAAAACTTAGCTGTAGGATATTACTTCTTCAAATAGGGACTTCTGCACTTGGGTATAGAGATTCAGTCCCCACTCTAAGTACAGCTGCTTAAAAAACATCAGTCACTGTCTCCTGCATCATAAAGCCCAGACATCCTGATGCTCAACAACCTCACCCCCCAAAATTCATGATCTGCAGGTTGATTGCTGTGATTTAGTTACTGCAAATTTGCCATTGGTTGTGGCAAATACCTGTTGAGTTTAGGAAGGGCCCTCAATCTGTAACTAAATCAAATGTCTTCCCTTCTTTCTACCTTGGCAGCTTTTCTCCTCCTCCTCCCTAAGGAATTGTGGGTGTAGAGTCCCACATGTCTCAGGAGTTGGGGTGTCCAGCCAGCTTCAGAAAGGGGTTATCCTGAGGACCCAAACCCCTGAGCAAGGATCAGGAGCAGAATGGGATGGGAGCACATGAAACTCCCAGGGAGAGGCCCCTACTCTGCAGTGAGGACACACTGCCTGGAGAGGGGTTGATCAATGAGGGCAGAAGGGGAAAAAACCTGAAGCCAGTCATAGCTCTGAAAAGCTGACCAACCTCTTAAAAACTGTGACAGTGTTACAGCATTTTTTGACCTTCACAAGCAGTTTTGTAAACACCTCTGGGTTGTAAACAGCTTTCAAAATTTATTTTGGAAATTTACTCTAGAAATTTATACTAGATGGACATTACACGTGTACACACTCATAAAACAATGCAATGTCCAAAATCTTCCCAGATGCCTTGAAAGAAATGATCCCTTACTTACTCTGCATTGAGGCTCACTTCTGAATATCGAGTGGCTCTTACTCTCCTGAAATGAGTTTCATGCAGAGAGTAGCCTCCTTCCTGCTGCCTGGACCATTAAATCCTGGTGGGGTGTTTTGGCACTGTCTGCTAAAATGCATTCTATTCTTGTATTCTCTAACCACATGCTCTCTTCCTGACTACTGAGGTTAAATCGTTCCAGTTTGTCTCCTACATGGCTCAGGAATCAGCAGCCTAACCCTCCAGACATCACATGCCTTTGAACTGCACCTCTTGCTGAGCAAGGTTATTAACAAATATTCTAAATCCAGAATGCATGATAGATGTTTTTATCAGCAGTGATGTATGGAGCCAGCAAAGTCCACAATATAATTCACCTTGAAGAGGAGGAGCTGAAGGGCATGTGATTAAATAAACGAGGGTGGAAGTCAGGGCTGGGAAGATGCCTGGCTGTGTCTCGGAAGTGCCACAATCAGTTCTCGGGAAGCATCAGAGAAGCTGAAAGCTTTCCATGTATTTTGGAAATAGGGAGGATCAACATAGGCGCTTGAACTTGGAAAAACAAAAGGTCTGCCCTGCAGCCCTCTGAGCAGGAAAATGGGAGATAAGTAGTTTACTTTGTCTTTCACGTTTAATCCAGAGATACACAGCTTTGGGAAAATCAAATGTACTACAGCAAATAAAGGCTTTTTGGGGCGGGAGTAACAGCCAGGAGGAGGTGGTTTGTGAGCAGAGGTGCTGCCAGATGACGGGCAATCGGGGTGCATGGCGAGGGTGGGTCTGAAGGAGTTTAACGAAGTTACATTCAGATCAATCAAGTTCCAGCTGCTGTAGTTTCCCGGCGGAGGCGGCGCCGTGTCCCGGCGGGGCAGCGGCTCCCTCTGGTGCTGCCTTGGAGCACAGCCGTGTGCAGCGGCGGGGCTTCAACACCCTCAGCGCCCAAAACCTGCGGCAACCCGCGGCAACCCGCGGCAGCCCGCGCCGCCCGGCACCGCAAAGCCGCTGTCACAGCCGGAGCAGCTGCGGGCCCCGGCATCGCTCCGCATGCTCACGGTCCTT
The DNA here is from genome assembly GCF_008360975.1 of Lichenostomus cassidix. NCBI lineage: Eukaryota > Metazoa > Chordata > Aves > Passeriformes > Meliphagidae > Lichenostomus > Lichenostomus cassidix. The sequence continues at coordinate 13,943,550 of NC_139489.1, read as the reverse complement.
TAGCGGCGGGGCTGCCGCACGTCCCCGGCAGGGCCAGAGCAGGGCAGCCCAGCCCGAGTCCCGGCGCTGCCCAAGGCGCTCCGAGCCCACAGCGCAGCTCCTCCCCCGGCCCAGCCCGCGCGGCCGGAACTGCCGCCTCAGGCCCGAGCTCGCGCCCGGGGCACCGCCCACCCCGCGCGCGCCACACTGGGCGGGGCCGGGGCGGAGCGCCAGCCCTGCGTGCCCATTGGCTGTAGAGGGGAAAGGGGCAGGGTGAATCTCATTATCTGAGCTCCCATTGGTGGGCCGGGCCCGGGGCGGGGCCAGGATGGGGTGGGGTCGCGACGAGCCGCGGCTGGGGGCGGGGCTAAATGCCGGCCCTGAGCGCTCATTGGCGGAGGCGGGCGGGGGCGGAGGCAGGGCCGGAAGCGCCGCCCCGCGCGGGTTTCCCCAGCGGGCGGCCGAGGTGCTGCCATGGAGGGCCCGGGGTCCTGGTGCAGCTCGGGCGCGGCGGGGCGGCCGCTGACGGAGGACGAGATGGCGGAGGTGAAAAAGGATGTAAGTGGCGGGCGGGACCGAGGGCCCGAGCACCCGGGCCGGGCGCGGAGCGGCGAGTGGGGCCCGTGCGCGGGCGGGGAGCGGAAGCTGTGTGAGCCGGCGGGGGGCGCGGCGCGGCGCGGGGGCGGCAGGGACGGGACAGGCCCGGCGGCGCGTCCGGGAAGGCGGCGCGGAGTTTCGGGCGCGCCTGAGCCCCGCGGGGTGTCCCGGTGCGAGGCTGCTGAGGCTCGCACACGCTTGCCCGGCGCGGGGCTCACCCCGGTCCCGCCGGGCTGGGTGCTGCTGCTGCTGCTGCTGCCCGGCCCTGCGGCGGGTCACGGCCGGGCTGCCAGGCTCGCTCCCCGCTGTCTGCTCGGCCGTGGGGCGCGGCAGGCAGACTGAATGAGTAACGTGGTACCCAAAGCTTGGCTGGAAATGTGTGTGCTGTTCCTGGTGCCAGTAAAGTTCTTTCTTAGAGAGCGTAGATATCTTCATTAAGTATACTTACATATTTTTTGTTGGGGTTTATTGTTCTATATTTTCCTGGGTTTTCCCCCCATGCTTATTCACTGATGTCTGGAATCTGAGGGAAGACTTCATCTTGGTTCATTCGGGATTAATTGATGTCATTGTGAGACTGGGAAGCAAGCAATGTGTTAACCAACCTCAACAAGTGAATGATTAATTTAAAAAATAGTAAAATCACAGTTTATCGTTTATTTTTTGCCTGTCCATGGTTCTGCTTGTAGTTTACAGTGTCTTATGTTTGACGTATTGGGGTTTTTTAATCTCCTTTTAAAGTACAGTAGAGACTCCTTGGAGTTTGTTTTTCGTTTCTTTCTGGCTTTTATGCATAAGTGATTTCCTTTAAATGCTTTGTCACAGTTCTGTGAGACATGTACTTCAAGTTAGTACTCGCTTCTGTGGAACCCCTGGGTAATACTGCAACAGCTGGCCTCAGGTAGTTACACCAAAAAAGGATAAAAACCACTTGAGTCAGACAATATATAAACATGATAAGGGTGTTAGTCTGGGTTAGTGACTGAACCCACGGAGTGCATGATTGTCACTTCAGCCCTTAATCTTGTAGGTTCTCCCATATTACTCAGAGAACATGATGGAAACCTTAGGTAGAAACAACATTCGTTTTATCATCAAAATGCAGATCAATAAATCTGACTTGAGAGCTTCTTCACTCAGGTTTTAAACGTTGTGGCTTCACAATGCAATGTGCTGGTTCAGTGTGCGTTCACTCGGCTTTCTCAGAGCTGCTCAGGTAACTTGGCTGGGATCTCTGCAAGCCAGGGTGCTGTGTTAGCAGAAGTACTGTGTGTGTAAGGGGACAGCACACCTCAGGAAGCTAAAACTGGCAAGGACATCTTGGGCTGGGAAAGCTTGTCCTGAGGAGGAATTATAAGGTTGGAGTCTTGCAGCTGAGAGCTGAGAAGGGGGTGAGCCATACAAAGTCATTCATACAATAGAGCAGGGTTACAAAAGACAAAAAGCAGCCACTGATGTTGTTGAGAGTATGTACATTTATGGATGAAAGTGCGTGTATTTTGGATGTCAGTAATCTGTTGAACTTCTCAATAGTGGTGTTTATTTACAAACCTTTTGAACTGTGAGTATATTCATGCTGTTGCTCTGAGACTGCTTTTGCTCAATGCACAAAAACCATCAATACCTGCAGTATTTTGGGGTTGTGTGTCAAGGATACAAACAGTATGGAAATGTGGCGATCAGATGATTAGTGAAAATAAGTAAGTCTGTAGACACAGTGAGTAGGTGCTGTTTGGTATAATTTCATTTTTACTTGGCTGTTTTGAAATGTGCTAATCTCAGTCTTTATGTAATCACATTTTCTATGAGTAGTCACCTTATTTCTAAAAAAGCATTCTGAGTGCAAAGAGCTAAAGAAAAGGATAATTAGGTAACAGTTTTTACAGAATTTTTTTACACTGAGAACAATCTCAACTAAGTAACACAGTAGCAGCTTTAACAATTCTTTTGCTAACCTGTATCAAAATCATATAGGTTCCAACTACAGACTTTGAAATAACTTGAAATGTTGGCTAATACTGGTTTGTTTTGTTTTGCAGGCTTTAGAAAGGATGCGTCCTTACCTGTGTGATAAAATCATAGCCGAAAGACACTTTGATTACCTGCGTTCAAAGAAAATACTCACTAGAGAGGACACAGAAGAAATTTCTGCTCGATCTTCCAGTAGGAAAAAGACTGGGAAGTTATTGGACTACTTAGCAGAAAATCCAAAGGGACTGGATGCTTTGGTTGAATCTATCAGACGAGAAAGAACACAAAACTTCCTGTTACAAAAGATAACTGATGTAGTGTTGAAAGTCAAAAATGAAAAGCTTGAAGCTATTAAAGGTAACAAATTTATAATAATGTTGAGCAACACATAGGTTTTATTTTGAGGGTCTGCAAAATTAAAATCCAAAATTAAAGTCTTCCTCTGGTTTTTGGAACAACATGTTTGGAAATATCACCAGTTTGGGTTTAAGATCCTGGTGCACATATCCTGGCTTTATCTTTTTACCATTTGAACATAACATAACTAACAAGTTGCAAAAAAAACCCCTATTGTGTTGTTATGATGGTTAAATCTGTCTTCACATTTCAGTTTTGGTTTTCAAAAATAGGTGGTTATCTTCCATCTTGCATTTCTCTCCAAGCTATTTGCTGTAGTAGCAGGATGCTCTCGTTTTGTTAAACTTTGTGCCTCAGCTGAAGATGTGCTAGCAAATGCAGCTGGAGGGGAGTTCCTCTGTATGCCTTCAATGCCACAGCTTGAAATTAGACACTGTAAATATATGGGCCTATTGTTTCATACAGGCAGAGAGGTTTTGTTGATACCCAAAGCTTGAAGTGACTATGTGTACTCTAATTTTAAGGCAGAGGAAGAAGTATAAGCTTTCTAGACCAAAAGCTTTACTTCCCCTTCCACACCCATCAAAGATAAATAAAGAAGGAAGAAGTACATTTTAACCCTAGAGATGAAGGGCCTGAAGTTTTCTCTGGCTTCGGGTGAAATAGCCTTCAAGTGCTGTCCATTTGGGAGCAGAACCATCAGCTGAAGCTTTTAAAAGTTTGAAGAACACTGTGAGAAAAATCTAAAAAATGTTGGGCCAAAGGGCTAAAGTGGCTTTCTAAAATGAACCTTAAGTTAGGGTGCATCTTTGTCAAATACTGTCTGATACTGACTACAGAGAAACCATTCACATCAGCCCAGATAACCTGCATGTTTGTTCTGTAATTTGTCAGGAATAGTGGATGTCACAGGTGAGATGAAGGGTTAGTCTGTTAAAAATACAGACAACTGATCTTTGACAGTCGTACTGATATTAAATCAGAGCACAATTTTAAGATGGCCGCATACTGTTATTAAATTCAGTATCTGCTTTTTTGTCTTAGGTCTAAGCTGCAGCACCTGTATGACCTCACTGTATGGAGGAACAAATAATCTCTCTAGATCATTTTCTGATGAATCAAATTTTTTGGATAAAACGAAAGACAAAGAATCCACCCAGATACATCATCCAGAAGAAGATTATAGCACCGCTGCATTTGTGTCTGCTGTCTCTCTTCATTCAATGAATTTACCAATTGCAGAGATGGGAAATTCACAGTGCAGTGTTTTCTTAGCCACCCTGCCAGGGCCTGGAGACCCAGGTGCACCCCCACTGCCCCCAGAGCTCCAGTCAGACCAGCAAGAACCATGTACTAGTTCAAGTGACAATTGCTTTTTGCCTTTACGATCACGTTCTGTTCAACCACAGTGAACATAGTGACTTTTGTCTGTTCATCCAAATGGTACTGAAACTTTCTTTGATGTCTCATAAAGGTTAAAAAGTGTTTTCAAACTACTAGAAAGATTGGAGGAAATATCTATGCAATTTCTGTTTTAATTTTGTAATTGTGTGATGCTGGAGCTGCTGACTTTTTTGTTGGTTTCTTTTGTTCTTTAGGGAGCTTTTTTCAAAATATTGTGGTATATACCAGCAAATTGTTTTTTAAACCAATGTGTATAAGATTTCACGTTTAGTTGCAGATACTTTAGCTGGAATTAGAGAACAAATGGGTTTTTTCTTTCTACAGAAACTAACAAATCAGCTCTTCTTAGTGTTTCTGTGATGGGTGAACTGGGAAAGATGATTAGGAAAAGTATTGAGTATGGAAAAATAACTTTCTGAACTAAAAGCTTAAGCTTACTTACCAAAAAGCTTAAACTCATTTACCAAGTTAAATGTTTCTCACTAGGATAAATTCTGCTCCGCATGTATGTGTGTGCTGCTTCATTTGCAAAAAACCCTCACAAATCTGGTCAAATCCATACTTATTTGCAAGGAGTCTCCTCTTTGGGTGAACTTTGTCCTACTGGTAAATCAAAAGGCATCAGTATCACAAATATATTTCTGCAGGTCTTGGAATATTATTCTTGTATGTTAGTTAAAGATTACTGATTTGAGATGCACTTTAAATTCTCATTAGTACTGGAAAAGGAATGTAAACTGCTCTAACAGCATCGTGAGGGCTGTAAGAGAACATTATTGTAGGATGCTATTAAGGAGCAAAGCTTGTGTGTTTTGTCCCACTGGGGAAGTGGAGGAGAAGTTGTGTGACAAGAAAGTATCCCTGCCTAAAGGACTCTTGGAAATGTGGCACTTCAGATACCTCCTCTTCAAAGCAGACAGACAGGTTTACATTTCAAATTGTTTAGAGTCAAATGCATTTTAAACTGTTTCAACATGGGAAAGTTCTCATTTCTTGACACCATGTAACATACTGTATTTTTCTCATATTTGAGTTGTAGCCTACCTTTTATGCAGGTGCCTATAATCATTTCAAAATGACCTGGTCAACTCTTACTTGGACACATGTACAGTTGTGTTCTGCAGTACTACACTTTAAAGTGATGGGATGTTTTCGGTATATTGAAAGTACACAGGTTTTCAGGATATTTCAGTATACAGGTTTGTATTTAAGACCCTAAATTATTTTGGCTCTCATATTGTATATAGCCATGTAATCCCATTCAAATTCACACCCAGGTAATATTACTAAACTGCTCTCCTTTTGTGGAGACAGGCTATCTGCAGGACATCAGTGTAGTCTCTATAAATTGTTTTCCATTATTATTCTGGTTTTGGAAGTAGATTAAAATGAAATGCAATGTTCAACTACACTCCATCCTGAGTATATGAATAGCTTACACATGAGAGATGTGTATATAAAAATCCTTGTTTCTCTTGTGTACATCTACAGTCATAGACTTTCAGGATGGTAAAAATGCTTTTCAATAAAACTGCTTGGATTAGATGGTACTCTGGAAATTGAATGCATAAATATGCAAGCAAAACTTTGGTCTATAACCTGAAATTAAGGATAGGATGAACTCCCTGTCTTCCATTAACTTGTAGTTGCACGTACTCAGGATGTCTAAAAAGTGATTTGTCTAAATGCCCACTGTAACCACTTAGAGAGCTGTGCTTGGGGTTGAGTGCCTTCCTGGGTTCTTGTAAAGAAAGGAGAGTGAGAGGGTTGGCCTTACCAGAGAAAATGCATCAGCTCAGGGTGGAAGCTGCCTTGCTGCTCCCCATCCTGCTGGCGAGCTGTGCAGCCTGCAGGGAGCCAGCGCTGCAGGGACCGCGCCCAGCGGAGCCTGTGAACCTGAGACCTTGAATGAATGTATTGTCTCAACAAATGTTTATAATATGCATTTTTTTAAAAATATTTTTACCACAACTTTTGGAATAAACTCTTTTGTATAGTTGCTTGTTTTCCTGTCTGCCTTTCTCATTTTTAAGATGTATGGGTTGCAAGAGCCGTTCATTCCGTTAACTTGATGTGTGGTTTTGGTTTTGTGTGTGCGGGAGGGTTTTGTTCTCCTTGTCTTTTTAGAGAGGTTTGTCTCTGGTGGAAAGACTGACAATGTGAAACGCTTGTGCCTGTAGGACTGCACTCAAGAGCAGTCTGTAAGGAAACATGCATGTGAAATCAAGAGCTCTGGTGCTTAAGTAGTTTCTGCGGTTCATGACTACTATTGCTAACCTGATTCTTGCTTTTTTTTTAACTACTCTGTTGCTCAACTTCCTACGGATGTGAGAGGAGTTGCTACCAACCACGCATATCTTGACTTCATTCTTAAATTAAGATTTTTATTTTTATTAATAGCAGGGGAGAAACAAAACCTTTGAGTGCTGAGCAGCATGACTCAAAAATGGATTTGCAAATGCTGCAGGGACTGTGGAGTCTCACTTCGGTGGTTGTTTTCATTGTACTTTGTGTATAAGGCTTATTTCAAAATAATGATCATGGTATTGGTTATGAGAGATCAGCTGGGTACGGTTTAGTATCTTTACAGTAAAGAAACTGATCATATTACAACCAAACCCCCTTCCTCAGACCTTACCCTGCTTCTGCTATAAGTAATCTGAGCACAGAATCACAGAATGCGCTGAGTTGAAAGGGACCTGTGAAGATCCTCGAGCCCAATTCCCAGCCCTGCACAGGACATCCCCAGGAGTCACACCGTGTCTGAGAGCATTGTCCAAACGCTTCTTGAACCTGTCTGGTGCTGTGACCACTGCCCTGCAGGGAGGTCTGTGCCCGACCACCCTCCGGGGGAAGCAGCTTTCCCTGATACCCAGCCTAAAGCTCCCCTGGCTCAGGTTCGTCCCGTTTGAACAGCACAGTGTTTTAGCTGATGCAGTAATGTATGGACAAGTCAATCACAAGGGAGGTCTAGCACAAATTTACTCCAACAAATATGAAAAATCTGTTTCGGTAAAGATACCGTCGTGCATGGTCAGCGCTGTGTCTGCCCTGGGTTAGCCAGTGATCAGACAGTAAGGAAAAAAACGTGTTTTCCCTCCACTTAAGCCTGCAGGTGTGAAAAGGGAGCAATGAAGGTTGTCTCGGTTTCGCGTGTGATGTTCGGTGTGTGGTCAGTGGAAGGGCAGCACCCCGCTCTGCCGTGTGCCCTGCCCCTTCCCCGGCGGAGCAGCTCTGCCCTGCTGCCGCGCTCCCCGCCCGGATCCGCCGGGCCCCGAGCGGGAGCAGCCGCGGCCCGGAACCCTCGGCGCGGGCGCGGTTTCCGCGGGCGGTGCGAGGCGCGGCCCCGCCATGGCGGCGGAGGGGGAGGACCCGCTGGGCTATTTCGCGGCCTACGGCAGCTCCAGCTCCGACTCGGAGCCCGAAGAGCCTCAGCCCGACGAGCGCCCGGCGGGGCCCGGCGCGGCCTCGGGGGACAGCCTGGGGCGGCCGCGGCTGCCGCCGCCCGACGAGCTCTTCCGTC